>NC_059125.1:92215361-92834111 GCF_020740685.1 Jaculus jaculus
TTTCATTCACATAAATACACATAAACACAAGTGTGTATGAGTGCACACATACACTAACAAGGATATTTTTATAACACCTCATATTATGGCATTATGGTCTTTGTTTTTGAATTGAACTTTTTATTTTACTTTAATTTTGTAACATGAAAACAATGCTTACTGAATCAAATCACCATTTCTTTGCATTGCAAGAAATATTTGGAGCTAAAGTACTCAGTGGAGGGAAATGATATTGTAAAAAGACATTTTTACTCTAATCACTAAATACTTGAAGGTTTTTATTCACAACCAGTATGTTATATTTTGCCAAGCACTATAAGAATGTGAGCACAATATATTCTGGGAGATGAATTTTATTTCTTTATAGTATTTTAATAAGTTTTCATTAATGGAAAAGTGCACACACTGATATAATTGAGACCCATATGTATCAGTGAAAGCTTATGGCAGAAGTATAGGCACCAAATTTGAAACAATTTCCAAGCTGCCGAAAAGTTCATGCTTTTCATCTGTCATGTGGAAACTGAAGTTTCTCTCTTATGTATAAATAAAAGGAAAATATCACAAACTACAAACCTCTGTGGGTTATGATATTAGCAAAAGTGCTGATAAAAAATTTATCTGACTTTAAAATTAAGTACAATACACTTTTATTTTACAGTTTGGGAAAGGTAATAAAAATGTAAAATTGTTCACTGACCCAAAATGAGATGTGAAGACAACAAAATTCCTAAACTTCACATTGTTTTACTGCTAAACTTATTAAATGTGGGACATAAAAGAGCATTAGATATCAACTATACACAACTTTTAGTTTTACAGTGAATTCATAAATACCATACAGCTGTATTGACAAATGTAATTAGATCCCTAAAATTCACATTAATATACAGTGATACTGAATTTACTCTTACGGACATCCAAGAATCTCAGTTTTAAAATAATGTTATTTTAAGACAATTTTGCATTACTTAAAAAAATTGTTCATTTTTATTTATTTATTTATTTATTTGAGAGTTATAGACAGAGGCAGATGAGAGAGAGAAAGAGAGAATGGGCTTGCCAGGGCCTCCAGCCACTGCAAACGAACTCCGTGAGCCCTCTTGTGTATCTGGCTAACGAGGGTCCTGGGGAATTGAGCCTTGAACCTGGGTCCTTAGGCTTCACAGGCAAACACTTAACCACTAAGCCATCTCTCAAGCCCCAATTTTGCATTATTATAGGCATATCTTGAACTCACTATATTATGTGATTGGGTAAGTCCACTGAGGATGATCTGTTCCAGGTTCAACCATTTTTTCCTCAAATTTCTTTGTGTCATTTTTTCTTACTGCTGTATAGAATTCCATTGTGCAGACATACCACATTTTAGTTATTTATTCTTCTAGTGATGGTCATCTGGATTGATTCCACCTCTTAGCTATTACGAATCGAGCTGCTACAAACATGGATGAGCAAATCTCTCTGACCTGTGGTTTGAAGTTTTTAGGGTAGATGCCCAGTAATGGAATAACTGGGTCTGTTGGTAACTGTATACTCAGCTTTTTCAGGAGTCTCCATATTGCTTTCAAAAGTGGTTGTACATTCCTACATTCCCACCAACAGTGAATGAGTGTTCCTGCTTCTCCAGGTCTTCACCAGCATTTATTTTCATTTGATTTTTTGATGTTTGCTATCCTTATTGGGTTAAGGTGGAATCTCATAGTTGTTTTAATTTGTATTTCTATGATGATTAGGGATGATGAACATTTTCTTATACGTGTGTTTGCGATTTGTGTTTCTTCCTCTGAGAACTGCCTGTTAAGCGCTTTGCCTCATTTTGTGAGTGGGGTGTTTGACCTCTTATTGTTTAGATTTTTGAGTTCTTTGTAGATTCTAGAGATTAGGCCTCTGTCAGGTGAATAACCTGCAAATATTTTCTCCCATTCTGTGGGTGATCTATTGGCTTTGCTTATTGTATGCTTGTGTATACAGAAACTCTTCAGCTTCATGTGATCCCATTGGTTGAGTGACTGTTTAAGATCATGAACTACTGGGGTTTTGTTTAGGAACTCTTTTTCCATTCCCATATCGTTGAAAGTTCTTCCTATATTTTCTTCCAACACTAGTCAAGTTTCTGGTCTTATATTAAGGTCTTTGATCCATTTGGCCTTAAGTGTAGTGCATTGCGAAATGTGTGGATCAAGTTTCAGTTTCCTGCATGTGGTTATCCAGTTTGTCCAGCACCATTTGTTGAAGATGCTATCTTTTTTCCAGCCTATATTGTTCAGGCCTTTGTCGAATATCAAGTAGCTATAGATTCTTGACCCAAAGCCTGGGACTTCAAGTCTATTCCATTGGTCTACACTCCTGTTTTTATGCCAGTATCATGCTGTTTTTATTACTATGGCTTTGTAATATAGCTTTAGATCAGGTAAGGTGATGCCACCAGAGGCACTTCTTTTGCTGAGGATATGTTTGGATATGCGAGGCCTTCTGCCTTTCCATATGAACTTTGAGATCATTTTTTCTATCTCTATGAAGAACACTGTTGGGATATCAATTGCAATTGCATTAAATCTATATATTTCCTTTGGTATGATTGTCATCTTCACAATGTTAATTCTGCCTATCAAGGACCATGGGAGGTCTTTCCATTTTTTCAAGTCCTCCTCAATTTCTTTTTAGAGTGTTTTTATGTTTTCTTTGTATAGATCTTTCAATTCCTTGGTTAAAGTTATTCCAAGGTATTGTATTTTTTTGTTGTTGTTTCTATTAAAAATGGGACTATGTCCCTTATTTATATCTCTGCATCTTTGTCATTTGCATATAGAAATGCTACTGATTTTTGTGCATTGATTTTGTATACTGCTACCTTGCTGTAGGGGTTAATCACCTTCAGGAGTTTTGGGATGGAGTCTCTTGGGTCTCTTACATATACAATCATGTCATCAACAATTAGAGCTAACTTAACTTCTTCCTTTCCAAATTTTATCCCTTTTATTTCCTTCTCCTGTCTTATTGCTTGAGCTAGGACTTCCAGTACCATATTGAAAAGCAGAAGTGAGAGAGAACAACCCTGTCTTGTTCCTGATCTTAATGAGAATCCCTCCAATCTCTCTCTATTAAGTATTATTTGGGCCTTTGGAGCTTTGTATATTGCCTTTATTATGTTAAGATATGAACCAAATATGCCAATTCTCTCCAATGTTTCGATCATGAAGTGATGTTGTATCTTGTCAAAGGCCTTATCTGCATCTATTGAAATTATCATGTGGTTTTTGTTTAACGTTGTTTATGTGGTGTTTTACATTGACAGATTTTCATTGAACCACCCTTGTGTTCCTGGGATAAATCCCACTTGATCAAGGAGGATATTTTTATGTATTGTTGGATTCAGTTTGTGAGGATTTTGTTCAGGATCTTTGCATGTAAGTTCATTTGGGAAATAGGTCAGTAGTTTTATTTCCTTGTGGCATCTCTGCCTGGTTTTGGAATTAGGGTGATACTAGCTTCATAAAAGGAGTTGGGTAGCTTTCCCTTTTCTTCAATTGTGTGGCACAGTTTAAGAAAGATTGGTTTGATTTCTTCCATGAAGGTTTGATCGAATTCAGCTGAGAAGCCATCTGGTCCTGGACTCTTCTTTTTGGGGAGGTTTTTTATTACTTTTTCAATCTCCATGTGTGTGATTGGTTCATTGAGGTTATTAATCTGCTCTGCGTTTAGCTTTGATAGATGGTATGTGTCCAGGAATTTATCCATCTCCTCCACATTATCCAGATTTGTCAAGTAGCAGTTTTTGAAATAAGTCCTGATGATTCTCCCAATTTCACTTGTGTCTGTTGTGATCTGTCCTTTGTCATTTTGAATTTTCTTGATTTGAAGCTTCTCCTTTTTTTACTTGATCAAATTGGCCAGGGTTTGTCAATCTTGTTTATTTTTTCAAAGAACCAGCTCTTTGATTTGTCAATTGTCTTAATTGTTTCCTTGGTTTCCAATTCATTAATTTCTGCTCTGATTTTAATTATTTCCTTCCTTCTGGAGCCCTTTGGGCTGGATTTTTCTTGTTTTTCCAGTGCATTTAGGTGGATGGTTTGGTTATTGATATGGGAACTTTCTGTCCTTTTAGTGAAGGCCTTGTTTGGTATGAATTTTCCCCTGAGGATCACCTTCATTGTGTCTCATATGTTTTGGTATGATGTGTTCTCATTGTCATTTAATTCCAGGAATTTTTCAATTACCTTTTTTATTTCATCCACTATCCATTTATTGTTTAAAAGTGTTCTGTTCAGCTTCCATGTTCTGTTGGGATTCTTGTTGGGTCTTTTGTTGTTGATTTCTATCAATATAGCATTGTGATCTGATATCATGCAGGGAATTATGTTGATTTTCCTAAATATGTGAAGGCAGTCTTTGTGACCCAGTATATGGTGTATGTTAGAGAATGTTCCATGGGCTGCTGAGAATAATGTGTATTCTTTGGATTTGGGATGGAAAGTTCTGTAGATATCTGTTAGGTCTAAGTGATCTATGGTTTTGTTGACCTCTCTTACTTCCCTGTTGAGTTTCTGTTTGGATGATCTGCCTATTACTGATAATGGTGTATTGAATCCCCAGCTATGATGGTGTTGGTGGTTATTTCTGTTTTATTGTCAATTAGGCTTTGTTTTATGAACTGTGGTGCCCTTCTGTTTGTTGCATACAAATTTATGATTGTAATATCCTCTTGATGGATCATTCCCTTGATGATAGGAAATAGCCTTCTTTGTCTTTTTTGATTATATATGGTTTGAAGTCTATTTTATCTAATATTAATATAGCTACACCTGCTTGTTTCTTATTCCCATTTGCTTGGAATATTGTCTTCCACCCCTTTACCTTCAGGAGGTGCCTATGAACTGTCTTTGAACTCCTTCCAATTTCTTTTCAAATTTTTCTAGCTTAGTGATGGTAGCATCAACACTATTATCGGTCCTTTGTTGCTTTCCTGCAAGTTCTATCAGTAGGTTGGTCAGGCTTGCATTGCTCATACCTTCAATTTGATGTTCTGATCCTAATAACTCTTGTATGTATATTTTGGTTAGATGCATTCATTGTAGGACTGGGTGGTCTAACTGGGTTTTCTTGCATTTGATTTTTCATGTTATTTCTTTTGCACTGTGGTCTTCCCATGACAGTGTATGGGCAGGTAGGTGGGTGGATCAGCCTGGTCTCTAGCACAATGGGAATCTGAAGCAGCCTGGGGCAGTTTTCAGGCAGCTTGGCCTTTGGCTCTGTCTTGCCAAAGTTGCCTGTCTACTGCCTGACAGGGGCGCCACAGTTGCCTGAATTCTGATGAGGTAATGCACCAAAGCTGCCTGCATTAGAGCTTGGAGGGAGACTGAGGTACAAAGCCTTGAAGCAGCCCAAACTCTGGCTGGGAACCCTGAAACCCAGAAACAGTCTGCACTCTCCCACCACAGGAGAATGTAGGATGTTGGGTGTGGCCGACAGGTAGGAGAGGGCACCTGAGCTGGCACAAGCGAGAGACACTCTGGGCTTGTGTGGCAATTGCTGTGGGACTGGGCTCGTTGAACAGTAGTGTGGCCAAGTGTGCAGAGCGATTTAAGCTTCCTCACATAGGGATTGGTCTGTGTGTGTGATCTGGTCCCAGAAGCGGGTGTGGCTGCAGCAGGGTGCAGGACCTTGAAGGTGGGTTGCAGGTCCTCTGATGTGGGTATGGGTCCCAGGAGGCTGTCACGGGGCATGGAGGGGTGTCGTGGCGGGGCACAGTGATTCAGTTTTCTCCCCATCTGTGCCCTCCCACTGATAAGAAGTCCCATAAAATCCTTAATGTCTTGCCTTTCTTTCACTGGGATTTGCAGGGCAGCTAGGCAGTCGCCATCTTGGCCGGAAGTCTATTTTGTCTTGTTTTGCAAAACTCTTTTGAAAAGAACCTGAAGGTACCATATTTTACTGCTAAAATTTTCAGCACATATTTCCTAAAGAATAATGCTATTTTCCATGACTTCACTAATACTACTATAACATCTGCAAATAACATAAAGATGTGAATAATATTTAATATGTATTTTTTTTTAACATTTTTTCTTGTTATTTCTTTGTTCTTTCGGTTCGGGATATAAGCTGGCTATCATGTACTGTGTTATTTGGCTATAATGCTGCTTTACACTACTCTGATTATTAAGGGCCCCTATTTCCTATGTATTTTAATGCATTTGCTTTTCCTGTGGTCTCAATATATTATTGCCAGTTTAATGTGTTACTAAAGTTATGGTAATTGTTTTAAAAGTATATAAAATTTACTTAGAAATTGTAGCACTGAATGGTGACATTTAGTTGGCATGCTGGGACATCTTTTCTTGAGATGGTACATGGAAACAAGAGTAACATATTAACACATTGAGAAATGTCCTCCCTAAAATGTAATTGTATTTTTGTTATCATGGTTTTATTTTTATGCCTCTCAATTTTATTCAATATATTTACTTAAAATATTTATATTTACTTTACCTTTAAATCTGCACACAAATTAATTTACTTCATAAATGAAACAGTCATTGAGAGAATCTCTTAGTGCATCAGACCTTCCAATAAAAGTAATTCTAGTGTTAGAGGACAATTTAAAGATAGAGCCCTCCTTTCAAGGTAATGGCATATGCATTTATTCAACAAGGCAGCTTCCTCTAAATGTCAAAATTTTAGCCCCAAGACAATTTTTCTGGAAACATGGTAGAAAATAAAGCTGTTTAAATAAAACTTCCACTTCTTCTGGCATTCTTTTTCACAGTCCATCTCTAACAGAAGGAATTTCTAATAATCTGACCATGATGAGTCTCTAGTAATTGAAGGTGAAAACCAATACTATTATTTTCTTCATTTGCCCATTTTTCCTCTACTGATGCTCAGTTACTTATTATATATAAACTAAGAGATATTTCATACATATGTATATTTATGAATAGATTCATATATATATATTCTACAACACTATAGGTATTACTTATGTGTTAGGTTATCATTACAGATTTTTATGATAGCTGTTATTGATCTCCATGTTTTATAGACAAGGATGCAAAAAAGCAAAGATACTGAGAACTCAGTCAGAAGCCAAGACTTATACAAACTCAATCTCCCTCCAATGCCCAAATTATGAAAGACTATCTAATGTGCACTTACAATCATGAGGGAAATAATTCATGCTTTATATTATAATATCCAAAGAAGTATACTTAAAAGGATATGTTGAGTTGGCTAAGTTGAGAGATACTATTATTTAGTACTAAAAACATGGTGCATTTAGGGCTGGGGGAATAGCTTAGTGGTTAAGGCATTTGTCTGAGAAGCCTGAGGACCATGGTTCAATTCCCCAGGACCCACATCAGCCTGATGCACAAGGGGGCACATCTGTCTGGAGTTCATTTGCAGTGGCTAGAGGTCCTGGTGTGCCCATTCTTTCTTTCTCTTTATCTGTGCCCCCCCTTCTCTCTTTCAAATAAATAAAACAATATATATATATATATATATATATATATATATAAATATATATATATTGTTTTATTTATATATTTTATTTATATATATATATATATAAATCTTTATTTATTTATTTATTTATTTATTTATTTATTTATTTATTTATTTGAGAGTGACAGACACAGAGAGAAAGACAGATAGAGGGAGAGAGAGAGAATGGGCGAGCCAGGGCTTCCAGCCACTGCAAGCGAACTCCAGACGCGTGCGCCCCCTTGTGCATCTGGCTAATGTGGGACCTGAGGAACCGAGCCTTGAACCGGGGTCCTTAGGCTTCACAGGCAAGTGCTTAACCGCTAAGCCATCTCTCCAGCCCAATAAAACAAAATATATTTTAAATGTTGCCTTTATATTCAGGCATGTCTGTGTCTATATGTTAGTCAGAAATTTTGTTGCTGTGATAAAATATCTGAGAAAACAACTAAATAGAGGAAAGGTTTATTTCCACTTAGTTTCAGAGATTCTAGTTCATGGTTGGCTGGCTCCATTGTTTCTGGGCCTCCAAAGAAGTAAAATATCACGGTTGTAAAAGGAGGGAACAGAAGTCTTCTCCCCTCAGAATAGCTGGGAAGTGCAGAGAAAGAATATCTCAGCTAGAATGTGTCCTCCTCCTTTCTTTGAAGCGTAGTGTGCCTACATTCAGGGCAGTACTTCCCACCTCAGTTTCTGCTTTGTAAAAACCCTCACAGATATACACAGAGGTAAGCTTTGCTAATTTTTTAGGCATTCCTTAGTCCAGTCAAGTTGACAACCGGGATTAAACATCACAAGTCCACCCGCTGGTTAATGATACCTACACATCATTTTTCTGTTCTATGGTATTTAGTTTTCAAGTAAAGATGTTGGCAGGGTTTACGTAACATAACTATCCTGGCTACAAGAGGAAAATTTATAACTCTTTCTCTGAAGATCTCAACAGTTCCAGTATTGCTTGAAAGTTCAACTTCAAAGTCAAAACTGAGACACAAGACAATCTATTAGGTATCAAGCCCTGTGAAATTACAAAAGCAAGTTGCATTCCTTTAATAGTACATGGTATACATTTCAGTCACAGGAGATCATAAAGAGGAATGGAATCAAATCAAGTTTGAAACTCAGCCAAGCAAACAAATTCATTAGCTACATGGCTAGCACCCTCCTTCTCTCCAATTTTGTTTTTATAAGGGCCACTTTCCTGATGAAAAATGCCTCCCACATTCACAGTGAATCTCATGCTTGGTGAATCTCCAGAGATGCACTCACAGACACAGAGTGTGCTTTAATTTTCTCTTCAGGGATTTTCTATTCAATCGAGAACACAAGATAAACATCTGTGACTAACTTTTATGATTTGGTCAAGTGATTTGACACCTACAATGGAGAATATAAATGAAATTTAAAAAGTGCTTTACATAAAATAACTCTGCAATGATTTTGAACCATTTCTAGCAGATTTCTAAACCTTTTGGCTTTCTACACACAGGCATAGTTGTGGCTTCTATGGTACTTTAGCTCTCATTTGGACTTTATGTCTCAGTATTATTTTAGATAGTTGAGAATTTTGGTGATTCCAAATGAATTTTTGGATTGTTTTTTCTATGTCCATGAAGAATGCCTTTGGAATTTTGGTGGGGATTGCATTAAATGTGTAGATTGCTTTTGGTAAGATTGTCATTTTCACAATATTGATTCTTCCAATCCAGGAACAAGGGATGTTTCTCCACTTCCTAGTGTCTTCTGCAATTTCTCACTTGAGTATTTTAAAGTTTTCATTGTAGAGATACTTTACTTTTCTTGGTTAGGTTTATTCCAAGGTACTTTATACTCTTTGATGCAATTGTGAATGAGAATTATTCTCTGATTTCATCCTCTGTGTGTTTGTTGTTAGCATATAGGAATACTACTGATTCCTGTGTATATATTTTGTATCTTGCTACATGGCTGAAGGTTTTTATCAGCTCTAACAGTTTGCTAGTAGAGTCTTTACGGTCCTTTACATATAGAATCATGTCATCTGCAAATAATAGTAATTTGATCTCTTCCTTTCCAATTTGTATCCCTTTTGTGTGCGTCTCTTGCCTTATTGCTATGGCAAAGTCTTCCAGTACTATGTTAAATAAAAGAGGGGACAGTGGACACCCTTGTCTTGTTCCTGACTTTAGTGGAAAAGCTTCCAGTTTTTCCCATTTAGTAATATGTTGGCTGTACACTTATCATAAATAGCCTTTATTATATTGAGACATGTTCCTTCTATTACCAGTCTCTGTAGGACTTTTATCATGAAGATATGTTGGATTTTATCAAATGCTTTCTCTGTGTCTAATGAGATGCTTATGTGATTTTTGTCCTTTATTCCATTTATATAATGTATTACGTTTATCAATTTGCATATATTGAACCATCCCTGCATCTCTGGGATAAAGCCTACTTGGTCAGGGTGAATCATCTTTCTGATATCTACTTGTATTCTGTTTGCCCATATTTTGTTATTAATTTTTGCATCTATGTTCATGATGGAGATTGTAATTTTCTTTTTTATGTTCTATCTTTGCCTGGTTTTGGTATCAGGGTGATGCTGGCTTCATAGAAGGAGCTTGGTAGGATTCCTTCTTCTTCTATTTTATGGAAAAGCTTAAGAAGCAATGGCATTAGTTCTTCCCTGAAGATCTGGTAAAATTCAGCAGTGAATCCATCTGGGCCTGGGCTTTATTTACTTGGGATATTTTGGATAACTGTTTGGATCTCCATGATTGTTATAGGTTAAGTGTAATATATATATATATATATATATATATATATATATATATATATATATATATAAAATTGTTATATGTTAAGTGATTAGTCTCCTCTTGATTTAATTTAGGTAGGTCAAATAAATCATGGAACACATCCATTTCTTTCAGATTTTCATACTTTGTGGAGTATATGCTTTTATAGTATGTCCCTATGATTTTTTTAATTTCCCTGGCATCTGTTGTGATGTTACATGTTTCATGTCTAATTTTACTAATATGTGTCTCTTTTTTCTCTCTTTTGGTCAGATTTGCTAAGGGTTTATCAATCTTGTTTATCCTTTCAAAGACCCAATTCTTTGTTTCATTGAGTCTTTGGATTGTTTTTTGTTTGTTTGTATTTCATTAATTTTTGCCCTAATCTTTATTATTTCTTCCCGTCTACTGATTTTTTGTTTGTCTTGTTCTTCTTTTTCCAAGGCTTTAAGGTGAAGCATTAGGTCGTTCACTTGTGACTTTTCTAATTTCTTAATATAGGCACTTAAAGCTATAAATTTACCTCTTAGGACTGCCTTCATTGTGTCCCAGAGATTTTGGTATGTTGTGTTCTCATTATTGTTTGACTCTATAATTATTTTGATTTCCTTCTAGATTTCTTCATTGACCCATTCATCGTTTAGTAGTGAGTTTGTTTTTAATTTCCATGATTTTATATATGCTCTATACCCTTTCTTGCTATTTATTTGTAGTTTGATTCCATGTAAGGAATTATTTCAATTTCCCTATATTTGTTAAGATTTTCTTTGTGTCCTAATATATGGTCTCTTTTAGAGAATGTTCCATGTGCTGCTGAAAAGAATGTATATTCTATAGCATCTGGATGAAATGTCCCCTCGATATCTGTGAGGTCTATTCCTTCTATGACCTTATTTAGTCCAGGTGCCTCTCTGTTTATTTTTTTCCTGGGATGACCTCTCAATTGATGAGAGAGTGGTGTTGAAGTCACCCACTACCACTGTGTTTGGTGTTGTCTGTGACCTTAGTTCTAATAGCATTTGTTTGATGAATTTCAGGGCCCCCATGTTAGGTGCATATATGTTTATGATTGTAATGTTCTCCTGTTGAAGGGTGCCTCTAATCAATATATAGTAACATTGCTTATCTTTCTTGACTAACTTTGGACTGAAGTCTACCTGCTCAGATATCAGGCTAGAAACTCCTACTTATTTTCTAGGTCCATTTGCTTGAAACACCATTTTCCAACCTTTTGCCCTAAGATAGTGTGCATGATTGTATAAAGGTGGGTTTCTTGGAGGCAACAAATTGAATGATCCTGCTTTTTAACCAAGTCTTCGAACCTATGCCTTTTGGTTGGGGCATTGAGGCCATTGATATTGAGATAATATTGAAAGGTGTGTTTTCATTTTTGCCATTTTCTGTAGTCCTTCTGGTTTTACCTTTGCTCTCTTCTTTTTTTTTTTAAAAAAAATTTTTTTTAAATTTTTTATTTTTATTTTTATTTATTTGAGAGCGACAGACAGAGAGAGAAAGACAGATAGAGGGAGAGAGAGAGAATGGGCAAGCCAGTGCTTCCAGCCTCTGTAAACGAAATCCAGACTCGTGCGCCCCCTTGTGCATCTGGCTAACGTGGGACCTGGGGAACCGAGCCTCGAACCGGGGTCCTTAGGCTTCACAGGCAAGCGCTTAACTGCTAAACCATCTCTCCAGCCCTGCTCTCTTCTTTTAACTAGTATTTGAGTATTGTTTGCTTTTTCCCAGTTCCTTATGTGTGCTCTTCTTTTTCTTCAGCATGGAGGATTCTTCCAAGTATTTTCTGTACAGCTGTTTTTGTCTTCAAATAGTCGTTTAGCTTTCTTTTGTCGTGGAATGTCCTTTTTTCTCCATCTATTTGAGTGGATAGTTTTGCAGGATAAAGTAACCTTGGTTGACAGTTGTTATCTTTCAGGACTTGGAATACATCACTCCATGCCCTTCTGGCTTTTGAAGTTTGTGTTGAATAATCTGCTGTAATCCTGGTGGGCTTGCCTTTGTAGGTAACTTGATTTTTCTCTGACTGCTTTCAATATTTTTTCTTTGGTTTGTGTGCTTGGTAGTTTGATTATAATATGGCGAGAACAGGTTCTTACCAGGTTTTGTCTGGCTGGTGTTCTAAAGGATTCCTGTATCTGCATTGACACCTCTTTCCCAATCTGGGGGAAGTTTTCTTCTATGATTTTTTTGAAGGTGCCTACTATGCCTTTGGAGTGAAATTCTTCTCCTTTTATGATGCCCTGACTTCTTATGTGTGATCTTTTCATAGTGTCCTGAATATCTTGAAATTCCCACTCATACTTATCTATTAGTTTGTCTTTCTCTTTTTTTTTATTTTTTTTTATTTATTTATTTGAGAGCAACAGACACAGAGAGAAAGACAGATAGAGGGAGAGAGAGAGAATGGGCACGCCAGGGCTTCCAGCCTCTGCTAATGAACTCCAGACGCGTGCGCCCCCTTGTGCATCTGGCTAACGGGGAACCGAGCCTAGAACTGGGGTCCTTAGGCTTCACAGGCAAGCGCTCAACCGCTAAGCCATCTCTCCAGCCCCTGTCTTTCTCTTTGTTGGAGTGTATTAGATCTGCCACCTGGTCTTCTAGCTTAGATATTCTGTCCTCACCTTCATCCATTCTACTGGTGAGATTTTCTACACAGTATTTTATTTCCTTAACTGTGTTCTTCATTGCTAATAATTCTGACTGATTTTCCTTTATTATTTCTATTTCCTTGTGTCTAGTATTGACCTCTTTATTTCTTTAAATTTGTTTCCTATGTTTTCTTTGATTCCTTTGATTTCCTCTTTGATTTCTTCTTTGACTTCTTTGAACATATTTATAATCGTTCTTTTGAAATCTTTCTCAGGCATTTCCTCTAACTCGTTCTCACTGGAGGTCATTTCTGATGAATTAATACTTTTTGGTGGATTTATATTGTCTTGTCTTTTGGTGTTTCTTGAGTTATAAAGTATATATTTTTGAATCCTGGATTATTTAATGATTGGATTTTCTAGTTAGCTGTGTGTTATTAGATGTATCAGACAATGTGATGTTATATATTTTCAGGGTAGTACTTTAAGGCATTAGGTGTGGCTCTCAAAACTCTCAGAGTGTTTATCCAAGAGTTGTTATTGTGACAACCAGATCCTCTAACTGTCCCTTAGGTTCTGTGGTGCCCTCCACACACCCTTAATCCTGACAACAAGAATTTTAAAATTTCTGATCTGTTGAGTGTTCCATGTCAGCTTGTGACCAGGTGAGACTCTTCCCTGGTGTAATCCCTGTTACCTCTGCTCCTGTTTGTGTCCCGCTGTTGGTTCAAGTTGGCAAGACAGGTTCACAGGACCGCTGCTCTGTTCGCTGGAGCTGGGCACTGGTGGTGGGGGAGGGGAGGTTGCCAGTGTTGCTCCAGTTCCCTCTCTGTTCCATGTGTTCTTCTACCTTGTGATGTGCTCCTCCATTGTTCGCTGCTGCTCTCCCTTTGCATTTCTTGAGTTTGTGGAGAGCTCCGGTGTGACTGGAAAATCCCCTCACCTGGCTTTTCCTGCGGCTCAAGCTGAGCCTGGTGGCTTTCTGGTGTGCCACTGCCACTGCTGCGATTAACGGACCTGCTGGAACTGCTTCTGCTAGCCTATTTCGGCTCTGGATGCTCTGGATTTCTCCTACTTCTCTGCTTCCATTTCAATTTCTTATAAACCTCACTTTTTAGTAAAAGTGTGTATTTTGCTGAGTTTTTTTTTTTTTTTTTTTTTTGGCTTTTTCCCCCTCGGCTGCTTTGGCATGGTACCTACGCTGCCATCTTAACCGGAAGTCCCCTCATTTTGACTTTCTTAACATTATGTGTTTGAATATATATATTTCACTATTGGAATCCTACCAGGACTGACTCTGCAGAATAAGAAACTTTTAGCTTAGTAACTATTGGCTATAGTTTGAATGGGTGCCTCAAAGTCCGTATGTTGGACTACAGACAATAGTGTTGTGAGATGGAGCCTAATGAGATGTAATGAAAAGATGAAATTCTAATTTCATGGAGGGATTGATGTCTTTATGAAAAGAGTTTGACTAGGTACTTTGTGACTGGGTTGTTATAAAGCAAGTTAAACCCCCTTCCTACCTCATTCTTGGGCTTTTCTTCCATTCTGCCTTCTCTATTGGGATTATGCAGCAGAAAACCAAACTGCCTTTTTTCAAATGCTGACACCTTGATATTGAACTTCTCTGCATTTAATTCCATGAGCCAAAGAAATTTCTGTTCATTATTAAAAAAAGTGGCAATCTGTTAAAACAGCATCAAACAAACTAAGACATCCCTGTTGTCGTTTTCTTGCCTAATCTGACAGGCAAACAACCTCCCAGAGTGTAAGTATATATTTGAATGACAGTTGACTGTATAGACATGACTTGAGCCAAGAATAAATCAGAAGAACTGCTCAGCTGAGCCCAGCACACATTTTCAACATACAGGATCATAAATTTTTTAGTAGTTTTATTCAATAAAAGTCAACTGCTACAGTATTTCTGACATTCTTTTTTTTAAACCTTCCAAGTCCAGTTCTTACTGAATATTCACTTACACATTGTACCATTAGTTAGAAGAGAGAAGATAGAACACAAACATAAGTATATTCCCTGCTTTCAGTTTGCTTTCAGAGAATGACATATCTAAGGATTATACATGAGGCATGAGAAAGGATGAAATAAGTGTTTTTCTATAGGAACAGATTTGATCACTAAGAAAACAAATTCATCCTTCCAGGGCACCTGATCTTTCTTCCTATGCTTCCACTGTGGCATATTCATAAATCAAAATTATTACTAATATTTTAGTAGGCACACAGAAATTTACGAATCATTAATTGTGGTGTTTTCAAATACAATTTGTTTATGTTCAATCACATCCTCCAATCCTATTCTACTCTCCTTTCCCCAAATTATCCTGTTATATGGTTCTAACATTTTTAACAGCTGATCTGAGATTTAAAAAAAGAAAACCATGAAAGGACATGAAATACTTCCTTGAGCCCAATGCAAGGATTCTCATTTGACTGACTAGGCAAGGTAACAAAATGATTTCTGTGATCAACATAGATTATTTGGCAAAGAGAAAGAGAGATGGAGAAATACCCTTTGGTGAACATGCTATGGAAGTATAAAACGTCACAACACTCATGCTTCCTAGCTGTTGTCCATAGTCATTAATGATGCAGATGTCAGTATTTTGGAGATATCCAGATGATGGTTGACATTACAGTCTCCTAAGTCTTTATTTGTCATTTGGAGCATGCTAAGTAATCTGACTATAGATTAGTCTCTTAAAATGAGGTGCTATAATTTTAATGCTGAATGTACCCCAAAAGCACATTTGTAAGTTTTCTTTATGGGGTAGTGCTAATGGACCAGTGTTGGAATATCTGAGAGTTCAGTGTGTGAAAAATTTGTGGGTCGCTGAGGGTATACCTTCTAGAAGGATTGTGGTCTCTTTTTCCCTTTGCTTTTTGGCTCATGATGTGAGCTGTTTGTTCTAACATGAGTTCCTCTCTGCAACTGCACTCTAGCACCCTTATCAAAGTCCCATAGCAATGGCTCTACACAATTTTGGACAATAATCCATCAATAAACTAACCAAGAGGAATCTTTTATATTAATAGATTAAACATCATAGGAATTATGATACTTATTCCAAGATGAATAGAACAAGGGAAATTAATGACATGTCATAAGACTTGTGTGAAGATGACAGACATGTAGACACACCATGCAACACAAATACTAACATACTTTATCTACTCACTAGGCATAATACATAATATGTGTTTTTATTATTATTGGTATAGCTTTTTCTAAGTTGAAAATGCATAACATTTAGTTGGAAACTTCTATAGTTTTCAATGATTTATTCTTAGGAAAATGAATACAATTTTTTTTTCACTGACCCAAAAATCTCAAGTTGTTTCTATTGTATGTAAGTATTTGAAAAGCTTAAAAAGGTGCACCTCATTTCTGCTTTGCATCTTTATTAATTATGTTCTTATTTATTCATTTATTTTACCTAAGGATGCTGCACATGTTTTCCCTAGAGTGATTTTTGCTTCTTTACATTGCCTGTTCGAGTATCTGAAGTGCAACATTTGCAGAAATGGAAAAAAAATGTTCTACTGTGGTCAACTGTGTGTTTTTAGCATGTGGGGTTGTTGAAGGACCTCCAAAGCTCATGGACACTTTCAAATGGCTCTCTATTATGTAAATAGCAAGTTCCATTAACTAATGGACATGCCTGTGACTTAGAATTCTCTAGGCAGCAGTGTCCATTCCCAGTTTCCATTCTGTTTGAATTGTAGGCTGGGAGCAGAATAATGAGTCTCTTGCCTCACACAATACAAAGAACACTATGAGAGGCTGCTAAGTTTTGATTACATTCTTTCAAATGGATTTGTCCATTTCTTTCTTTTTACTCTCTTTTGCTTACTTGTATCCTGGAAATTTTTTTCCTTCCTAAACAAACTTATCTGTGGCCATAGTTTTATTCAAGGTGCAGTAACAGCTCTTTGACTAGAGTACTTTTCTCTCCTCAGGTGCAGAAGAGACAGGATTTACAGCTTGTTTTATCCAAACTGAACTCAAGACTATTTTGTTGATTATTGGTTGTTGTTAAGTGGGAAAAATCAGACACATTGGCTGGCAGAACTCTCCATATTTATACTTCATTTCTACAATGCTAGAAGATTTCCCTCCAGTGCTGTGTTTCCACCCTGTGACCTTCATTCATTGAACAGGCTCTTTAGCCAGTTGCATATGAAGGCATTTTTGAGAAGCTTACTGACAGTTAATGCATGAACTTCATTACTTTTCACATTCTTTCCTGTGTTTCTTTTATGCATCCTTGGTTGTGTCCATGGAAAAACACAGTGGTAGGATTGGAAATGATTCACTCTAACAATTCTGACAAGGTGACTATGAAATTCTCTGTATTTTTGTAAATGACATACTGATGAAGTCAGGAGGTCACAGAGCTGTTCAATCTTGTGTCCTTTCTGCTCTTCTCCCTTCTGTTGCTCTGGCCCTAATTAGTCTGGCTGCATGAACACATTTCAGTGTTCCCTTCCTCCTTGGACTGCTGTATACTGGAAGCAGGAACAGAAGTTATACACAAAGAAAAGATGGACAGTATGCATATCTGTCTGTATTTATAAATATTTGGAGATCACGTGTTTCCTATTATTTACATATTTTGCCTGACAAAAATGAGCATGTGGTGACCTCATAAAACCTTAAATCATAGAATTAAGCATTGATAATTTGGTACTTTTCAATTAATAATAATAGTAAACATTTTAGTAATACTTAATAACACTAAGAACCCTATGGAGTAATCTTATTTTTTTTCTCATGACAACTTGTGGTAAGTACTGTCATTCTCCCCATTTTAGATATTATGATATTGTCTCTAAGAATGCTTAGTTAAATTTTCTAACAGAAGATAGATAGTAAATAATAGAATTGTGAGTTAAATCCATTTCTATTTGATTCCTGTCAATGTTAAAACAGACAACAAACTCTGGTTCAAATAAATGTATCTCAACTACCTAGTTCTTTGTTTATAAATTAAAATATGGGGCATGTACATTTTAATGGAATACAAGTATGAGATTTCTTAGCACTGATCAAACCAAGGAAATTGTCATTGTGTTCTTCTCATCATTTCCTTGTGTATGAAGTCTTTGATATTCTTTTTTCTAGATTTTTATTAAGTACATAACAGGTCTTTGGGCACTATAGTCATCTCACTGTGTTGTAGTACATAAAGTATTCTCTCTATATCACTCTAGTTTCACACCCATTATCCAATATCCTTTTATCCTCTCTCTACCTTTTCCAACCTCTAGTAACAATTATTGCACATTTAATTGTTGTGTTTAACTTACATACATGAAAGAGAACATGCAGTACTTATCTTCAAGTATATAACTTATTTCTTAGAATAATATTCCCTCCAGTTATACTCATTTGGCTACAAAGACAGAATTTCAGTTTTTAATATCATTGAGAAAAATTGCATTTATATATATATATAATATTTTCTTTATCCATTGATGTTAACTCAGATTGAATCTATGTCCTAGCTATGGCTAAGATATTGTAATAAACATGTGTACAAATGTGTTTATCATTTTGATATCATTTTCTTTGGATATATACTCAAAAATGAGATAGTTCAGTCATAGGATGGATCAAAGTTTTTTTTTTTTCTTTTTCTGAAGAATGTCCATAGTGTTTGTCATAATGTTTGCACTGACATTTCCATCAATTGTGTATATGAGTTCCTGTTTTGGCCACATATTCACCATCATTTGTCTTTTTAAAAATTGTCATTATAATTGTGCTGAGTAGATATCTCATTGTATTTTTCATCCTCATTCTTCCAATGGTTAATGATTTGAAACATTACTCAAGACATTTTCAACTACCATGTTTTGATCCTAGTCATTAATAGGAAATATACTAGGTAATGTAACTTAAAAAAACATAATAAGGAAGTATTCTCATCACCATTGTTACATAAAATATAATAGAGATATGATAATAGACCAAATAAATAGTAAAGACAAGATTTAAACCTAGGTTTCTGATCATTGCACAAAGTATCAATGAAGAGCATAGGTATTAAATACTTGTTCATTCTGCCTTGCAAGGTATCTATGGATCTACCTGGATTTCCTAGGGGAAAGAAGGACATATCCATATTGAAGATTCTGTATAGTGAATTGCACTAGAACTTGGGTTGTTGAGCTGAGGATATTGCTCAATGGTTAAAGATGCTTGCTTGAAAAGCCTGTCAGCCCTGGTTTGATTCCCCAGTACCCATGTAAAGCCAGATGCAAGAAGTGGCACATGTCTCTTTTGCCTTGGCAAGAAATCCTAGCATGCCTATACTTTCTTACTCATGCTTCTTTCTCATTCATATATATATATGTGTGTGTGTGTGTGTGTGTGTGTGTGTGTGTGTGTGTGTGTGTGTGTGTGCGTGTGTGTATAGTTACCAAAAAACCTAGTTTCCATTGACCCCAAAACTAAAAACTATTATAGAAATTTCTCCATTTTGCTATAATCTGCCTACCTCATGTGTCCACCAATGTGTTTGCTAATTGACATTTTGGATTCATTTTCTTAAAATCAGTAATTCATGTAACTGTTTCCATGGTAGAACATGTAATAAAGAGGGACATGAATCTATATTAAAAGGTCAAGCATTTGGTTCAAGTATTTATAGAATTAGGATTTTCAGGGGAGCAGGATGATTACAATGTGTGTGTTAGAGTGGTGGGGAGGGATTGAGTTCATTAATTAGAAAAAATTACTATAGAAGATGAAAAATCCTTCAGTACCATAATCTCTCTTGACCATCAGTTGCATAATTACAGGAAAAGCAACAAATTAAGATCAATTTTATGCCTGAGTCCAAAGTCAGGAAAAAAAGAAAAACAGAAAAAATATACCACAACTAAAAGACAGACAGGCAGAGGAGGAGATTCACCCCCTCTCAGTTTTCTGTTCTATTCAAGTTTCAAATGGCCTGGATAAGAAAAACCTACATTGAAGTGAGGATTTGATCTTCTTAATTCAATCTGCCAATTCTCATGGCAATCTCACTGGAAAACATGTTCACATACATATTAAGAATAATGCTTAATGAAGTATATGGGAAACTTCTGGTTCTGTCAGGTTGAAGTATTGATTTCATCATCACAATATTCTTTGAACTGAAAATATTCTATAACATGAGAAGGAATATAAAAGACCACATAAAATAGAGAACTGTGAACATACATGGTGACATTGATCTCATTTCAAAACTGCTTCCAAATATATTTCACATGAAAATATATTTTAAGAAAATCCAGTCTATGTGTGCAGTAACTTCTACAGCATCCTTATTCTAAAATATTTAAGGGATTGCAAAGCCACTGCCTTTACAAGTGACATATTTCATTTCCATAGCTATGAGGGTAGATATTTTTTCTTAAATCAAGCATTTTTTTTTTTAAACAAGGGTTCTGGAGATTGAGCTCAGCTCTTCATGCTTTCAAAGAAAGCACTTTGCTACATGAAACTATTCCCCTACTAAAGAATCTATTTTTATGACTGGGAATGGAACTCAGACCACAATAATAAGAGCGTCAAATTCTAATCACTAGGCTTCCAAAGAAGAAATTCACAGGACAATTTATAAAATTCATTTACAAGGAATCTACTCCAAAGTCCAATAATAAGAAGGTAATCTGGCTGAAGGTAGATGATGGCATTATGTGTTTCAACACTTATAACATATTAATATTATGTCTTTTGGTCTCATTGTTTTATTGAGGAAAATAGATAAATTTGACATAACCTTGAAAGGTGTAATATTTCTTAAATATCATTTAATTCTTCCTTGGTTGAAAATATCTTACTTAAGCCAGGTGTGGTGGCACACGCCTTTAATCCCAGCACTCGGGAGGCAGAGTGTTGCAGTCCGGTTCGCATTGCTGGTAGAAATCACCCAACCAAGAGCAGCTTCTGGGAAAAAGAGGTTTATTTGGCTTACAGGCTCGAGGGGAAGCTCCACGATGGCAGGGGAAAACGATGGCATGAGCAGAGGGTGGACATCACCCCTGGCCAACAGAAGATGGACCACAGCAACAGGAGGGTGTGCCAAACACTGGCATGGGGAAATTGGCTATAAAGACCATAAGCCCGCGCCCAACAATACACTCCCTCCAGGAGGCATTAATTCCCAAATATCCATCAGCTGGGGAGTTAGCATTCAGAACACCTAAGTTTATGGGGGACACCTGAATCAAACCACCACACAGAGGTAGGAGGATCGCCTTGAGTTTGAGGCTACCCTGAGACTACATAGTGAATTCCAGGTCATCCTGAGCCAGAGTGAGACCCTACCTTGAAAAACAAAACAAAACAAAAACAAAACAAAAAAAAAATCTTACTTAAATTATTCCAGACTATATAGTCTGAATAACTTTCTTGACTCAAATAGCTAAAATGTTAGAAAAATACTTTGAAAAATAACATTAGAATCAGTGTAGAATTGTCATTAAAGGCAGTCACATAGTCAAATACAAATTAAAAGCAAGAATCCCATGTGTAAAAAAAAAATCAAAACAAGATTTTGCTCCTGTTTATTTGTCTTGTTTCACTATTACTGAGGAAAATTTGAGGCTTGGTTGTATATTTATGAAGTGAAGGTAATAAAATGAAGTCTATACTGTGTCTAAAATTGGATATCTAACAAGAGAATGAAAACATTATGCTAGGATCACTAAAGTTTATATTCAGTAAAAGGGTAAAGATAAATCTGTCATAAGGAGTAAGATAGAAAAGAAATTGTTTATCTCAAATTTTATATTGTTTAAATGGGAAAAGTTCCCCTCTGAGAGAATTCAAATCCTTAAAGAAACTTTCATGGAAGTAGAAGTCTGAATTCAACTACTGGTATTGTCCTACACCTTCTGGCAAACAATTTACTTTAATAGGGGTATTGTGTTGTCAGGGCCCATAAGTGAGTGAAAAAGCCAAAGATTTTACTTAGAAGAGTATAATTGTAACACAATTATCAAAATAAAAACATATTAAAGGTGCAATAATGAATTCATATAACATTGCAAAGAAAAAACTAATAGTGCTGTCTGTCATATATGAGCAAATATATGTACATATTATGGAAAATATAAAACTTGCAGCAAGTCAAAAGAGCAACTAATGAGCCGGGCGTGGTGGCGCACGCCTTTAATCCCAGCACTCGGGAGGCAGAGGTGGGAGGATTGTGAGTTCGAGGCCACCCTGAGACTCCATAGTGAATTCCAGGTCAGCCTGGGCTACAGTGAGACCCTACCTCGAAAAACAAAAAAACAAACAACAACAAAAAAAAGAGCAACTAGTGTTCTACATATTTTAAAATTATAATTAAAATTTCTATAAATGAAGAATAATATAATTGATCAAACAGCCACTTCAGGTTTGACAAAATGTGAAACAGCACATTTTTTAACATCTTAATAAATAAAGATGAAGATAAAATTAGTAACTGAATAGAAGTCTGAAGAAATTAATCATAATTATACTTTAACAACTCAGAGAGATAAGAATTGAAACCATACCTAGTAGCTTCCTTAACTTGCATATAAAGAAGCAAAACAGCTATAAAACATATGGCAAATTGGTAAATACCTGGAAAATAAATAATATAGGCCAAAACAGAAAACTGAAATTATTACATTTGACCTGGACAATAAAATGTATGCTGTATCAAACAATATAGTGTACAGTTCAAGAAGTATTCTGTATGAAATGAATATTTTTTGAAAGTTTATACTACAGTGGAAGTTTCAACCTTAAGAAACAAGATAAAAGAGAAACACACAAATCTGAAAGCAAGCACAATATACACATGAGAAGAAATAAAGAACATACAAACAGAAATATCATAATATAAAAAGTCAATAAACCTCAAAACTGGTTAAAGATTACTAACATTCATTAAAAATGCTTTGAACTGGACTAGAAAGGAGAAAATACACGAATTACTGTGAAATACTTATCACAGCAATGAAAGAAGTAAGATCAGTAAAAATCCTACAAACATTAGACTAACATTGTGAATGATTCTGCCTTTGAAAACTAACATGCTTTGATAAAATAACAACATTCTTAGAAATGTAAAAAAATTGCCAAACTGAACTACAAGTAATAAATAGCTAGTATACACCTTGAAGAAAAGTAATTTTGTTATTAAAACTTCTTCAATAGAAAGATGAAGGAAAAGGAAATTTATCTGGTGAATTTGGAAAAAGTGAAGAGTATATAATGTGAGTTTTATAAAATGTTTTGCAGAATAGGAAAATTCATTTTATAGAGACAATAATTAAATATAAAGAGTATAGAAAGTCATTACAAGTAAAGAAAATTAAAAGGCAATTATAATGAATAAAATTTGTATATATAAATTTAGACACAGATATGTTCAATAAAATTTCAAAAAACTAAATCTAAGAATATATAAATCAGATAATACATCACAAAAACTAAGATTCATACCAGGAATGAAAGGATAAGTCAGTATTTGTTAATCAATAAATATGTAATGTTAAACTAAAAAAGAGAAAAATATGATATCATATTAATGATGAGTATTTTTTAAAAGAGTCAATAACTATTAATTATAAACCTATAAGGGAAAGTTGGAAGTTAGTTATTCTCATAAAGCAACTAGGAAAGAAAGTTCAACTGGATATGTATTTGCCCAATTACTATTTATATTCTTTGTAAAATTAGAAATAAGTTAAGGATATCTGGTCTCACAATTATTGAACACCATATTGGAAACACTAGCCACTGCAATAAATTAAAACATAAACAAACAAAAAGGAGTATACAAATTAGAAAGAAAATGTTATTCATGAGACAGTGACATTATATTTGTAGAAAATCTCATCAATCAACAAAAAAATCCAAAACTACGAAAAAGATTGATATAGAATATTTAAATGTATTTATATGTGTGAGTACTGGAATATTTAATAGTTAAATTTAAAATTTCTCTGAATTATGAATATTTCAATATGTCTAATACAATATATAATATAATATACCATATGCTAAAAGCAAAGGAAATTTCTAAAGTCCCAATAAGTGGAAATGTATTATACCATGTTGAATAACAGGGATTTAATATTGTTAAATATTAATTACATTCAAATAAACTCTAGAACCCCCAAGGAGGTCTGTATTTAAGAACATATAGTCTGGAGAGATGTTTCAGTAGTTAAGAACACTTTCTGTGCAACATGGTGCTCACCTGTGACCTTAAACCACAGTATTTAGTTCTCCTCCAGGACCCATATAAATAGCTGGATGTGGCTACATATATCTCTAACCCTAGTACTGCAGGGAGCAGATACAGATAATTTCAGGAGCTTACAACACCACCCAAACTCCCAGACTTAGTGAAAAACAAAACAAAACAAAAAAACTTCATCTTAAGGAACAAGTAGATGAGTAATGAACACTCAATGGTATCTGGTCTCCACATTCATGCAGAGTGCTACATACTAACATGCACACACACAACATACAATACCTAAATAACACATCACACTTACTACACATATACATGTAGAAGATAAAAATGTCATGTATTTAAAGATATTAATGTCAAGAGTTATTAAAGCATCCATTATTCAGAAAGTCATGCTGGGGAATTTATTGATTTTCAATTCAAAACCATGTAGGAGGATGGAGAGGAGGACTTAAAATGCTGTCATTTGGATACGGGATAGCCATCACACTCATGAACTGGTAGAAACTTGTTTACAACAGGAAATTGAGTTTTTAAATACTTCACTATCAATGAGGGAAGGACACTTGAGACCCCAGACCTCTCAGTGTAACGAATGGATGCTAAAGGTTGCTGGGAGAAGGGAGATTCATCAGTGTTTTAGCCACTGGTAAGTTGCCCTTTCTATGACTAACTTTCCACCTCAGACCATGCAAGCAATTCTAATTCAACTCATTGGGTAAAAATTGCATGAAAGCAAAATGGGGATTAGTAGGGATGAAGAAACATTTTGATGAAGGGGAAGGGAAATAAAAGAGGATATAATTGGTATGAATAAGATAATAATACATTAAATACATGTATGACAATGTAAAAGTGAGAAAAATAAATTCAAAGCTTTCTGGCATGGGTTTTAGATCCTAAGTAAATTGATCCTTACCTGAGTATTGTCTAGAATTTTATGTTAATTGTATTATATGGATGGTCTCAATTCATTTTTGCATACTGAAACAAACCATTTGTAATGGGTATTTTACTTATTATCATGACAAAATAACTGACAAAAGCAACTTTAGGAATGAAGATTTGCATCTGGTTCCATAGTTCAAGGTCATATAATCCATCATGACAGGAAAGGTATGATGGCAGGAGTTGGAAACTACTGATCATGCTTCCGGTTAAGATGGCGGCGTAGGTACCACGCCAAAGCAGACTAGGGGGGGAAAGACCAAAAAAACTCAGCAAAATACACACTTTTACTAAAAAGTGAGGTGTATAGGAAATTGAAGCAACAGCAGAGAAGTAGAAGAGTTCCAGAGCATCCAGAGCCTGCACAGGCGGGAAAAGCGGCTCCAGCAGCTCAGCCAACAGCCGCGGCTGCGGCGCACCAGAAAGCCGCCAGACACGGCTCGAGCCGCAGGAAAAGCCAGGTGCAGGCGCTTCCCCCACACCGTGCTCCCCACAACTCGGGAAACGTGAGGGGAGAGCGGCAGCAAGCAATGGAGGAGCAGACTGCGAGGTAGAAGAACGTTTGGAGCAGCGAGAGAACCAGAGCAGCTGCAGCTCCTTCCCGTCCCCCACCAACTGAGCCCAGCTCTGGCAAACAGAGCAGCAGCCCGGGACTGGCCACGCCAACTTGGTCTGACAGCGGGACCCAAGCAGGAGCAGAGTTCGGCAGCAACATCAGCAGCATCGGTAACAGCGGCCCCAGCAGCAGCAGACCCAAGAGTGGCAGCAGCAGCAGACTTGGCAGCAGCAGCTTCAGGGGGAGCAGCGGCAGTGGACATAGAAGCAGCAGCTTCAGCAGCAGTGGTGGCTCAAGCATTGGCAGCTACAGCAGCAGCAGAGGCAGCAGCAGTGGTGGGTCCAGCAGCAACACCTTCAGCAGCAGTGACTACAGACCCAGCAGGGGCAGCTTGAGCAGCAGCAGTTCCAGCAACAGGGTTGCTGATCTGCAGGGCCATACTTGCCAGGCTCGGTTTGCCCCGCAGGAAAAGCAAGTGCCCAGCTCCAGAAATCAGAACAGCAAGCTGACGACCCAGGCAGCAACTTGACTGAGACCAAAATCTTTCAAGGTAACTGGGATTACACCAGGGAAGGGTCTCACTTGGTCACAAGCTGACTGGGATCCCTCAACAGACCAGAAATCTTAACCTCTTTGTTGATAGAGGATCTGGTCGTTATAATAACTACTCTTGCATACATACTCGGGGCTGTTTTTGATTGAATGTGTACAGTGTTTAGTTAAAATTTAGAATCTACCTGTATTTTATTCCACTCAGCCTGCTTGAATACTCCTATAGCAGGGAAACTCAACCCCTAAGAACATCTTTGTAGATACTCTTAGAGTCTTAAGAGCCACACCTAACACGTTAAGGTCCTACCCTGAAAATATATTACATCAAATCAATTGATACAGCTAAGAATACACAGCTAGCTAGAAAATCCAAGCATTAACTTAATCCAAGATGAAAAAATATATACATTATAACACAAGAAACACTAAAAAGCAAGACGATATAAATCCACCTAAAAGTATTAATGCATCAGAAATGTCCTCCAGTGAGAAAGAGTTAGAGGAAATGCCTGAGAAAGAGTTCAAAAGAATGATTATAAATATGTTCAAAGAGGTCAAAGAACACATCAAAACAATCAAAGAAGAAATCAAAGAGGAAATCAAAGGAATCAAAGAGGATGCAGGACACCAATTTAATGAAATAAAGAAGACAATAAAAGACATAAATAAGGAAATAGAAATAATAAAGAAAAACCAGTCAGAATTACTAGCAATGAAGAACACAGTTAATGAAATAAAAAACTCTGTAGAAAACCTCACCAGTAGGATATATGACGAAGAGGACAGAATATCTAAGCTAGAAGACCAGGTGGCAGAACTAATGCAGTCCAACAAAGAGAAAGACAAACTTATAGAAAAGTACGAGTGGGAATTTCAAGATATTTGGGACACTATGAAAAGATCCAATATAAGAATTCAGGGCATAGTAGAAGGAGAAGAACTATACTCCAGAGGCATAGTAGGCGTCGTCAACAAAATCATAGAAGAAACTTGCCCCCAAATTGGGAAAGAGGTGCCAATGCAGATACAGGAAGCCTTTAGAACCCCAGCCAGACAAAACCCAGAAAGAACCTCTGCTCGCCATATTATAATCAAACTTCCAAACACACACACCAAAGAAAAAATACTGAAAGCAGTTAGAGAGAAAAATCAAGTTACCTACAAAAGCAAGCCCATCAGGATTACAGTAGATTATTCAACACAAACTTTTAAAGCCAGAAGGGCTTGGAGTGATATATTCCAAGTTCTGAAAGATAACAACTGTCAACCAAGGTTACTTTATCCTGCAAAGTTATCCATTCAAATAGATGGAGAAATAAAGACATTCCATGACAAAAGCAGGTTAAAAGAGTATTTGAAGACAAAACCAGCTCTACAGAAAATACTTGATAGAATCCTCCATGCTGAAGAAAAGGAAAAGCACACATATAAGGAACCTAGAAAAAACAAGCAATACTCAAATACTAGTTAACAAAAGAGAGCGCAGGTAGAACCAGAAACACACACACACACACAAAAATGGCAAACATAAATACAAACCTTTCAATAATATCTCTTAATATCAACGGCCAAAATGCCCCAACGAAAAGACATAGATTTGCAGACTGGACTAAAAAGCAGGATCCTACAATTTGTAGTCTTCAAGAAACGCACCTTTCTACAAAGGATAGACATTATCTTAGGGTGAAAAGTTGGAAGGCGGTGTTTCAAGCAAATGGGCCTAGAAAACAAGCAGGGGTTGCTATCCTAATATCAGACAGGGTAGACTTTAGTCCGATGTGTGTCAAGAAAGACGAGGAAGGTCATTTTATATTGATTAAGGGCACACTCCAACAGGAGGACATTACAATCCTAAACATATATTCACCTAACATGGGGGCTCCCAAATTTTCAAACAAACACTATTATAACTAAGGTTACAGATAACACCAAACACAGTGATGGTGGGTGACTATAACACCCCACTCTCATCAATTGACAGGTCATCCCGGGAAAGAATAAACAGAGAGGCATCTGGACTAAATGAGGTCATAGAAGGAATGGACCTAACAGATATATACAGGACATTTCATCCAAAGGCTGCAGAATATACATTCTTTTCAGCAGCACATGGAACATTCTCTAAAATAGACAATATATTAGGACACAAAGCAAATATTAACAAATTCAGGAAAATTGAAATAATTCCTTGCTTTCTATCTGAACACAATGGAATTAAACTACAAATCAGTAGCAAGAAAGGCTATAGAGCATACACAAAATTATGGAAACTAAACAATACACTACTAAATGATGAATGGGTCAATGAAGAAATCAAAAAGGAAATCAAAAATTTATAGAGTCAAATGATAATGAGAACACAACATACCAAAATCTCTGAGACACAATGAAGGCAGTTCTAAGAGGTAAATTTATAGCCTAAAGTGCCTATATTAAGAAATTAGAAAGGTCGCAAGTAAACGACCTAATGCTTTGCCTTAAAGCCTTGGAAAAAGAAGAACAAGGCAAACCAAAAATCAGTAGACGGGAAGAAATAATAAAGATTAGGGCAGAAATTAATGAAATAGAAACAAAAAGAACAATCCAAAGAATTAATGAAACAAAGAGTTGATACTTTGAAAGGATAAACAAGATTGATAAACCCTTAGCAAATCTGACCAAAAGAAAGAGAGAAGAGACACAAATTAATAAAATCAGGGATGAACAAGGTAACATCACAACAGATTCCAGAGAATTTCAAGAAATCATAGGGACATTCTATAAAAGCATATACTCCACAAAGTATGAAAATCTGAAAGAAATGGATGATTTCCTTGATCTATATGACCTACCTAAATTAAATCAAAATGAGATTAATAACTTAAATAGACCTATAACAAATATGGATATCCGAACAATTATCAATAATCTCCCAACTAAAAAAGCCCAGGCCCAGATGGATTCACTGCTGAATTTTACCAGACACTTAAGGAAGAGCTAACACCCTTGCTTCTTAAGCTTTTCCAGGAAATAGAATAAGAAGGAATTCTATCGAACTCCTTCTATGATGCCAGGATCACCCTGATACCAAAACCAGGCAAAGATAAAACAAAAAAAGAAAATTACAGAACAATTTTCCTCATGAACATAGATGCAAAAATTCTCAACAAAATATTGGCAAACAGAATACAAGAGTATATCAAAAAGATCATTCACCCTGACCAAGTAGGCTTTATCCCGAGATGCAGGGATGGTTCAACATACGCAAATCTATAAATGTAATACATTACATAAATGGGTTGCAGGACAAAAATCACATGATCATCTCATTAGATGCAGAGAAAGCATTTGACAAAATCCAACATCCCTTCATGATAAAAGTCCTACAGAGACTGGGAATAGAAGGAACATATCTCAATATAATAAAGGCTATTTATGACAAGCCTACAGCCAACATATTACTAAATGGGGAAAAACTGGAAGCTTTTCCACTAAAATCAGGAAGAAGACAAGGGTGTCCACTGTCCCCACTTTTATTTAATATAGTTTTGGAAGTCTTAGCCATAGCAATAAGGCAAGAGACACACATAAAAGGGATACAAATTGGAAAGGAAGAGATCAAGTTACCTTTATTTGCAGATGACATGATTCTATACATAAAGGACCATAAAGACTCTACTAGCAAGCTGTTAGAGCAGATCAAAACCTACAGCCATGTAGCAGGATACAACATAAATACACAGAAATCAGTAGTCTTCATATATGCTAACAACAAACACACTGAGGATGAAATCAGAGAATCACTCCCATTCACAATTGCATCAAAAAAAATAAAGTACCTTGGAATAAACCTAACCAAGGAAGTAAAGAATCTATACAATGAGAACTTTAAAACACTCATGTGAGAAATTGCAGAAGACACTAGAAAGTGGAGAAATATCCCTTGTTCCTGGATTGGAAGAATCAATATTGTGAAAATGGCAATCTTACCTAAAGCAATCTATACATTTAATGCAATCACTGTCAAAATTCCAAAGGATTTCTTCATGGGAATAGAAAGAAACCATCCCAAAATTCATTTGGAATCACAAAAAACCTCGAATATCTAAAATAATACTGAGCAACAAAAAAGAGGCTGGTGGTATCACCATACCTGATTTTAACCTGTACTACAGAGCCATAGTAACAAAAACAGCATGGTACTGGCACAAAAACAGACATGTAGATCAGTGGAACAGAATAGAGGACCCAGATGTGAGCCCAAGTAGCTATAGCCACCTGATATTCGATAAAAATGCCAAACATACTCATTCGAGAAGAGACAGCCTCTTCAGCAAATGGTGTTTTGAAAACTGGATATAAAGCTGCAGAAGGATGAAAATAGATTCTTCTCTCTCGCCATGCACACGAATTAAGTCCAAATGGATTAAAGACCTTAACATCAGACTGGAAACTCTGAAACCGCTAGAGGAAAAAGTAGGGGAAACCCTTCAACATATTGGTCTTGGCAAAGACTTTCTGAATACAACCCCAATTGCTCAGGCAATGAAACCACAGATTAACCACTGGGACCTAATGAAATTACAAAGATTTTGTACCACAAAGGACACAGTGAAAAAAGCAAAGAGGCAACCTACAGAATGGAAAAAATCTTTGCCAGCTATATATCTGATAGAGGATTAATATCTAGGATATGCAAAGAACTCAAAAAGTTAAACAATAAGGAATCAAACAAGCCAATCAAAAAATGGGCAATGGAGCTAAATAGAGAGTTCTCAAAGGAAGAAATACAAATGGCATATAAGCATCTAAAAACATGTTCTACGTCACTAGTCATCAGGGAAATGCAGATTAAAACTACATTGATATTCCATCTCACTCCTGTCAGATTGGCCGCCATCATGAAAACAAATGATCATAAATGTTGGCGGGGATGTGGAAAAAAAGGAACCCTTCTGCACTGCTGGTGGGAATGCAATCTGGTCTAGCCATTGTGGAAAACAGTGTGGAGGTTCCTAAAACAGCTAGAGATTGATCTACCATATGACCCAGCTATAGCACTCCTAGGCATATATCCAAAGGACTCATCTCATTTCCTTAGAAGTATGTGCTCAACCATGTTTATTGCTGCTCAATTTATAATAGCTGGGAAATGGAACCAGCCTAGATGTCCCTCAACAGATGAGTGGATAATGAAGATGTGGCACATTTATACAATGGAGTTCTACTCAGCGGTAAAGAAAAATGAAGTTATGAAATTTGCAGAAAAATGGATGGACCTGGAAAGTATTATACTAAGTGAGGTAACCCAGGCCCAGAAAGCCAAGCGCCACATGTTCTCTCTCATATGTGGATCCTAGCTACAGATGACTGGGCTTCTGCGTGAGAATGAAAATACTTAGTAGCAGAGGCCAGTAAGTTGAAAAGGAGACATAAAGTGTGGAGAAAGGAAGGGAGGAAGATACTTAATAGGTTGATATTGTATATATGTAATTACAATGATTGTAATGGGGAGGTAATATGATGGAGAATGGAATTTCAAATGGGAAAGTGTGGGAGTGTGGAGGGAGGGAATTACCATGGGATATATTTTATAATCATGGAAAATGTTAATAAAAATTTAAAAAAAGAAACTACTGATCATATTGCATCCAACCTTAGAAAGCAGAGATTAAAGAACAGTAGCTCTCAGCTTGTTTTACCCCCTCCCTATTTTATTCATTCAGGAATTACAGCACATGGAATGATGCCTCTCATCTTTGGGGTGGGGCTTCTCCCAACAATAAACATAATCTAAAAGAGACCTCACAGACATAATCAGTAGTTTCATCATAAGTAATTATAGAACCAGTCAAGTTGACAATTCTCATTAACCTTCTCAAGTATTTTCTTGTCAGTTTGTCATACATACATATCACATTTAAATCATAACTTATTAAACCTTGTCCCATGCACTTTGCCATTGCCTAATGCAAAAGGCACTCAGTCCAACTTTAAAAGTCCTCATAATACTTAAAAGTTTCACCACTGTTGCCAGTGATAATCCACTTGCCCCTACTGAGAACAAGCTTTGATAACAGATAATGAAAATCTCTATTTGGACTCAAATTCTTGGCCAGAAAACGACCCCATCACCTGTGATTCAAGACCACAAAACCACTCCAATTGGAAGTTGGAGACAAACCAGGAGACCCCAGAGCACTTAAAAGCCTGGTTTTGTAGCAGGGCATGTGAAGATACTGTGAAGATAAGTGAAGTTGAAGACCCGACCCCACATCATCACATTTTGCAAGTACAACCATAGCAAGATCATCCTGGGAAAGTTGAGTAAGGACTACATGAAAATTGGCATTGGCCTGTGTGAACCCTCCCCACACACAATAGTATCATATAAAAACTGTTTCCTGAACCTTTCCTGTTGTTTTCAGTGACTATGGCAGAACCAAACAGTATCCAGAAATGTCCCACCCTAGAGTCTTAAATGAGAAATTGTTGCTCTAGGATTACTCCCTCCCCCCCTAAATGAATCAAATCCACAAATGAAGAAGCCTATGTAAATAAATTCAAATGTAATACATAAGTAATAGTTCCAACACTATTCAAAACTGTAAGCGTAGTCTCTTTTGATACTCAGGTAAGCTCTTAACTGAAATTGTAAACATCAAACTATAATTTACATACTTCTAACATATAACAGCAGAGAATAAACAATCAAATTCCAAAATGTAGAAATAGGGAAATTGCAAAGAAACTTAAGACTAAAGAAAAACAGAAAATCAGCTATGAAAACACCAAATTCTTCAGCTTCATGTCCAGCATTGAGGTATAAAATGGATCACCTGGGCTCCAAAGAGGTCAAGCAGCCACATTTCTACAGCTCTGGTGTTTATGGATAGCCTTTCTTTTGGCAAGGACCAGTCAACATTTGCAACTTTCCTTTGTGCACATCCCATGGTCTTAGAATTTCCAACATTCCAAAATCTCCATAGAAATTTAGTCTTTACATTTCCAGCTTCATATCTTGGACCCTCAGGGCACACTTAAAGGGAATTCTACCTGGTTTCAGATCATTTGACCTCAGCAGTATTCTGAAAATTTGGCAAAATCTTCCATGACCCCTCTCTTCTTCTTGAATCTTTCATGCCAGTAAAACCAATATCATGTGAATTATGCCTCTATGTTCTGCTGACAGTGTGAAATACAACCTTAACTCTTGAACCACAGGCTCACATCAGCTGTTATGTGCCTATGGCCATCAATTTTGAGTTGTTGCACAAAGAACATGATCAAGTACAGCTTGTAGGGGCAAAAGGTTTATTGAGGTTTATATACTCACAGGAAATCTCCATGATAGAAGAAGAAAACCATGGCATGAAGAAAGCATGGACATCACCTGCTGACCAACATCAGGACAACATCAACAGAAGAGTGTGACAAACACTGGTATAAGGAAGCTGACTAAAATACCAATCACCCTGCCTCCAACTAATACACTGACTCCAGGAAACTTTAGTTCCCAAATTTCCACCAGCTGGGGACCTGGTATTCAGACCCCATAAGTTTATGGGGGACACTTGAATCAAATCACCACAATGCTTTAAAACTTGACACTGAGGAAGTGCTTCCCTTGTTTGTTTTTGTAAAAAGGTTTCCTCTGGGCTGGAGAGATGGCTGAGTAGTTAAGTGGTTGCCTGTCCTAAGGACCCTGGTTGTAAGTTTGATTCCCCAGGACCCATGTTAGCCAAATGTACAAGGGGCTGCACATGTCTGGAGTTTGTTTGCAGTGGCTGGAGCCCCTGGCGAGCCCATTCTCTCTCTCTCTCTCTCTCTCTCTCTCTCTGTCGCTCACAAATAAATAAACAAAAAAAAATCTAAGAGGATATAAAAAAAATCATATGGAAACCTACTTAAAAAAAAAAAAAAAGGTTTCCTCCAAGGCTATTCTGAGTTTAGCTTCATTTCTTTCAAATGAATTTAGAAGGAGGACATGGTAGTCCCCACTTGAAATACCAGCACTTGGGAAGCTGAGATAAGATTACTGTGAGTTGGAGGTCACCCTGCCTAGGTTACCAAGTAAATTTCAGAGCAGCCTTGGTTAGACTGAGACCGCGCTTCAAAAACAAAAAAAAAAAAAAAAAAAACAAAAAAAAAAAGAAAGAAAAAGAAAGAAAAGGATAAAATGAATTTGAATTTGTATTTTCAAAAGTTTGTTCCTTTAATTGGTATGGCCTTGCCCTTAAAGGATCCTTCCTTTTGCTCCAGGACTGAGGTTGCTCTTTATTTTTTTTTTTTTAATTTAATTTATTAGTTTTCTTTTCAGTAAATACAGGCAGTTTGGTACCATTATTTAGGCTCATCTGTGATCTACCCCCTCCCATTAGACCCTGCTTGTTATTGAAAATGGGTCGTGCATTGTGGAGTTAGCCCCCAGTTATTAGTATGATAAATGTCTCTGAAAACCATGACCCAACATGTAACTCTGACATTCTTTCCGCCCCCTCTTCCGCAAGATTTCCCTGAGCCATGTTGGGTTCATTTTTGGTCTGCTTCAGTGCTGAGGTGTTGGGGGCCTCTGAGGCTCTGGCTCTCTGATTTGGTAGGAGTTGATTTTTCTCTGCATTGATCTCCTTCCCCTTTGTGCTGGTATCCAGTTCACAGGAAAACATCACCCTTGCTTATTTCGCCAGTTGTCCTTAGTTTCAGTTGGGCCCCTTCTGAGGTATGTTGGGGCAGCTCTCTTCTTAGGATCTGCATCTATCTGGAAAAGAGAAGCAGATTCTCCAACGGAGAGTAAGTTAGCACCCAGAAAATTGAGATAACACTTACTTTTTTGATAGACAGTTTGATAGGTGTAGGCCCTCTTATACCCCGTGATTGATGGTAGCTTGATATTGTAGAGTGGGCTTGTGTTTGGGTATGGTTCTGACTTGTTTCCCAGCTCTAGCTAAGGGTCTAGTACCACTGAGTGGATCAGTTAGCCAAATCAAGAGCAATTGATTCCTCACCATGGCTGTGTACCACTATTGCACTTGTGTGGGTATCACATCCGGTTAATTGTTGCTACTTAGGTTAAACAATGTGTTGCTTGGACAGATCTTGGTCACTTCCCCCAGTCGCCTATGTAGCGCCTTCTGGCACTAGACACGCTGACTGTCTGGGGACTGACTCTCTCCTGGCTTCCAGCCATGTCATTCCATTTTGCGTGTCAGCTGCGTATGGAGTCTTCAGCAATAGGGTCTTACCACTGGCCTTTGGTGGGTCATCAATTACTCTGACAGAAGTCTGTCATTGTTTTGGGAAACCTTGTAGGTTTCTCTGATCAAAAGCTCATTGTGGATTGTAGGCCCAAGCTGGAAGTGGGGGTTACAGGTCAGAGGTTGCTCTTTAATAGTGCTATCTCCTTAAGAAATATTGGCTGCTTTTACAGTGACAATTTGGTCTGCAATTTTAAAATCCCACCTTTCCAAATCAAATGGTATGTTTTTCATATTTTTTGCCCTGCCCTTTCTCACTATAGACAAGGAAAGAACAGTGAGCAGTACTAAGAAATAGACTGAATAATACCCTGTATTCATAAAATAATATTCTGTCTATCAAACATAATAGTACATTGTTTTTAAATTTAGCCTCAGGCAAATTAATTCTAAGGACATGAGCTAAATGCATTCAGATTCTTTGCAAGAATATTGCATGCATCAGATCTAGCCCAGCACCTGATAAAGTCCTTATTGCACTCAAACCTCAGGAGCCATGTCTCCATTGTCTGCACATCTCTTAGTATTATGTTCATCCAAACTCTAACCAAGATGGCCCAGGAAGCTATGCTAAAAGTGTTCTAGCCATTTTCTAGTCCAAAGTTCCAAACTCATCCACATTCCTCCCACAACATGGTTCCAAATGCATATGAACCACATGGTTTCTCACTGCAATGACCCTACTTCTTGGCACCAATTTTTTCCTGTATTAGTTGTTACTTTCATTGTTGTGACAACATACATCACAAAAACAACAAAGAAATCAGACTGAAGACATGGCTTAGCTGTTAAGGGACTTGTCTGCAAAGCCAAAGGAGTCTTGTCCAATTCTCCAGGACCCATATAAGCCAGATGCACAAGGTGGTACCTGTGTCTGGAGTTCATTTGCAGAGGCTAAAGGCCCTGGCCCACCATTCTCTCTAATTCTATCTCTTTCTCTCTCTCCCTCTTTCTCATTCTCTCTCAAATAAATTAATTAACTAAGTTTTTAAAAAGCATGATTTATTTTGGCTCACATTCTGAGGTTCAATCCTTCATGGAAGGAAATTCATGGGAGCAGGAGGGAAAGGCAGCTGATCACACTGAGTCCAGATTCAGAAAGCATAGAGAGATGTATGTTTTTGTTCAGCTAGCTTTGTCCTCAGTCTAGGGCCCCATCCTAGGAAACTGAGCTACATACATGTATATGAAGGAGGTTTTAGAATGATTTAATTGGGGTGGTAATATCTACCTACCCTAATATTAAGGGACACAATGCTTTAAATATTTAAGTTATATACAGAATTCTTGATATGGATATACATAGTAAAATATGTATGTGAAAATTTGACTTTATAGCCCAGTACCCCCAACAAAGATTCCCAACTACTTGCTACAGTTTTACCTCATTCCTATATCCATTGTGCTTTTTAAAATTTTATAACAATGTACAACTTCATTGGTCTCTGATTGTTTCATATGTCTCATTCAACCATGCTTCTTTGCATTTTGTTTGTCATAATAGCTCAGAGCTACTATGGGCTAATATATAAATCAAGTGACCATTTGTGATAACTGAAATTGGTTCAAATTTTATATTACATAGAATTTATTTAACAATACCCATTTTGATGCATTTCAAAAATAAAATAAAATAAATACAAAATGCAGTTAAATACAGGCTCCAATGTAATTAATATTTTTCATCTTTGACAGAACCCTTTCAGGCAAATGGACATCATTGAATTGCTTCAAATAATTGTTTAATTTAATACACTGAACATATTACTTTCTAGAGGTAGAAACATTGAATGAAGGCCAGGTGTGGTGGTGCACACCTTCAATCCCAGCACTCAGCAGGCAGAGGTAGATGGATGCCAGATCAGTCTGGGCTAGAGTGAGAGAGACCCTAACTTGAACAAAACAAAACAATAACAAAAAGAAATATTGAATGAGTGGATTCTGTCTTACTGAATATATAGTAATGGCTGATGTTAAAAATAAATAAACAACTTTTTACCTTATGTGTGTATCCAAATGTGCTTGTAAACTTTTCCTAAAATTCTCACTCTCCTCAAACTGCAATACTATTCAGAAGTGTGCATAAACAGATTTAGTATGATAATATAACGTTTGCAAAGAGGCATTGCTGTACTTGCTCTTTTCTGATAGCTGCAAAATCACTGAATTGCAGCAAAATTATTTCATAGACAAAATAAAACATATCTTTTGTCTTTCCCATAACTCGGCAGCCAGTCCAATTGTAAACTTTTGTAATGAGCTTTCACACAGTAGAGTCTATTCTCTTGAAGTCTTTCTGAAACCTGCGGAGCTCAATCTCTTTGAATGTGAACATAAAAATTCTGGTTTGCTAGGCAATAGAACAATTCTATTGTTGTCCCCAGGCTTGCTTTCTCTAGGAGATCTCTTCATAGATGTAAAGAAAACTGATCAAATATTTGGCTTATAAATAATATTTGGAGACACCACATGCCACAGTATCAGTTGATTTGTATTTGTGATAAAAAGAAATGAAAGAGAATTTCAGACAAACTTCCCTTCATCAGGGTTCCAACTATTCTTTCTGGGTCTGCAGCTTATCCAACTGTTTTATCTTCATTTCATAAACATTCATGTCACACTGAAGGACTCACATTACTGATAGTATGTGTTAATCAAAAAATGGAGCTTGAAAGTTAAGTTTACAAACAAAGCAGAGGATTCACATTTGGATTCCTAATATAAAACTGCTAGTTTTGATCTGTTGCACAATGACAGAATATCTAGACAACAAATATTCAAAATACTCATCAACAAAACTAGGTGGGCTTGGTGTTAGAAACGGTTTTGGTGGATATAGTTGGCTTGGCTTTGATATCAAAATAATTTAAAATTTAAAATTACTACTCCTATCTATTGTTACATAGGATAAACATTGTTGGACACATTATAACATTTTCTGTTTAATAATTATTTTCCATATTGTATTTAAACACAAATAATGCTCATGATTCTGAAAATGCACCTTTATTGTATTTATTTTGTTACAAATTATGGCATTGGGAATAACATCTTTGGATTACAATAAGCTGGTTCTTATTGCATTTAAGAATACAAACGGGATTTATATTACTGATAATAATGAGAAAATAAAGCAGGTTTTAGGTGATCACAGCATAATTAAACACTAAATAAATTATTGGGCTCTTTAGATTTCCGTGTGATGATGATGATGATGATGATGATGATGATGATGATTATCAGTTTTACTAGGTAGGGTCTCACTGTAGCCCAGGCTGGCCTGGAATTCACTAGGTAGTCTCAGGGTGGCCTTGATCCCATAGCAATCCTCCTATATCTGCCTCCCAAGTGCTATGATTAAAGGTGTGTGCCACCATGCCCAGCTCCATGTGTATATTATTATGATATGGAATTTTCAAGGAGGATGTTTGCTATACGATAAAAAATTTTCAGGGCTTTCACACATATAACATTGCCAAGAGATAAGTAAATATTTGATAATCAGAAAATTGAGTCAGCTGAAGTAGTTCAAGTACAATGATGAAATTCATATTTTGGCTTATCAGCCTCAGCACAACTGTCAGTGAATTCAGATTTTAGGTAATTATATTGTATATTGTATATTACTCTCACATTATACTTTTTTATATTTCCTTAAACTCTTGAATAATAGCTCTTTCCCACATTATAGCAATAAGACATCAACAAAAATGCAATTAGGGAATGTTTTCTATAACAATATGACATTTAAAATGCTCCTGACAATGTTTAGAATAAGATGAAAACCTGTTGTGCTTGGCACGTTATTCTCTCATATCCTAACTTTCTTAGTGTACATGTGTATATGTGTGTGGGTTTAGACTGAGAGAGTGTAATGCAAGTGAACAGTGGAAAGGGAGACAGGAGAAGGTGAAACCTAGACATGAAATGAGGGTAATGGTGTGACTTCACTGCTGGTTTTAGCAAAATATTTTCATAGTAAAATATGCCCTCTCAGAAAGCATTGACAGATGGAGTAAAATAAAACAATCCACCATACCTGAGAACCATGCACAGTGCCAGCTGGTCCCATTTAGAGACTGTGAAGAAATGTCAGTCATTATTAAGGAAAGTCCTCAGAGACCAAGAAGCAGAAGATTGGTTTGCAAATGCCTCCCCTAAAGGGGCTCTGGTAATGTACTGCCAGCAGAACCTGTGACCATCACTCATTAACTCCCATGATAATGGGTCATTTTGAGTAATACAGCTCCAACTAATACTGATGATCCATTGCTTATATTTTGTCAACTACACGATTGGAAATGCAAGGGTGGATGTTTGCTTGAGGCATTATATAATATTTTTCTCCTGAGGATTAATCTGTTAGTATGTTGAAATGTGCACTGAAGATGAAATTTACTGTATAAATAATAGCCATTATCCTATAGTACATCCAGTAGCAGCTCCATTAGGGAAGCAGAAAAAAAAAGAACAGTAATATATGCCCATGATAAGGAGACAGACGAAGACTGGTACATTAACCATGCCCAAAACCACCAGCCACTGAAGGGAGTCACTTACTTTAAAATAAGTTGAAGTATACTAAATCATATGAAGGGAGCTCCCCACCCATGTGTGCATGTTGGTAAACAGTTGGGTACTCCAGCCCAAGCCTGGCCCACAGCCCAAAAATTGGAATAGCAAAATTTGCTCAGCTATTGCTGCTACCTCAGTACTATGAATGAAGGCCCTCACCAAAGTCACTAAGTCCCCATGTTTTTGGAATGATCTCTGATGCCATGAATGGTGAAATTAAACACAAATTTAAATTCTGGTTCACCCGGGATAAAAGTGCAAATTTACTTGGAAGCACATATGACAATATGTGTATCCAAAATGGCTCACTGACCTGTCTCTTGTACCATGAGTGAACCACCAGAAGGCTCTCAAGAAACCACTTAGGGCCTAAGCCTCAAATCTCAGAGAAGCTCTAGACTAAAATATATTTCCAAAGTTTTGTACTTAGATTTTCAAATTTCATACCACCTCAAAATGTTGACATATGTTGATCACATATTGAGGTAACCATTACAAAAAATACAATACAGCTAAAATCTGAGAAATAGGGCTGGATAAGTGGCTCATTATTTAAAGGTGTTTGCATGCAAACTCTAATGGCTTAGTCTCAATTCCCCACTACCCATGTAAAGCCTGATTAACAAAGTGGCACATGCATGTGGAGGTCATTTGCAGTGGTAAGAGGCCCTGGTATGCTCAATCTCTCTTTCTGAAATTAATTAATTAATTAAATAATGAATAAAATATTTCTTAAGCTTGAGAAATAGGAAAGACATGTAATGAATAAATGGACTGTTATAAGAAAAGGCACATGTCCAACATAGACCCACATATATATGCTTTATTTATATTGGATAATTTCCTAACTTAACAGATCCACCAGATTTTTAATATGCAAAAAGAAAAAAAGAGATAATATCAAGTGATATGATTAATAAAGGGATTAATTTTAAAGTTCTTAAACAGAACTTCATAATCTGTATTCAAGGCATCACAGTATAGTCTCTTTCTCTATCTTGTATGAGACCCTTATTAATTTTCAAAACTTATTGTTATCAAACCCTAGTGATGACATACTTTATCACTGAATACCTACATTTACATTTACATTTAAAAATACTTTCTATATGGTATGAAGTCAATCCCAATGAAGTAGTGAATATATATATATATATATATATATATATATATATATATATACACACACACACACACACACACACACACACACACACATATATACATATATATATATGTATTAAACAACACAATAGAAAAAGAAAAGAAGAAACGAGAGAGCATGGTGGCACATGTCTTTAATCCATGCACTTTGAAGGCAGAAGTAGGAGGATCGCCATATGTTCAAGGCCAACCTGACACTACTTAGTGAATTCCAGGACAGCCTGAGCTACTGTAGTAAGACCGTACCTCAAAAGAACAAACAAAAAAAAAAAAGGAGAAGAAGAAGAAGAAAAAGGAAAGTGAAAGAAACAGAATAAGAACCTCTGAATAGGAAGCCATTTAATATGCAGACTGTGATATAAATACATGCAATAAATTTCAGTAAGAAGCCTATTATCCAGAAGCCATAGATTGTTACTAGAAAATTTTCAGTCCTAGAGATGGGATACCTTCCAGTGAGTTGTAGGCCAGGGAGGACCCTGTTGTCTCCAAAACATTATAGGCTATTGCCAAGTCCTTGTATTCCCTTGAGAAAGAGATAGTAAAAGCCTATTGCTAAAGACTTCACATTTCTGGGCAGCGAAGTCACTGAGAAATCAAGCTGGTACTGAGCAGAAAACCTTCTCCCTGTAGACCAGCCACCTGAAAGCTGGAAAAAGCTGCACTGTATGGAGCCTTATGGGAGACACAATTCATCCGTGGTGAAAAGAGTGGACACTGGAAGCCTCAAGTTTGGCCAGACAGTCCAAATGATTTAAAGAGTTCAATCATGGCATGTCTGCTCTGGGGAAAACCAACTGCTCTCTAATTGGACTGAAGGCCCGCTTTATGAGAGGGAATGCATTACTGGTACTGAAAACCCAATCAAAATCTATGGCAGGAGAGGTCATCAGCCTTAGGGGTAAAAAGCCTGCTCTTGTCTGGATAAATGCATATATTACATTCACCAAATTTCCCTGAATATACTACACTTAATATTAATATTCATATATTAATGCTAATCTCACTTCTGGTTACAGAAGTTTCTCATTTTAGATGGCAATGACCAAGAGATGACCCAAAAGGCAATGTAGTGCTAGGAAGAAGGGAAGGAGGATTATCCAGCACAGAAACATCTCACGCCCTCCAAGGTTCAGGGTCCATTGCAGAAGAGGTGGCGGAAAGTGTGTAAGAGTGAAAGGAAGGGTAGCACTCTTTACATGCAACTGTCCGGACAGAAATTGCCCTTGATTTCCAAGACCTTGCAGTCCCTAGCACCACCTACACAAGACCCTCATAATAGGGGAAAAAGATGATGACATCAAATTAAAAGAGAGTAATGGAGACAGGAAGGGGATATGACGGAGAGCAGAGTTATAAAGGGGAAAGTGGGGGAGGCAAATACCATAGTTTGTTGTTTGTAAGTATAGAAGGTCTCTCTCTCATATATATATATACATATACATATATATATATATATATATATATATACACACACACACATACATACACACACATATATATACATATATATACACATATATATACATATATGTATATATATGTATGTATATTTAAAAAGTCCTGTTGTTAGAAAGATATATACTTAATAGTTGTCATATTTACATTGTACAGTATACTAGGTTTCATACAGCTATTTTCAAACTAATGTATGCTATATTATAATACTCTTTCATACCCCTCTCTCCTCTCTTTTTTCAGACAGTTATTTTATGCCATATATATATAACATGAAAGTGAACATGTAGGCTTGATTTTACTTATCAATATAAAATTTGAAATCCACAAAAAATACTTTCTCAAGTAGCATATTACAATAGAAAGTTCTATTTGAGTAATGGATTACTTTATAATAATTAAAGGCCTCAGAAGGAGAATGCAATTCTTTGGACTAAAAATGTTGATTAAATGATTATCAAGATATAAAATTTTCTCTATCATCATATCACAATTTGTTTATATATTACTTGGGATGAAGACATAGACAGCAATAATATGTTACTGGTCACTCACAGATTGAACACTTATAGAATTCAAATTTGTTTCCTCTTTTTTTTTTTTTTTAAATTTTTATTAACATTTTCCATGAATATAAAATATATCCCATGGTAATTCCCTCCCTCCCCACCCCCACACTTTCCCGTTTGAAATTCCATTCTCAATCATATTACCTCCCCATTACAATCATTGTAATTACATATATACAATATCAACCTATTAAGTATCCTCCTCCCTTCCTTTCTCCACCCTTTATGTCTCCTTTTCAACTTACTGGCCTCTGCTACTAAGTATTTTCATTCTCACACAGAAGCCCAGTCATCTGTAGCTAGGATCCACATATGAGGGAGAACATGTGGCGCTTGGCTTTCTGGGCCTGGGTTACCTGACTTAGTATAATACTTTCCAGGTCCATCCATTTTTCTGCAAATTTCATAACTTCATTTTTCTTTACCGCTGAGTAGAACTCCATTGTATAAATGTACCACATCTTCATTATCCACTCATCTGTTGAGGGACATCTAGGCTGGTTCCATTTCCCAGCTATTATAAATTGAGCAGCAATAAACATGGTTGAGCATGTACTTCTAAGGAAATGAGATGAGTCCTTTGGATATATGCCTAGGAGTGCTATAGCTGGGTCATATGGTAGATCAATCTCTAGCTGCTTTAGGAACCTCCACACTGTTTTCCACAATGGCTGGACCAAATTGCATTCCCACCAGCAGTGCAGAAGGGTTCCTTTTTTTCCACATCCCCGCCAACATTTATGATCATTTGTTTTCCTGATGGTGGCCAATCTGACAGGAGTGAAATGGAATCTCAATGTAGTTTTAATCTGCATTTCCCTGATGACTAGTGACGTAGAACATTTTTTTAGGTGCTTATATGCCATTCGTATTTCTTCCTTTGAGAACTCTCTATTTAGCTCCTTAGCCCATTTTTTGATTGGCCTGTTTGATTCCTTATTAGTTAACTTTTTGAGTTCTTTGTATATCCTAGATATTAATCCTTTATCAGATATATAGCTGGCGAAGATTTTTTCCCATTCTGTAGGTTGCCTCTTTGCTTTTTTCACTGTGTCCTTTGCAGTGCAAAATCTTTGTAATTTCATTAGGTCCCAGTGGTTAATCTGTGGTTTTATTGCCTGAGCAATTGGGGTTGTATTTAGAAAGTCTTTGCCAAGACCAATATGGTGGAGGGTTTCCCCTACTTTTTCCTCTAGCAGTTTCAAAGTTCCGGTCTGATGTTAAGGTCTTTAATCCATTTGGACTTAATTCTTGTGCATGGCGAGAGAGAAGAATCTATTTTCATCCTTCTGCAGATATTTATACAGTTTTCAAAACACCATTTGCTGAAGAGGCTGTCTCTTCTCGAATGAGTATTTTTGGCATTTTTATCGAATATCAGGTGGCTATAGCTACTTGGGCTTACATCTGGGTCCTCTATTCTGTTCCACTGATCTACATGTCTGTTTTTGTGCCAGTACCATGCTGTTTTTGTTACTATGGCTCTGTAGTATAGGTTAAAATCAGGTATGGTGATACCACCAGCCTCTTTTTTGTTGCTCAGTATTATTTTAGATATTCGAGGTTTTTTATGATTCCAAATGAATTTTTGGATTGTTTTTTCTATTTCCATGAAGAAAGCCTTTGGAATTTTGATAGGGATTGCATTAAATGTGTAGATTGCTTTAGGTAAGATTGCCATTTTCACGATATTGATTCTTCCAAGCCAGGAACAAGGGATGTTTCTCCACTTTCTAGTGTCTTCTGCAATTTCTCGCTTGAGTGTCTTAAAGTTCTCATTGTATAGATTCTTTACTTCCTTAGTTAGGTTTATTCCAAGGTATTTTATTTTTTTTGATGCAATTGTGAATGGGAGTGATTCTCTGATTTCATCCTCTATGTGTTTGTTGTTAGCATATATGAAGGCTACTGATTTCTGTGTATTTATTTTGTATCCTGCTACATTGCTGTAGGTTTTGATTAGCTCTAACAGCTTGCTAGTAGAGTCTTTAGGGTCCTTTATGTATAGAATCATGTCATCTGCAAATAGTGATAACTTGATTTCTTCCTTTCCAATTTGTATCCCTTTTATGTGTGTCTCTTGCCTTATTGCTATGGCTAAGACTTCCAAAACTATATTAAATAGAAGTGGAGACAGTGGACACCCTTGTCTTGTTCCTGATTTTAGTGGAAAAGCTTCCAGTTTTTCCCCATTTAGTAATATGTTGGCTGTAGGCTTATCATAAATAGCCTTTATTATATTGAGATATGTTCCTTCTATTCCCAGTCTCTGTAGGACTTTTATCATGAAGGGATGTTGGATTTTGTCAAATGCTTTCTCTGCATCTAATGAGATGATCATGTGGTTTTTGTCCTTCAACCTATTTATGTAATGTATTACATTTATAGATTTGTGTATGTTGAACCATCCCTGCATCTCTGGGATAAAGCCTACTTGGTCAGGGTGAATGATCTTTTTGATATACTCTTGTATTCTGATTGCCAATATTTTGTTGAGAATTTTTGCATCTATGTTCATGAGGGAGATTGGTCTGTAATTTTCTTTTTTTGTTCTATCTTTGCCTGGTTTTGGTATCAGGGTGATGCTGGCCTCATAGAAGGAGTTTGGTATAGTTCCTTCTTTTTCTATTTCCTGGAAAAGCTTAAGAAGCAATGGTGTTAGCTCTTCCTTAAAAGTCTGGTAAAATTCAGCAGTGAATCCATCCGGGCCTGGGCTTTTTTTAGTTGGGAGATTATTGATGACTGCTCGGATCTCCATGTTTGTTATAGGTCTATTTAAGTGATTAATCTCATTTTGATTTAATTTAGGTAGGTCATATAGATCAAGGAAATCATCCATTTCTTTCAGATTTTCATACTTTGTGGAATATATGCTTTTATAGTATGTCCCTATAATTTTTTGAATTTCTCTGGAATCTGTTGTGATGTTACCTTGTTCAGCTCTGATTTTATTAATTTGTGTCTCTTCTCTCTTTCTTTTGGTCAGATTTGCTAAGGGTTTATCAATCTTGTTTATCCTTTCAAAGAACCAACTCTTTGTTTCATTAATTCTTTGGATTGTTCTTTTTGTTTCTATTTCATTAATTTCTGCCCTAATCTTTATTATTTCTTCCCGTCTACTACTTTTTGGTTTGCCTTGTTCTTCTTTTTCCAAGGCTTTAAGGCGAAGCATTAGGTCGTTTACTTGCGACCTTTCTAATTTCTTAATATAGGCACTTAAGGCTATAAATTTACCTCTTAGAACTGCCTTCATTGTGTCCCAGAGATTTTGGTATGTTGTGTTCTCATTATCATTTGACTCTATAAATTTTTTGATTTCCTTTTTGATTTCTTCATTGACCCACTCATCATTTAGTAGTGTATTGTTTAGCTTCCATGATTTTGTGTATGCTCTGTAGCCTTTCTTGCTACTGATTTGTAGTTTAATTCCATTGTGGTCAGATAGAATGCAAGGAATTATTTCAATTTTCCTGAATTTGTTAAGATTTGCTTTGTGTCCTAATATATGGTCTATTTTAGAGAATGTTCCATGTGCTGCTGAAAAGAATGTATATTCTGCAGCCTTTGGATGAAATGTCCTGTATATATCTGTTAGGTCCATATCTTCTATGACCTCATTTAGTCCAGATGCCTCTCTGTTTATTCTTTCCCTGGATGACCTGTCAATTGATGAGAGTGGGGTGTTAAAGTCACCCACCACCACCGTGTTTGGAGTTATCTGTGACCTTAGTTCTAATAGTGTTTGTTTGACGAATTTGGGAGACCCCATGTTAGGTGCATATATGTTTAGGATTGTAATGTCCTCCTGTTGGAGTGTGCGCTTAATCAATATAAAGTGACCTTCCTTATCTTTTTTGACTAACTTCGGACTAAAGTCCACCCTGTCTGATATTAGGATAGCAACCCCTGCTTGTTTTCTAGGCCCATTTGCTTGAAACACCGTCTTCCAACCTTTCACCCTAAGATAATGTCTATCCTTTGTAGAAAGGTGAGTTTCTTGAAGACAACAAATTGTAGGATCCTGCTTTTTAACCCAGTCTGCAAATCTATGTCTTTTCGTTGGGGCATTGAGACCGTTGATATTAAGAGATATTATTGAAAGGTGTGTATTTATGTTTGCCATTTGTGTGTGTGTGTGTGTGTGTGTGTTACTTGTTCTACCTGTGCTCTCTTCTGTTAACTGGTATTTGAGTATGGCTGGTTTTTTCTAGGTTCCTTATATGTGTGCTTTTCCTTTTGTTCAGCATGGAGGATTCTATCAAGTATTTTCTGTAGAGCTGGTTTTGTCTTCAGATATTCCTTTAACCTGCTTTTGTCATGGAATGTCTTTATTTCTCCATCTATTTGGATGGATAACTTTGCAGGATAAAGTAACCTTGGTTGACAGTTGTTATCTTTCAGAACTTGGAATATATCACTCCAGGCCCTTCTGGCTTTAAAAGTTTGTGTTGAATAATCTGCTGTAATCCTGATGGGCTTGCTTTTGTAGGTAACTTGATTTTTCTCTCTAACTGCTTTCAATATTTTTTCTTTGGCTTGTGTGTTTGGAAGTTTGAGTATAATGTGGCGAGGAGAGTTTCTTTCTGGGTTTTGTCTGGCTGGGGTTCTAAAGGCTTCCTGTATCTGTATTGGCACCTCTTTTCCAATTTGGGGAAAATTTTCCTCTATGATTTTGTTGAAGATGCCTACTATGCCTCTGGAGTGGAGTTCTTCTCCTTCTACTATGCCCTGAATTCTTATATTGGATCTTTTCATAGTGTCCCGAATATCTTGAAATTCCCACTCATACTTTTCTATAAGTTTGTCTTTCTCTTTGTTGGACTGCATTAGGTCTGCCACCTGATCTTCTAGCTTAGATATTCTGTCCTCTCCCTCATCCATCCTACTGGTGAGGTTTTCTACAGAGTTTTTTATTTCATTAACTGTGTTCTTCATTGCTAGTAATTCTGACTGGTTTTTCTTTATTATTTCTATTTCTCTATTTATGTCTTGTATTGCCTTCTTTATTTCATTAAATTGGTGTCCTGCCTCTTCTTTGATTCCTTTGATTTCCTCTTTGATTTCCTCTTTGATTTCTTCTTTGATTGTTTTCATGTGTTCTTTGACCTCTTTGAACATATTTATAATTATTCTTTTGAACTCTTTCTCAGGCATTTCCTCTAACTCTTTCTCACTGGAGGACATTTCTGATGCATTAATACTTTTAGGTGGATTTATATCGTCTTGCTTTTTAGTGTTTCTTGTGTTATAATGTATATATTTTTGCATCTTGGATTAAGTTAATGCTTGGATTTTCTAGCTAGCTGTGTATTCTTAGCTGTATCAATTGATTTGGTGTAATATATTTTCAGGGTAGGACCTTAAGGTATTAGGAGTGGCTCTTAAGACTTTCAGAGTATCTACAAAGATGTTCTTAGGGGTTGAGTTTCCCTGCTATAGGAGTATTCAAGCAGGCTGAGTGGAATAATATACTGGTAGATTCTAAAATTTAGCTAAACACTGTACCCATTCCATCAAAAACAGCCCCGAGTATGTATGCAAGAGTAGTTATTATAATGACCAGATCCTCTATCAACAAAGAGGTTTAGATTTCTGGTCTGTTGAGGTATCCAAGTCAGCTTGTGACCAGGTGAGACCCTTCCCTGGTGCAATCCCAGTTACCTTGGGTGATTGTGGTCTCAGTCAAGTTGCTGCCTGGGTCGTCGGGCTGCTGTTCTGATTTCTGGAGCTGGGCACTTGCTTTTCCTACGGGGCAAACTGAGCCGCTGCCGCCGCGTCTGCAGCTGTTGCAGGTGCCACCCCCGGAGCCCCCACCGCTGCTGAAGCTGCCGTTGCCGTGTCCACCGCTGCTGCTCACCCCGAAGCCGCTGCTGCGGGATCTGTCACCGCTGCCGCTCCTGGGTCCGCTGCTGCTGGGGCCACTGGTACCGGTGCTGGAGCCGCTGAAGTTGCTGCCAAATTCTGCTCCTGCTTGGGTCCCGCCGTCAGCCCAAGTTGGAGTGGCCGGGTCCCGGGCCGCTGCTGTGTTCGCTGGAGCTGGGTTCAGGCGGCAGGGGAGGGGAGGGAGCCGCGCTGTTCTGGTTGTATCGTTTTCCACGTGTGCTTTTACTTCGCGGTCTGCTCCTCCCTCCGTTGCTCGCTGCCGCTCTCCCCTCACGTTTCCCGAGTTGCGGAGAGCGCGGTGTGAGGGGAAAATCCCGCACCTGGCTTGTCCTGCGGCTCGAGCCGAGAGTCCGGCGGTTTTCTGCCGCTCCGCGGTTGCGGCGGGTAGCCGAGCGGCCCGGAGCCGCTGTTCCCGCCTGTGCAGGCTCTGGATGCTCTATAACTCTTCCACTTCTCCGCTGCCGCCTCAACTTCCTATACACCTCACTTTTTAGTAAAAGTGTGTATTTTGCTGAGTTTTTTTTGGTCTTCCCCCCCCAGGCTGTTTTGGCGTGGTACCTACGCTGCCATCTTAACCGGAAGCCCCTGTTTCCTCTTTTTTCTTCATCTCTAAAACTTCAATCCATTAACAAGTTCTGTATAATCCATATACAAAATTAAATTTTAAATTTACCTACTCTCAATTTACAGAACAACCTGCTTATCCCAAGCCAATGTCTGCTGAATTTCCATCCAAATTGAGCTTTTTGCTTCTATTCTTGCCGTTTAAATCCATTCTCCATGCAGTAAACACAGCTAACTGTAATGAGTAGTATAAACTTTAATGTTTGCCCATGGCATTTATAATCTAATTCAAAACTTCCCTTACCCGGAATTATCTAGGCTTGGCCTTTCTCTCAGATTACAGAACATTATTCCCCATGTTCACATTGCTCCCAGAACATTGACCTTCATTATGCTCCTTATTGTAATTCTGTTTTTCTCTCAAGGAATTTAATTTGCTGTTCTTTTTCCCTGGAGCACTACTTGCCCATGTGTTGATGTGTCTTGTTTCATTATCTCATGAAATTCTTAGATTAAACAATGCTTCTTTAAACATGTTTTCTATCACTCACTTCTACTCTGCTCCTCTGACCAATATTTTTTATATAGCATGTGCCACTATTGGAAATGATTTTAGTTATTACTTTGTTTTTGTTTATTGTCCTGCCATTATATCTCAGAGGATGATTATATGAACTGTTTTGGTTGGCCTTATTACATACTACATTTTAATACTTAGAACAACTTACAATAATCCAATAAATATGTAGTGAAAGAATGACTCTTGTAATGGTCATTAAAAAATATATATGTATATATATTCATATGTAACCACATGACAACACTATGAAATAAATATGCTTTGGTCCTCATTTTACAGGTGAAGATGCTGATCTTGGAAATTTAATTAGTAAAAGCAATGGCAATAATAAATATAAATATTGGCACTTAGAAATGGGACTTCCTTCAAGAGTCCAGTCCTCTAATATCATGATGTACTTATCCTTATTTAAATTAATAAGGAAATCCAGATCAAAAACATGTACATGAAAGAAAATACCTTAGAAAGCTAGATTATAGTCCCAATAAATTGAAATGATGTCTCAAAACTAATCAAGTTATATATAACAAGTATAAATTTTAAACACTATTCCTAAATAATCAACTAAGAAATAATATGTGAAGGCAGCTTAAGACTTTAAAGTAGTGCTTATGAGAAAAAAAGAATTGGAGGTTTTACTTGACTTTAAGTAAAAGTGAGCCAACAGGATGATATGCCTACTATAAGTAAAATGTGTTAGATGCTATCAGTAGGTTTCACTGACAAGAATTTTGATTCCATGTTTACCCATACTAAACTTTTCATTGGTCATAGTATAACAATCAATCATGAACATAAGATCTCCAGATGAAAATATACAACTATACCTTGACTAATGTAATAACCAGGAAGATATGGGGTCTAAAATGATCACTCCTCATAAATAACAGTTGGTGGATCTAGGACTATATAACCTAAATCATGAAAGGATGAGGTTTATAAGAATTAAGTGATTCTCATTTCATTTAAGTATTGATCATCCATCATTTTTTTGGGTAACGTTGAGGTGCGGCCAGTGCACAGAAGCTAAAAGAAGCTATGTTATTGATCAATATATGAAATAACATTGTAATTTTTCTTTACCAGTTGACTCACAGGTGAGATTCTGTCACTAAAGTTTTTCAAACAGAGGCATGAAGGTACTTGACAGAAATACTATAGCTGCATTTCTTTATGGGGAGTGGACTGGGACTAAATCAGCAATTCCAATGTCAGTGAAAATACTATACCAGGTTGTTGAAAACAATACATATGCTTACATGTACCCAGAAAGTCTGTCTAAGAGACACAGTAGTATGCATTTTTCCAGAAAGATCCATAGGATTCCATGGAACCCTGGGTTGATACTAAAAAAGTCTTTAAGTCCTCATCACCTTTATCTATTATATTATAAAAATACCATTCACTTAAACTGTTTGATTGTGAATTCCTTTCCAATAAAAATATCATTATTTTCTGTTTGTTGTATAATGTATATTAGATGTTAAGTAAATGTTTGTTATATCGGTTAATTATTTACACAGAGATGAATCAAATTTCTCAGGTATATTTATATAGAACAAAGGAAGTTTCCAAATGATTTGTCAGGAAGCAAATGGGGTATATGCAAAAGATCATACTTGAAAAATAAGAAATGGTACTAAAAGTTTGCCATTCCCTACTACAGAGAGTTTCTGCAAAATAGAAGGCAATGCTGCCTGACGTTTTTTTGGTTTGTTTGCTTTGTAACAATAAAGAAATTGAAGTAATGGGAGGTCTACTAGGTTCCTGGGGTTTCCACAAGTTTGCCACAAATTCTGTGGCTCCAAACAATGAAAATTTATTCCTTCACACTTCTGGAGACCAAATATCCAGAATCAGGGTGTCAGCAGGTCTCCAATCTTTAGGCTGGTCGGTCCGAGAATGGAAATCTTGGCCTATTTCAGCTTCTACTGGCTCCTAGCTCCCTTGACTTATGGTAGCACAACTCTAATTTCTGTGCCCATTTTCATGTGTCCTTCCTCCACATGTTTTGCATACATTTTATCTTTTTTTTTTTTTTTTTAAGCAACAGGTTTCTTTTATTTTATTTTTTTTTTTTGGCTTTTTTTTTTAAAATTTTTATTGACATTTTCCATGATTACAAAATATATCCCATGGTAATTCCCTCCCTCCCCACCCCCACACTTTCCTGTTTGAAATTCCATTCTCCATCATATTACCTCCCCATTACAATCATTGTAATTACATATATACAATATCAACCTATTAAGTATCTTCCTCCCTTCCTTTCTCCACCCTTTATGTCTCCTTTTCAACTTACTGGCCTCTGCTACTAAGTATTTTCATTCTCACGCAGAAGCCCAGTCATCTGTAGCTAGGATCCACATATGAGAGAGAACATGTGGCGCTTGGCTTTCTGGGCCCGGGTTACCTGACTTAGTATAATACTTTCCAGGTCCATCCATTTTTCTGCAAATTTCATAATTTCAATTTTCTTTACCGCTGAGTAGAACTCCATTGTATAAATGTACCACATCTTCATTATCCACTCATCTGTTGAGGGACATCTAGGCTGGTTCCATTTCCCAGCTATTATAAATTGAGCAGCAATAAACATGGTTGAGCATGTACTTCTAAGGAAATGAGATGAGTCCTTTGGAAATATGCCTAGGAGCGCTATAGCTGGGTCATATGGTAGATCAATCTCTAGCTGTTTTAGGAACCTCCACACTGTTTTCCACAATGGCTGGACCAGATTGCATTCCCACCAGCAGTGCAGAAGGGTTCCTTTTTTTCCACATCCCCGCCAACATTTATGATCATTTATTTTCATGATGGCGGCCAATCTGACAGGAGTGAGATGGAATATCAATGTAGTTTTAATCTGCATTTCCCTGATGACTAGTGACGTAGAACATGTTTTTAGATGCTTATATGCCATTTGTATTTCTTCCTTTGAGAACTCTCTATTTAGCTCCATTGCCCATTTTTTGATTGGCTTGTTTGATTCCTTATTGTTTAACTTTTTGAGTTCTTGGCATATCCTAGATATTAATCCTCTATCAGATATATAGCTGGCAAAGATTCTTTCCCATTCTGTAGGTTGCCTCTTTGCTTTTTTCACTGTGTCCTTTGCGGTGCAAAATCTTTGTAATTTCATTAGGTCCCAGTGGTTAATCTGTGGTTTTATTGCCTGAGCAATTGGGGTTGTATTCAGAAAGTCTTTTGCCAAGACCAATATGTTGAAAGGTTTCCCCTACTTTTGCCTCTAGCAGTTTAAAGTTTCCAGTCTGATGTTAAGGTCTTTAATCCATTTGGACTTAATTCTTGTGCATGGCGAGAGAGAAGAATCTATTTTCATCCTTCTGCAGCTTTATATCCAGTTTTCAAAACACCATTTGCTGAAGAGGCTGTCTCTTCTCCAATGAGTATGTTTGGCATTTTTATCGAATATCAGGTAGCTATAGCTACTTGGGCTCACATCTGGGTCCTCTATTCTGTTCCACTGATCTACATGTCTGTTTTTGTGCCAGTACCATGCTGTTTTTGTTACTATGGCTCTGTAGTACAGGTTAAAATCAGGTATGGTGATACCACCAGCCTCTTTTTTGTTGCTCAGTATTATTTTAGATATTCGAGGTTTTTTGTGATTCCAAATGAATTTTTGGATTGTTTCTTTCTATTCCCATGAAGAAAGCCTTTGGAATTTTGACAGTGATTGCATTAAATGTGTAGATTGCTTTAGGTAAGATTGCCATTTTCACAATATTGATTCTTCCAAGCCAGGAACAAGGGATGTTTCTCCACTTTCTAGTGTCTTCTGCAATTTCTCGCTTGAGTGTCTTAAAGTTCTCATTGTATAGATTCTTTACTTCCTTAGTTAGGTTTATTCCAAGGTACTTTATTTTTTTTTGATGCAATTGAATGGGAGTGATTCTCTGATTTCATCCTCTGTGTGTTTGTTGTTAGCATATATGAAGGCTACTGATTTCTGTGTATTTGTTTTGTATCCTGCTACATGGCTGTAGGTTTTGATCAGCTCTAACAGCTTGCTAGTAGAGTCTTTATGGTCCTTTATGTATAGAATCATGTCATCTGCAAATAAAGGTAACTTGATCTCTTCCTTTCCAATTTGTATCCCTTTTATGTGTGTCTCTTGCCTTATTGCTATGGCTAAGACTTCCAAAACTATATTAAATAAAAGTGGGGACAGTGGACACCCTTGTCTTGTTCCTGATTTTAGTGGAAAAGCTTCCAGTTTTTCCCCATTTAGTAATATGTTGGCTGTAGGCTTGTCATAAATAGCCTTTATTATATTGAGATATGTTCCTTCTATTCCCAGTCTCTGTAGGACTTTTATCATGAAGGGATGTTGGATTTTGTCAAATGCTTTCTCTGCATCTAATGAGATGATCATGTGATTTTTGTCCTTCAACCCGTTTATGTAATGTATTACATTTATAGATTTCTATTTCTATTTCTCTATTTATGTCTTGTATTGCCTTCTTTATTTCATTAAATTGGTGTCCTGCCTCTTCTTTGATTCCTTTGATTTCCTCTTTGATTTCCTCTTTGATTTCTTCTTTGATTGTTTTCATGTGTTCTTTGACCTCTTTGAACATATTTATAATTATTCTTTTGAACTCTTTCTCAGGCATTTCCTCTAACTCTTTCTCACTGGAGGACATTTCTGATGCATTAATACTTTTAGGTGGATTTATATCGTCTTGCTTTTTAGTGTTTCTTGTGTTATAATGTATATATTTTTGCATCTTGGATTAAGTTAATGCTTGGATTTTCTAGCTAGCTGTGTATTCTTAGCTGTATCAATTGATTTGATGTAATATATTTTCAGGGTAGGACCTTAAGGTATTAGGTGTGGCTCTTAAGACTCTCAGAGTATCTACAAAGATGGTCTTAGGGGTTGAGTTTCCCTGCTATAGGAGTATTCAAGCAGGCTGAGTGGAACAAAATACAGGTAGATTCTAAAATTTAACTAAACACTGTACACATTCAATCAAAAACAGCCCCGAGTATGTATGCAAGAGTAGTTATTATAATGACCAGATCCTCTATCAACAAAGAGGTTTAGATTTTTGGTTTGTTGAGGGATCCAAGTCAGCTTGTGACCAAGTGAGACCCTTCCCTGGTGCAATCCCAGTTACCTTGGGTGATTTTGGTCTCAGTCAAGTTGCTGCTTGGGTCGTCGGGCTGCTGTTCTGATTTCTGGAGCTGGGCACTTGCTTTTCCTACGGGGCAAACTGAGCCGCTGCTGCTGCCTCTGCTGCTGCCGTAGCTGCCACCGCTGGAGCCACCACCGCTGCTGAAGCTGCCGCTGCCGTGTCCACCGCCGCTGCTCCCCCCAAAGCTGCTGCTGTGGGATCTGCCGCCGCTGCCGCTCCTGGTTCTGCTGCTGCTGGGGCCGCTGGTACCGGTGCCGGAGCCGCTGATGTTGCTGCCGAACTCTGCTCCTGCTTGGGTCCCGCTGTCAGCCCAAGTTGGCGTGGCCGGGTGCTGGGCCGCTGCTCTGTTCGCTGGAGCTGGGTTGAGGAAGTGGGGGAGGGGAGGGAGCCATGGCTGCTCTGGTTGTCTCGCTGTTGCACGTGTTCTTCTACCTCGCGGTCTGCTCCTCCGCTGCTCGCTGCCGCTCTCCCCTCACGTTTCCCGAGTTGCGGAGAGCGCAGTGTGAGGGGAAAATCCCGCACCTGGGTTTTCCTGCGGCTCAAGCCAAGAGTCTGGTGGCTTTCTGCTGCGCCGCAGCTGCGGCGGTTGGCCGAGCTGCCGGAGCCGCTTTTCCCGCCTGTGCAGGCTCTAGATGCTCTATAACTCTTCTACTTCTCCGCTGCTGCCTCAATTTCCTATACACCTCACTTTTTAGTAAAAGTGTGTATTTTGCTGTGTTTTTTTGGTCTTTTTCCCCCTAGGCTGCTTTGGCGTGGTACCTACACCGCCATCTTAACCGGAAGTCCCTTTATCTTTCTCTTATAAGCACTATAGCAATTAACTAATCCTAAATTCAAAATGATTCTTAACTAATTATATCTGCAAGAAGTTGTGTGAAGCTGTGTGACAGAAGTTGGTTAGGATTTGCACTTACATTTCTGTAGCTACAGTTCAATCTACTAAATGAAAAAACATTCAAATAATTTCTAATAATAATAGCAACAAGACATTCTTTGCAGCACTGTGAATGCATCAGTATATTTAATCTCATAGTGACTAGATGGAATTGTTATTGATGTATCCATGAATACTTTACCAATGCCACATAATGATAAGTTTTAGACTTAGAATTCAAACTATTTTGCTCCAGTCTTCATACTCTTAACTGCTTTTCCATGCTAATCCCATTTGCTTATTTTACATTAAGAAATTGTCTCCCTGTACAAGCTTTCTATGTAGCACAGTCTGGTCTCAAACTGACAGCCTTTCTGTCTCTACTCACTGAGTGCTAAGATTGTATGTGTGTACTTCGATCTCTGGCAATTTGCTAATTCTTAGTTATTGTCTATACCATATTAGCCATAATTATAGCTGTCTTTGTAGGGAACTGTGGACCAGATACTGATCTCAATGGTTCCCAATGCTTATATTACCCAATCCTCACAACTACCCTGTAAGGCAGTTACACTTAAGATTTCTCTCACATCGTCAAGAAAACTGAAGCTCTGAGAGATTGGGTGAAATTTTCAAGATTATGTGGCCAAAAAGTAGGAATTGTAGTGTTGATATACTTACCAGCTTTGTGACTGACAGATTCACTTGTGTGCCACTCATCTCTTTCATTGGGCATATCACCACTTCAATATAACTTTAGTGAAAAAATAAAAGAATAAACTAAGTTAATGATATTGCAATATTCACATTTTTCCCAGAATCTCAGTCTGTTTCTCCATTCTTTCTTCGTACTGTGTTGGTTTCTGTCTGACACTATCTCCTCCTTCAGGCCCACATGTCAGTATTGACAAGCATTCCATCCTTAAAGGACTTCTGTAATGCAGCCAGATGGATCTATGGAAAGAAAGTTCGCTAAGAATCATGTCTACAGGGAGATAGGCTTCAAACAACTGTTGTCTTCAAACCAGTCCAATTCAAATCCTTGGCTTATCAAACTATTTCTGTGAACAAACTGGAAGCTGCTCCAAATGTGCTGAAAATATTCCACCAGGATCAACCATATGCCAAATCAACTATATGTCAACATCTTCCCTACTAGGCTCATATTTTCTGTAAGTCAGTATTAAAAAAATATTTCCAATTAATATCTAAGAAGAGAAAATACCATGTTATCCACCAGACTTACTTCACCTTATCTCTTTGAAACTCATAATTAGTGTAAAGGTTAATTCTAAATGCAGATATAATTTTCAAAATACTGATAAGAAATTAGAGGTCAGATGTAAATTTATATTGTATTGTTGGTCCCATATGGAGGCTCTGTAAATAGCAGCAGTCTAGGCATATTGCACAACTACAGGGGGTCAATATTCCTATTCCAGTCTATGTGAATGGCATCTCCTGAAGTTATAAAGTACACAACCTCTAGGGCAGTATCTGGAGACTCTGGTCAGCAGAACTGATTTAGGGTAACAAAGAACCAATTTAAAAATGCAATTGATTACAAAGAGTGCTGATCCACACCACTGATATTTCAAGTTTTACCAAAGTCAAAGAAACTGCTCTACTGACAGCCTGTTAAACTTGAGAACTAGTGTGCCCTGGCTTTGATGAATGAAGGGAATTGTAGTAAAGGGCAAAGCTCAAAATTTGGAGTTTTATCTGAAACTTTTCTCAACTCTTCAAATATCCAGGTGCTAGATACCTCATGGGACCTAGCTTTCTTTCGAGATTTTGTCATAATTTCCATTAAAGGTTGTTAAAAAGGAAAAAAAAATCATAAGAGACCAACGAAGGCACTATAGTACTTCTAATAACAGCAGGAAACCTGGCAATGCATAAAGACCTGGGACATCAAAGCCAGCCCTGCAAACAAGAAGGTGCCCATGCTGCTCATGGGCTTTTAGTGCTTGGCACTTCTTGCCTGTTTCGGCTTGCATTTCAGGACAACTGCTGTATGATCTCACCTACTAGTTATCCTACCTATCAGCTACTCTAACATTTCCCATTATATTTGGCTAGTGGTTGTGCCTGGAACTCATTTCCAGTGTCTAATACTAATTTCACAATTCAATTTATCTTTAGTTTGTTTTATGTGGGATATCTAGTGAGTGAGAAATTGCAAAATTGAGAATACTTTATGACATACTAAGATGTATCAAGTGCTTTTGTGAGCCAGGGAGCGACATAATAATTTTGTCCATTGCCTCAGTGCTAGAAATAAAATTCAGGATGTTTTCTTTTACATTAGTCTCCATGCTATTAAAGCTGTATTTATTGTAGTGCCTTTAATCAATTAAGGTTAAAATATCCAAGTCAGCCTGGGCTAGAGTGTAGAGTGAGATACAACCTTGAAAAACCAAAAAAAAAAAAAAAAGTGTGTGTGTGTATATATATAAAATGTATGTATTTAATTTGAGAGAGAGAGAATGAGAATAGGGGCACCAAGTCCTCCAGCCACTGCAAGCGGACTCTAGGTGCATGCATCACCTTGTGTATCTGGCGTACATATATATCTGGGACATATATATCTCAGGCTGGAGAGATGATTTAATGGGTAAAGCATTTGCCTGCAAAACCTAATAACCCAGATTCTATTCTCCAGGACCCATGTAAGCCAGATGTACAAGGTAGTGCATGCATCTGGAATTCATTTTCAGTGGCTAGAGGACTTGGTGCGCCCATTCTCTCCCTCTCCCTCCCTCCCTCTCTCTCTCTCTCTCTCTCTATCTCTCCCCCCCTCTCTCTCTCTCCCATAAAACTAATTAATTAATTTTAAAAATATTAAGTTCACCAATATACCCTTGGAAGCCTCAAAATATGTACTCTGATTTTGCTTTCTTTTCCTATCTTATTTACTTGTTTCTCATTAGGTATAAAGGACACAGAACCATAGAAAGAGCTCAGAAGTTTTATCTAGGTATATATTTCCATGAAATAATGAAGCTGAAAATAGAAACTAGAAATATTCAGTTGCTCTACCACTACTGAACACTTTCACTTAATTCCTACATACAAATTGTGTATTGGAGAGTATATTTTCCCTAATCTATTTCAGCCTAGCCATTGAAGAATCTATCCTTATCTGAATCCGTAATTATTTTTCCTTGATGCCAGCAATATGACTGAGATCCAGTAGTATTGGTTCTCTTGGTCGAGAACCAGCAGGTCTTGGAAATTCCAAACCAATAGCTAAAGATCAGGTAAACTAACATTTTATGAGTTTTAGATAATAATAATAGATATGATTTGAGGCATCATGTTAGCTATGCATAAGTATTTTTATAAACATATCTCTTTCTCACACCAATAAAATATTAATAAGTATAAGCTTCATTTAGCAGACAGAAAAACTGATTTCAGAGATATCATAAAATGTAGGGATTGGATTAAGGTCCCTTGTATTTTGGTAAGAGTCTAATCTGCATCATCTTCACATGTCTAAATTAAATTTTATCTTCCTCCTTTAAGAAATAGTCTTTATGCACTATCCTTACAGGGTAGAGAATGCAATGTGCATGACTCTAAAGTTAATTTTTCTCTTTTAATCTGTATTTTGTTTCTCAAAATAATGCCAAAGTGAAGTACAAAATATTAAATAAATGAATTTAAATTTCCTTCACTGTATAAATTCTCCAGTGTGGATTGTTGTGTTAAATTCTATACTAGGGCAAAAGTTCAAGTTTGGTGATATTCTTGCCACTTTAAACATATATATATGTTTTTTCCTTGGTACTTTTTCAGTCAGTCTTTACTTTAAAGAAGAACTATATAAAGAACAGATGAATGTAATGTCATGGGGGCATAAAAATTCATCTTGTTCTTTCTCCAAACCCCTCTTTCTCATTATTCATATTCAAACAATATACTAGGTTAATGGACACCCTACTCTTGTATATCACATAGGAACTCTTTCCTCATTATGAGGGGCTTCCCAGCTTTAAACCTGAAAATACGTTTAAATATACTTAACTGATTTGTGAAAATTCTTTTCTATTTGCACTGCAGCTTATCTATTTAAAATGTTCTTGTATAATTTTTTGTAGACAGGGCTACCTAGTTTCCCACTTCTCACCACTCATCTCCTCTCCTCTCCTTTACCCCATCAAATAAATTGCAAAGGCTTTTAATTACAAAAAGCAGTAGGAGATTGTGCTATTTTATAGCATCTGAATTTTAACTGAATTTTTGCTGGCACCACTGTACCACTAGGCCTTGTTGACATTCACCCATGTTTTGCCCTTAGGATGAAAACAATCATTCCTGAATTTTAAGGATCATTCCCACTCTTGATCCCCCCAGCCAGGGAAAACATCTTGTTATGGATAGCTGTTCACTGTAACCATTTTTCTTTTGCCTGAAGGTATAATATAGCCAAGGACCCATGATATGCTCTGTCAAATATTAGAATGCAACAATATAATAATTTTATAAGATAATGAAATATTCTAATATTGGGAGGCACTTGGGGGAGAAATAACTTATTTTTCAAGTCAAGTCATTTATTCCTTTTAAAAATTATGGTCACCCTATGAATGCAAAAAAATAAAGTTTTCTAAAAATTTTATGTATGGTAACACATGGAGTCATATTAGAAACTTAGGTATGAGGTATTAGATTCTTTTGGGCCACAACTAGGTCTTCAAAAGAAGTTGGTTTTCCTTTTTAGCAAAACTTGATAGCTCATTAGTTACATATATTTTGCTACTCACCAGAGTCTTCCTTCTGATGTTTACAGAGGAGGCATTGCTTTACAAACACAGGAAGAACAAGGAGTGTTTCTCATTTATTAGAAAAACTAATAGCCAAAAATATGAGAAAGGGAACTGCAGGGAAGAGATGTGGCAAAATAATGATGGTGTTTCAAGGATTTGCAGTAAATTGAGAGATATTCCTGTAAATACTCTGATCAATATAGGGGTGGCTACTGAGCTCTGGCTTCAATATTCTAAATTCATAAAATTACTTCTAAGCCTCCAGCATGTAATTTCTCACAGCTTGTCAGTTCTTTCTTCCTTTAATTGGACATTTCTGATAAAGCTGGCCACATGCCAGTTTAATGAAGTTGATTTAATAAAAGAGGGAAAGAAAAGAGCAGATGGAAAAGAGTCAAGTGTTGGGAGTCTCTTGCTGGGATAGTCCCAAGTTATCCTTTTGAGATGATGGCTAGAGCTCTAATATTACACATTATCTTAGGTTTGCAAACTTTCAAACTAGGTACAACTGGCGGCTGTGCTCTCAGTACAGACCTAAAAAAGGATGATCAGTCACTATTTACAGATGCAGAGCTGTCACTTTATAACATTTCACTGCACTATTACAAGCAGTAGCAAACTTTGCAGATTTCCCTCATATAGTGCTGGACTGGAAGCTTTGCAGTGATGATATGTGGGTGGGGGGCTTCTGTTTGCCCAGTGATAATGAATGAAGGTGGAATTAGGTCAAGAGTGAGTTTGCTGCTCAGAATTGATTCATTGAAAGGGTTGGAGAACAGGTTTTTGATGTGAGTCCTCAAGATACATTTATTTTAAAGGGAAACATTTATGAATTGGCTAAGCTGTGTAGAATGCAAGTGTTTAATCAGTACAGCACATGCCATAAAATGAATGGAGCACAAAGTGGAAGGATTTTAAAAAAATGAGCTCATTGGCTGCAAAATGTACATGCTCTCACAACTCTACCTGGAACAAAACTCTGTCATCTGTCCAAACAGTAGTTGTTCCTGTGAAGCACTTTTGGATACTTTACAAAAGTAAACACATTTTCTTACTGTCTACATTTGCTCTAGCCAGACATCTGAATTAAAAACCTTTTATTCATTTAACTCTTCAGGATCTATAGGAAATATAATTGAAATAAAAGTATGTCAATTTACTAGCTTACCTCTTTATTAGCAATTTTGAAAACAGTGCTGTCTATACAATATAATTTATGCAGTTTCAAAATATTATAATGGGAATCTTATTTACTCAAATACCAGCTCAGTCATAAAAAGTTGCACAATGCTAATTTCCTTAAGATAAAGGGCAGGAGCCTAGAGAGATGGCTTAGTGGTTATGGCATTTGCCTTCAAAACCAAAGGATCCCCGTTCGACTCTCCAGGACCCACGTAAGCCACATGTGCATGGTGGTACCTGCATCTGGAACTCATTTACAGTGGTAGAGGCTGTGTCATGCCCATTCTCTCTCTCCCTCAATCTCTTTCATAAATAACTTAATTAATAAAATAAAAAAAATAAGTACAGGGTTTGATCTGCTGTCTGAGTAGAGACTACATAGGAACAGAGTGAATGAGTAAATACATACTGTAATGTTCAATTTATAGTTTGTAGTTAATACATACTTTTAAATTTGTCATTATAAATATGCCTCTCAAAGAGAAGAACATCTGCAAAATTAACCAAGAAGTGATTGCCTAATGTGGCCATCTGACATAAGCTAGTCCAAGTTTGAATGTAAGCTATATGAAAAGGGCTTAATTTACATTTCCAAATGTGAAAATACAGAATATACACACTGTCAGATTTTAGAGTTTCTAAATTGTAATGGTGAATCAGTCTTTGCTGAAGTGTTCTGGAATAGTATTTCTTCATAATAACTTTGCAAAAATGCAAGATGTTTCTGCCAATTTCACTTATGTCTGTTGTGATTTCTCCTTTTTCATTTTGAATTTTGTAAACTTGGAGTCTTTCCTTTTTTTGCTTGATCAAATTGGCCACAGGTTTGTCAATCTTGTTTATTTTTTCAAAGAACCAGCTCTTTGTTTTGTCAGTTGCCTTAATTGTTTCCTTGGTTTCCAATTCATTAATTTCTGCTCTGATTTTAATTATTTCTTTCCTTCTGGAGCTCTTTGGGTTAGATTTTTCTTGTTTTTCCAATGCCTTTAGGTGCATGGTTAGGCTATTGATTTGGGATCTTTCTGTCTTTTTTATGAAGGCATTGAGTGCTATGAATTTTCCCCTAAGGACTGCCTTCTTTGTGTCCCATAAGTTTTGGTACGATGTGTTCTCATTGTCATTCAATTCCAGGAATTTTGCAATTTCATTATTTTTCATCCCCTATTCACTATTCATTTATTGTTTAAGAGTGTGCTGTTCAGTTTCCAGGTGCCATTAAGATTCTTGGTGGGTCTTTTGTTGTTCATTTTAGCAATATAGAATTGTGATCTGATATCATGCAGGGAATTATGTTGATTTTCCTAAATATGTGGAGGCAGTCTTTGTGACCCAGTATATGATCAATTTTAGAGAATGTTCCATGGGCTGCTGAGAAGAATGTGTAGTCTGTGGATTTGGGATGGAAAGTTCTGTAGATGTCCGTTAGGTCTAAGTGTTCTATGGTTTGGTTGAGCTCTCTTACTTCCCTATTGAGTTTCTGTTTGTATGATCTGTCTATTGCTGATAATGGTGTGTTGAAGTCCCCAGCTATGATGGTGTTGGTGGTTATTTCTGTTTTATTGTTAAGTAGGTTTTGTTTTATGAACTGTGGTGCCCCTGTGTTTGGTGCATACAGATTTATGATTGTAATATCCTCTTGATGGATTGTTCCCTTTATAAGTAGGAAGTAGCCCTCTTTGTCTTTTTTGATTGTTTTTGGTTTGAAGTCAATTTTATCTGATAGTAATATAGCTACACCTGCTTGTTTCTTATTCCCATTTTCTTGGAATATTGTTTTCCACCCTTTCATCCTGAGGAGGTTTCTGTCTTTAGTGGTAAGATGGGTTTCTTGAAGGCAGCAGATTGAGGGGTCTAATTTTTTGATCCACCTGTTAGCTTGTGTCTCTTGGTGGGTGAATTAAGGCCATTAATATTTAGGGTGATGACTGTGAGATTTAATTTGATCCCTGCCATATTGTGGTGGTAGAGGTGTGTTGGCATTTCCATGGAATTTTAATTTTTTTCTGTCTACTCTGGGTTTGGTTGCTGTGATCTGCTTCTTGTAGGCATTTGTGTTTGGTGATTTGTTTCTTCTCTGTGGAGAATTTCCTGGAGTACTTTCTGTAGGTTTGGTTTTGTGTTCATATAATTGTAAAGCTGAGTTTTGTCATGGAAAGTTTTCCTTTCACCATCTACTATAAGGGAGACTTTTGCCCGGTAGAGTAGTTTGGGTTGGAAGTCATAGTTTCTTAGATTTTTTCAGAGTTTCATTCCAGGCCCTTCTAGCTTTCAGGGTTTCCATTGAAAAGTCTGAAGTAATTCTGATGGGGTTTCCTTTGAAAGTGGTGCACTGTTTTTCCCTAGCTGCTTTTAGGATTTTCTCTTTGGTATCAATGTTTATAATCTTAATGATAATATGTCTTGGGGAGTTTTCTCCTTTGGTCCAGTCTGTTTGGAGTTCTGTTCGCCTATTGTATCTTGATGGGCCTCATGGATTAGACACTAGGATGGATGGGGAGGGAAGGGAGGGCATCGAAGGGGTGGGAAACACTAATCTGGAACCAAACAGCAATAGTACCATAAAATTCTACTTCCTAAAAGGCAGTTCAAATGGCTGAACCTTCATTAGACCCTTACAGGAAACACATGAGCCACAAGACACTGGAGAGTGTAGGATAAGTCTAACCTAAATCTTCTACATCTTCCCTCCCTCCCTCTCCCCCTCTCCCCTCTATCTCTCTCCTCTCTAATTCTTATATATTAGTTATGGTTTTCCTCAATTTCTTAGTGGGCACTGACCTGTAACCCTCACTTCCAGCTTGGGGCTACCATCCACAATGAGCTTTTGATCAGAGAAACCTATAAGGTTTCCCAAAACAATGACAGACCTCTGTCAGAGTACTTGATGACCCACCAAAGGCCAGTGGTAAGACTCTATTGCTGAAGACTCCATACGCAGCTGACACGTAAAATGGAATGTCATGGCTGGAAGCCAGGAGAGAGTCAGTCCCCAGACATTCAGCGTGTCTAGTGCCAGAAGGTGCTACATGGGCAACTGGGGGAAATGACCAATATATGTCCAAGAAACTCATTGTTTAACCTAATTAGCAACAAATAATCTGATGTGATGCCCACACAAGTGCAATAGTGGCACACAGACATGGTGGGGAACCAACTGCTCTTGATTTGGCTAACTGATCCCCTCAGTGGTATGAGACCCATAGCTGGAGATGAGAAACAAGTCAGAACCATACCCAAACATAAACCCACTCTCCAATATCAAGCTACCATCAATCATGGGGTACAAGAGGGCCTACACCTATCAAACTCTCTATCAAAAAAGTAATTGTTATCTCAATTTTCTGGGTGCTAACTTACTCTCCATTGGAGAATCTTCTTCTCTTTTTCAGATAGATGCTGATCCTAAGGAGAGAGCTGCCCCAACATACCTCAAAAGGGGCCCCACTGAAACTAAGGACAATTGGCAAAACAAGCAAGGGTGGTGTTTTCCTGATGAACCGGATACCAGCTCAAAGGGGAAGGAAACCAACACAGAGAAAAATCAACTCCTACCAAATTAGAGAGCCAGAGCCTCAGAGGTCCCCAAAACCTCATCACTGAAGCAGACCAAAAATGAACCCAACATGGCTCAGCGAAATTTTGCGGAAGAGGGGGCAGAAAGAATGTCAGAGTCACATGTTGGGTCATGATATGCAGAGATATTTATCGTACCAATAACTGTGGGATAACTCCACAATGCACGACCCATTTTCATCAACAAGGAGGGTCCAATGGGAGGGGGTAGATCATGGATGAGCCTAAACAATGTTACCAAATTGCCTGTATTTGCTGAAAATAAAACTAATAAATTAAATTTTTTAAAAATGCAAGATGTTTGGATATCCTTATGTTTTCTAAAAAAAATAGTTTTGTCATTTTTATTCTACCTTTTTTGGGCTAGATTTACATTTAACTAAAGATATTACACTAAAAGCCATAGTGCTTCAAGGAGTGGCTTCCAAAGAGATATAAAGAACTAGTAATGTATTTATAACTGTTTACAAGGGTGCAATGAATGTGAAACTACTGTACAAATAAATCACAATGTATTTAAATCAAAGTGGGTAAAGCACATCAATGCCCTTTGAGTTTGCATGCTTTGCATTTTTAATATTTTTATTGAGTATTTTAACACAGACACTATACTTTGATTAGATTCCTATACTATTACCCTCCTATCCTGTATCCATACATTTCATTGGAAATCAATTTAATATGTTCATGTGAACTATTTAGAATGAAATGGAGGCTCCATAAGTAGCAATTGATGTGATACAGACTTTAACCAGACAAAGATGTAATTAACAACTTAAGATAAAATTCCCCATGTTGACTTCTGGTCAAGATGGCTTCCACCTACCAGTGCTACACCTCCCAGAGAAGTAAAGGCAAGACATTGAGCATTCATTTGGGTCTTCTATGGGGGAGGAGACTCTAGTAGACCTCCAGTAGGAGGGAACAGAGGAACAAAGAAGGGATTCAGCTGATTCCCATGCTCTTGAGTAGCCCACTAGTCCCTCCATAAGCCTAGCTATAGTCACAAGCACAGGTAGTTCCTGCACTAACCACCCACAAGAAAATCCAGGCAGGCCAGCTTAGCTCTACCCACACCTCCAGGATCCTTGCTAATGCCTTCCTACTCTCCCATTCGCCACTACCCCTCACCCCTGTGCACTGACAAAAGCAGACCAGCATAGCTCCACACATGCCTCCAAGTCCAATGCCATTCCTCCCTCCACCCCTTTATGCAGACCCAAGCCAGCAAGTCAGCTTACTGTGCCTCCAGGCTCATGAAGGCCATCCCACTTACCACTTCCCCCCACCCCTGTGCATAGACCTAGGCAGGTTAGCATAGCTCCAGCCATACCTCCAAACTTGAGAATGCAGTTGTCCCACACTTGCCACAGCCATCCCCCATTCACTTGTGCAGACCCAACTGTGTCCCACTTGCTGCTGTCCCCAACCCCAGTGAGCAGACCCATGTCAGCAGGTTAGCAGTCCCCCTAGGGACCTCAAATGCCCTCCCACTCACTGCCAACCCCCAGCCCCTGTGTGCATACACAGACCAGCAGGCTAGCATCACCCCCAGGCATTCTTGCCACCACAGAGCTCCACAGGAAAACACTGCTGTCCACCCACCCCCATGTAGGACCCAGGCCAACAGGCTAGCCTTCCTCCAGGGGACCTCCACCCAGAAACAACATCCCACTAGCCTCTGCCCCCCCACCACCACAGTGCACCAACCCAGGCCAGAAGGCTAGCATTCCCCCACAGGACCTCCACACACTAATGTCTTCCCACTTACTGCCATCCTCACCTCCCTACTTGGACCCAGGCTAGCAGGCTAGTGCACCCCTACTATCACCAGGGACCACAATATGCCTCTGTACCTTAGTGAGCAGACTCAAGCCAGGAGGATGTGGTTCCCCCCAGCCTCTCCCACCACTGGGGAACTCCCAACCCCCTGAAGTGTCACCTGATGTACAGCAGTCCCATATCCCCTCCCTACCCTGTTACAGGACTTGGCAGTCCCATCCACCCCCTGATACAAGGTATCAAGGGAACCACCATCCCATCACTTCACCCTTCAGCATTGTGGAACCCATCTTCCCCTCCTCTAAACTCAGCCACAGTGAAAATCTGCTTTGTCCCATTTCCTCCTAACCCCAGTCCCATCAGGCCACTTGAACATGTTGTCTCATACCCTAAACAATGGAACAGCAAACCTTCATCAAGTCCCCAGGCCCACACCAAAGCATCATGGACTCCTTCCTTCTGAGCAGACAGGGACAGGCCCCATTGCTATCAGAAACCTAATGGAAACAAACATAAAAGGAATGTTCTAGTCACTAGCCATCAGGGAAATGCAGATTAAAACTACATTGAGATTCCATCTCACTCCTGTCAGATTGGCCACCATCATGAAAACAAATGATCATAAATGTTGGCAGGGATGTGGAAAAAGAGGACCCCTTCTACACTGCTGGTTGGAATGCAATCTGGTCCAGCCATTGTGGAAATCAGTGTGGAGGTTCGTAAAACAGCTAAAGATTGATCTACCAGCTATAGCACTCCTAGGCATGTACCTGAAGGAATCATCTCATTTCCTTAGAAGTATGTGCTCAACCATGTTTATTGTTCCTCAATTTATAATAGCTGGGAAATGGAACCAGCCTAGATATCCTTCAACTGATGAGTGGATAATGAAGATGTGGCACATTTATACATTGGAGTTCTACTCAGTGGTAAAGAAAAATGAAGTTATGAAATTTGCAGAAAAATGGATGGACCTGGAAAGGATTATAATCAGTGAGGTAAACCAGGCCCAGAAAGCCAAGCGCCACATACTCTCTCTCATATGTGGATCCTAGCTACAGATGATTGGGCTTCTGTGTGAGAAGGAAAATACTTAGTAACAGAGACCAGTAAGTTAAAAAAGAGATATAAAGGGAAGAGAAAGGAAGGGAGGAGGTTACTTAATAGGTTGGTATTGTATATATGTAAGTACAATGATTGACATGGGGAGGTAATGTGATGGAAAATGGAATTTCAAAGGGGAAAGTATGTGGGGGGAGGGAGGGAATTACCATGGGATATTTTTATTATAATCATGGAAAATGCTAATAAAAATTTTAAAAAAATTAAAAAATAAAAATAAAAAAGGGAATAATCACCAAAAACACTTCGAGTGTAGACTATAGCTTCCTCCTAAATTAAATAAGACTCCTTCAGTGTAATGGGCAGACCACAGTGCAAAAGGAATAACATCAAAAATCAAATGCAAGTAAATCCAATAAGATTGCCCAGTACCAGGATGGATGTCCCTAATCAAAACATAGAAGAGGCACTAGAATCAGAACCCCAAAATGAAGATACAAGCTATACAACCCTGACTAAGCAAATAGCAGAACTTGCATAAAAGCAACAAAGGGCAGATAATCATTATGCATGCTGTCCTCTCTTGATTAGACCTAATAGATAAGAACCAGGAAGGGATCCAAAAACTCTTAAATGATCTGAGGGAGAGAGAAAGAAAAGGGGACCTCAATAACCAACTGGCTAAGCTCAATGAAGACATAATGAAATGGAAGGATGAATTTCAAGAAGCATTAAGAAAATCAGAAAATAGGGCTGGAGAGATGGCTTAGCGGTTAAGCACTTGCCTGTGAAGCCTAAGGACCCCGGTTCGAGGCTCGGTTCCCCAGGTCCCACGTTAGCCAGATGCACAAGGGGGCGCACGCGTCTGGAGTTCGTTTTCAGAGGCTGGAAGCCCTGGCGCACCCATTCTCTCTCTCTCCCTCTATCTGTCTTTCTCTCTGTGTCTGTCGCTCTCAAATAAACAAATTTAAAAAAAAAAAAAAGAAAATCAGAAAATGAAGTGAAAAGGGAACTCAACAGAAGGATGGAAGCTATACATAAAAAAGTAGTAGAAAATACAAAGCAAATTAATCAAGCCAAAAACTCTATACAAGCTCTCAAGAATAGAGTCAGCCATGTGGAGGATAGAAACTCAGAACTGGAAGACAAAAGAGAAGAAATAGTTTGTGAGTCCAAAAGTTTCAATAAGTTCAATTTTTTTTTTTTTTTTTTTTTTTTTTTTTTGTGAACAGAACATGAGGGAACTGTGGTATACCATTAAACATCCCAATTCAGATGTAAGGCATGGAGAATTTATAAAACAAATTATCAAAGAAAACTTTTACAATCTCTCAAAATAAAATCCCAACAAAGTACAAGATGCTAAAAGAACTCCAAATGGGAACAAAGGAAAAATTATCCAAGACTTATTATCATTAAGACTCTAAACAGGGATACCAAACAGAAAGTCCTAAAAGCAGCTAGGGATAAACAACACATTACATATAAAGGAAACCCCATCAGAATTACTTAATGCTTCTCAATGGAATCCCTGGAAGCCAGAAGGGCCTGGAAGGTTAACACTGCAAAGTCTAAGAACCTATGGCTTCCAACCCAAACTACTCTACCAAGCAAAATTATCCCTCATAATAGATGGTGAAAGAAAGATTTTCCCCAATAAAACTCAGCTTTGCAACTATATGAACACAAAGCCAAAACTGCAGAGAGTACTTAAGGAAACTCTCCATACAGAATAATCAAAAATCAACCTCAAGTACCTACAAGAAGCAGATCATAATAACCAAACTCAGAGAAGGCACACAAAAATTACAAAGTCCAAGAAAACGCCAAACCACATAAACCACCATGATATGGCAGGGATTAACTCAAACTTCACAGTCATTACCCTAAATAATAATGGCCATAATTCACCCATCAAGAGACATAAACTATAAGGGTGGATAAGAACATTCGACTCTTCAATCTATTGCCTTCAAGAAACCCACATCACCACTAAAGACAGACACCTCCTCAGAGTGAAAGGATGGAAAATGATATTCCAAGCAAATGGAAATAAGAAATAAGCAGGTGTGGCTATACTAATATTGGATAAAATAAACTACAAACCAAAAGTAATCAAAAAAGTCAAAGAAGGTCACTTCCTACTTATCAAGGGAAAATCCAACAAGAAGATATCACAATAATAAATCAATATGTACCAAATACAGTGGCACCACAATTCATAAAACAAACCTACTAGACAACAAAACAGAAATAATCAACAACACAAACAATAGTCAGGGACTCAATACTCCACTATCAGCAATACAGAAATCATCCGAACAGAAAATCAACATGGAAGTGAGAGAGCTCAACAAAATCACAGAACAATTAGAGCTAACCGACATCTACAAAACATTCTACCCCAAATCCACAGACTACACATTCTTCTCATTAGCCCATGAAACCTTCTCTAAAATAGATCATATAGTGGGCCATAAGGTCTGCCTCCATATATTTAAAAAAAATTGACATAATTTCCTCCACAATATCACATCATAATGCTATATTGCTAGAGATTAACAAGAAAAGATGCAAAAGGAAACACATCAGCTCCTAGAAACTGAACAAAACCCTTGTAAGCAATAAACAGGTAATGGATGAAATAAAATATGAAATTGAAAAATTTCTACAAATGTGTGACAATGTGAACACATTGCACCAGAATTTATGGGACACAATGAAGGCAGTCCTCAGGGGAAAATTCATATCATTAAATGCCTTCATAACAAAGACAGAGATCCCAAAACATTAACCTAACCATCCATGCAAGAGCATTGGAAAAGCAAAAAGAATCCAATCCAAAAAGCCCCAGATGGAAAGAAATAGATAAGATCACAGCAGAAATTAATGAATTGGAAACTAAGAAAACAATTAATAAAAATTTTGAAACAAAGAGCTGGTTCTTTGAAAAAATATTCAAGATTGATAAACCACTGGCCAGTTAGATCAAGCAAAAAAAAAAAAAAAAAAAAAAAGAGATGCTTCAAATTAATAAAATTAGAAATGAAAAAGGAGACATCACAACAGACATATGTGAAATTGGGAGAATCATCAAGACTTATTTTCAAAATCTCTACTGTACAAAACTGGATGGTATGGAAGAAATGGGTGAATTTTTGGACACATACTTCTTACCAAAGCTAAACTCAGACCAGATTAATCTCCTAAACAAATCTATCACACCCATAGAGATTGAATAGGTAATCAAAAATCTCCCAAAAAAGAAGAGCCCAGGACCAGATGGCTTCTCAGCTGAATTCTATTAAACCTTCATGGAAGAACTGAAACAAATTTTTTCTCAAACTGTGCTACAAAATCAGAGAACAGGGAAAGCTCCCAAACTGCTTCTATGAAGCTAGTGTCACCCTCATCCTAATACCAAAACAAGGCAGAGATTTTTCTGATGAACTTAGATACAAATATCCTGAGCACTGGATTCAACAACATATCAAAAGCATTATCCACATTTGATAAAGTAGGCTTCATCCCAGGTATGCAGTGGTGATAAATATACAAAAATTTGTCATTGCAATGTACCTTATAAACATGGTTAAACATAAAAACCACATGATAATTTTGATAGATACAGAAAAGTTCTTTGACACAATACAACATCATTTCATGATCAAAACATTGGAGAGAATTGGCATGAAAAAATTGGACAAGAAGAAGTTAAGTTAGCTCTATTACCAGATGACATGATTCTATGCATAAGAGACCTGAGAACCTCCATCTCAAAACTCTTAAAGGAGATTAACTCCTTCAACAACATAGTAGAATAAAAAATAAATGTACAAAATCAATATCCTTTCTATATACAAAAGACAAAGATACAGAGAAAGAAATAAGTGACATTGCCATATTATCAATAGCAATGAGCACAAGTGCTGCTTTCTTGGTGAACCTGGTATCAGCACAAGGAGATAGACAGATAGCACTCAATTTTTGCCAAACCAGATATCCAGGGACAAAGAGGCTTCCAAGACCACATCACTGAAGCAGGCCTAGAAGGAACCCAACATGGCTCAGGAAAATTTGCCAAAGAGGATGCAGAAAGATTTTTAGAGCCAGACATTTGGTTGTTATGCACAGAGACAGTGCCTCTTCCCCATAACTGATGGCTAACCCCACAATGCACTACCCACATTCCCCAACCAGGAGGGTCCCTGCAGAGGATGGAGGGCAGGGAGGAGGCTAAAGATTGTAGCAACATGTTTGTATAGACATTGTGCACATAACTAATAAAAAATTCCCATGTTCTAATATGTACAAATAAAAGTTCTCTGAAAAAAATTTTCAAGCACAAGCCCTTAAATTAGGAAAAGGAACAGTTTGAAGGGAAGTATATTTGTTTGAACAACAATAAATGTAAGAAAGAGTTCACAAAATATTTTTCTGGAGATCCTCTTCTGCTGCCACCATACTTGACTTCTTCAGCATCTTCTTCAAGGTTGGGTTTGTGCACTGGTGTTTCCAGGCCCTGAGTTACTCCTGCACCAGGACCATTAACCTGTGAATTTGTTCTGTACTGCTGCAGGAACTGGCAGGAAACAACTCCATCACCCATGAGACCCTCACATTGAAGAATAAACTGGACAACCAGTTTGAGTTGGTGTTCGTAGTTGGTTTTCAGAAGATCCTAACACTAATGCACATAGACAAATTAATAGATTACTTGCACTGGCTGTTTCGGGACAAGTACTGCACAGAGATCCAACAGCAAAGTGCTTTAAGTCTATTGAATGGTACTTTTGATTTCTAAAATTATTTCCTGCAGCTCCTTCCTGAAACAGAAGATAGGAGTAAGATCTGTGCCCCCCTACCATGACAAAATTTGAAGATTCTGAAAAGGCCAAGAAACCTGAGATCCATGATTGAAACATAAGGGGGAAAGCCCAAAGAAGAAGCAAATAAAATAAAAACAATGGGGCCATGGAAGAAGGACCTAATGGCCTTTTGGCTACTAGCAAAACAGCCCCTGTAGAAAAGTCAGGTCTCCCACTGGGGACTGAAAATGGAGGACTTTCTAAAGAGGAGTTAATATGCAGGAAGAGAGAAGTATTCATTCAGAAGCATGGGAAGGATCTGGATAAATCCACCAAGCCTGCAGAGTCAGATGTTCCAAAGGAGAAGGGAAAGAAAGAACCCCAATTGTGGGCACTTGGAGGCTGTGCTAGCAATGAAGTCTTGGATTATAGTACTCCCACAACCAATGCAACCCCAGAGGCTACCCTGTCTGTGGATATCAACTTGATTTGAGGAACAAGGTCTGGAGGGCAGCTTTGAGATCTGGATTGTAGCCACTCAGAATTCCATAAAACTAAGTGCTACCAAGGGAACTCTAGGTGGAATGTTGGGGATGCTGAATGCCCTTGTGGTTTCTAAGAGCCTGAGTTGTGAAGACATGGAATCTGTGCTGGATAAGATGCATGATCATCTTATAGCTAAAAATGTGGCTGCTGGCTTTGCTCTCTGGCTGTGTGAATCTGTTGCCAACAAGTTGGAAGGGAAAGTGATGGGGACATTCAGCACAGTGACTTCTACAGTCAAGCAAGTTCTACAGGAGTCCCTGGTACATATTCTGTAGCAACAGCATCATATAGACATACTTAGGTATATCATGAATGCCCAGCAGCCAGCTCCCATATGTTGTCACATTCTATGGTGTCAACTAAGTGGGAAAGTCTAATAATCTTGATAAGATTTCCTTCTGGATTTAAATATATTTTATTTATTTATTTGAGAGAAAGAGAGAGAGTAAAGGAATGGGCATGCCAGGGCTTCCAGCTATTGTATATGAACTCCAGATGCATGTGCCCCCTTGTGCGTCTAGCTTACATGGGTCCTGGAGCATTGAACCATGATGATCCTTTGGCATTCTAGGAAAGTGCTTAAACTGGTAACCCCCTTCTGGCCTTTAGAGATTGGCTTCAGTGTCCACATTGCCTCCTGTGATACCTATTATGCTGGGTCTATAGAGCAGCTGCACACACACACACACACTCAGTGTCTGACTGCCCTTTGAAAAATGCTATGGCAAGGATGCTGCGTGCATTGCCATGAAAGCTATTACCTTTGCTCGTAATCAAGGCTTTGATGTGGTATTGGTGGATACAGCTGGCTGCATGCACAAGAATGCTCCCCTGATGACTGCCCTGGCCAAAACTATTACTGTCAATACACCTGACTTGGTGTTGTTTTCAGGGGAAGCTTTAGTAGGCAGTGAAGCTGTGGTCCAAATAGTGAAGTTCAACAGGGCATTGGCTGACCATGCTATGGCTCAAACACCTTGGCTCATTGATGGCATTACCTTGCTTCATTGATGGCATTATCTTTACCAAATCTGACACTATTGATGACAAAGTGGGAGCTGCTATTTCTATAATATACATCACAAGCCAAACAATTGTCCTTGTGGGCATGGGCCAGACTTACTGTGACATACTCAGCCTCAATGCCAAGGCCATAGTGTCTACCTTCATGAAGGCTTAACGTGGCTCTCACCTAATACCAAACTGTGGCATGTTCCAAGTCCCTATTCCTGTAACAAGAATGTACTTTAGACTATGTGAGCAACTTGCCTTCAAGTGTAGTCTAAAGGCAGAGTGAGGAGGGAAATCTGAGGACTTGAAGGTCACTCTAATCCCATTCCCTGTTTAGCCCAGCCTCTATCTGTAATGATGGCCTAATCATGTAACAATCACTACCCAATGACCCTTCTCCCCATGAGCCTTCCTATTCCTACTCAGGCATCCCCTTCACTCTGCTAACAGACTCAGTCTCATTACAGCTTTGACCAATGGTTGGAAAACCCAACACCCAGAGTTTTGCTAATTATTGTGGTCAGAAAGCCATTTGTGCTACGGAAGAGTTTGAAGCCCAGCTCCATTGGGATCAGAGGTGTCCAAAGCCAACTCTAGGTCTTGAATGGTACCCCCTCCCTCAAATACACAGCTTTCAAGTCCCTGGTACCAGGATGATAGCCACCTCACTGTCCAGTCTTAATTGCTGCTAATTCTATATCTGATAAACTCCTTCACTATTTTTCCCCAAACCTGACTTCCCTTCAAACAAAGGGAGCTTAGCTGTAATGTTGCATAGGCTTCTCAACCTTCCAACACTACCCCATTCCCAGAACCCAGAATAAGCTTTGCATGTCCAGCTTCTTGGGAGAAAACCAACTGTCAGAAAGGGTACCTGTTGCCCCCTCCTCCACCCAACCTTTGGCCTTCTGAGCAGGTTCTGTATTTCCTCATCCCTCTCTTCTACAGTATCTGGTAGACAAGTGCTATGGTGAATACAAACCTCTTGCTAAGACTCGTACTGTAGCTTGGTATTACAGATGTGCTACTAGTGTGACAAGATGAAGGCTGTCTGCCCAGAAAAATACATAATTTATATAAGAGAATTCGTAAATAAACTGCCATTATTTTCATCCTTGATGACTGAAATCATTTGCCATGCACTTGTCTAATCCTTAGGAAAATTGATTTTTTTCTACTTGTAAGCCTAAATAAAAACCGGTCAAAATGTTGTATGATTCTTAAAGATATTTTCTTCAAGTCTAGATGTTCTATATTTATCTTTTTTCTCCTTCTCTCCTTCTCCTTCTCCTCCTTCTTTTTCTTTGTCCACAGGGCATGCTTGTGCTCCAGGTTCCATCATTGCTTTGGAAAAATCTTATCTGGGTCATGAGTGGTCATCTTGATGCTTGTATTTTTGTACAGTGAGAATCTCAAAGTGATGAGGACATGTATAGTTTACAATTTTTCCATACATAAATGCAAAAGATCACTGTATGTTTTATGTTTTTTTGTGCTAAATTGCAGGCTAATTTTCAACATGTTTATTATGTAGGGCCCCCATTAGCCTTTTCCCAAGTAATGTTTTATCTATGAGCATTTTCAATTGATATTTATGAGCCTTAAACATATTTTCATATTAAAATTGTCCAAGCATATTTTTTATTGTACCTCCATTTTAATTTAAGGACTTTTAAAGGTGAATTCTAATTGTCTTACAGTTTTGTTTTCTGTCTTAACATGTACTCTGAGCACTGAATTTGTTTAATAAAATACATGTCCTTAAATAAAGAGTACTTTCATTGAAAGTTCCATTCTACAGTCCTCATTCATGATCTGTACACTAATATTCAAGATGTTGGAAGAAAGCATTTCCAAGAAATATAGAAAGCAATAGATTTGCCTCATTAACTTGCAGACCTGCTTTTGAGATTGGACCTGCAGTCAGTAACTCATTATGAAAGAGACTGCTCTTCCTCACAGGGTAGGGACTAAACCAAGGTGGAAGAACTGGCACCATGAACTAACCAGAGAGGGGAGAAATAAAGGAAGGATAATCTAAAATTTTCCCTGCACTCACTGAGCCCATGGAAGAGTTGTTATCTTTGTCCTTTGAAACAAAACAACAAATGCAAAACTGATTCTATTCTTGGTCAGAATTAAGAAAAAAAAAAGGCTTGGAGGTTTATGTTACACCTGCATGATGTTATAAAAAGAAAGATAAAATGAAGCTTTCTTATTCATGGTTATCTATTCTTGAATGGCATGAATTACATGCTTCTCTACCCCACAAGATTCATTTCACTAAACATACTCAAAGCTCCATGGCCACTCTGTGATTTGTCCTAACTCTTCTATGCATCTCTGATCTTTCCCTTACAAACCTTGATAACAGCATGAGTTATTGTTTTCTGACTCAAAATACTGAAACTAAGGGTTTTGAATTGTAGATCTAAGGTACAATTGGAAAGCATAAGTGAATCTTAACTTTCTCACTTGAATGAACACACGCACAATTTATAAGAGTGAATTGCACAAATGATGCTATATGATAGGAAATAGTCCAATTAAAAGACCAATCAATTCACTGTAAGGGTAGAATTCAAGAATTTTGAGTTGTCTTATACCTGGATTCTGGAACTTCCCCAAGTGTGGAAATTGCTCCCAATATTTCAACTCCTGTGTCTTTGGAAGGATGAGTTAATTTCAGTTAGATGCTGGCAAAGCTGCAGCTGTTAGAGCAACCTCGCCAAATTCGTAGAGAAGCCAGGAGCTCACAAAACTAGAAATCTGCATGCTCTTTTTCCTCCAGCCTGACCATCTGTGTATGGACACAGAGCATCAAAGTTGTGCAGCTGTGATGATAATACCCTATTATGAAAGGGAATCATTTATCATCAGATGTAATTCATTTCTCTGCTGTCAATGGCCATAGGACAATGCTGAGACAGAGGTAGGGGGTTTGGGGTTGGGATACTGTGGAGGAGATTCATCATGTACTTTTACATGAAAACTCTGAACTCATGTTAAAACAAAAATGGTTTCAGCTTGGAGGGAATCTGCTATGAAATCCACCTGCATTGATTCAATTATCAGTTTGCAGGTGGTAAGCATGTGTTCTTTTGCAAATGTTTTGTTTCTGCAATGTATAACAGCATTCTTAAAATGTCATGGGAGCACTGCCTGCTTTACCAAAATTAATTCTGTTCCAAAAGACATCATCTACTTTGAGTCAAAATTTTCTATAAGAAACAAAGACACACACACACACACACACACACGCACACACACATATATATGTATATATGTATTAGAGTGTAGCATATACTCACATGTATACAAATCTTAGGATAAAGGGAGATATTTCATTAAAATAGTAATCACTGTGATGTGACTGAAAGCAAGTTTCTATCCATGTCTTGAGAAGGTTAAACTATTAACAATGTTAAACTGGAGATGTAGCTTTCCATTTCTAGCTGGAGAACATTTCATACAACAACCATGTTCTCTGTCTTTGAAATCCCTAGGAGATTTCCATTAGACAGAATTTTGATTATGTGTCTATTTTCTTAAACTCTGAGCAGGAAGATGGAAAATTGCTTCAGACCTAACTAATGATCCAGGCATAAAGGTGTTTCATTTCGAAAAAAAATCAAAACAATAAGCATGTATGAACTTATGAGCTTCCTTATTCCTGACTCTCATTGCACAAAAACTAAGTCTGATAAAACAAGGTCAAACAATGGTACCAAACTGACTGTATTTGCTGAATACAAAATTAATCTAAGGAAAACAGAAAATGTATTAGTCATGTGGGGAGAGGAAATTTCTTTAAGATAATTCATGAATTAGTTTTGTCTATTAGAACATCTATGATATGATTAACTGCTCTACTTCCAGGACTATAGCTTCATGCTACATAACTGTTCCTGTCATTTTGTGCATAGCTTCGATTTGATGATATGGTACACTAAATTCTATAGATAAAACTTAACCATACAGTAGGTGTTAAAATAATTGAATATTTTACAATAGATTCTTATGTTTCTGTGTCAGGTTAATGTGTGATATCGTCCTACAGTTGGTATTTCTCCCTCATGGTTTAGCAAAAGAGCAGGCATTTTTTCTTGTACTCTTTACTTTATGTTTCTCTGTGAGATAACACCAATATGAAAAATTTAATTTGATGGTTTTTATCTGACAAGTCTCCTGAGTCCTGTGCTCAATACATTTTGAATTAATATTATTCTGGTTGAAAGAAAAAAAAATCCTTTGTAATTTCTTCATATGTTTGATGTTTTTATTGTAGTGTCCATTTGCAATGCACTCTGAAAAATGAAAGGTAGGATTGATGCAAGTTCAAAACAAGTAAAATTTCACTAATTTTTGTACTGATTAAAAAAAAGTAACATGAGATCTGGCTGGTATACAGATGGTGTCTAGATAGTATACAGAACATTTATAGAACATATTTTCACTTTGAATACCTAAAACTTTGGACCATATATCAGTGACACTTCATTTATCCCCACATTTAAACCATAGGGACCACCATATTATTTTCTTTTCCCACATGCTTAAGTGATGTGATAAATAACAGATGGAATCGCATAGTATTTGCTCTCCATTCAGTGCCCTATATCACTTTGAATAATGTAAGTTTCAAAAATGTATTAGCCTAGTACATTATTTTCTTATTTTTATGTATGAATAATGATTCTTGTATGCTTATATGTTTATTTTATCATATTAATATCATAGTGGACTTTGAGTTATTTCTGTTTTAGCTATGGTGTGTCAGTGTACACAGTAGGGCAAATATCCCTTTGGGACACTAACCCTAGGTTCTTGTAGATAAGCACCAAAAAGTGAGCTGGCCAAATCATACTGTAGCTCTATTTTTAACTTTTTAAGTCAAACTACATATAACTTGTTGTGGTGGCTAAACTGTTTTGCATGGCACCCGTACCGAACATGTTTACAGTTTCTTTACATCATGAAATCTTGTATTTTCTGGATTTTGTTTTACAATAATCATTATCTTGATATGAGACAATGTTTCTTTGCGGTTTTATTTTCCTTATAAGAGATAATTTGTGGTGTTGACTATATTTTTCTGTAACTTTTTGGTTAACATATATTTTTAATTAACTAGTTTTGAACTCAGTGAATACAGTCAAGTTTGTACCATTGTTAGCCTCCTTCATGTCCTACCGCTTCTCCTGGCCCCTCCTAGTTTATGAGTCATGCATTGTGGAGTTATCCCACAGTTAAGGGTATGAGGAAATGTCTCTGCATATCATGACCCAATGTATGGCTCTGACATTCTTTCCACCCCCTCTTCTGCACAATTTCCCTGAGCCATGTTGGGTTCATTTTGGGTCTGCTTCAGTGATGAGGTGTTGGGAGCCTCTGTGTCTCTGGATATCTGATTTAGTAAGAGTTGATTGTACTCTGTGTCAATCTCCTTCACCCTTGTGCTGGTTCCAGTTTCACCAAAAAAATGGCACCCTTGTTTGTTTTGCCAATTATTATTAGTTTCAGCTGGGGCCCTTTTGAGTTATGATGGGGTGGTTCTCTCCTTGGGATCTGTGTCTATCTGAAAAAAGAGAAGCAGATTCTCCAACAGAGAGTAAAGTTAGCACCAGATAAGTTGGATAACTCTTATTTTTTTTTAATAGAGCATTTAGTAGGTATAGGCCCTCTTATAGGCCAGGATTGGTGGTAGCTCGATAATAGAGAATGGGTTCATGTTTGGATATGGTTCTGACATGTTTCCCAGCTTCAGCTATGGGTCCTTTTCCACTGAGTGGATCAGTTAGCCAAATCAAGAGCAGTTGGTTTCCCACCATGGCTGTGTGCCTCTATTGTAATTGTATGAGCATCACAAGAGATTATTTGCTGTTAAGTAGGTTAGACCATGAGTTTCTAGGAAAGATATTGGTCATTTTCCCCCAGTCACTCATGTAGCAACTTCTAGCACTAGACTCGCTGACTGTCTGGGGATTTGTATAAATCCTGTAGATAAATGGCTACTCAAATCTCAAATACTTTTTAAAAATTTGTTGTGTTTCTGCCATTAACTAAGTAGTCTTTAAATATTTTTGATATACCTTATGTGGTTTGTAAATATTTTTCAACTGTATATGGTGCCTTTTATTCTAATTGCTTATTTTCCCTGAAGAAAAATTTAGTTAGCTTTTTATAGTCTTATTAATATTGTTCATCATGACAGAGAAATTATCTAGTCCAATGTCATGAAAAATTCCCATATGATTTATTGTAATTACATACTTTAAATCTTACTTTTAAATTTTGAGTATACTTCGTATGTTGTTTGAATTTACCATGATATATAAATTTATTTCAATTAATTATTTTGCATATAAGTGTTGAGTTTTTCCCAACCTATTTGTTGTACTTGGTATACTATATTTTCAAGATGTTGTAATCTTATCATGATATAAGACCATTTGTATATTATGGGTGCATTTATTTGGGGGTATTTTATTTTGTTTCATAGCCTATGAATTTGCTTTTAGGATACTACTATGTTTCTGTAATATTATATAGCACAGTGGTATTCTTTGAAATCAAGAAGTATGAATTATTTTTACCTTTGTTTTGTTCTTTCTCCAAATTATGTTTGCTGCTCCATCTTCTCTATGATTCATATTGATTTTAGGACTCTTTTCTCTAGTCTTGTTAAAAATACCTCTGAATCCAGGTGTGGTGGCACAGGCCTTTAATCCCAGCACTCATGAGGCTGAGGTAGTAGGATTGCTGTGAGTTCAATGCCAGCCTGAGACTGCATAGTGAATTCCAGGTCAGCCTGGACTAGGGTCCGTTGGGGTGTTGAGAGATTTATTGAGTATGTATATAGTTATAGTAGTATAAATATTTTTAAATAATGTTTTTCAATCCATGAATATGGGAGGTCTTTCCAATTTTATACATTCTTTATTATAGATCACTATTTTACAGTATTCTCTGAAATTGTTGCTCTTGATTAAGTTCTTCCTAAGTATTTTCATTGATATTGATAGTGTGTTCAATTAAAACTGATATTTCCTAACCAAAAAGTTTGCTAAAATTTCTTATTAGTTCATATTTTTTGCCTATAGAAATTATGGAATTTTCTACATACAAGATCATTTCTGTGTTTTCTTTAAATATTTCATTCATTTATTTGAAACAGAGATAGGCAGATGGAGGGACAATGGATACTCCAGGGCCTCTAGCTACTACAAATGAACCTCAAATGCATGTGCCACCTTACATAGCTGGCTTATGTGGATACTGGGGAATTGAACCCAGGTCCTTTATCTTAGCAGATAAGTGCCTTCCTTAATCACTAAGCCATTTCTCCAGTCCAAAGAATTTCTTTTTTTTTTTTTAATTCAAGCTTTATATTTTAGAATACTGATAAAGAACATAGCTATTAACATCAAACACTTCAATTAATTGCTTTCAGAGCAACTAAAATTTCTCTTTTTAGTGTATTATTATCATTATTATTATTAACAGGATGTTTCGTATGAATACATCGTGTGTTGGTACCCTCTTTTCCCTTGTTCATGCCCTCATTCCATTGGGGATGCTCCACATTGGGGTTGTATGTATTCCCCATGGGATTGTGGTTTATGCATTGTAGGAGCAGCGTTCTATTATTTTTGGTAGGAGAGATGCCTCTGGGCATGATATCTCAAACTGTGGCTCTTATAATCTTCCTACCCTCTCTTCCACAAAACTTCATGAGATGTGGTGGGTGAGTTTTAAGTGTACTTCAGTGATAAGCTGTTAGGCACCTCTGGACCTCTGATTTGGTAGGTGTTGAGTATATTCAGTCTGTATCACCTATACCCTGGTGCTGATTATCAGGAACAGCATAGAAATAGCACTTTTGCTCTTCTGCCCAATTATTAGGTGGATTCAGCTGTGGCTCAGTTGAAGTGCAAGAAGTAGTTTATCTCCTCTAGTCTTGCTACCTTCTGAAAAAAGAACAGATTCCCCAACAGAGTGAAGTCATCATAGTTTAAATGGGATAAGCATTATTAATTTAGGGAGAATTTGATATATGTAACCCCCTCTTTTAGCCAAATACTGGTGAGAGCGTGATCTTGGAGAACACAACATTTGTCTCCATAGGATTCTGATTTGGTTCCAAATTCCTGGTATGGGTTCCTTTACATTGAGTGGATCTCTTAGCCATTCAGAAAGCTATTGGATGCCCACTGAGTCTGTGTGCCATTATTGCACTGGCATTTACTTCCTTTCAGGGTGTTTCCTTCTGGGTAGCTTATACCTCTGGTTGCTGAAACTGTTGTTGGCCATTTTCCCCCAGTAGGTTATGTAGTGCTTTCCAGCACTAGACAGGCTAACTGGGGACTAGTGTTTTTTTTTTTTTTTTTTTTTCCTTTGGTTTGTTTTTCTGAATTCCCTCCAGGTCTCTCCATGCTCTGTGTCAGCAGCATATGGTGTCTTCAGCAATAGGGTCTTAGTCTTTGCCTCAGGGAAGTAATCAATTCATCCAGTGATGGGCATCTGGGTTGCTGCTTCCAGTTTTTAGCTATAATGAATTGAGCAGCTATAGACATGGTTGAGTAAATGTCTCTGTATTGATGCATAGAGCATTTAGGATAAATGCCCAGTAAGGGAATAACTGGGTCTGTTGGTAGCTTTATGTTCAACCTTTGCAGGAATCCCCAAATTGATTTCTATAGTGGAAGTACAAGCTTACATTCCCACCAACAGTGGATGAGGGTTCTCTTTTCTCACATCCTTGTCAAAATTTGTTATTTTTACATTTTTTATGATTGCCATCCTTACTGGAATAAGGTCAAATCTTACGGTTGTTTTAATTTGATTTATCTTAATGGTTAGGGCTATTGAACATTTTCTGCTCTGCTCTTGATTATTTCTTTCCATCTGGTGATTTTAGGGTTGGATTCTTCCTGATTTTGCAGTGGCTTGATGTAGATAGCTAGGTTATTAATTTGGGAACTTTCTTTTTTTGTTATGAAAGCATTTAATGGTATGAATTTTCCCCTTATGTCTGCCCTCATTGTGTCACATAAGTTTTTGTAGGTTGCATTTACATTATCATTCAATTCTAGAAATTTTACAATGTCCTTTTTTATTTCTTTCATGACCTGTTTATTATTTAAAAGTGTGTTCTTTAGCCTCCATGAGCTGGTGGAGTTCTTGATGAGTGTCTTGTTGCTGATGTCTAGCTTTGAAGCATTGTGATCTGACATGATGCAGGAATGTACTTCAATTTTCCTGAAATTATGGAGGCATCTTTTATGGCCTAATATATGATCTGTTTTGGAGAAGGTTCTGTGGGCTGCTGAGAAGAATGTGTATTCTGTAGAGTTGGGGTGGAAAGTTCTGGAGATGTCTGTTAAATCTAGTTGATCTATAGTGCTGCTCAGCTCTATTATTTTTGTGTTGATTTTGTGGTTTGATGATATGTCTATTGAAGATTGTGGAGTATTGAAGTCACAGACTATGTTGGTGTTGGCCTTTATGTCTGTTTTTCTGTCAAGTAGGTCTTATTTTATAAACTTTGGTGCACCTATGTTTGGAGCATATGTATTTATGTTTGTTGTGTTCTCATGTCAGACCATACCCTTGATGAGTAAGAAGTGGCTTTCTTTGTCTTTTTTGATTACTTTTTGTTAAGTCTACTTTATCTCATATTAATGTAGCAATTCCTGCTTATTTTTTACTTCCATTTGATTGGAATATCATTGCCCATCTTTTCAACCTGAGGAGGTTGCTATCTTTAGTGGTGAGTTGGGTTTCTTGAAGACAGTAGATAGAAGGGTCCATTTTGATCCATAATGATAATTTGTTTCTTTTGATGGGTGAGTTAAGACCATTAATATGTAAGGTTGTTACTGTGAGGTATGAATTAATCCTTGCCATCATGATGTGCTTTATGAGATTTGGCACTTCCTTGTGTTTGTACTTTTTTGAGCCTGGTCTATTTTTAATTTATTTATTTATTTATTTATTTATTTATTTATTTATTTGAGAGCGACAGACACAGAGAGAAAGACAGATAGAGGGAGAGAGAGAATGGGCACGCCAGGGCTTCCAGCCTCTGCAAACGAACTCCAGACCCGTGTGCCCCCTTGTGCATCTGGCTAACGTGGGACCTGGGGAACCGAGCCTCGAACCGGGGTCCTTAGGTTTCACAGGCAAGCGCTTAATTGCTAAGCCATCTATCCAGCCCTATTTTTTGTTATTTTGACATTCTTGTTGGCTCTTGAGATTGGTTGTTTCAGTCTTCTGTGTGGAGTATTCCCTGAAGTATTCTCTGTAAGTTTTGCTTTGAGTTCATATAATCAGAGTTTACTTTTGTCATGGAAATTTTTCCTTTCACCATCTATTATGAGTGTTACTTTCTCTGGGTAGAGTAGTTTGGGTTGTAAGCCATAGATTTTTAGACTTTGAAGTGTTCCGTTCCAGGCCCTCATGCTTTTAAGGGGTTCCATTGAGAAATCTGAGGTAATTATAATGGAAATGCCTTTGTATGCTGTGAGTTGTTTCTGTCTTGCTGCTTTTCATACTCTCTTGGTTTTCATTGTTAAGAATTTTATCTATGATATTCCTTAGACTGTTTCTTTTTTGGTTTTGTCTGTTTGGTATTCTTGTATCTCAATGGACCTCTCTTTTGAGAGTTGGAGAAATTTTTCTTCAATGATTGTGGTGAACATATTCTCTATGACTCTTGCCTTGATTTCCTCTCCTTCTGGCATACCCATGTTATAGATGTTTGGTTGTTTTAGGGTATCCACCAGATCCCTCATATTCTATTCACTTGATTTTTTGAACTTTAGTTAATTTTTTGCTTCTCAATCAGTTTGTTCTATCTTGTCTTCCAGGTCAGAGGTTTTCTCTTCCACCTGAGTAACTGTTTTAGTGAGGGATTTTACAGTTTTTTATAAGCTCTATTTGATTTTTGTTTTCTGAGATGTTACTTTGTATCATGTCCATTTGTTTGTTTATTTATTTATTTGTTTGTTTATTTATTTATTTTGAGGTACAATTCCAGTTCAAGTTCTAGTTTTCTTGATGCTTTTTTGAATTCCTTCTTACTTTTGGTCAAGTCTTCATTAAGCTTATTCAATCGGTTATTGAGATATTTTATTTCTTAACTCACCTTTAATCCATTCACATCTCTTTTGAGGGTTCTAACATTTTCTCAATCAAGTTAAGCCTACTATCAAAAGCTGAATCCTCTAAGAGAGGATTTTGTTCAATTTCATTTATATGATTATTGATTTTTTTGACCGTTTGCTTCTAATTCAGCAACTCTTTTAATCAGGGTCTTATTGGCTGTTTCTTTTATGGGGGGGATTGAATTTCAGTTGATTTCTCTATGATTTCATTGTAAGCTTTCATTGTATGACTTGGCATCCTTTGTGGATATCTCTCAGCTTTCTGAATTTTGTTGGCTTTTTTGGGTTGCAGTCTACCAATGTTGGGGACATGCTTTATTATATTGAGGAAAAAATAAGGTTTTAAGCTTGTAGGGTCTTCAGATGATGTTGTTTTAAATCTGAACCAGATTTGTCTACTGTTGTATGATGGGGCTATAACTACAGATGCACAGATTGTGGAGATTACAGGTACATCAAAGGTGACTGCAGAATTCGGAGCTCTGGACTACTCACTTTACTTGCACACTACTCTTCATCACATGGGAATCATGTATTGCAGACCCAGGCTACAGGAAACTGGAGAACCAGAGTGAAAAGGCCTGCTCCTGCACTGGCCAGTGCACCCTCTGACTCAGAAGAAAAGGGATGTCAGTACCCAGGGGCCAGTCAGGATACCAGAACAAAAGACCTGATTTCACAGCCCCAACACAGGGACCAGGCTTCCCCAAGCCAAGCACAGGGGAAACTACCAGGATCAGGGAACTTGGAGGAGCCAAGGAAGAGCGATCTGGTCTACTCACTCTGCCATGTGCATCCTCCTGCTCTGGGTATCTGGGAATTAGGCACACAGGGGCACCTCAAGCAGGAGGGATGAGAAGGGGCCTGGTTCTGCAGCAAGCTTGCAGGATCCAAGTGGCCTCAAGCTAGCCACAGGGGGGACCTACTGGGAGGGATCAGGGAACTAGGTGGAGCCAGGTAACATGGATCTGGCCTACATACTCTGTGTAACTTCTGGCATGCACCCACCAGTACAGGGTATCTGGGAATTCCTCCAAATCATTTCTTTTATGTACAGAAATATTTTAATTTTTGCTTTCTTCTTTTTTATATGTTTCATTATTGTTTTCCTTTTCCAATCATTTTTGTTAGGACTTCCTTTTCTCTTAAATAGAAAATGCTGAATGGCCATATTTTCATTATTATGTTAGAAAATATATCAAACTTTTATATTTGGATGGTAAAATGAGGACTTTCCATATATTAATTTTATTATATAGAGAAAAATTATCTTATTCATTTAAAGCTTTCTTTAAATTATAAAAGGTGTTGAATTTTATCAAATATATTTCCTACAACTACTGAATTGATGATGCGGTAATTATATTTCATTATCTCTTTGTGGTACATCATATGTTTGATTTTAACATGTTGAATCATTTTCCATCCCAGGACACATTTCACTTACTAATAGTGTATTGTCCAATTGAAATAGAAAGGATTTTGTTGAAGAATTTGCACCTATCTTAATCAGGGATATTGGACTATAGTCCTATTTTATCAATGTTTTATTTATTTATTTTTGTGTGTACTCATATATGTGTGGGTGCACATGTATGTGGAGGCAATAGGAGAATCTTGAATGTCATCCTCATGCAGTCTGTCTCCTTTGACTGGTCTCTCGTTGACCTTGAATTCACCAAATAGGCTAAACTAGTTACCCATTTAGGTGCAGAGATCCTCCTGTCTCTATCATCACAGTGTGTCACCATGCTTGCCATATTTGTGTGTTTTTGAAGTCCAATCTCAGGCTTTCATACTTGGATGGAAAACCAATGTAAACTGAAATCATTTATATACAGGTATTGTTGAATGTGTTACTGAAGATTATGCAATAGTACATTGAGTCCTCCCAGGATTATTTTGGCTGTTGAATAATTGTCAGTATTTGTTATATGGGAGTGGAGTAAGAAGGTAGTTATCTACTCTTCTCGAATGCTAATCAGGTGTCATGCATAATTTTTTAACTTATTCAGAATTTCTGTGGTAATCATTTTGATGTTTGTGATTAAATTAAATGCCTGGGGCTGGAGAGATGGCTTAGCGGTTATGCGCTTGCCTGTGAAGCCTAAGGACCCCGGTTTGAGGCTCGGTTCCCCAGGTCCCACGTTAGCCAGATGCACAAGGGGGCGCACGCATCTGGAGTTCGTTTGCAGAGGCTGGAAGCCCTGGCGCGCCCATTCTCTCTCTCTCCCTCTATCTGTCTTTCTCTCTGTGTCTGTCACTCTCAAATAAATTAAAAAAAAAAAATTAAATGCCTGTATATTGTTCTGCTTTATTGGGCCATGTTTCTCTGTTTCTCCTTGTATCTCAAGAGTTTATGTTGAGATTTGCACACTTTGAAAGAAAATATATGATCATTTTTCCTAGTTATTATCAATAATTGCTGTAAACATTATGTGAAGTTTGAGAGGTCTTCTATATATTTTAGGGGACAAAGGTATGATATCTAGAATATTGTTCACACAATTTCTCAGTTAGAGACTTGGTTTCTTTGTCAGAGATTCATAACCTCCTTCACATTAGCTCCTGTCCTTCTGTCCTTCTTTGTATTGCTGGTTCTTCATTCCCTCCTCATCCTTCTTATGACCATATATGAAAATTATAGGATAAAGCAATACTCAAAATATTTGTATATGTCAGGTTTAGTGGTGCACACCTTTAATTCTGATACTCAGGAAGCAGAGGTAGGAGAATTACCATGAGGTCAAGGCTAGCCTGAGACTACACAGTGAAGTCTATGCCAGTCTAGGCTGTTCAGAGACACTACCTCAAAAAAACAAACAAAAGAAAATCATATAATTATGGCTATGTAAGTACATTTCAAACTGAACCAAATAACAAAAAAATGTTATATTTTCTGTATTATAAAACACTCTGTTCACATTTATAATCTGGATTAAAAATTAACCCTTTTCTGCTTAATTTTCCATTTAACTACTTTCAAATATATAAATAATACAAAATTTTATTTATTATCAAGTTCAAATCTTAACATTTAGTCATATTGATTTATTCCTTACAATCACCTTTTTGGGAAAGCAAAAATAAACACAAGCAAATTCATTATTTTCAATTTAGCATTTAGGTTTCAAAGCTTTTAAATATGTGTGTGTGTGTGTGTGTGTGTGTGTGTGTGTGTGTGTGTGTGTATGGGGCCATACGTGTACCAGTGCTTATTGCCAGTAAAACTGAACAACAGACTTTTTTTTTCACTTTTTGTCTCTAGCTTACATGAGTGGCTTGGGAACTGAACCCTGCTGGGCCCACTTCAAAATAAATTTTCTGTATCTGCTTATCCACTTTCCTAGCCACATGAATGAATTTTTAACTTTTAAGGAACCTTGTGCTTTTCCATAATATTTTTAGACTTCCTTTTTGGTTTTGGTGTTTTTGTTCTAAGATTCATTCATACTGATAAATATAGTTATGATACCATCACTTGGCTAATAAATTATACTTTATTCTTTGAATAAACCACAATTTTATTATCCAGGCTCTTGTTGATTATCTTTTTATGGTTTTAAATCATAAGCATCTGCTACAAAAAGCCATGTGGATGCTGTCTAGTGAATATATATAAACATTTCTCTTAATTATAAACACTGAATATGCTACTTCATATGGAAAACTAATATTCAATTTCTATAATATATCAATACTATGTTTTCAATAATATGATTTCAAATAACATCCTATAATCAAGAGCTCATAGTAACCACATGGCAAAGATCTATATAGAAAGACCTTTGGATAAAACTGAAGATTATGGGCTGGAGAGATGGTTTATCAGTTAAGTGCTTGCCTGTGAAGCCTAAGGACCCCAGTTTGAGGCTCAATTCCCCAGTACCCATGTTAGCCAGATGCACAAGAGGGTGCACGCATCTGGAGTTCGTCTGCAGTGGCTGACGCACCCATTCTCTCTCTCTAGTGTCTGTCGCTCTCAAATAAACAAAAGTAAAAATAAAAATAAACTGAAGATTATAAACCTCATGAATTAAACTTAGTGAAAGAAAGCAGTCAAGATAACATAATAATCTATTTTTCTGATAGAAATAAGATGTATAAATTAATATATTAAATGAGTTACTATCTAAGCAGGGAAACAGGCAGTAGCTGCTGAAAAATGGCATGAATCAGTGCCTCTGCTGATCCAAGCTGTGCTACAAAGTGAGCGGAAACTGCTGGGGAAGCGTTTCTTCTCACATAGTCTGCTCTGAAGGAAAAGAAATTGAAGAAGAGCACAGAGACAAGTTGAGATCTTTGATAACCACCTGGAAGTGACTTATAACTTACCCACTAGCCACATGCTGGCACCATGGAACACTGAGAGTATGGTAGTTTGAATGGATGTCCCCCAATGGATTCATGAGTTTAATTATTAAAGCTTGTAAATTTGATCTCTAGGCTTGGCTAGAGGGGATGTCACTGTAGGCAGGTCCTAGGGTTAACTCCTAGGGTGTGTTTGGGAATTTATCTATAATTCCAACCTAAAGGTATGTAGAGTGCTTGAACTCTGCCTGGGTTTCCTGGAATGTGCTTAATTATTTTGCAGTTGGTGGTATTTCTCTCTGTGTAGACCTGTGAAGGGGGCCAGCTGCTCCTGCCATTACTGAACTTCCCCTGGATCTATAAGATTCAATAAATCCCTTCCTCTGATAAATTATGCCTGGTTTGGAAGTTCGTCCCAGCAACATGAAGCTGATTATGACAGAGAGCATTGCTGAAGTAATGGGCTCCCAGTTGCTCCTCCTCAACATAGCATACAATGAGATGAACTAAGCCAAACAAGCTAAGAGAACCCTAATGAGGGAAATTACTGCTCTCAACTCAGTGAAGGTGTACCAGAATTTTTTTTTAACAGCTAAGTGGTCAAAACTCTACTGGGGCAATACCTCATATCTATTTTTATTGCTCTGATTGGAATTAGAAATTGTATCTCTGCCATCAGTGTAGCTTGGTACATGAAACATCGCAAGGAGGGAAAGAATTCAAAACCCATTCCACAAAGGAAGAAATAGTGTCTGGGGTGATTTTTTGTTTGTTTTTTGTTTTTTTGAGGTAGGGTCTCACTCTAGTTCAGGCTGACCTGGAACTCACTATGTAGTCTCAGGGTGACCTTGAACGCATGGTGATCCTCCTACCTCTGCCTCCTGAGTGCTGGGATGTGCCACCACAACCGGCTGGGGTGATTTTTAAAACAATGAATGAAATTTTATTTTCTTGTGCTTTTTTGATTATTTGCATGGTACAATTGAATTTGGTCATTTTTAGTCATTTAGTCATTTTTAGATTAGATTAATTTTGGTCATTTTTATTAGTGATTATTAAAAGTATTTTGTTTTTATTTATTTAAGAGAAGGCAGAGAGAGAGAGAGAGAGAGAGAGAGAGAGAGACAGACCCAAAGAAAGAGGAGAGAATGGGCACACCAGAACTGTAGCCATTTCAAATAAGTCCAGACACATGCGCCACAATGTGCATCTGGCTTCTGAGTTCTGGGGAATTAAATCTGGGTCCTTAGGCTTCCCAGTCAAATGCCTTCACCACTAAGCAATTTTTCCAGTCTTATTTGTTATTTTTCTTAAATTTTTTGTTTGTTTGTTTATTTTTATTTATTTGAGAGCGACAGAGAGAAAGAGGCAGAGACCAAGAGAGAGAGAATGAGTACGCCAGGGCTTCCAGCCTCTGCAAACAAACTCCAGATGCATGTGCCCCTTGTGCATCTGGCTAACGTGGGTCCTGGGGAATGGAGCCTCGAATCCGGGTCCTTAGGCTTCACAGGCAAGCGCCTAACCACTAAGCCATCTCTCCAGCACTTGTTATTTTTAATTTCAACTCTTGCATAAATATCTCATAGTGGTTCTCTTTTGCTTATATGTTGCTCAGTTAGGCTTTATTTTTGTTTTGTACATTTATTTAACAAGTCTAGAATTGGGTATGTCACACTTTTTTCCTATGCAGAAATCATGCACATTATATTTACAAACTAATTTTGAAAGTGTAAAAGAATTATATATATATATATATATATATATATATATATATATATATATATACACAAAAATGATACAAGATGAACAGAAGTAATACAATGTAAAAACATCCAGGCCCTGATGAATTTTACTGGTGAATTGCTGTGCCTTTACCAAACCTTCAAAGACGAGGTACCACAAATTATTTTCAAAAACGAAAAGAAGCAAATTTCTCTTTATGAAAGAAGACTTATTTCCAATCCAAATAAAACTTCAACAAAATGACAAAATTATGCATTAGTTTTACTGAGGAACATTACTATAAAATATGGGCAAAGCAAATTTAAGAAGATATACAAAAGTTCATTTACTATTTTCAAGTTAGTTTTATTTCAAAGATTTGGGGATAGCTCACCATATGCTAATCAATGAATGCAGTACATCACATAAACGGACTCAGAGAAATCACATAATAATGTCAATAACTGCAGAAAAGTATTTTGACAAAATCCAACAGTCCTTCATAAAATTCCCAAAGAAACTGGGGACAGGAAGAGCATATCTCAGTATAATATAGACTATGTGTATTTTTGCAAATATATAGCCAATGTCACATTACATAGGGAATAATCTCAGAGGACTTGTCTACTTTCTCTACTCATTCAATATTGTACTGAAAGTCTTAGTGTACTTATCTTCTCAGTGGTGGGAAAAAAAAAAGCCAACTAAAAGCATCTGATGGGAAGAAAGAGCTTATTTTGATTTGTAGTCTCAAGGGAAAGCTTATCCATGGCTTAATATTTTGTTTTAGTAGTAACATAATTAAGGTAATATACACTGGCATAGATTTATGTCTACTATATGGTACGTGAAAAAATTGCTAGGCTATATACACATATGTAGTATATGATCTTATTTTATCTTTTGGTTTTCCGAGCTGGAGTCTCACTCTAGCTCACGCTAAACTGGAATTCATTATGTAATCTCAATATGTAGGCTGGTCTTCAACACAAAGGGATCCTCCTACCTCAGCCCCCTGACTACTGGAATTAAGGTGTCCACCACCACATCTGGCCTAATTTATTTTTAAAACCCTATAAATGTTTTCATATGTTTATAAATAATTATTCTTTTATTAAAAACTTTAAAGAATGGCTACCAAATACTCACATAATTTTCCTGGGAAATGTAGGATTAACAAGAGCTGACAACAGATTGTGGACATCACTGAATTGCCTTCTCTGTGTCAGTTTATCTGGGATGAAGGAACAAAATACTGTACAAATAAGGAGCAGTTTATAAACAAAACAAAACATATTTCTCACGCTTATGTAGTCCGGGAAGTCACAGGTCAAGTTGTCAGACAATTCAAAGTTGGCTGAGGTCCTACTTTTCAAAGGACAGTAAAAAGAAATTTTATTCACATGATAGTAGAAGTGAGCAGATTTTCTCAAGCCCCTTTTAAAAATTATTGATGCAATTGATAGGGATTCTGTCTTCATGACCTAATCACCTCACTAAGGACCTGCCAACAGCAACACCTAGAGTTGAGGAATTTAGGAAGACATAAACATCCAGAACAGAACAACATGTTATGATGTCATCAGCATGCATAAACACCCCACAGTGTATTATTGTAAAAGCTGTAAAAGATGAAATCCTATTATTTGCAGGAAGATGGTTGGAACTTGAGGACATTGTGTTTAATGAAATAATTCAGATATGGAGATGTGTGGTATGCTTACCTGCATAGATTCCTTCAGAACTTAATTTAAAATGTTGATCTGTTCTCATGGCTTATTTATATATATTTCCACAACCAACCTAATTTAGAATTTTGAGAGAAGACAGTTTCTTGAAATTTTGTGACTGAGATTCTTATTTTCTTATTATAGCAGAAGGTCAATCAAATTCCTTGTCACATGACAGCTACCACCTTGAAAGTCAGTATTGAATTTTTTCCTGCTTCAAAACTCTGACTTCCTTTCTATCACTTAGATTTAAAAGATTTATGTGATAAGGGCAGGGCCACCAAGAATATTTCATTTGTGATTGTAAGATTGAATCACAACTGGAGAACTCCTTTTCCACATATATAATTGTGGGCAATATTTCATATTCACATATTCACCCACTCAATGAGAGGTCATACAAAGTGAATTTGATTGATGCTCACTTTAGAATTTATCTACTACACAAATATTTTCCAAATGTGATTGCTGGCTCTGTTGAACATTTATTCTTTTCGCTTCTTTAAATCAGTTAGTCAGGCTTAGAGTACAGGATTCTTCACCAAGTACAGCTAGACATTTCCAGAAGGTGATGCCTGTATTTCTACTAGAAAGATAAATGCTTAAGGAACATTGAATTCTAATACAGAGTTCATCTACACCTTGATTGAACCACTTACAATGTTTGAGACAATGAAAACATTATTTACCCAGAATAACAAAATCAAGGTACATATTCATGGAATTTCTCTTAGAATATCAAATGAGATGTATTAGAGACCTTGGAAAAGTCATGATACTTAATGACTGCTCAATAAAGTGCCCAATTTTATTGAACTTCTGATGTACTGTTCCGCAGGCAAGGTAAAGACATTAGCCTATGTTTAACAAATGAGACACACACTTCTGGAACATGACAGCCCTACAAATTGAAACACACATGAAAAAAAATAGGTTTTAAAAGTATTTTTATAGTGCCTTTATCTGTAACTGCTATATACTATGATGTTACTTACTTAATGTTCATAAAACTAATATGAGAACTACTTTGTTTCCTATTTTCAACCCTACATTTCATGCCTTTTCATAATCTGTGTATCTGAGTACAGCTTTGATAAATTATCATCTTGTTGAACTCAACTTGTAAGGTTGTATTATGCTATTTAAATGTTTTTATATTTTAATAATTGTCATATTACTTTACAAAAACCTCAAAGCAAATCACAAATACCAAATTATTCATAAAACTCATTTTGCCAATGCTTGTCCATATTAGATTTTATGATTTCTTTTAAATTTCAACTATAGAAATAAACAATCTCATATTTTTTCAGTATATTTTATTTACTTGAGAGAGAGAGAGAGAGAGAGAGAGAGAGAGAATGGGTGAGCTAGGGCCTCCAGACACTACAAATGAACTCCAGATGAATGTGCCTCCTTGTGAATCTGGCTTATGTCAGTCCTGTGGAATTTAACTGGGGTCCTTTGGTTTGCAGGCAAACTCCTTAACTGCTAAGCCATCTTCTACAGCCCTAAATCTCATATTTTAAATCGACATCTTCCTAAAAACAGTTGTTTCTAAGAAATTTTCAAGAAGATTTTGCATATACATTTTTCTTCCAGTTTTGCTAATGGTATCATCACTGTTTACTCAACAGTAAGTCTGTAAATAGTCCTTAAGGATATCAACACTCTTACTCATAGTCATATATATTGCTAGGTTTTTTGTTTAATCTGCTATTTCTATTTCAAAAGTTTTAGAGGTATTATGTATGATATAACTTTTAATAAAATAGTGCATATTGTAAAATATTTTAGCTATAGCAAATAAATTGAAAAATCTATAAACAAGTCAACAAAGATAACATCATCTATAAATAATAAAAATATGTATTGAACAGTAATCAATATATCTCCTTATGCAGAGCAGAATGACATATGAATTATATATGTGTACCCATGTTTTTGCAAATGTGCTATTGTCATGTATGATGTTCTGAAAACAAAGCTATGATAAATTTACTTGATTTAAAATAGAAGTGATAAATGAAATAAATTGTTTAAACTTTTATTTCAGTACAGAAAACATAATTAAAACATAAAGATTTACTTCTGGTCAAGATGGCGACCGCCTAGCAGCACTACAGACAACAAGGAAAACAAAGGCAAGTATTCAAGGGAAATTAGAAATGTTTTGCAAGAGGGAGGGCACAGATTAGGGTAAAAGAGGGAACCACACACCCCCTCGACCCACGCCTCGCCACCCCACCCGCAGCGACACCACGCATCAGGCGCGGCCCGGCACCCTGGCGCCCTGACGCCCCTGCGGCCCCGCGCGCACCAAGCCCCACGCGCCCCGACGGCCACGCGGGCCCCACAACCCCCGCGCCCCATGCCCGCTCACCCCCCCGCCCATCACGCCCTGCGCGCCCTGCGCGCCCCACCCTCCCTATCCACAAGCAGCAGGCGTGCCCAGAGCACCCGTGGCTTCCCATGCCCCGGGTGCCCAGGCGTCAGGCATGCCCTGCGCCCCTGCACCCCCCCCGCGCACCCCGAGACCCCTGCGCCCCACTCCCGTGCGCATCGACCCCCCCCCCGCGCACTACACCCCCCCACATGCCTCCTCCCCTATCCACTTACGGCAGGCGCGCCCCGAGCGACCCGCAGCATCCCGCGCCCAAGGCGCAAAGGGGTGCCCCGCGCCCCCAATTCCCCCTTGCGCCCCACCCCCGCGCTCCTCGAGCCGCCCACCCGCGCGTCCCGCTCCCACCCCTGTGCATCCAGAGCGCCCCGCGGAGTCCCAGGGTCCCACGCCCCTTCTTACCTCAGCGTGCTCCGTGCCCCCCACGCCACCCATGACCCCCTCCCCCGCGTGAACCGCCCCCGCAACCCGCCCCCCCCGCGAGTACAGTGCACCCGTGGCGTCCCGCAGCATTCCGCGCTCCGCGCACCCACCCGAGTGCCCCACCCCCCCACCCCCCTTGCACTCCGTGCTCCTAGCCTCCCCACTGTGCACCGCTCCCCTGCGCACCCCGGAAGCCCCGCGCCCCCTCCCCCCGTGCATCCCGCACCCCCCACAAACCCTGGGTCCCCCGCGCCCCGCGCCCCTAGCCCCCCGCACACCGCGGCGTCCCACACGTCCCACGCCTCCTGCACGCTCCCCCGCGCCCCCGTGCATGCCCCGTGCCCCCCCCGCGTGCCCTACACATCTCCTGCGACGCCCAGGTGCCCCACGCCCCCCAAGCCCTGCACACCCCCCCCTGCGCATGCGCCCCCCCACAACCACAGCGTGCCCCTCGCCCCACCAGACCAACCAGAGCGCCCCACCCTGCGCTCCCTGAGCCCTGCTGCCTCCCGCACGCCCCACCCTGATTGCCCGGTGCCCCGGCGTGTCCCGCGTCACCCCGCCGCATGCCACACTCGCTCCATACACCCCGTCGCACCCTGCACCCCCCGTCCGCTCACCCGCTCTCGCGCTCTCCGCACATCCTGTGTGGCTGTGCTCTGATCGGGCACCCACCAGTCACACCTGCCAGCCTGCTGCACTGAAGCTGAGATCTCCTGCCTCGCCCTTGTTCTCTGATCCTGCGAGTAGACCAGCCACGTGGTGCTCGGTTCTCAGGCCTGTGGGGGCCACCCCTGCCGTGAGTAGGTGGCTGCCAGATCCCCTGCTACTGTGCCCACATCACTTGCCGCCAGTCAGCCTCTGCTGTGTCTTGATTCCGTACCCACATCATCTGCCTCTCCACTACAATTGCACGTGCAGCAGGCACACTCCCACAGCAAGAGCCACACAAGTCCACACTGAGTCACTAGTGCCAGCGTAGGTGCCATCCGCTACCTGTACATCGCCATCCATCCCCCACTCCCCTGAGGCGGGAGAGCACAGACTGTTTACAGACCCCAGTGTAACCAGCCAGAGTCTGGGCACCTTCAGGGCTGGCTAACTCAGTCCCCTTTCAAGCACAAAGGCAGGCAGCTTAGGTGCGTTACTGGGTGAGATTTTAGGCAACTTTGGTGCCCCTGTCAGGCTATAGATAGGCGGCTTTGCGAAGAGTTAGCAAAAACCCAGGCTGCTTGCAACTGCCCCAGACTGCTTTGGATTCGCATTAAGCTAGATCCAAGGCTGCTCCACCACCTACCTGCCCATACACTTACATGGGTAGACCACAGCGCAAAAGAAATAACACGAAAAATAAAATGGAAGAAAACCCAGACAGATCACCCAGTCCAACAAGCAACTAACCAAAATATAGAAGAGTGTTTAGGATCAGAACATCAAGTGGAAACAATGAACAATGCAACCCTGACAAAACTACTGCTAGAACTGACAGGAAAGCTACAAAGGATAGATAATCGTATGGATGCTACCATCACTAAGCAAGAGCAATATGATAAGACACTGGAAGGAATTCAAAGAGAGCTAAGAGAGTTGAAGGAGAGTGAAAAAAAAGAGGACCTTAAAAATCAGCTGGCCATACTAAATGAAAATATAAAGAAATGCAAGGATGATTTCTAAGAATCATCAAAAAAATCAGAAAATGAGACAAAAAGGGAGCTGGACAAAGTGATGGAAGTCATACATAGGAAAGTAGTAGAAAATGCAAACTTAATAGAACAAGTCCAAAACTCACTAGAGGCTCTCAAGAATAGAGTCAGCGAAGTGGAAGATAGAAATTCTGATTTGGAAGACAGGATGGAAGAAACAGTTCGAGAGTCCAAAAATTTCAGTAAGTTCAAAAGTTCCTGTGAACAGAACATGAGAGAATTTTGGGATACACTTAAACGTCCTAATATCAGAATCATTGGAATACCAGAAGGAGAAGAATTTAGGACCAAAGACATGGGGAATGTATTTAACACAATAATTGAAGAAAACTTCCCCCGTCTCTTAAAAGAAAGGCCCATCAAGATTCAAGAAGCAAACAGAACTCCTAACCGACTAGACCAAAGGAGAAACTCCCCAAGACATATTATCATTAAGACTCTAAACATTGACACCAAGGAAAAAATCCTAAAAGCAGCTAGGGAAAAACAGCACACCACTTTCAAAGAAAACCTCATCAGAATTACTTCAGACTTCTCAATGGAAACCTTGAAAGCTAGAAGGGCCTGGAATGAAACTCTTAAAACTATAAGAAACTGGACTTCCGGTTAAGATGGCGGCGTAGGTACCACGCCAAAACAGCCTGGGGGGGGGGGGGAAGACCAAAAAAAACTCAGCAAAATACACACTTTTACTAAAAAGTGAGGTGTATAGGAAGTTGAGGCGGCAGCGGAGAAGTAGAAGAGTTCCAGAGCATCCAGAGCCTGCACAGCCGGGATCAGCGGCTCCGGGGCGGCTCAGCTACCCGCCGCAACCGCGGAGCGGCAGAAAAACCGCCGGTCTCTCGGCTCGAGCCGCAGGACAAGCCAGGTGCGGGATTTTCCCCTCACACCGCGCTCTCCGCAACTCGGGAAACGTGAGGGGAGAGCGGCAGCGAGCAACGGAGGGAGGAGCAGACCGCGAAGTAAAAGCACACGTGGAGAAACGATACAACCAGAACAGCGCGGCTCCCTCCCCTCCCCTGCCGCCTGAACCCAGCTCCAGCGAACACAGCAGCGGCCCGGGACCCGGCCACGCCAACTTGGGCTGACGGCGGGACCCAAGCAGGAGCAGAATTTGGCAGCAACTTCAGCGGCTCCAGCACCGGTACCAGTGGCCCCAGCAGCAGCGGACCCAGGAGAGCAGCGGCTTCGGGGTGAGCAGCAGCGGTGGACACGACAACGGCAGCTTCAGCAGTGGTGGGGGCTCCGGCGGTGACACCTACAACAGCTGCAGAGGCGGCGGCAGCAGCGACTCAGTTTGCCCCGTAGGAAAAGCAAGTGCCCAGCTCCAGAAATCAGAACAGCAGCCCGACGACCCAGGCAGCAACTTGACTGAGACCACAATCACCCAAGGTAACTGGGATTGCACCAGGGAAGGGTCTCACCTGGTCACAAGCTGACTTGGATACCTCAACAGACCAGAAATCTAAACCTCTTTGTTGATAGAGGATCTGGTCATTATAATAACAACTCTTGCATACATACTCGGGGCTGTTTTTGATGGAATGGGTACAGTGTTTAGCTAAATTTTAGAATCTACCAGTATATTATTCCACTCAGCCTGCTTGAATACTCCTATAGCAGGGAAACTCAACCCCTAAGAACATCTTTGTAGATACTCTGAGAGTCTTAAGAGCCACACCTAATACCTTAAGGTCCTACCCTGAAAATATTTTACACCAAATCAATTGATACAGCTAAGAATACACAGCTAGCTAGAAAATCCAAGCATTAACTTAATCCAAGATGCAAAAATATATACATTATAACACAAGAAACACTAAAAAGCAAGACGATATAAATCCACCTAAAAGTATTAATGCATCAGAAATGTCCTCCAGTGAGAAAGAGTTAGAGGAAATGCCTGAGAAAGAGTTCAAAAGAATAATTATAAATATGTTCAAAGAGGTCAAAGAACACATGAAAACAATCAAAGAAGAAATCAAAGAGGAAATCAAAGAGGAAATCAAAGGAATCAAAGAAGAGGCAGGACACCAATTTAATGAAATAAAGAAGGCAATACAAGACATAAATAGAGAAATAGAAATAATAAAGAAAAACCAGTCAGAATTACTAGCAATGAAGAACACAGTTAATGAAATAAAAAACTCTGTAGAAAATCTCACCAGTAGGATGGATGAGGGAGAGGACAGAATATCTAAACTAGAAGACCAGGTGGCAGACCTAATGCAGTCCAACAAAGAGAAAGACAAACTTATAGAAAAGTATGAGTGGGAATTTCAAGATATTCGGGACACTATGAAAAGATCCAATATAAGAATTCAGGGCATAGTAGAAGGAGAAGAATTCCACTCCAGAGGCATAGTAGGCATCTTCAACAAAATCATAGAGGAAAATTTTCCCCAAATTGGGAAAGAGGTGCCAATACAGATACAGGAAGCCTTTAGAACCCCAGCCAGACAAAACCCAGAAAGAAACTCTCCTCGCCACATTATACTCAAACTTCCAAACACACAAACCAAAGAAAAAATATTGAAAGCAGTTAGAGAGAAAAATCAAGTTACCTACAAAAGCAAGCCCATCAGGATTACAGCAGATTATTCAACACAAACTTTTAAAGCCAGAAGGGCCTGGAGTGATATATTCCAAGTTCTGAAAGATAACAACTGTCAACCAAGGTTACTTTATCCTGCAAAGTTATCCATCCAAATAGATGGAGAAATAAAGACATTCCATGACAAAAGCAGGTTAAAGGAATATCTGAAGACAAAACCAGCTCTACAGAAAATACTTGATAGAATCCTCCATGCTGAACAAAAGGAAAAGCACACATATAAGGAACCTAGAAAAAACCAGCCATACTCAAATACCAGTTAACAGAAGAGAGCACAGGTAGAACCAGTAACACACACACACACACACACAAAAATGGCAAACATAAATACATACCTTTCAATAATATCTCTTAATATCAACGGTCTCAATGCCCCAACGAAAAGACATAGATTTGCAGACTGGGTTAAAAAGCAGGATCCTACAATTTGTTGTCTTCAAGAAACTCACCTTTCTACAAAGGATAGACATTATCTTAGGGTGAAAGGTTGGAAGACGGTGTTTCAAGCAAATGGGCCTAGAAAACAAGCAGGGGTTGCTATCCTAATATCAGACAGGGTGGACTTTAGTCCGAAGTTAGTCAAAAAAGATAAGGAAGGTCACTTTATATTGATTAAGGGCACACTCCAACAGGAGGACATTACAATCCTAAACATATATGCACCTAACATGGGGGCTCCCAAATTCGTCAAACAAACACTATTAGAACTAAGGTCACAGATAACACCAAACACGGTGGTGGTGGGTGACTTTAACACCCCACTCTCATCAATAGACAGGTCATCCAGGGAAAGAATAAACAGAGAGGCATCTGGACTAAATGAGGTCATAGAAGATATGGACCTAACAGATATATACAGGACATTTCATCCAAAGGCTGCAGAATATACATTCTTTTCAGCAGCACATGGAACATTCTCTAAAATAGACCATATATTAGGACACAAAGCAAATCTTAACAAATTCAGGAAAATTGAAATAATTCCTTGCATTCTATCTGACCACAATGGAATTAAACTACAAATCAGTAGCAAGAAAGGCTATAGAGCATACACAAAATCATGGAAGCTAAACAATACACTACTAAATGATGAGTGGGTCAATGAAGAAATCAAAAAGGAAATCAAAAAATTTATAGAGTCAAATGATAATGAGAACACAACATGCCAAAATCTCTGGGACACAATGAAGGCAGTTCTAAGAGGTAAATTTATAGCCTTAAGTGCCTATATTAAGAAATTAGAAAGGTCGCAAGTAAACGACCTAATGCTTCGCCTTAAAGCCTTGGAAAAAGAAGAACAAGGCAAACCAAAAAGTAGTAGACGGGAAGAAATAATAAAGATTAGGGCAGAAATTAATGAAATAGAAACAAAAAGAACAATCCAAAGAATTAATGAAACAAAGAGTTGGTTCTTTGAAAGGATAAACAAGATTGATAAACCCTTAGCAAATCTGACCAAAAGAAAGAGAGAAGAGACACAAATTAATAAAATCAGAGATGAACAAGGTAACATCACAACAGATTCCAGAGAAATTCAAAAAATTATAGGGACATACTATAAAAGCATATACTCCACAAAGTATGAAAATCTGAAAGAAATGGATGATTTCCTCGATCTATATGACCTACCTAAATTAAATCAAAATGAGATTAATCACTTAAATAGACCTATAACAAACATGGAGATCCGAGCAGTTATCAATAATCTCCCAACTAAAAAAAGCCCAGGCCCGGATGGATTCACTGCTGAATTTTACCAGACTTTTAAGGAAGAGCTAACACCATTGCTTCTTAAGCTTTTCCAGGAAATAGAAAAAGAAGGAATCCTACCAAACTCCTTCTATGAGGCCAGCATCACCCTGATACCAAAACCAGGCAAAGATAGAACAAAAAAAGAAAATTACAGACCAATCTCCCTCATGAACATAGATGCAAAAATTCTCAACAAAATATTGGCAAACAGAATACAAGAGTATATCAAAAAGATCATTCACCCTGACCAAGTAGGCTTTATCCCAGAGATGCAGGGATGGTTCAACATACGCAAATCTATAAATGTAATACATTACATAAATGGGTTGAAGGACAAAAATCACATGATCATCTCATTAGATGCAGAGAAAGCATTTGACAAAATCCAACATCCCTTCATGATAAAAGTCCTACAGAGACTGGGAATAGAAGGAACATATCTCAATATAATAAAGGCTATTTATGACAAGCCTACAGCCAACATATTACTAAATGGGGAAAAACTGGAAGCTTTTCCACTAAAATCAGGAACAAGACAAGGGTGTCCACTGTCTCCACTTCTATTTAATATAGTTTTGGAAGTCTTAGCCATAGCAATAAGGCAAGAGACACACATAAAAGGGATACAAATTGGAAAGGAAGAAATCAAGTTATCACTATTTGCAGATGACATGATTCTATACATAAAGGACCCTAAAGACTCTACTAGCAAGCTGTTAGAGCTAATCAAAACCTACAGCAATGTAGCAGGATACAAAATAAATACACAGAAATCAGTAGCCTTCATATATGCTAACAACAAACACACAGAGGATGAAATCAGAGAATCACTCCCATTCACAATTGCATCAAAAAAAATAAAATACCTTGGAATAAACCTAACTAAGGAAGTAAAGAATCTATACAATGAGAACTTTAAGACACTCAAGCGAGAAATTGCAGAAGACACTAGAAAGTGGAGAAACATCCCTTGTTCCTGGCTTGGAAGAATCAATATCGTGAAAATGGCAATCTTACCTAAAGCAATCTACACATTTAATGCAATCCCTATCAAAATTCCAAAGGCTTTCTTCATGGAAATAGAAAAAACAATCCAAAAATTCATTTGGAATCATAAAAAACCTCGAATATCTAAAATAATACTGAGCAACAAACAAGAGGCTGGTGGTATCACCATACCTGATTTTAACCTATACTACAGAGCCATAGTAACAAAAACAGCATGGTACTGGCACAAAAACAGACATGTAGATCAGTGGAACAGAATAGAGGACCCAGATGTAAGCCCAAGTAGCTATAGCCACCTGATATTCGATAAAAATGCCAAAAATACTCATTGGAGAAGAGACAGCCTCTTCAGCAAATGGTGTTTTGAAAACTGGATAAATATCTGCAGAAGGATGAAAATAGATTCTTCTCTCTCGCCATGCACAAGAATTAAGTCCAAATGGATTAAAGACCTTAACATCAGACCGGAAACTTTGAAACTGCTAGAGGAAAAAGTTGGGGAAACCCTCCAACATATTGGTCTTGGCAAAGACTTTCTAAATACAACCCCAATTGCTCAGGCAATAAAACCACAGATTAACCACTGGGACCTAATGAAATTACAAAGATTTTGCACCGCAAAGGACACAGTGAAAAAAGCAAAGAGGCAACCTACAGAATGGGAAAAAATTTTCGCCAGCTATATATCTGATAAAGGATTAATATCTAGGATATACAAAGAACTCAAAAAGATAACTAATAAGGAATCAAACAGGCCAATCAAAAAATGGGCTAAGGAGCTAAATAGAGAGTTCTCAAAGGAAGAAATACGAATGGCATATAAGCACCTAAAAAAATGTTCTACGTCACTAGTGATCAGGGAAATGCAGATTAAAACTACATTGAGATTCCATCTCACTCCTGTCAGATTGGCCACCATCATGAAAACAAATGATCATAAATGTTGGCGGGGATGTGGAAAAAAAGGAACCCTTCTGCACTGCTGGTGGGAATGCAATCTGGTCCAGCCATTGTGGAAAACAGTGTGGAGGTTCCTAAAGCAGCTAGAGATTGATCTACCATATGACCCAGCTATAGCACTCCTAGGCATATATCCAAAGGATTCATCTCATTTCCTTAGAAGTACATGCTCAACCATGTTTATTGCTGCTCAATTTATAATAGCTGGGAAATGGAACCAGCCTAGATGTCCCTCAACAGATGAGTGGATAATGAAGATGTGGTACATTTATACAATGGAGTTCATCTCAGCGGTAAAGAAAAATGAAGTTATGAAATTTGCAGAAAAATGGATGGACCTGGAAAGTATTATACTAAGTCAGGTAACCCAGGCCCAGAAAGCCAAGCGCCACATGTTCTCCCTCATATGGGGATCCTAGCTACAGATGACTGGGCTTCTGTGTGAGAATGAAAATACTTAGTAGCAGAGGCCAGTAAGTTGAAAAGGAGACATAAAGGGTGGAGAAAGGAAGGGAGGAGGATACTTAATAGGTTGATATTGTATATATGTAATTACAATGATTGTAATGGGGAGGTAATATGATTGAGAATGGAATTTCAAACGGGAAAGTGTGGGGGTGGGGAGGGAGGGAATTACCATGGGATATATTTTATAATCATGGAAAATGTTAATAAAAATTAAAAAAAAAAAATAAAAAAAATAAAAAAAAAATAAAAAAAAAAATAAAAAAAAAAAAAACTATAAGAAACTATGGCTTCCAACCCAAACTACTCTACACGGCAAAAAGTCTCCCTTATAATAGATGTTGAAAGGAAAACTTTCCATGACAAAACTCAGCTTTACAATTATATGAACACAAAACCAAACCTACAGAAAGTACTCCAGGAAATTCTCAACAGAGAAGAAACAAATAACCAAACACAAATGCCTACAAGAAGCAAATCACAGCAACCAAACCCAGAGTAGATAGAAAAAAAAAATTAAATTCCATGGAAATGCCAACACACCTGTACCACCACAACATGACAGGGATCAAATCAAATCTCACAGTCATTACCCTAAACATTAATGGCCTTAATTCACCCAACAAGAAACACATGCTAACAGGGTGGATCAAAAAATTAGACCCCTCAATCTGCTGCCTTCAAGAAACCCACCTTACCAATAAAGACAGAAACCTCCTCAGGGTGAAAGGGTGGAAAACAATATTCCAGACACATGGGAATAAGAAACAAGCAGGTGTAGCTATGTTAATATCAGATAAAGTTGACTTCAAACCAAAAACAATCAAAAAAGACAAAGAAGGCTACTTCCTACTTATCAAGGGAATGATCCATCAAGAGGATATTACAATCATAAATCTGTATGCACCAAACACAGGGGCACCACAGTTCATAAAACAAAACCTACTTGACAATAAAACAGAAATAACCACCAACACCATCATAGCTGGGGATGTCACACCATTATCAGTAATAGACAGATCATCCTAACAGAAGCTCAAGAGGGAAGTAAGAGAGCTCAACAAAACCATAGAGCACTTAGACCTAACAGACATCTACAGAACTTTCCATCCCAAATCCACAGAATACACATTCTTCTCAGCAGCCCATGGAACATTCTCTAAAATAGACCATATACTTGGTCACAAAGATAGCCTCCACATATTTAGGAAAATTGACATAATTCCCTGCAGTATATCAGATCATAATGCTACATTCCTAGAAATCAACAACAAAAAAACCAACAAGAACCCCAACGGCAACTGGAAACTGAATAGCACACTCTTAAACAACAAATGGATAGTGGATGAAATAAAAAATGAAATTGCAAAATTCCTGGAATTGAATGACAATGAGAACACATCATACCAAAACTTATGGGATACAATGAAGGCAGTCCTCAGGGGAAAATTCATAGCACTCAATGCCTTCATAAAAAAGACAGAAAGATCCCAAATCAATAGCCTAACCATCCACCTAAAGGCATTGGAAAAACAAGAAAAATCCAACCCAAAGAGCTCCAGAAGGAAAGAAATAATTAAAATCAGAGCATAAATTAATGAATTGGAAACCAAGGAAACAATTAAGGCAATTGAGAAAACAAAGAGCTGGTTCTTTGAAAAAATAAACAAGATCATGAAATAAACATGATCATTTCAATAGATGCAGAAAAGGCCTTTGACAAGACACAACATCACTTTATGATCAAAACATTGGAGAGAATCGGCATGACCGGTTCACATCTTAACATAATAAAGGCAATGTACAAAGCTCCAAAGGCCCAAATAATACTTAATGGAGAGTGACTGGAGGAATTCCTATTGAGATCAGGAACAAGACAGGGATGTCCTCTCTCACCTCTGCTTTTCAATATAGTTCTGGAAGTCCTAGCCCAAGCAATAAGACAGGAGAAGGAAATAAAAGGGATACAATTTGGAAAGGAAGAAGTTAAGTTAGCTCTATTCACTGATGACATGATTGTATATGTAAGAGACCCAAGAGACTCCATCCCAAAACTCCTGAAGGTGATTAACTCCTATAGCAAAGTAGCAGGATACAAAATCAATGCACAAAAATCGGTAGCATTTCTGTATGCAAATGACAAAGACACAGAAAAAGAAATAAAGGACATAGTCCCATTTTCAATAGCAACAAAAAAATAAAATACCTTGGAATAACATTAACCAAGAATGTAAAAGATCTATACAACGAAAATATAAAAACTCTCAAAAAAGAAATTGAGGAGGACATGAACAGATGGAAAGACCTCCCATGCTCCTGGATAGGCAGAATTAACATTGTGAAGATGACAATCCTAACAAAGGCAATATATAGATTTAACGCAATTCCAATTAAAATCCCTACAGTGTTCTTCACAGAGATAGCAAAAATGATCTCAAATTTCATATGGAAAGGTAGAAGGCCACGCATATCCAAACATATCCTCAGCAAAAGAAATAACTCTGGTGGCATCACCATACCCGATATAAAGCTATATTACAAAGCCATAGTAATAAAAACAGCATGTGGGCTGGAGAGATGGCTTAGCGATTAAGTGCTTGCCTGTGAAGCCTAGGGACCCCGGTTCGAGGCTCAGTTCCCCAGGTCCCACGTTAGCCAAATGTACAAGGGAGCGCATGCGTCTGCAGTTCGTTTGCAGAGGCTGGAAGCCCTGGCACGCCCATTATCTCTCTCTCCCTCTATCTTTCTTTCTCTGTGTGTCTCTCGCTCTCAAATAAATTAAAAATAAAAAATAAAAAAAGTAAAAAAATAAATAAATAAAAAAATAAAAACAGTATGGTACTGGCATAAAAACAGGAGTACAGACCAATGGAATAGAATTGAGGACCCGGATTTTGGGTCAGGCAACTATAGCTACTTTGATATTCGACAAAGGCCCAAACAATATAGACTGGAAAAAAGATAGCATCTACAACAAATGGTGCTGGACAAACTGGATAACCACATGCAGGAAACTAAAACTTGATCCACACATTTCACCATGCACAAAACTCAAAACCAAATGGATCAAAGACTTCAACATAAGACCAGAAACTCAAAAACTAATGGAAGACAATTTAGGAAGTACTTTCCATGATATAGGAATGGAAAAAGACTTCCTGAATAAAACCCCAGTGGCTCAAGTTCTTAAACAGTCACTCAACCATTGGGATCATATGAAGCTGAAGAGTTTCTTTACAGACAAGCATATAATAAGCAAAGCCAATAGAATACCCACAGAATGGGAGAAAATATTTGCAGGTTATCCAACTGATAGAGGCCTTATCTCTAGAATTTACAAAGAACTCAAAAGTCTAAACAATAAGAAGACAAATACCCCACTCACAAAATGGGGCACAGAGTTAAACAGGCAATTCACAGAGGAAGAGATACAAATGGCAAACACACACCTAAGAAAATGTTCATCATCCCTAATCATCAGAGAAATGCAAATTAAAACAACTATGAGTTTCCACCTTACCCCAATAAGGATAGCCAACATCAAAAGGTCAAATGAAAATAAATGCTGGCGAGGATGTAGAGAAGCAGGGACACTCATTCACTGTTGGTGGGAATGCAGGATGGTACAACCACTTTGGAAAGCAATATGGAGATTCCTGAAAAAGCTGGCTATAGAAATACCAACAGACCCAGTTATACCAGTAATGGGCATCTACCCTAAAATCTTCAAACCAAAAGCCAGAGAGATTTGCTCAACCATGTTTGTAGCTGCTCAATTTGTTATAGCTAAAAGCTGGAACCAACCCAGATGTTCCTCATTAGAAGAATGGATAACAAAGATGTGGTATATCTACACAATGGAATTCTATACAGCAGTAAGAAAAAAACGACATAAAGAAATTTCAGGAAAAATGGTTGAACCTGGAACAGATTATTCTCAGCGAACTTACCCAATCACAGAAAAAAAACCGATACATTGTCTCACTCATATGCAACACCTATCCTGAATCTGCCCAAGATGCCTTACATATCCAGCAAGCACCTTATGGACTAGACAATAAGATGGATGGGAGGGTGGGGAGGGAATCAAAGTGTGGAAAACAGTAATCCAGACACAAACGGCAATGGTACCATAAAATTCTACTTCCTAAAAGACAGACCAAATGGCTGAACCTTCATTAGACCCTTACAGGAAATACCTGAACTACAAGACACTGGAGAGGGTAGGATCAAAACTGACCTAAACCTTCTACATCTTCCCTCCCTCCCTCTCCCCCTCTCCCCTCTATCTCTATCCTCTCTAACTCTTGTATATTAGTTATCTTTTTCCTCAATTTCTTAGTGGACACTGACCTGCAACCCCCAGTTCCAGATTGGGCCTACCATCCACAATGAGCTTTTGATCAGAGAAACCTACAAGGTTTCCCAAAACAATGACAGACTTCTGTCAGAGTACTTGATGACCCACCAAAGGCCAGTGGTAAGACCCTATTGCTGAAGACTCCATACACAGCTGACACGTAAAATGGAATGACATGGCGGGAAGCCAGGAGAGAGTCAGTCCCCAGACAGTCAGCGTGTCTAGTGCCAGAAGGCTCTACATGGGCGACTGGGGGAAATGACCAAGATCTGTTCAAGCAACACATTGTTTAACCTAATTAGCAACAAATAACCGGATGTGATGCCCACACAAGTGCAATAGTGGTACACAGCCATGGTGAGGAATCAATTGCTCTTGATTTGGCTAACTGATCCACTCAGTGGTACTAGACCCATAGCTGGAGCTGGGAAACAAGTCAGAACCATACCCAAATACAAGCCCACTCTTCAATATCAAGCTACCATCAATCACGGGGTATAAGAGGGCCTAAATCTACCATACTGTCTATCAAAAAAGTAAGTCTTATCTCAATTTTCCGGGCGCTAACTTACTCTCTGTTGGAGAATCTGCTTCTCTTTTCCTGATAGATGCAGATCCTAAGAAGAGAGCTGCCCCAACATACCTCAAAGGGGGCCCAACTGAAACTAAGGACAAGTGGCGAAATAAGCAAGGGTGATGTTTTCCTGTGAACTGGATACCAGCACAAAGGGGAAGGAGATCAACACAGAGAAAAATCAACTCCTACCAAAGCAGAGAGCCAAAGCCTCAGAGGCCCCCAACACCTCAGCACTGAAGCAGACCAAAAATGAACCCAACATGGCTCAGGGAAATTTTGCGGAAGAGGGGGCAGAAAGAATGTCAGAGTCACATGTTGGGTCATGATTTGCAGAGACATTTATCATACCAATAACTGGGAGCTAACTCCACAATGCACGACCCATTTTCATTAACAGGGAGTGTCTAATGGGAGGGGATAGATCACAGATGAGCCTAAATAATGGCACCAAACTGCCTGTATTTACTGAAAAGAAAACTAATAAATTAAATTAAAAAAAAAACATAAAGTTTTAAAGAAACTCTTTCAATTAACAATCTTTGTATATTACATATCTCAATTTTACTAATGGGGTTAATTTTTAATAATAGGGATATGAAAAATATCATGCACCACATCCTTTACTTATCAATTGTTGTTTGCAATTTTACACTGAAAAAGTTAATGAGTTATATTTGGTATTTCCTAATTGCAATTATTCCAGGAAGTATCAGGTACCATGTTCCAGTGAAATAAAAATCAATGGCATAAGCATATAAGTTGTCACAAAATACTTTATAGTTTAAATACAATATCAGTCAAACTTGCAATGCAATTTATTTTCCATCATTTTCAAACTCTGAAACCTATTTGGAAGAATAATAAAGAAAAAATGTAAGATATTTTCCCATAAGATACAAAGCTGTAATATTTAAAACAATGTTGTACTGAAATATTAACTAAACATAATTCCAAACCTTAAGATCTGTGGGACTATTTTCAGTAACACAGGCAAAATTGCGAAAGCTTCAGTATATAAGCACCATTTGTATTAAAGAAATGGAAATTATATTATTCATTTGAAACAATATACCAAAAAAAGATAAGAAATTAGAAATTTGAATATTTTGTCCTTCCTATATAAGGGAAGAGTTAGAGTAACAAAAAGTATCTATATGAGTATTTATTGAGATATAAGTGAATCCTATAAAATTCACCTTTTCCATGTATGGAATTCACTGAATTTTAGTATATCCAGCCTTGCATTACCATCACTAATAACCTAACAAAAATTTAATCCAACTTTATACTTTCTACAAGAAGAATATAGCACAGTTAAAATATAAAATTCAGAATTATAAAACTTTTCAAAAAGATTAATTACATGGATAAAAATGTAATTCAGAAATATCACAAATGCAAGACTATAGTTTTTTCATTACATAGTTATTGTGTAAATAAAAGGGGAAAAGTAGATACAAACAACTATACATTTAAATTGCATTTCATATTTTTTATTATTATTTTTGTTTGCCATGTCTTCAAGTGAATTTGATGTATTACCTTGTAATATTTCATTCATACTGAGAATAGTTTGCTTTTCATGTAGATCTATTAACAGCTTTAACATTTTTTGTTTATTTGGAAATGTCTTAATTTGTCCCTCATATTTTTGATTGACTATTCTTTGAACATAACATCCTTGTTTTAGAGTCTTTTATTAGTACTTTAAATATATCATTACATTGCTTCCAGTTTCCATAATTATTGAGAATTTGTTTTTTCTTAGTGACTTCATTATTCTTTGTCTTTCAACACTGTCAGTACAAGGAATCCAAATAGAGATATCTTTCAGTTTATATGATTATAGAATATATTGGGTTTCATGGATATGCATGTCAAGGATTTTCCTCAAAGTTGGATGAAGAACAATTATTCACCATTCATTTTCATTATTCTTGATCTTTATCTCTTCTCTTTCTCAGAATACTCCATAAAATCATTCTTTTAGAGACACTTTGGTAGATATGTTTGGTAGTGTACTACAGCTTTATGTTGCTTCATGAATTGTTTAAATGCACTATGTTTGATTGCTCTGAGTATATGATATCAATTTATTTTTTGTTTTAAATAGTGCATCTTCTCTTCTGCCAACTAAAATCTACTATTGACCATCTCTTCAAAATATTGCTTTTCAGATGTAGCATTTTCTAGCTCCATAGTTTTACTTAAATTTTAATAATTTCTACCTATTAATATTCTGTTGTGGAATCTTTTTCCAATAATTTCCTCCACTAATATATTACCAGAGTTAGGATCTTTGACACTGAAGTGATAGAAATAAGTTCATGTGAAGTATGGCAGAGCAGAAGAAGGGATTTAATCATCCTTTCAGATAAAGCAGAAGTGACTCAGCATTAATTGAGGGACCAGACTGCAATCTGCACAAATAATTATGTCAGCTTTTATTGATTTACTATAATTTTCTAAAATCTGGTAGTTTTCTGATGGTTATGTGTAATTTCCAAAGATGTTTTCCTTCTTGATCAAGATGCAGAAAAATGGACTATCATAGTTTACTTGTCCTTAAAAATAGTGAGTCCTACTTTAACCTGGTGTCAACACTTTATGCAAAATATCTAGGCCTTGTGATTCAGCCTGGGTCTTAGGATGAGGCTAAAGAATATGAGGTGTTTAAATATCTATAGGTGCGGAAAAAAGAAAAAAAAACTATGTTGAGGGTACAGGCAAATGTCTTCCATAGTTTTAACATAAAAAAAAAAAAAAAAAAAACATTGTAAGGTTCAGGAATTTGTTTGCTTTCTGATTCCTAATAGTGGTCCCTATCTATCTCATTTTAGCTGAGATTTCTTTCCTACTTTAAGTATATAAAAATATCTAATTTAAAATCTTTTGTAGTGTATATGCATTCCTAAGTTTCTCTCCACAGCTTTTACCCTCCTGAATGCTATCTACGGTGCAGTTTCTTTGCATGAATCATTTTTCTTGTACTTTTTTTCTTTTATTCTGCACAGATTTTTCTGATATTAATCATGATTACTGTTAATCATGCTTTTTTTGTGGGTATTTCAAATTATTTTTAATCCATGTACTTATAAAATGGGAACTCTAGTCTCTGTTTGAATGAATTAATGGTCTACTAATGAATACAAGATTATTTTTAAATATGTGGGCCCTGAAGTACTTATGGACATTGTAGAGGAGCTCTGTGCATTAGTGTTTTGAATCAGCATTTACTTGCTACTTGAATAAAGATGCAAAATGTGCCACCATTGAGACCTTACATTTCTTCTTCATGTATTTCCTAAGCACGTGAGCTACTGGGGCCTTGTTCAGGAAGTCTTTTTCCATTCCTATATCATGGAAAGTACTTCCTATAATTTCTTCCAGTAGTAGTTGAGTTGCTGGTCTTATATTGAGATCTTTCATCCATTTGGACTTGAGTGTAGTATATGGAAAAATATGTGGATCAAGTATCAATTTTCTGCATGTGGATATCCAGTTTGTCCAGCACCATTTGTTGAAGATGCTGTCTTTTTTCCAGCCTATAGCGTTAGGGCTGTTGTCAAATATCAAGTAGATAATGTGGCTTGACCCAAAGTCTGGGTCCTCAAGTCTATTCCATTGGTCTATACTCCTGTTTTTATGCCAATACCATGTTGTTTTTATTACTATAGCTTTCTAATATAGCTTTAGAGCAGGTATGGTGATGCCACCAGAGGTATTTCTTTTGCTGAGGATATGTTTGGATATGCAAGGCCTTCTGCCTTTCCATATGAACTTTGAGATATTTTTTTCTATCTCTGTGAAGAACACGGTTGGGATTTTAATTAGAATTGCATTAAATCTGTATATTGCCTTTGGTAGGATTGCCATCTTCACAATATTAATTCTGCCTATCCAGGAGCATGGGAGGTCTTTCCATTTTCTCAAGTCATCCCAAATTTCTTTTTTGAGTGTTTTTATGTTTTCATTGAATAGATCTTTCACTTCCTTGGTTAACATTATTACAAGGGTTTTTTTTTTTTTTTGGTTGCTATTGAAAATGGGACCATGTCTCTTATTTCTTTCTCTGTATCTTTGTCATTTACATACAGAAAGGCTACTGAGGGCTGGAGAGATGGCTTAGCGGTTAAGCACTTGCCTGTGAAGCCTAAGGACCCCGGTTCGAGGTTTGGTTCCCCAGGTCCCACGTTAGCCAGATGCACAAGGGGGCGCATGTGTCTGGAGTTCGTTTGCAGAGGCTGGAAGCCCTTGCACACCCATTCTGTCTTTCTCCCTCTATCTGTCTTTCTCTCTGTGTCTGTTGCACTCAAATAAATAAATAAATAAAAATAAAAAAAGAAATTAAAAAAAAAGAAAGGCTACTGATATTTGTGCATTGATTTTGTATCCTGCTACTTTGCTATAGGAGTTAATCACCTTCAGGAATTTTGAGATGGAGTCTCCCATGTCTCTTACATATACAATCATGTTATTAGTGAATAGGGCTAATTTAACTTTTTCCTTTCCAAATTATATCCCTTTTATTTATTTCTTCTGTCTTCCTGATTGAGGTAGGACTTCCGGTATTATATTGAAAAACAGGGTTGAGAGTGGAGAACCCTGTCTTTTTCCTGATCTCAATGATAATTCCTCCAGCCTCTCTCCATTAAGTATTATTTGGGCCTTAGGAACTTTGTATATTGCCTTTATTATGTTAAGATATGAACCAACCATGCCAATTCTCTTCAACGTTTTGATCATGAAGTGATGTTGTATCTTGTCAAAGACCTTTTCTGCATATATCAAAATGATAATGTGGTTTTTCTATTTAACCTTATTTATGTGGTGTATTACATTGACAGATTTTTATATGTTAAACAACCCCTTTGTTCCTGGGATGAATCCCACTTGGTTAAGGTGGATAATGCTTTTGATGTGTTGTTGGATTCGGTTTGCAAGGATTTTGTTCAGGATTTTTGCATTTAAGTTCATAAGGGAAATAGGCCAGTAATTTTCTTTTATTGTGGCATCTCTGCCTAGTTTTGGAATTAGGGTGATACTAACTTCATAAAAGGAGTTGGGTAGCTTTCCCTGTTCTCCAATTCTGTGGCACAGTTTGAGGAAGATGGGTTTGAGTTCTTCCATGAAGGCTTGGTAGAATTCAGCAGAGAAGCAAACTGTTCTTGGACTCTTCTTTTGGGGAGGGTTTTTATTACTTTTTCAATCTCAATGAGTGTGATAGGTTTGTTTAGGAGATTAATCTTCTTTGAGTTTAGCTTTGATAGATTGTATGTGTCCAGCTATTTATCCATCTTGTCCACATTATCCAGTTTTGTGGAGTATAGGTTTTGAAATAAGTCCTGATGTTTCTCCCAATTTCACTTATGTCTGTTGTGATCTCTCCTTTTTTACTTTGAATTTTGTTAATTTGAAGCCTCTCTCATTTTTTTTTTTTTTTTGCTTGATAAAATTGGCCAGGGATTTTTCAATCTGCTTATTTTTTCAATGAACCAGCTGTTTGTTTTGTCAATTGTCTTAATTGTTTTCTTAGTTTCCAATTCATTAATTTCTGCTCTGATTTTAGTTATTTCTTTCCTTCTGGAGCTTTCTGGGTTGCATTTTTGTTGCTTTTCCAGTGCCTTGAGGTGGGTGTTCAGGTTATTGATTTGGGATCTCTCTGTCTTTGTTATGAAGGCATTGAGTGCTATGAATTTTCCCCTGAGGACCACCTTCATTGTGTCCCATAAGTTTTAGTATGATGTGTTCTCTTCTTCATTCAGTTCTAAAAATTTTGTAGTTTCATTTTTTATTTCATCCACTAACCATTTATTGTTTAAAAGTGTGCTGTTCAGTTTCCAGGTGCCATTGGAAATCTTGGTGGGTCTTTTGTTGTTAATTTTTGGCAGTATAGCATTGTGATCTGATATCATGCAGGGAATTATGTCAATCTTACTAAATATGTGGAGGCAGACTTTGTGACCCAGTATATGATATAAAGTAATAGCCCTGCACAGGTACCTGGTCTGTTAGCTTCTCAAGAATTTGTCAGAACTGCTCTGGATGTAAGAAAATTGTCCACAAGAAACAATATGGAAATCACTTGAGAAGATACCAGACATAAGCCTCTGAACCCCATAAACATGTACACACATGCACATTCATCTGCACACATTCATGTGTACCCTGCACACAAAGAAATATTGAGGAACATATAAATTTCATATTACTTAATGTGTTAATTTTTGACTCGCTTGAAATGAATTTCTTCTTAATGTGCCAATAAGGGTCATAATTAAAACATTATGTTAAATGAAAAACTGAAAAATAAATGATATGAATGGCTGGTTTAGTTGTTAAGTTGCTTGCCTTCAAAGGCAAACAATCCAGGTTAAATTCCCAAGTACCCACATACCAGATTTGAAGTGGTTTGAGGCCCTGGTGCACCCATTCTCTCTCTGTGTTTCTAACTGTCTCTCTCTCTCAAATAAAATAAAATGTTTAATAATTTTATAATAATTATACTATGAAATTTTCAAGTTTTAAAAACATACAAGGCTATATCATATTTATTATTCCCTTAGGAATAGATGAATGTCAGTTACCTTCAGTGTGATTGCTTTTCATCTTTAACCTAATTCTATGGTGAGAGCAATTAATTGAATTGTAAGTGGTCACTCATTTACTACTGACAGGCAGTATAGTTCGACACTGATTACCTATCCACCAGATTGTCTCAAAAAGGAAGAAAATAATTTTTCAAAATAAAATTGCAGTTTCCTAGGGAAGAATTTATAGAAATACATTCGAACTGCAACTATTCACCATTGGCCATGCCCAGCACTATAAATACAGACATGCATGTAGTTTAATTTCCATCATCATAAAACTCATAGTCTAACGTAAAGATCCAAGGTTTCCTAAAACAAGGAATTATAGGAATTATAGAAATACAATATATGTAATTTTGCCTTTTTCAACATCTTTAATGTGTGATCATAGTTCTAACAATATTATAGAAAGTCTAGAGATCAAAATCACCTGGGTTTTGCTAGCAATTGTACTTACACATTTCCTGAGAAATTTTTATTCTCTCTGGATCATAAAGAACTATATAATATTTGTAATTATTTATATAATTTTATTTTGAAATTTAATATATGAACAAATTATAATTTGGTCAAATTCCCATCAAGTTATTCTCTTTTGCCTCCTCCTTCCAGCCCTCTTTACACTGACGGACCTTCTTTTTCAAAGTAGTCCTCCTTGTTTCATTGTCTTATTCCTTTTCTTCCCCTCTATCTTCTATGTCAAAATGTTTTTAGGTTCAGAACAGAATGGATTTTTTGGAGTATCCATAATCATTGTGGGGTCATAACTATTTTTTTCTTTATTTTGAAATAAATTGAATCACCAGAAGTTGCAAATCCACTAATGAAACTGTAAATGTTACTGTTATCAACAACGATAATTTATAAGCTATGATCACATTTCATTGCTAGGACACATTTCCCATTGTTGTGACTAAATACTTAGCATAAACAATTTAAGGAAGGAAAGATTTATGTTAGTTCATAATCCATCATGTCAGAAAAGACATTGGCTTGTGTAGCTACCCATGAGAACATGCAACAACTTCTTGATACATGGTGTAGAAAGTAGAGAGTATGGGTTTGAAGCAAAGATGACATTTAATCTTCAAGCTCTTCCCTTATGGCCCTAAACACGCAAGTTAGGCCCATGACCAAAAGTTTCCAGAACCTCTTCAAAAATGTGATAATCTGGAGGTAAAGTGTTCAATAAATGAGTCTGTGAAAGGAATTTTCACCTACAAATCATAGCTTTTTCTTACTACAGGGGATACTCAGGCCCATCAAAGTGTAGAAAAATAGAGATAGGTAAATGCTCAGGATTCAATGAAAAACAAACAAACATTTTTGTTATGCCTACCAAGGCTCAGGGAACATTTTGGGAGAGGTAGTAGAAAAACTCCAAAAGCCAGAGGATGGGGAGGAGTTTTTTGGAACACTGTGCTCTGGACATGTAGTGGTTGAGAAATTCATGACCTCACTCTGGCTATCATTACCTGGACAATATTGAGCCCATCAGTATGTTATCATGAATAATGAAGGAAGGCAAAAATACAATGAAAAAGACATCAAAATAGAACACAGTTTGGGCAAAAGGATGGGTTCAGTTACAGGTATATGGAGGAGTGGGGTATAATATAGAGGGATAGGAAAAGACTATGATATAAAACTTGTCAGAAGAAAGCTTAGAAACTTTGGTAAGAGTTTCCTTTGTTGTATTTTTTATATTTCTGTTATCATTCTGTGGTACTCTGAATAGATGTCCCTCAACAGATTCAGGAGTTTTGTTAAAGTTTCTTGTATTTGCATCTTCCTTGAGGATAAGGGGATATAATCCTGTGGTGCTTGTTACTATGGGTGGTTCTGAATTCCAGACTAAGAAATGCAAAGTGTTTGAGTTTTTCCTGTGTTCCTGGAGTGTGTTTTCCTGTGATGCTGATGGGATACTTTCTTTTTCTGCATGGACATATGAAGTTGGACAGCTTCTTCTGTCATTATGGAGTTTCCCCTCTATCTATAAGCTTCAATAAATCCCAGTGAGGCTGACAGCAATGCAGTCTTTTTCTTTCTATTTTAAATTATTTTAATGACTAGGATCATATGTGCAGGAGCTGAATATTTTACTGCCTGGTTATTAAGATTATTTTTTTAAAGGAGTAATGTATCTTGGTTCTTCAGCTTATAGCTTTCCTATTTAGCCATGCTTATATGGGGTTTTCATGTAGAGGCATAATGCTCACAAGTCACAATCTTGAATGGCCTCCTCTAACTTTAGAAATGAACCTTTTTCTATTTTTTAAATAAACATTAAATCCCCTTTCTTATAATCAAGTAATGGTATATGAGAGGAATTGTTTGGAAAATAACAGGTATAGATGTTACCATTACCCTAAATTTTATATTATTCTGGTGACTATTTTAGGTGTTCCAAAGTACTATTAAATATATTGTCTTTCCTTGGACCCAAATGTGTAGTATGAGGGTCTGGAGAGATGGCTCAGCAGTCAAGGCACTTGCCTGAAAAGACTAGTTTCCAGGGTTTGATTCTCTGGTACCCTCATGTGGTATATGCATCTGGAGTTCGTTTTCAGTGGCTGGAGGCCCTGATACACCCATTTTATCCCTCTTTCTCTTTCTCTCCCTGCTTATAAATGAATAAATATTATAAAAATATGTAAGGGTATGTTAGTATATTAATCTAATAGTCATAGTGAACTACCAACACTGTTAGAGCAAAGCAGCAGCTCTCCAAGTAAATATGGCTAACATAATGACTTAGATCTCTTGTAAACATGTTATTTTTTTTCTGGGTCCTTGTCTATCCAGATGAAGAATGGAATGGACAGACAACAAAGCATGAACAAATAAGGAATTGTTTGTATAGTACTATAATACCTCCAATGGAAAGTGGCTGAGAGGCAGCACCAGCAAAGTGTGGAACAACCGTGAGAGTTGCCCATTATCACTCCAGCCATTGCTCTGTTAGCCAGAAAGCCTCCTTTGCTTGAGGACTATTATGATAGGGGAGCATATTCAGGTGTCAAAATGGGGACATTAACACAACCATACAATTTATACTTTGTGCCCAAAGTTTTTCCATGGAACTGTCTCTTTCAATCACAGAGTAGGGTGGGAGGGTACTTTCTGGTTTCACCTTTGTACTAATTCTCTTAACAATTCACTGGCTCACTTAAAAAGACATAATTGTACCTGGGTGAATAATAGTAAAATAAACCTGGAAATTGGGGAACTTCTATGAAACCATAATTAATAAATGTTCCTCTTGGTGGAAATAGGCTAAATGAAATTAGCAACTAGCTCCTCCTGAAACACTACCATCCTAAAGAATTTCCTTTGGATTAAGCCAAATGAAAGTAAAAATTCAAAAGCTTATCTGGATCATTCAGCAGCCAGAAACTATATCGCAAGATTTGATGACTTTTTTGTTTAAAATTGGCTTTGTTAAAAGGTCTGTTTTCAGACTTCCAGTTAAGATGGCATTGCAGGTACCATGCCGAAGCAGCCTATGGGGGAAAAAGACCAAAAAAAACTCAGCAAAATACACACTTTTACTAAAAAGTGAGGTGTACAGGAAATTGAAGCGGCAGAGGAGAAGTAGAAGAGATCCAGAGCATCCAGAGCCTGCACAGGCCGGCAAAAGTGGCCTCAGCAGCTCTGCCAACCACAGCAGCTGCGGCAGCGCACCAGAAAGCCGCTAGATGTGGCTTGAGCCACAGGAATAGCCAGGTGCGGGGAGCTTCCACTCACACTGGAGCTCTCCACAACTCAGGAAACATGAAGGGAGAGCGGCAGTGAGCAATAGAGAAGCAGACCACGAGGCAGAAGAACACATGGAACAGCGGGAGAACTAGAGCAGCTGTGGCTCCTTCCCCTCCCCCACCGCCTGAGCCCAGCTCCAGCAAACAGAGCAGTTGTCCCGGGATACAGTCACACCAACTTGAGCTGACAGCGTGACCCAAGCAGGAGCAGAGTCCGGCAGCAACATCAGTGGCTCTGGCACTGGTAACAGTGGTCCCAGCAGCAGCAGATGAAGTAGCAGCAGCAGCAACAGCACCTTCAGAGGCAGCAGTGGCAGATCCAGCAGAAGCAGCTTCAGTGGCAGCAGTGGCAGTGGATACAGCAGCACTTCAGCAGCAGTGGTGGCTCCAGCAGTGGCAGCTCCAGAAGCAGCAGCAGAGGGAGCAGCAGAGGTGGGCCCAGCAGCAGCAGCTTCAACAACAATGGCGACCGACACAGCAGTGGCAGCTTTAGCAGCAGCAGTTCTAGCAGCAGTGGTGCTGATCTGCAGGGCCACACTTGCCAGGCTCGGTTTGCCCCACAGGAAAATCCAGCGCCCAGCTCCAGAAATCAGAACAGCAGCCCGACGACCAAGGCAGCAAATTGACTGACACCAAAATCATCCAAGGTAACAGGGATTGCACCAGGGAATGGTCTCGCTTGGTCACAAGCTGACTTAGATCCCTCAACAGAACAGAAATCTTAACCTCTTTGTTGATAGAGGATCTGGTTGTTTAATAACTACTTTTGCATACATACTTGGGGCTGTTTTTGATTGAATGTGTACAGTGTTTAGTTCAATTTTAGAATCTACCTGTATTTTATTCCACTCACCCTACTTGAATACTCCCATAGCAGGGAAACTCGACCCCTAGGAACACATTTGCAGACACTCTGAGAGTCTTAAGAGCCACACCTAACACCTTAAGCTCCTACCCTGAAAATATATAACATCAAATCAATTGATACAGCTAAGAATACCCGGCTAGCTAGAAAATCCAAGCATTAACTTAATCCAAGATGTAAAAAGATATACATTATAACACAAGAAACACTAAAAAGCAAGATGATATAAATCCACCTAAAAGTATTAATGCATCAGAAATGACCTCCAGTGAGAACAAGTTAGAGGAAATGCCTGAGAAATATTTCAAAAGAATGATTGCAAATATGTTCAAAGAGGTCAAAGAACAAATCAAAAGATTCAAAGAAGAAATCAAAGAGGAAATCAAAGGAATCAAAGAAGAAATCAAAGAAGACGCAGGACACCAATTTAATGAAATAAAGAAGGCAAGAAAAGACATAAATAAGGAAATAGAAATCATAAAGAAAAACCAGTCAGAATTACTAGCAATGAAGAACACAGTTAATAAAATAAAAAACTCTGTAGAAAATCTCACCAGTAGAATGAATGAAGGAGAGGACAGAATATCTAAGCTAAAAGAGCAGGCGGCAGATCTAATACAGTCCAACAAAGAGAGAGACAAACTTATAGAAAAGTATGAGTGGGAATGTCAAGATATTCAGGACACTATGAAAGGATCAAATATAAGAATTCAGGGCATAGTAGAAGGAGAAGAATTCTACTCCAAAGGCATAGTAGGCATCTTCAACAAAATCATAGAAGGAAATTTCCCCCAAATTGGGAAAGAGGTGCCAATACAGATAGAGGAAGCCCTTAGAAGCTCAGCCAGACAAAACCTGGAAAGAACCTCTCCTCGCCAAATTATAATCAAACTTCCAAACACACACACCAAAGAAAAATATTGAAAGCAGTTAGAGAGAAAAATCAAGTTACCTTCAAAGGCAAGCCCATCAGGATTATAGCAGATTATTCAACACAAACATTAAAAGCCAGAAGGGCTTGTAGTGATATATTGCAAGTCCTGAAAGATAACAACTGTCAACCAAGGTTACTTTATCCTGCAAAGCTATTCATTCAAATAGATGGAGAAATAAGGACATTCCATGACAAAAGCAGGTTAAAGGAGTATTTGAAGACAAAACCAGTTCTACAGAAAATACTTGATAGAATCCTCCATGCTGAAGAAAAGGAAAAGTACACATATAAGGAACCTAGAAAAAAAACCACCAATACTCAAATACTAGTTAACACAAGAGAGCACAGGTAGAACCGGAACCAAAAAAAAAAAAAAAAAAGGGGGGGCAAACATAAATACACACACCTTTCAATATTCAATAATATATCTTAATAACAACAGCCCCAATGACCCAACAAAAAGACATAGGTTTGCAGACTGTGTTAAAAAGCAGGATCTTACAATTTGCTGTCTCCAAGAAACTCACAATTCTACAAACAATAGACATTATCTTAGGGTGAAAGGTTGGAAAACAGTGTTTCAAGCAAATGGGCCTAGAAACAAGCAGGGGTTGCTATCCTAATATCTGACAAGGTATACTTTACTCCAACATCAGTAAAGAAAGATAAGGAATGTCACTTTATATTGACTAAGGGCACACTCCAACAGGAGGGCAGCATAATCCTAAACATATATGCACCTAACATGGTGGCTCCCAAATTCATCAAACAAACACTATTAGAACTAAGGTCACAGATAACAACAAATACAATGTTGGTGGGTGACTTTAACACCCCATTCTTAACAATTATCAGGTTATCTCAGGAAAAAGCAAACAGAGAGGCATCTGGAGTAAGTGAGGTCATAGAAGGAATCGACCTAACAGATATATACAGGACATTTCATCCAAATGCTGCAGAATATACATTCTTTTCAGCAGCACATGGAACATTCTCTAAAATAGACCGTATCTTAGGACACAAAGCAAATCTTAACAAATTCAGGAAAATTGAAATAATTCCTTGCATTCTATCTGACCACAATAGAAATAAACAACAAATCAGTAGTAAGAAAGGCTATATATCATACACAAAATCATGGAAACTAAACAATACACTACTAAATGATGAATGGGTCAATGAAGAAATCAAGAAGGAAATCAGAAAATTTATAGAATCAAATGATAATTAGAACACAACATATCAAAATACCTGGAACACAATGAAGGCAGTACTAAGAGGGAAATTTATAGCCTTAAGTGCCTATATTAAGAAATTAGAAAGGTCACAAGTAAACGACCTAATGCTTCGCCTTAAAGCCTTGGAAAAAGAAGAACAAGCAAAGCAAAAATCTGTAGATGGGAAGAAATGATATAGATTAGGGAAGAAATTAATGAAATAGAAACAAACAAACAAAAAAAGCCAAAGAATTAATAAAACAAAGAGTTGGTTCTTTGAAAGAATAAACAAGATTGATAAATCCTTAGCAAATCTGACCAAAAGAAAGAGAGAAGAGACACAAATTAATAAAAATCAGAGATGAACAAGGTAACATCACAACAGAATCCAGAGAAATTCAAAAAAATCATAGGGACATACTATAAAAGCATATACTCCACAAAGTATGAAAATCTGAAAGAAATGGATGATTTCCTTGATCGATATGACCTACCTAATTTAAATCAAAATGAGATTAATCACTTAAATAGACCTATAACAAACATGGAGATCTGAACAGTTATCAATAATCTCCCAACTAAAAAGAGCCCAGGCCCAGATGGATTCACTGCTGAATTTTACCAGACCTATAAGGAAGAGCTAACACCATTGCTTCTTAAGCTTTTCCAGGAAATAGAAAAAGAAGGAATTCTACCAAACTCCTTCTATGAGGCCAGCATCACCCTGATACTAAAACCAGGCAAAGATAGAACAAAAAAAGAAAATTACAGACCAATCTCCCTCATGAACATAGATGCAAAAATTCTCAACAAAATATTGGCAAACAGAATACAAGAGTATATCAAAAAGATCATTCACCCTGAACAAGTAGGCATTATCCCAGAGATGTAGGGATGGTTCAACATACGCAAATCTATAAATGTAATACATTACATAAACGGGTTGAAGGACAAAAATCACATGATCATCTCATTAGACGCAGAGAAACATTTGACAAAATCCAACATCTCTTCATGGTAAAAGTCCTACAGAGACTGGGAATAGAAGGAACATATCTCAATATAACAAAAGCTATTTATGACAAGCCGACAGCCAACATATTACTAAATGGGGAAAAACTGGAAGCGTTTCCACTAAAATCAGGAACAAGACACGGGTATCCACTGTCCTAAGTTTTATTTAATATAGTTTTGGAAGTCTTAGCTATAGCAATATGGCAAGAGACACACAAAAAAGGGATACAGGGCTGGAGAGATGGCTTAGCATTTCTGCGCTTGCCTGTGAAGCCTGAGGACCTTGGTTCGAGGCTCAGTTCCCCAGGTCCCACGTTAGCCAGGTACACATAGGGGTGCACGCATCTGGAGTTCATTTGCAGAGGCTGGAAGCCCTGGTGTGCCCATTCTCTCTCTCTCCCTCTATCTGTCTTTCTCTCTGTGTCTGTTTCTCTCAAATAAATAATTTAAAAAAATTATAAAAAGGGATACAAATTGGAAAGGAAGAGATCAAGTTATCTTTATTTGCAGATGTCAAGATTCCATACATAAAGGACCCTAAAGACTCTACTAGCAAACTGTTAGAGCTGATGAAAACCTACAGCCATTTAGCAGGATACAAAATAAACACACAGAAATCAGTAGCCTTCATATATGCTAACAACAAACATACAGAGGAGGAAATCAGAGAATTACTCCCATTCACAATTGCATAAAAAAAAATAAAGTACCATGCAATAAACCTAGCAAAGGAAGTAAAGAATCTCTACAATGAGAACTTTAAAACACTCAAGCGAGAAATTGCAAGAGACACTAGAAAGTGGAGAAACATCCCTTGTTCCTGGATTGGAAGAATCAGTATTTTGAAAATGGCAATCTTACCTGAAGCAATCTACACATTTATTGCAATCCCTATCAAAATTCCAAAGGCATTCTTCATGGAAATAGAAAAAACAATCCAAAAATTCATTCATAATCACAAAAAAACCTCGAATATCTAAAATAATATTGATCAACAAAAATAAGGCTGGTGGTATCACCATACCTGATTTTAACCTATACTACAGAGTCATAGTAACAAAAACAGCATTGTTCTGGCACAAAAACAGACATGTGGATCAGTGGAACAGAATAGAGGACTCAGATGTAAGTCCAGGTAGCTATAGCCACCTGATATTCGATAAAAATGCCAAAAATACTCATTGGAGAAGAGACAGCCTCTTCAGCAAATGGTGTTTTGAAAACTGGATATAAAGCTGCAGAAGGATGAAAATAGATTCTTCTCTCTCGTCATGCACAAGAATTAAGTCCAAATGGACTAAAGACCTTAACGTCAGATCTGAAACTCTGAAACTGCTAGAGGAAAAAGTAGGGGAAACCCTTCAACACATTGGTCTTGGCAAAGACTTTCTGAATACAACCCCAATTGCTCAGGCAATAAAACCACAGATTAATCATTGGGACCTCATGAAATTACAAAGATTTTTCACCGCAAAAGACACAGTGAAAAAAGCAAAGAGGCAACCTACAGAATGGGAAAAAAATCTTCACCAGCTATATATCTGATAGAAGATTAATATCTAGAATATACAAAGAACTCAAAAAGTTAAATAATAATGAATCAAATAAACCAATCAAAAAATGGGCTATGGAGCTAAATAGAACATTCTCAAAGGAAGAAATATGAATGGCATATAAGCATCTTAAAAAAAAAAATTCTATGTCACTAGTCATCAGGGAAATGCAGATTAAAACTACATTGAGATTCCATCTCACTCCTGTCAGATTGGCCACCATCATGAAAACAAATGATCATACATGTTGGGAGGGATGTGGAAAAAGAGGAATGCAATCTGGCCCAGCCATTGTGGAAATAATGTGGAGGTGCCTAAAACAGCTAAAGATTGATCTTCCATATGACCCAGCTATAGCACTCCTAGGCATATATCCAAAGGACTCATCTCATTTACTTAGAAATATGTGTTCAACCACGTTTATTGTTCCTCAATTTATAATAGCTGGGACATGGAACCAGCCTAGATGTCCCTCAACTGATGAGTGGATAATGAAGATGTGGCACATTTATACATTGGAGTTCTACTCAGCAGTAAAGAAAAATGAAGTTATGAAATTTTCAGAAAAATTGATGGACCTGGAAAGGATTACATTAAGTGAGGTAACCCAGGCCCCGAAAGCCAAGCACCACATGTTCTCTCTCATGTGTGGATCCTAGCTACAGATGATTGGGCTTCTGTGTGAGAAGGAAAATACTTAGTAACAGAGGCCAGTAAGTTAAAAAAGAGATATAAAGGGAAGAAAAAGGAAGGGAGGAGATTACTTAATAGGTTAGTATTGTATATATGTAAGTACAATGATTGAGATGGGGAGGTAATGTGATGGAGAATGGATTTTCAAAGGGGTAAGTGTCAGTGCTTGAGGGAGGGGGGAATTACCATGGGATTTTTTTTTATAATCATGGAAAATGTTAATAAAAATTAAAAATTTTCAAAAAAGGTCTGTTTTCTACTACTAAACTTCATGGTAAATATAAATATACAATGAGCCCATAAAGACAGTATAGGAATAAGTGGCAGTATTCTGATAATGTAATAATATGAATATAAAACTAGTAGAATATATGCACAATTATAATAAGCATAGACACATAATGCTGTGAATTATTTTTCACCATTAATGGGCAAGATATATCCTTGTAAATTTTTAGTGTTTTATTTTCTTATTTATTCAAGAGAAATGAAAAAATCAGAGAGAGAGAGAGAGAGAGAGAGAGAGGCAGAGAGAAAGAGAATGAGTATGGGTTGGCCAGGACCTCCAGCCATTGAAAATGAACTCCAGGAAAATTTACCACCTAGAGCATTGAGTTTTATATGGGTATTGATGTAATGAACCCAGGTGATCAAGCTTTACATGTAAGTGTCTTTAACTGCCAAGCCATTTCTCCAGCTCTGGAGTCAGTTCATAACATAAAATTACACTGCATGGTCTCTGATAAATATAATATTCCTATATGTCTGTGTGAGACGGAGAGAGAAAGAGGAAGAGATATACTACTTAAACTTACTAAAATATTTTGTTAGCTTTCATTAATTGTACATAAAATGAGTTTCATTGCCTTCTTAAGCTTGTGATAATAAGGCAAGAAAAACTAGTATGTATACCTCCCACACAGAGAAATACCTCATGTAACTATATCTTAGAGGAACAAAGTTTGTCTTTCACTATTATGCTAAAGACTACATTCACCAGTCATATCATCTACTCACTCATGTATACATAGTTCTTATTCATATATGAAATTTTAGAAAATACACTACTAAATGTATTGAGTTCTATGATTTTATCTGTTGGTAGTTGCTGGAAAGCTAGAGGTTAGAGAAGCCACTGTCTGTAGTAAGAATTGAGTTTCTCAATGGTAGAGAGGTGTATTAAATAGTGCCACTGTGAGCTTTTTAAGAAGAAAATTCCCTTAAAGACAGTAGAAATATTAGAAAAAATACTCTTTAAGGTTTGAGGTCGTTTATAATTTAAAATGTTCTTTACTTGAATTATTTGTGCCATTGCATTTAGCCTGTATCTACACATTTCTAAAATAAATTTTATTTACTTATTTTGAAGGAGAGAGAGAGAGATGATGATGATGATGGATATACCAGGGCTTCCTACTACCGCAAATGAACTCCAGATGCATGTACTATTTTGTGCATGAATGCTGGGGAATTAGACCTGGCTCATTAGGCTTTGAAGGTAAGTGCCTTAACTGCTGAGAAACCTCTCGTTACACACACACATACATATTTATTTATTTATTCTTTCCACTATTGAAATTCAATTTTATGACTTTTATTTCATTGGTCTATTATTGCATTTTCCCAACAGTCTAATATGCTTTGTATATATAAGAAAGCTAAAGGAGGATATTTGCAAGGTATCTGATCTTTGTTACTGTTTCCAGAATCATATCCAGGAGTAACTATTCCCAGAGATCTAGTACATTGTCATGTACCAAAGTAGAAAATGATTCTCACCAAGGCTGGGAGTAAAAGCGAGGAAATATATGCCATTTATAAGCAGCTAACAAGTGAATAATTGGAGAAATTATGGGAAACAAAAGAATTAAATTTAGGTCACCAAATCTAGTCTTCCATATCTCAAATGTACCTACTGTTATTAAGGCAGTGACATTCACAATAGAGTTCTCTTTGTGCTTTTAAAAACTGCCTGCCATGTTATTGTTTATCTATAAACATCAGTGACTCTGGCTGCAGAATAATTGTATAATTTTGCATATAATGTCTGTAATTATTCATGTAATTCATTAATCATGAATTTCAGTCTCCAAGAACCAATATCTATGGGGTCAAAATTGTCTATTTTCTTAAGACCACATGGTTTCTGAGTTTCTAGTTATGAGTTAGAAGAATTAAATATAGGCTTTGGTAACTGTGGTGGTTTATATTGATTGCCAAACTGACAGGACTTGAATCACCTATAAGGGATCACCATAAGGGATTATCTTGATTATGTTAATTGAGGTGAGAAGACCCACCTTAACTTGTAATTGTAAGTAATAATGTGGCTTTCACTTGCTGTGCCATCTCTACTATGATGTACCATAAAATAGAACTTTCCCTTAAGCTGATTTTTGTCAGAAATTTTATCTAATCAATGAGAAGTTAACTGATATAGTATCTTCAGCTCTAAACACAAACTGAAGATACTCAGAAGGGTACATGCTTATGACTAATAGATTTATTTTCCTTTTATTCACAAGTCCCATTCATTATCCATCCTAGTAGTAATTATATATGTACTCTGTATAACCATGTAGATTTAACCCAATAGTAATAAGAACATAATGAATCATATATTTAATACTGGTTATAGAATTGTGTACACTATAAATAAAGATGAAAATTATAAGAAAATAAGGCAATATCAGAGATTTATAAGTTTTATTGGTTTAATTTTAATAATTGTCTTGTCTTGCACAGACCAATTAGAACTTCTGTGGCTTTTGTACCTGTGAAGGAAACCCTATAAGCAGAGTTTGTGATGGGTCATATAATGACATTTATTTTCAGTATATTTGCCATCATATTTGTCTGTTTAAGCCTTTTATTTTCCTTCATGGATTTCCATAGAGAAACAACAATACTTACAGACAATGCATTCAGTGATTATTTTCTTAGATTCTACTTATTAGATATCCACTGATGTGATATAAGGTAACAATGGAGGCTGGCAAGAAAATAGGAAACTGGTTATGGAGGAAAGTAGCCAAAAAGGAGAAGTAGATGCTCATGGGGGTCACTACTAGAAGAAAATAGCCAAAATCAAACTTGGCTTCCTTCAGTCTATGGTTGGCAGCCAGGTACTGTTTATCTCAGCAAGAGCTTGTGTTAATAAGGATAAGCCTAAAGCAAGTGAGCAGTCCCAACCCATTAATGAAAATATCAAATTCAGCTGACTAGTTTATAGTTACTGAGATGAAAGAATGGACAAATTGTATTTAGAAACTGATTTCCAAGTCAATTTATGAGAGACAATGTAATTCAAAATGGAGCTAAACTAACACTGCAGTTGGACTAAAAGCTGAGTGCATGATTTCTTGGTTTCTTTCCATTCTTTTATCTCCATTCCATACACAAGATAGAGTTTGAAGTAACCATTACTTGATATGTTTAAAACAAAAAAATAAGATGTTGTAACAAGAGTAACATGGCCTGTGCACAGTACATTCAACATAAAGCCTCTTGGTTTACTTTGCTAATAAACCATAAATGAGTATTTGAACAAATCATATTACATAAAACAACTACCCTGTTACAAAATTGTTTATGCCATTTTCCTAATCTATAGTTTTGTTTGAAATTGTATAAGTATGTCATCATTTCTCACCCTTCAGTGATGACACTGAAACAAAGGAAAGCCTAATAACTTGTGCATGCTCATCCAGCTTTAACAAGCGTTAAAACTCCCAAATTTAATTTTCAAAATGTATACTATGCTCACATTTTTTTCTGTTTCTGTTAATGACAAATGATGATACAAATAAAAGATTTTAGTTATTTTGACTAATTTAATTTGTGTAGATTGAATTGGAAAATATTGGAGCAAAATGCCACTCTGTGAAATCTCCTTGCATGCCTTTTTCTAACTTGCTTCAACATGCTTTGTTTTGAAAAAGAAAAGGCTTACTGATGAACTTTGGAACTCAGGACAATGAGGGAAATATTGTCAGAAAACATCATCTACATAATTAGTGTCCTGTGTTTAAGATTATCACATAGGCTAAATTTAACTGGGACTCTATCTTTGATTTCTGTTGTCATCTTACATAAACATTGCCTATCCTATTAGAAATCAACTTCTTAAATTTGCAGTTTAATTATAAAAGTCAAGCATATTTTAATTTACTGACAGAAACTGATGCTTCTAATGAAGTAGGTGGCTTTAGTTCAAATAAACAAATGATTATGGTTGACAGAAAAATTATAAACAAGGTCCCAATTAAATTAATGAATATTCTGTTATGGTTGTCCTCTAGGACACAATAACTAATATTTAGTTATAAAGATACTAAATATGGAAAAGAAATATATATTCATGATTAGAAACACAAAGACCATAAGCTATTAAGTAGATAAAAGGCCAAGGATTATCAGCATTTATTCAGTTTACATACTCCTACATATGGATTGCTGGTTACATTCTCTTTCCCCTCTCAAGCAAACTGTTCACAACAGGAATGAAAGCATCATTGTAGGCTTACATTATACATGCTGTCTATAGCAGAGAAAAGAGCACATTACATAGTTTTATTTCCATATTATAGTAAACTTATTAAATAAAATAAACATCTTTAATCTATACAAAAATCAAGGAAACATGATTTTTAATAGGATGAAAATTAGACTCTCATTAAACTTTTTACAATGCTTCATGCCACAAGTAAATAAGATAACACATTTTAAGTATTTAACAGGTGAAAATGCAATCTAGACTTTTGCACCCAGAGTAACTGAGTTAAGAAAAGTCATCCATATGCAAGGATTTAAATATTTTTCACAAAGTAACTTTCTGAGAAGCCCAGGAGTAACTTTCAAACAACAAAAGTTGCAAGATGGATAGAAACATATGGATCAGCGGAGATCATTAAATACATATCATTAAGTAAGACAAAATTAAGGTCAAAATAGAAAAGAAAAACATGTGTGTGTGTGTGTCTATATGGTATATCAATGTACATGTAACACAATTCAAACAGTGATGAGCAGATGAAGAAGCAACATATCAAAATACTCAATTATTTTAAGTAATAATAATGGCATGAGAGTTTTAGTATTATTAATTTTTATTCTGTCACTGTTTTTTGTTATTGGATCAAACAGATGTGAATTCTATCATCCTCTATGTTTTTGAGAAAGATGATTTTCATGTGGATGGGAGATACAGATATAATATAGCAAAGAATAAATAACCCCACAATAAAAATTCTTGTATTAATTTGAACTCATAATTTTATGCAGACATAGAAATTACATAATATATAATTGTTTTTCTTATTTTGTGTACTATAAATATATAATTATGTTTTTGAAGATTTTGTGTATTGTATGAAAATTGTACATATTGAAAAAGTCAGAAGCAATAATCTCAAAATAACACTTCTCACTAAAATAAAGCAATTCTCTTTGGAGAGACACTTGATTCCATTCCCTAAACTAAAAGTTCTGTGATAGGAAAGGTACATGATAAGTTGATAATGAGTCTATAGCAGACACATATGTAAGTTACAAAAAGTTGCATTGGTTCTGTCTACTTAGATTCAGGATTAAAACTAAGAGCAAAAAGGGGGAAACTTGACTTTTGAATTAAAAAAATGTAATAAAATGCCATAATTTGCTGGAGAAATGGTTCAGCATTTAAAGTGTTTGCCTGCAAACCCAACAACCCAGGTTTGATTCTACAGTAGTCATGTAAAGCCAGATGCACAAGATGGTTCGTGCATCTGGAGTTCATTTGCGCTGGCTGGAGGCTCTGGCATGCCCTCTCTTGCTCTCTCTCTACAAATAAAATAAAATATAACCGGGTATGGTGGCACACACCTTTAATCCCAGCACTTGGAAGGCAGAGGTATGGGGATCACCATAAGTTTGAGGCCACCCTGAGACTCCGTAGTGACTTCCAGGTCAGCCTGGACTAGGGTAAAACCCTACTTTGGAAAACCAAAGATAAATAAATAAAAAATTATATTTTAAAATTTCATAAATATGTGTAAGTCCATTATGTTCTAACATCTACATATAATACTTTGTAACCTAAATAAGATGATAGTTATCAATTGTATATATTTAATTCTCTGCTAAATAAAGGAGAAAGAAAACATTTATTTTATCTTTCCTACAGAAATATAACTGGTGTATAACCAACTTGTGTGAATAAAAATTGTGTCTTTTATGAAAGAACTATAATAATTTTAAAAAATGGTAGAATTATAACCTGATTATTATATTAAGTCAATAAACATAGGCATCAAGAAGAGATTGTAACCATAAAAACAGATATAGTCATACCTTATAGCTTCCTATGAAATAATGCATTGTAATAATAGCTTGCCAAAAGGATCAGATGAATATTATTAAACATTCACATTCAATTGCCAATGCTCAGTAGACACCAAGATGCAAGGAATATATTAAATTGCAACATGAAAAGGCAGTTAACAGCATATAGACTATGAAACTGTATATTTAATGATAACTATACAACAAATTCTAAAGTAAAATGTAAAGTAAAAGAGAAGTATGTAGAATATGAAAATGATAGGACATATAAAACGAAAAGAAAACATAGTAATGACTAATCTACCATATCTAATGATAAAAGCACAAAGAAATGTGAGCATTCATTCTACTTGTAGTGCTACTCCAGAGAGTATGGTATTATGATTAGGATAAAGGACATGGGAATTTGTGGGTAATATGATTCTAGGTAGGAGTTAAGATTGTGTTAACATTATGATACTTCATTAACTATATGTGTATGCTTTGGATCTGTTTTATTTTTCAATGAAAAGGTTACCTCAAAAACGGTGTCATTCAGGGAAGCTAAGTCATTCTCAAATGGGATCTTTGGAAACAAATGTGATGCAGCAATCCTTCTCAAACCAAAAGTGAAGTTGCAATGTCTGTGGCAGGTAGGATAAATGGACTCAAGAAAGGTAAGAGAAAAACACTGCATTGTGTGTTTACTTTGGACCAAGGCTGTTGCCTTTATTATATCATTTGTTTACCTGTTGTTTTATGTGTTAAGGATAGTGAGTTCCTTCATTTTCAAAGTGAAATAAACAGAGGCCACAGGTGTTAAGAAATGATTTGCTTAGCTAGTCAGTGGTGGAGACCAGATTCTAGTGAGTTCTATAAGAACCCAGAACCCAATTCTGAACCAATAGGATATGTACCACTACAGAATAATTCTGCCTTACAAAATAAGTAAAAGACTAATTTGAAAATTAAAAGGAAATATTTTAAAAAGTCAACCAGGGGCTGGATGGATATCTTAGTGGTTACAGTGTTTGCCTACAAAGCCAAAGGACCCAGATTCAATTCCCCAGGACCCACGTAAGCCAGATACGCAAGGGGGTGCACGTATCTGGAGTTCATTTTCAGTACCTGGAGGCCCTGGTATGCCCATTCTCTTGCTCTCTCTATCTCTCCCTCTTTCTCTGTCAAACAAATAAATAAATAATAAAATATTTTAAAAACTCAATCAGGTCAACTTTGGACAAATAAACATGAAACATTGTGATAAACTGCAGGTGGCTAACCACAAAATTATTATATCTCAAAAAGGAGTGCTTGGTGTCATAAATTTAAGATTCCATTATATTTATGAATGAAATATTAAGAATAAGAGAAGTGAGAGATAACCTTGTCTGAGTGTGAACTTATAGACAGTAACCCTCTACTTACCCATTCTATTGTTTTATATATATGAGTGGTTATTTTTTTCATTCCATTGGAAAAGCTTTTATTAAGATCCCACCAGCTGGGGACTGTTCTGACATTAAGTACTCTCCTTGGTGCAATGTAGTCTTGCTTGAGTGGTCCCATGAGTACTTTCTTCTCTTTCATGGTCCAGAAGTGGCCATAGCCAAACTTAGAAGTGGTATCAATAAACTGCCAGTCAATCTTCACCCAAGCCTGCCATTTGGTTTGCACCAGCAAGAACTTGCACAGGGTGTGCACCCACTTCTTGGTTCCTACTGCACAACCCTTCAGCAAGACAAATTCATTGGTCACTTCACTATAATGTACAAAACCACACAGTGGGTTAATGCTCTTGGCAGACAGGTCATAATCAGTGGAGGCACTGTTCTTAACCAGCTATCCATCCTTGATAAGGTAGCCCTGACCAGTCTGGTAGATCTTCTTATTGATCTCAGTGTGGTGATGGTAGCCCTTCTAGCCAGCTGGAGCCACAGAGAAAGCCACAGAGGCAGGATGCCAGGCTTCAATACAGGCAACCTTGCACAGCTCTAGGTGGGTCTTCCAGGGTAGCTTCTTTGTCTGCCAGCGTTTGTTGACACCTTTGTGGCCTTTGCCTTTGGTCAGGGCAATGGAATCAATCATTTCATCCTGGACAAGCACCTGGTTCATGGGAATCTGATGTTCTAGCCTCTACCCGGTCCAGTCTCGCTTCTCCGGCCACAGTGCGACCATTAACCCGGATCTTCATCAGGTGGGCCTTCTTCTGAGGATGAAGAATCAAGCACATCTGGATATGGGTAATAATGAGAATGACCTGATAGTACTTCTTCATGATGCTGAAATCCTTCTCCAGTTGCTTCTTGCCCATGTTGTCTGGCCATTACTTGCAGTATTTAGTGAAGGCCTTCTTCTTAGATTAGTGCCAGTTCTTATAGAAGTGCCTTTTGCACTCATCACTGATATGCTCAGAAAAGATGTTCTTGAAGGTACAGAAGCCTCAAGAGGTTTCCACATAAGCCCATGATGCCTACAACCACCATATGTGGAGTCTCTACAGTGGTGACAGCCTCCACTACTTCTTTCTTATTCACCTTGGATCCTGGCCTATCAACTTCTCAGACAATGTGGGTCATGCCTGCCTTGTAGCCCAAAAAGACTGTAAGGTGGATTGGCTTGGAAGGGTCATCCTTGGGGAAGCAATTCACTTTCCACCATGTCTTCTGCACTTCTGGGGCAAGAAGCCCAAGGACCCATGCCTGGGCACAGAAAATTTCCTGTGAAACATCTCTCTGTCAGACCCGCCTATAGATCATATATGACTGTTTTCAATTATATACAAAGTGGACCATGGCCCTGACTCATGCTACACATGGGATGCTTTAATTTTCAGTGAGAATAATAAATTCCTTGTGCCTCAGAGCTGTTACTTCTAGCTGGTGTGCTCTTCTCTCTACTTCCTTTGCAGCAGTTTCTTTCTCATTACTCACATATCACTTGAGAGCAACCTCCTGTTTCTACTGCTTACCCTGCCAGTCTTCATTTCCTTTGGAGCACAACCCACAATGAATTTGTATCCTTATGTTTTACATGCTTATTGTTTTGTTTGTCCTCAGACTGAAAGTCCTTTTTTTAACACAGAGTTCTCAGTTATTTTTCACAATCATTTTTCTGATATCCTCCCCAGTGCCTATTATGTACTTATCTATCACCTATCCATGTATCATCTATCTGTCTACTGGTAGAGAATAAGGTAATAACATAAACAGACATTTTAGATTGGCATTGTTGTTAAAGTGAAAATTCATCTCCATAAACTAAGAAGCCATCATTTGGTATTTTTCATTTATTTTATTTTGTTATTTCTTCCATTTGTGAGTCTTATGCTATTTTGTACTCTCTGTGATATCCTTCTAATATATCATTCACACAGTGGTACAGATACACACAGAGACACACAAAAGAACAAAGCCAGAATATTTTCCCTCAGTTTCTTACTGAGAGTTTTGGTGGACAAAAACACATGCATTCATAATGCCTATCTTGCCTTTAGTGCTTTGTTCACCAGTTTTCCTAGAGTATTCATTCAATTAAACCACACACCAGCAAAGCCAAGGCTTATCTAGCTACCCAAGGATTTACATTCCCACTGTGTTACTAAAGAACATGCTGTATTTCTTGGCAAACTCATTAAAACCTCAGTACCTGGAACTCCTGGGAAGTCTGCTTCCCCTGAAGTATCCTCCCAGAATTGGAATAGACACCAGATTATTGTGGATGCCAGAATGCATGCATCATCCAGACACACAACAGAGCTTTTTAAAGAGTTCACCCTTCATTTTATAGTAGGTAACTAACTAAATAAAAAAAAAGTTAAAAGTGAACTGGATAGATTGGATAAAATAAAACTGATTCTAGTGCTTTGGAATAAAGTCCAGAGATATAAATGCATGTGACTTGTGGAACCTGGAGATTTAAATTCTTCAAAGTGAATTCTAATTTTCTGTTCTCCTTAGATTGCAGCAGCTCTGATTATTTATACAAAGTAACATTATAGTTTCTCCAGGGTACTGCTCACTATAGAACACTCAGTTTTTCAACTCAATATCTGTGTCACCTCAGGGCCGATGTTGATTTTGACATGAATATTGAGGAAGAAATAGGCCTCTGAGGGATATCTTTTTTATATTTTTTTCAGTAAGAAAAAAAAAAATAGTTACATATGCCCATGTGGGCTCCTTTGTTCTTTGGACTGAAATCTTGCTGTGCACTTGGAGGTATCTCAGATCCTTAAGGAAGTGCATCAAGTGTGTAAAAGTGAGTTCAGGGCCAGTTATATTTTAGGCTCTGCAGTTAGGACTTTAGCAAGTGATTTTGTGAAAAAGGATCATTAAGTGTCAGCTGGAAAAAAACGCAAATCATAAGCAGTCTCTTTTGCTAAAGAAATTATAATATTAAGGTACTGAAGTTCAACCACCCAGGAAAAACAGTGGATAAAGTCCGATAGTAAGAATGAAGCTTAGGGCAGGCAGGGGATTAAGACAGAGGAAAATAATGGTTGAATTCTGCAATACCTCTATGCATTGTTACTCATTCATTTTTACCACTAAGAACTTATGAGATTTTAATTTCAAATATTTTACCCTGATATCTAAATTCTAAGTTCTATGATACATTAGGACAAGATTATGTTGCACTCAGGTTTTCATTGCTGGCAGCAATCACCCAAGAAAGAGCAGACTGTGGGGAAAAAAGAGGCTTATTTTGGCTTACAAGCACAAGAGGGAAGCTCCTAGATGGCAGGGAAAATGATGACACAAGAAGAGGTGGAATTCACCCCCTGGCCAACATCAAGTGGACAATAGCAACAGGGGAGTGTGTCAAACACTGGCAATAGGAAACTGGCTATAACACCCACAAGCCCGCCTCCAACAATACACTCCCTCCAGGAGGCATTAATTTCCAATTCTCCATCTGCTGAGAACCTAGCATTCAGAACACCTAATTTATGGGGGACACCTGAATCAAACCGCATAAGGTGCACAGCTATGTCAGCACTTTCAATTTTATTGTTTTTTTTTTTTTTTTTTTGGCTTTTTGAGACAGCCTTATCACTCTAGCACAGGGTGACAAGGTACTCTGTAGCCCAGACTGACCTCAGACACATTAACCATTCTCCTACCTCAGCCTCCAAAGGGCTGGAAGTACCACACATAGCTATGAAACCACTTTCAATCACTTGAAAGTTTTATTGAAAACCAAAAGGCAAATTGATGAAATAAACTCAGTAGGCATTGAGGTCTTAAAGGGGGCCAACAATTAAAAGAATGGTATATTAAATCAATTTTTATTCCTCCAGCAACTACAATTTCAAGATGGAGGCACACTTTAAATGCATTGTACCTCAAATATGCTATATCACATACCACATGAAAGCAAGCCTAATCAAGACAGCATGAAGGAGATACACATATCATTAATAAATCTGAAATGCCTTGTTCCTTCTTGTAAGAATTCTGGGTTTAAGGAGTTTGCTTTGTTGTATGGTAGAACTGAACTTGAATCTGTTCCAGAATTTTAGTCAGATGTCAAAGATCACTAGAGGCAGCACTCTGACACTGACAACTTAACTTTTCTGAATGACTGTCAAATGACTCTAGGTAAATATAAACCTAACAATGCAATAAAAAGGCAAGTGCATGAACTGCCTAATCCCCTAGGATCACCAACCTCAATCTTTTTAAGTTAGTTTTATATACATAATTTAAAACTAAATTTATGAATTAGGTAAAATAATTCTGTAGTCATCCATTGGCAGATAAATCCTTGAGTCCAAAGGCAGGTTTGATGTCAGAATTATTTGTATAAGGGGACCATGCCATCCTCTCTCCCCACCCTTCCAAAAGATCTCTGGGTCTCCACCTGGCTGGGACTTTTCCTACCTGAGCAGACAGTCCCTCCCATCCCCACCAACAATAGCCTAATCTATTGAAACATAAAAGGGAACAATCATTGAAGACATTTTGAGGGTTCACTACAGCTTCCTCCTGAATAAAATGAGTCCAACACTATGGTGGGCAGACCACATTTCAAAAGTAAAGACACAAAACATCAAATGGAAGTAACCCTAACAAGGTTGCCTAGTCCCACAATGGAAGTCTCTAATCAAAATGTACAAGAGACAACAGGATCAGAACCCCAAAATGAAGACACAAGGCATATGACCCTGACCAGATAATTGGCAGAACTTTCAGAAAATCAAGAAAAGACCAACAATTGTGTGAATGTTGTCCACAATAGATTGGACCTAATAGAAAAGAGAGAGAGAGAGTGAGAAAGAGAGAGAGACTGACTTCCAAAGACAGTTAAATGTTCTGAAGGAGAGCCAAAAAAAAAAAAAAAAAAGGACTGAAATAGTAAGCTGGTGAAGCTCAATGAAGACATAAAGAAGCACAAGGATGAACTCTAAGAAGCATTAAGAAAATCAGAAAATGACCTGGAAAGGAAAATTGGCAGAGGAATGGATACTATACACAAATAGGCAATAGAAAATACAAACATACAAACCAAATTGAACAAGTCCAAACATCTCTAGAAGCCCTCAAGAACAAAGTCATTCATAAGGAGGACAGAACCTAAGAACTGGAAGACAAGGCAGAAAAAAAAAAAAGTTCATGAATTCAAAAACTTGAATAACATCAAAAATTTTTGTGAACAGAACATGATGTAACTGTGGAATATCCTTAAATATCCCAACATTTAGATCATGGGTATATCAGAAGGGGAAGAAATTCAGGCCAAAGTTATAGAGAACTTATTCAACAACATTTATAAAAGAAAACTTTCTCACCCTCTCAAAATAGAGGGATATCACAACACAAGAGTCTAAAAATCTCAAAACAGACTGGACCAAAGGAGAAACTCTCATAAACATATTACTATTAAAACTCTAAACAATGAAAACAAAGAGAAAGTCCTAAAAGTACCAAGAGAGAAACAACACATTACATATAAAGGTAATCCCCATCTTAATTATCTCAGATATCTCAATGGAAACCCTGAAAGCCAGAAGCGCCTGTAAGGGAACAGTGTACCCAAATTACTGTATCCACAAAAAATATTCCTTATTATAGATGGCAAAAGAAAAACTTTCAATGATAAAAATCATCTCTACAACTAGATGAACACAAAACCAAATCTACAGAGTATTTCAGGGAATTCTCCACACAGAAGAGTCAAACAACCAATCTCAAGAGCATACCACTGGACTTATGGCCAAGATGGTGACCACCTAGCTGCACTGCAAATACTGGGGAAAGAAAGGCAAGAAATTAAGGGTTATCAGGGTCTTCTTGCCAGTGGGAGGACACAGAGTGGGGAAAAACAGGGAATCGTGGATCCCCTCACAGGTGGGTAGTCTACCCCCCCATACAGCCGCTATGCCCCAAGCCCCAAGAGCGCTGTGCTCCAATCACATACCCCCCTCTCCCCTCCCCCCGGCCCACTGCACTTTGCTCCAAACGCACACCCATGGGGACCTCCATAGCTGTGCTCTGTTCACACACCCGCAGGGATCTCCAAACCCACAGGGACCTCTGCCTTAGCACTCCCATCACACGGGCCAGCCCAACAGCTGTGCTGTTTGCACACCTGCTGTGATCTGATCTGGCGGCCACCAGACCCACCCCACCCCCCACTGCTGTGCTCCAATTGTGTGCCCGCCACAGCTGCCTCTGCACTACAATTGCACATGCAGCAGACCCAGTCCCACATCAAGGGCCACACAAGCCCAGATTGAGTCACTATCACCAGCTCAGATGCCATCCACTAGCTGTCTGTCGCCACCCATCCCCCACTCCCCTGTGATAGGGGAGCTCAGATTGTTTGCAGGTCCCAATGATCCCAGCCAGAGTTTGGGCAGCTTCAGGGCTTGCTTCCTCAGCCCCCCTCCAAGGTACAAGGTGGGCAGCTTTGGTGCATTACTGGGTGAGAATTCAGGCAAATTTGGTGCCCCTGTCAGACAGTAGATAGGTGGCTTGGCAAGGGAGAGCAAAAACCCAGGTTGCTTGGCAACTGCCCCAGGCTGCCTTGGATTCCCATTGAGCTAGAGCCCAGGCTGCTCCACCCACATATCTGCCCATACACTGTCATGGGTAGACCATAGCACAAAAGAAATAACATGAAAAATAAAATGGAAGAAAATCCAGATAGATCACCCAGTCCAATAAGGATTACATCTAACCAAAACATAGAAGAGATTTTAGTATCAGAACATCAAGTGGAAGCTATGAACAATGCAATCCTGACCAACCTACGGCTAGAACATGCAGGAAAGCAACAAAGGACCGATAATCATGTGGATGCTACCATCACTAAGCTAGAGAAATATGATAAGACATCAGAAGGAATTCAAAGAGAGCTAAGAGAGTTGAGGGAGAGTGAAAAAAAAAAAAGAGGAACTTAAAAATCAGCTGGCCACACTAAATGAAAACATAAAGAAACGCAAGGATGAATTCCCAGAATCATCAAGAAAATGAGAAAATGAGGCAAAAAGGGAGCTGGACAGAGTGAAGGAAGTGATATATAGGAAAGTAGTAGAAAATGCAAACTTAATTGAACAAGTCCAAAATTCTCTAGAGGCTCTCAAGAATAGAGTCAGCAAAGTGGAGGATAGAAACTCTGATCTGGAAGACAGGATGGAAGAAACAGTTTGAGAGTTCAAAAATTTCAGTAAGTTAAAAAGTTCCTATGAATAGAACACAGGGGAATTGTGGGATACACTTAAACGTCCTAATATCAGAATAATTGGAATACCAGAAGGAGAAGAATTTAAGATAAAGTCGTGGAAAACTTATTTAACAAAATAATTGAAGGAAACTTCTCCAGTCTCTTAAAAGGAAGGCCCATCAAGATACAAGAGGCTAACAGAACTCCAAACAGACTGGACCAAAAGAGAAACTCCCCAAGACATATTAACATTAAGACCCTAAACATTGATAACAAAGAGAAAATCCTAAAAGCAGCTAGGGAAAAACACTGTACCACTTTCAAAGGGAACCACATCAGAATTACTTCAGATTTCTCAATGGAAACCCTGATAGCTAGAGGGGTCTGGAGTGAAACTCTCCAAAGTATAAGAACCTATGGATTCCAACCCAAACTACTCTACCCAGTCAAAGTATCCCTCATAATAGATGGTAAAAGAAAAACTTGCCATGACAAAACTCAGCTTTACAAATGTATGAATACAAAACCAAACCTACAGAGAGTATTTCAGGAAATTATCCACAAAGAAGAAACAAATAACCAAACTCAAATACATACAAGAAGCAGATCACAGCAACTAAACCCAAAGAAGGCACAAAAATCTCCAAAGCACATCAAAACACCAACACACATCCACGACCAAAATATGGCAGGGATCAAATCAAATTTCACAGCCATTACCCTAAATATTAATGGCCTTAAATCACCCATAATGAGACACAAGGTAACAGGATGGATGAAAAAATTAGACCCCTAAATCTGTTGCCTATAAGCAACTCACCTCACCACTAAAGACAGACACCTCCTCAGGGTAAAGGGGTGAAAGACAATATTCTAAGAAAATGGGAATAAGAAACAAGCAGGTGTAGCTATATTAATATCAGATAAAATAGACTACAAACCAAAAATAATCAAAAAGGCAAAGAAGGCTATATCCTACTTATCAAGGGAACAATCCATCAAGAGGATATGACAATCATATATCTGTATGCACCAAACAAAGGGAAAAAACAGTTCAAAAAAACAAAACCAACGTGATAATAAAAGAGAAATAACCTCCAACACCATCATAATTGGGGACTTCAATACACCATTATCAGTAATAGACAGATGTTCCAAACAGAAACTCAACAGGGAAGTAAGAGAGCTCAACAAAACCATAGATCACTTAGACCTAACGGACATCTACAGAACTTTCCACCCCAAATCCATAGACTACACATGCTTTTCAGCAGCCCATGGTACATTTTCTAAAATAGACCATATACAGGGTTACAAAGACTGCCTCCACATATTTAGGAAAATTCACATAATTCCCTGCATGATATCAGATCACAATGCTATTTTGCCAGAAATCAACAACAAAAGACCCACAGAGAATCCCAACGGCACCTGGAAACTGAACAGCACACTCTTAAACAATAAATGGATAGTGGATGAAATAAAAAATGAAATTGCACAATTCCTGGAATTGAATGACAATGAGAACACATCATACCAAAACTTATGGGACACAATGAAGGCAGTCCTCAGGGGAAAATTCATAGCACTCAATGCCTTCATAAAAAAGACAGAAAGATCCCAAATCAATAGTCTAACCATCCACCTAAAGGCACTGCAAAAATAAGAAAAATCTAACCAAAGAGCTCCAGAAGGAAAGAAATAATTAAAAACAGAGCAGAAATTAATGAATTGGAAACCAAGGAAACAATTAAGGCAATTGACAGAACAAAGAGCTGGTTCTTTGAAAAAATAAACAAGATTGACAAACTGCTGGCCAATTTGATCAAGCAAAAAAAAAGGAAAGACTCCAAATTAACAAAATTCAAAATGAAAAAGGAGAGATCATAACAGACATAAGTGAAATTAGCAGAATCATAGCGACTTATTTCAAAAACCTCTAATCCACAAAACTGGAAAATGTGGAGGAGATGGATAAATTCCTGGGTGCATATCATCTACCAAAGCTAAACTCAGAGCAGATTAATCACCTCAATGAACCCATCACACTCATGGAGATTGAAAAAGTAATGAAAAACCTCCCCAAAAAGAAGAGTCCAGGACCAGATGGATTCTCAGCCGAATTTTATCAAACCTTCGTGGAAGAAGTCAAACCAATCTTACTAAAACTGTGCCACACAATTGAAGAACAGGGAAAGCTACCAAACTCCTTTTATGAAGCTAGTATCACCCTAATCCTAAAACCAGGCAGAGATGCCACAAGAAAAGAAAACTACTGGCCTATTTCCCTAATGAACATCGATGCAAAGATCCTGAACAAAATCCTCACAAACTGAATCCAACAACATATCAAAAGCATTATCAAACTTGACCAAGTAGGATTTATCCCAGGACCACAAGGGTGGTTCAACATACAAAAATCTGTCAACGTAATAAACCACATAGACAATCTTAAACATAAAAACCAAAGGATATTTTCAATAGAGGCAGAATAGGCCTTTGACAAGATACAACATCACTTCATGATCAAAATATTGGAGAGAATATGCATGGCTGGTTCACATCTTAACATAATGAAGGCAATATACAAAGCTCCAAAGGCCCACATAATACTTAATGGAGAGAGACTGGAGGAATTCCCATTAAGATCAGGAACAAGACAGGGATGTCCTCTCTCCCTTCTGCTTTTCAATATAGTTCTGGAAGTCCTAGCATAAGCCATAAGACAGAAGGAAATAAAAGGGATACAATTTGGAAAGGAAGAAGTTAAGTTAGTTTTATTCACTGATGACATGAGTATATATGTAAGAGACCAGAGAGACTCCACCCCAAAACTCCAGAAGGTGATTAACTCCTATAGCAAAGTAGCAGGACACAAAATCAATGCACAAAAATTGGTAGCATTTCTATATGCAAATGAGAAAGTTACAGAAACAGAAATAAGGGACATAGTCCCATTTTTAAAAACAAAAAAAAAATAAAATAAAATACCTTGGAATATCGTTAACCAAGGAAGTAAAAGATCTATACAACTAAAATATAAAAACACTCAAAATAGAAATTGAGGAGGACTTGAGAAGATGGAAAGACCTCCCATGCTCCTGGATAGGCAGTATTAACATTGTGAAGATGACAATCCTACCAAAGGCAATATATAGATTTAATGCAATTCCAATTAAAATCCCAACAGTGTTCTTCACAGAGATAGCAAAAATGATCTCAAATTTCATATGGAAAGGTAGAAGGCCATGCATATCCAAACATGTCCTCAGCGAAAGAGATACCTCTGGTGGCCTTCACCATACCTGACCTAAAGCTATACTACAAATCCATAGTAATAAAAAAAGCATGGTACTGGCATACAAACGGTAGCATAGACCAATGGAATAGACTTGAGGACCCGGACTTTGGGTCAAGCAACTATAGCCACTTTATATTCGACAAAGGCCCGAAAAATATACGCAGGAAAAAAGATAGCATCTTCCACAAATGGTGCTGGACAAACTGGATAACCAGAGGACTTCCGGGTATGATGGCGGCGTAGGTACCACACCAAAGCATGCTGGGGGGAAAAAAGACCAAAAAAACTCAGCAAAATACACACTTTTACTAAAAAGTGAGGTGTATAGGAATTGAAGCAGCAGTGGAGAAGTAGGAGAGATCCTGAGCATCCAGAGCCCGCAGAGGCCAGCAAAAGTCCCCAGCAGCTCCGCCAACCGCAGCGGCGGCGGGGCGCACCAGAAAGCTGCCAGGTTCGGCTCCAGCTGCAGGAAAACCCAGGTGTAGGAGCTTCCCCTCACACCAGCGCTCTCCGCAACTCAGGAAACGTGAAGGGAGAGCAGCAGTGAGCAACAGAGGAGCAGACTGCGAGGTAGAAGAACACGTGGAGCAGCGATTGGACCAGAGCAGCTGCGGCTCCCTCTCCTTCCCCACTGCCTGAGCCCAGCTCCGGCAAACAGAACAGGGTCTGGGACATGGCCACGCCAACTTGAGCTGACAGTGGGACACAAGCAGGAGCAGAGTTCAGCAGCAATATCAGCAGCTCCTGAACCGGTACCAGCAGCCCTAGCAGCAGCAGACCCAGAAGCGGCAGCAGTGGCAGACACCGCAGCAGCAGACCCAGGAGCAGCAACAACAGCAGACCCAGCAGCAACAGCTTCAGCAACAGCAGTGACTCCAGAAGTGGCAGCTACAGCAGCAGCAGCTTGAGCTGCTGACAGACCCAGCAGAGGCAGCGTTCTCAGCAGCAGTTCCTGTAGCGGGGGTGCTGATCTGCAGGGCCACAGTTGCCAGGCTTGGCTTGCCCCATAGGAAAAGCCAGTGCCCAGCTCCAGAAATCAGAACAACAGCCCGACGACCCAGGCAGCAACTTGACTGAGACCAAAATCATCCAAGGTAACTGGGTTTGTACCATGGAAGCGTCTCACTTGGTCACAAGCTGACTGGGATCCCTCAACAGACCAGTAATCTTAACCTCTATGTTGATAGAGGATCTGGTTGTTATAATAACTACTCTGGCATACATACTTGGGGCTGTTTTTGACTGAATGGGTACAGTGTTTAGTTAACTTTTAGAATCTACCTGTGTTTTAATTCCACTCAGCCTATTTGAATACTCCCATAGCAGGGAAACTCAACCCCTAGGAGCACTGTTGTAGATATTCTCAGAGTCTTTAGAGCCACACCTAAAACCTTAAGCTCCTACCCTGAAAATATATAACATAAAATAAACTGATACAGCTAAGAATACCCAGCTAGCTAGAAAATGCAAGCATTAACTTAAACCAAGATGCAAAAATATATACATTATAACACAAGAAACACTAAAAAGCAAGACGATATAAATCCACCTAAAAGTATTAATGCATCAGAAAGGACCTCCAGTGAGAACGAGTTAGAGGAAATGCCTGAAAAAGATTTCAAAAGAATGATTGTAAATATGTTCAAAGAAGTCAGAGAACAAATCAAAGGAGTCAAAGAGGAACTTAAAGAGGAAATCAAAGGAATCAAAGAAGATTCAGGACACCAATTTCATGAACTAAAGAAGGCAATACAAGACATAAATAAGGAAATAGAAATAATAAAGAAAAAACAGTCAGAATTACTAGCAATGAAGAACACAGTTAATGAAATAAAAAACTCTGTAGAAAATCTCACCAGTAGAATGGATGAAGGAGAGGACAGAATATCTAAGCTAGAAGACCAGGTGGCACATCTAACACAGGCCAACAAAGAAAAAGACAAACTTATAGAAAAGTATGAGTGGGAATTTCAAGATATTTGGGACACTATGAAAAGATCAAATATTAGAATTCAGGGCATAGTAGAAGGAGAAGAATTTCACTCAAAAGGCATAGTAGGTGTCTTCAACAAAATCATAGAAGAAAATTTCCCCCAAATTGGGAAAGAGGTGCCAATACAGATAGAGGAAGCCGTTAGAAGCTCAACCAGACAAAACCTGGAAAGAACCTCTCCTGGCCATATTATAATCAAACTCCCAAACACACACACCAAAGAAAAAATATTGAAACAAGTTAGAAAAATCAAGTTACCTACAAAAGTAAGCCCATCAGGATTACAGCAGATTATTCAACCCAAACTTTTAAAGCCAGAAGGGCTTGGAGTGATATATTCCATGTTCTGAAAGATAACAACTGTCAACAAAGGTTATTTTATCCTGCAAAGTTATCCATTCAAATAGAAGGAGAAATAAGGACATTCCATGACAAAAGCAGGTTAAAGGAGTATTTGAAGACAAAACCAGCTCTACAGAAAATACTTGATAGAATCCTCCATGCTGAATAAAAGGAAAAGCACACATACAAGGAACCTAGAAAAAAACAAGCAATACTCAAATACTAGTTAACAGAAGAGAGCACAGGTAGAACCAGAACCACAAAAAAAAAAGGTAAACATAAATACAGTGGTAAGGGACCCATAGGTGGAGCTGGGAAACAAATCAGAACCATATCAAAACATAAGCCCACTCTCCAATATCAAGCCACCATCAATCATGGGGTACAAGAGGGCCTACACCTATTAAACTCTCTATCAAAAAAGTAAGTGTTATCTCAATTTTCCGGGTGCTATCTTACTCTACATTGGAGAATCCGTTTCTCCTTTTCAGATAAATGCAGATCCTAAGGAAAGAGCTGCCCCATCATACCTCAAAAGGGGTCCGACTGAAACTAAGGTAAATTGGTGAAACAATCAAGGGTGCTGTTTTCCTAATGAACTGGATACACGCACAAAGGGGAAGGAGACCAACACAAAAAAATCAAGTCCTATCAAATCAGAGAACCTGAGCCTCAGAGGCCCCCAACACCTCAGCACTGAAGTAGACCATAAATGAACCCAATATGGGTCAGGGAAATTTTGAGGAAGAAGGGGGCAGAAAGAATGTCAGAGTCACATGTTGGGTCATGATATGCAGAGACATTTATCATACCAGTAACTGTGGGCTCACTCCACAGTGCATGACCCATTTACATCAACAAGGAGGGGCCATTTGGAGGGGGTAGTTCATGGATGCGCCTAAACAATTGTACCAAACTGCCTGTATTTGCTGAAAAGAAAACTAATAAATTAAATTAAATTAAAAAATAATAATGAAAAGATAAAAAAAGAAGCATACCACAATAACCAAGAAAATACCAAACCATGTAAAACACCAAAATATGGCAGAGATTATATCAAACCTCACAGTTAATACCCTCAAAATTAATAGCCTTAATTCACCCATCAATAGACACAAATTAACAGGATTGATCAGAAAAATGGACCCCTCAATCTTTTGTCTTCTAGAAACCTACCTCACCATTAAAGGCAAATACCTCCTAAAGTTGAAAGGGTAGAAAATTATATTCCAGGTTAATGGGAATAAGAAACATGCAGGTGTTACTATACTAATACTAGATTAACTTGACTTCAAACAAAACTAATAAAAAAAGACAAAGAAGACCACATCTTACACATCAAGAGAATGACTCAACAAGAAATTATCACAATCATCATTTTTTTATGCACATAACACAGGTATACAATATATCATAAAACAAAGCCTACTTGACAACAAAACAGAAATAAACACCAAACACCATAATTGGGTTTTTCAATACTATAATATCATCAACAGATAGATTATCAGAAGAGAGTCAGTCCCCAGACAGTCAGCGTGTCTAGTGCCAGAAGGTGCTACATGGGTGACTGGGGGAAATGACCAATATTTGTCCAAGAAACTCATGGTCTAACATACTTAGCAACGAATAACCTGGTGTGATGCCCACACAAGTTCAATAGAGGCACACAGCCATGGTGGGGAACCAACTGTTCTTGATTTGTCTAACTGATCCCTTCAGTGGTTCGAGACCCATAGCTGGAGCTGGGAAAAAAGTCAGAACCATATCCAATCATAAGCCCACTCTCCAATATCAAGCTACCATCAATCATGGGGTACAAGAGGGTCTACACCTATTAAACTCTCTATAAAAAAAAGTAATGAGTAAGGGTTATTTCATTTTTCCTGGAGCTAACTTACTTTCCATTGGAGAATGTACTTCTCTTTTTCAGATAGATGCAGATACAGATACTAAGGAGAGAGCCACCCCATCATACCTCAAAAGGGCCCCAGCTGAAACTGAGGAAAATTGGCAAAACAAACAAGGGTGCTATTTCCCTGATGAACCAGATACCAGCACAAAGGGGAAGGAGACCAACACAGAGAAAAATCAACTCCTACCAAATCAGAGAGCCAGAGCCTCAGAGGCACCCAACACCTCATCACTGAAGCAGACCAAAAATGAACCCAATATGGCTCAGGGAAATTTTGTGGAAGAGGGGGTGGAAATAATGTCAGAGCCACATGTTGGGTCATGATATGTAGAGACATTTATTGTGCCAATAACCCTGGGCTAACTCCTCAATGCACAGCCCATTTGCATCAACAAGGAGGGGCCATTAGGAAGGGGGTAGGTCATGGATGAGCCTAAACAATGGTACCAGATTGCCTGTATTTGCTGAAAAGAAAACTAATAAATTAAAAAAAAAAAAAAACTGAAAATCAACAGGGAAGTAAGATAGCTCAATAACATCATAGATCAAGTAGATATAACAGACATCTCCAGAACATTCTATCCAAAATCTAGAGTATGCCAATTCTTCTCAGCAGCTCATGGAAATATCACCCAAACAGATCATAGGGCCATAAAGACTGCCTACATGTATTTAGAAATAACGTCCTGCATGATAACAGACCACAATGCTATATTGCTAGACATTAACAAAAAAGAGTCAAAAGGATTCCCATCAGCTACTGGAGACTGAACAATGCACTTTTAAACAATAAATGCATAGTGGATGAAATAAAAAGGAAATTGTAAAATGTCTAGAATTGAATGATAATAAGAACACATATAACCAAACTTATGGGACACAATGAAGGCAGTTCTTAGGTGAAAATTCATACCACTAAATACCTTCATAACAAAAACAGAGAGATCCCAAATCAATAACCTAGCCATCCGTCTAAAGGCATTGGAAAAATAAGAAGACTCCAACCCCAAAAGCTGCAGATTGAAAGAAACAATCAATATCAGAGCAGAAACTAATGAATTGGAAACTAAGGAAACTATTAAGAAAAATGATGAAATAAAGAGTTGGTTCTTTGAAAAAAAAATGAACAAGATTGATAAACCACTGACCAATTTGATCAAGTGAAAAAATAGAGATGATATAAAAATAATCAAATTAGAATTAAAAAAAGAGAGATCACAACAGGCACAAGTGAAATTGGAAGAAAGATCATGACTTACTTCCAATACCTCTACTCCATAAAACTGAATAATCTGTAAGAAATGAATATATTCCTGGACACATATGCCCTACCCAAACTAAACTCAGAGCAGATTAATCTCCGAAACAAAATTATCACACCCACTGAGAATGAAAATATAATCAAAAACTTTCCCCAAAAGAAGATTCCAGGACCAGATGGCTTCACTGTCCAATTTTCTCTAACCTTTATGGAAGAACTGAGACCAATCTTTTTCAAACCGTTCCACATAATCAAAGAATAGGAAAAGTTCCCCAACTCCTTTTATGAAGCTATTATCACTTAATATCAAAACCAGACAGAGAAACAAGAGAAAATACATACATACATACATACATACGTACTTACGTACGTACGTACGTATGTATATGTATATGTATATGTATATGTATATGTATATGTATATGTATATGTATGTGTGTGTATGTGTGTGTGATGAATTTAGATGCAAAGATCCTGAACTAAATCTTCACAAACCAAATTCAACAACAGATCCAAAGCATTATCCACCTTGACAAAGCAGGTTTCATCCCAGGAATGTAGGGTTGGTTCAACTTACAGAAATCTAATATCAATGTAATATACCATATAAATAAACTTAATCACAAAACCACATGATCATCTCAATAAGTGCAGAAAAGGCCTTCCACAAAATACATCACTTCATGATCAAAACATTGGAGAGAATAGGCATGGATGGCTTACATCTCAACGTCAAAAGGCTATATATAAAGCACATTAAAGCCCAAATTATATTAAATGGGAAAAGATTCAGGAATTCTCATTGTGATCAGGAAAAGTACAGGGATGCCCACTCTCACCTCTGCTCTTTAGCATATTACTACAAGTCCTAGCCCAAGGAATAAGGCAGGAGATAGAAACAAAAGGGCTACAATTTGGAAAGAATAAGTCCAGTTAGCCCTATTTGCAGAAAACATGATCCTATACATAAAGGACCAGAGAGCCTCCATCTTGAAACTCCTAAAGGTGATTATCCTTCAGCAACGTAGCAGGATACAAAATCAATACACAACACAGTAGCCTTTCTATATGCAAAGGACAAAGATACAGACATTGTCCTATTTTCAATAGCAACAAAAACAATAAAAAATACCTTGGAACAACACTAACCAAGAATGTGAAAGACCTCCCATATTCTTGGATAGGCAGAATCAACATTTTGAAAATGGAAACCCTTCCAAAAACAATATACAGATTTAATGCAAAAACAGTAAAAATCCCAGCATCATTCTTAGCAGAGATTTTTTTTTTTTAATCTCAAAATTCACATGGAATGGCAGCAGGACTCAGATATCCAAGTATATCCTCAGCAAAAGAAGCACCTCAAGAGGCATCACCATACATGATCTATAGCTGTATTACAACACCATAGTAACAAAAGTAGCATGGTACTGGAATACAAACAGGACTAAAAAACAATGGAACAGAATTGAGAATCCATATTTAGGTTAGGTAACTATAGCTCTTGATCTTTGACAAAGGCCCTAATAATATAGACTGGAGAAAAGACAGCATCTTCAAGAAATGGTGCTGGAAAAAGTGGATAACCCTATGCAGAAAAATTAAACTAGAACCCCACATTACGCCATGCACCAAAATCAAATCTAAATCGATGAAAGAACTCAATATAAGACCTGAAACTCTTCTACTACTGGAAGGTAAAGAAAAATAAGAGGAACTCCCCACAATTTAGGAGTGGGGAAAGTCTCCCTGAACTAACCCCAGCAGCTCAGGAATATAAACAATCATTCAACCAATGCGATCTCATGAAGCTGAAAAGTTTTTATTATTATTATTATTATTATTATTATTATTATTATTATTACAGAAAACATGCAATAAGCAGATCCAATATTTTACTCACAGAATGGGAGAATTTTTTTTTTTACAATTGTGCAATTGACAGGCCTAATTTGTATAATCTACAAAGAAATTAAAACCTAAAAAGTAAAAAAAATAAAACAACCCACTCACAAAGTGGGGCAGAAAACTGAACAGGCAGTTCTCAGAGGAAAAATTACAACTCGCAAACACACACTTAAGAAAATGTTCAACATCCCTAATCATCAGGGAATTGCAAATTAAAACAACCATTAGATTCCACCTTATCCCAGTAAGGATAGCAAACATTAAAAAAAAAAAAAGACAAAAAGGGCTGGAGAGATGGCTTAGCGGTTAAGCGCTTGCCTGTGAAGCCTAAGGACCCCGGTTTGAGGCTCGGTTCCCCAGGTCCCACATTAGCCAGATGCACAAGGGGGCGCACGCATCTGGAGTTCGTTTGCAGAGGCTGGAAGCCCTGGCGCGCCCATTCTCTCTCTCTCCCTCTACCTGTCTTTCTCTCTGTGTCTGTCGCTCTCAAATAAATAAATAAAAAATTAAAAAAAAAGAAAAAAAAAACAGAAAAAGAACAACAAATGGTGGCAAGGATGTAGAGAAATAGGAACACTCATTCATTGTTGGTTGGAATTTAAGCTGGTACAACCATTATGGAAGTCGGTAGGGATACTCCTACAAAGGTTGACTATAGAGTAACCAAAAGACCCAGTTATTCCCATACTGGCCATTTACTTTAAAAGCTTCACCCCTCAGTTCAGAGACATTTGCTCACCATGCTTATAGCTACTTAATTAATAATAGTTAAGAGCTTGAATTAACCCAGGTGCCCATCATTGGACAAATGGATAATCAAGATATGGCATATCTACATGATAGAATTCTATTCAGGAGTTATAAAAAAAATGACACAATAAACTGTGTAGAACAATGGTTGAACATGGAACAGATCATACTTGGTGAACTCACACAATCACAAAAAGACAGCTGTTGCATGGTCTCACTTATTTGAGGATCCTAACCTGGATCAGCCGGAGATGCTGATATGTCTAATAGGTCTGGACAATAGGGAGGATAGGGCTTGAGGGGAGGGTAAGAGTGGGTTGGAACACAAAACTGAACCTAAATGGAACTGGTACAGTAGAATAGTATATCCTGGATGATAGAGTAAAAGCTTGAACCATAATAAGACCTTAGGGGGAGCACTTGAGTTGATGGACCCTAGAGAAAGTGAGATGAAACCTAACCTTAAATTTCTCCTGTTTTTCTCTCTCTTTTTTTTCTTTCTTTATTTTTCCTATTTTCTTTCTTTTTCTTCCTACTTGTCCCTTTGTGCTGGCCTATAACACCCAGAACCAGGTTATGGTTAACACCCACAATGAGCTGTTGGTCAGAGAGACCTATAATGTTTCCCAAAACTAGTTGGATTTCTATCAGAGCACTTGATTACATACCAGAGGTTAATAGTAAAATCCTACTGCTGAAGACACCATATGCTTGCTGGAATCTGGAAGAGTCAGTTACCAGATAGTTAGCCTGTCTAGTGCTAGAAGGCACTACATGAGCTACTGGGATAAAATGGCCAATATTCATCTGAGCAACTTGAGGTCTAAGCTATTCAGAACTAAACAACCAGAGGTGATGCTCACCCAAGTGAAATAGTGGCACATAGCCATGGTGGGTAACTAACTGCTCTTGGGTTGACAAACAGATCTGCTTAGTACAAAGGAACCCATGTCTGTATCTGGGAAACAAGTCAGAGACATATCAGATAATGAGTTTGCTTTCCAATATCAAGCTCCCACTAATCTTGGGCTACAAAAGGGTGAATACTCATTTTTTTCTGAACTTATAACAGTTATCTCATTTAACCTACTCTGACTTCACTCTCCGTTAAGAGAATCTTTTTCTCTTTTTCAGACAGAGGTGGGATCTGAGAGAAAAGACCCATCACACTTCACCAAGGACCCAGCTCAAACTATAGAGGAATTAGGGAAATGAGTAATAGGGCTGTTTTCTCAGTGAACCTAATATCAGCACAAGGGTGAAAGAGACAGACACTGAGGACACTCAACACCTATCAAACCAGAGATCCAGAGGGTCCTAAGAGCCCATGACTTAAAACATACCCTATACGGGTCAGGGAATTTCATGGAAGAGGGGTTAGAAAAATTGTTAGAGCCACAAGTAGGAACATTAGGCACAGAGGCATTACCTCTTCCCCATATCTGATGGTTGCCCCCACAATGCACAACTAACAATCACTTTGGGGGTGAACTGCATACCCAACAAGGAGGGTCCCTTTGGAAGGGAGGCAGGGATGAAGGAAATGTTGGTACCACAATTGCTGTTTACACACTGAGTGAGTAGGTCCATAATTAATAAAAATATTTTAAAAAAAGTAAAGTTGTATACTTCCACTCTGTGGAGGGTCAGTATTCAAGAAAGTATAAAAATCTCATACAGGGCTGGAGATATGGCTTAGTGGTTAAGCACTTGCCTGTGATGCCTAAGGACACCAGTTCATGGCTCGATACCCCAGGACCCACGTTAGCCAGATGCACATGTCTGGAGTTCGTTTGCAGTGGCTGGAAGCCCTGGCACGCCCATTCTCTCTCTCTCCCCCTCTTTCTCTCTCTGTCTGTCGCTTTCAAATAAATAAACAACAAAAAAATATGATACATATGACATGGTATAAATTTCACCATGATAACAAACATGTGAGAAACACTGCTATATTCAAAATCGACTACTGTCCTGTCATTTGTAGCACACTAATGAGAAGTTTAATTATCTATCCTGTTCTCTTTCTATCCCTAGTTCCAACTAAACCTATTAAACATGAAGGATCAAGGTTTTCCTTTGCAACAAGGCAACTTCACTAACTCTTCCCTATTCTTCCTTTGTTTCAGGACAATTATTACCTCCAAAGAACCTACCCACAACCACCATTTCAGACCACATTTGCCCACTGCACCAAACATGAAGGGAAAATAATAAGAGTTGATATATTGTGAATACTGCAACTCCTAGAGAGATGGTATACATTAATTAAATAATGAACAAGGGGTAGGTGCTTCATATGTTATTTTACTCTATAGATGGAGTGAAAATTTTACACTTCAATCTACTCATAGATACCTCATCCTGTATATGAATAGGAGCAGAATCACAGACATTACATATTACTCTAATGATAAGGATTGATTATTACTTTAATTATGGTGATAATGATGATGAAGGCATCAGAAACCAAATCTATTAAGTCCACTATTATGCAGTGCTTTTATTTGAACTATAGGGAGACAAGAAGGAATGCATTTAGTATAAATAGTGACTGTGTTTTCTCTATTTTAAAGAACTGATTCCATTGTTCTTAAACTGGCTTCACCCCTGGACGTGGGGTTCAAAACACTAGTCCTCATTATCCCTTTCTGGATAGCTGCTTCCTTTGCCAGATGCTGCTTTGGGGATTGTGTTTGAACTTCATATCAATGCATGAATTGGCATGTTCTTAGACACTTCCTATGCCTATTTTTGCTCATCAGACTGAGAGTGCTCAATACTACTTATTATGTTCATTCCAGTTTTGCTCAAGAAAATGTTTCCAAGACACAATAATGTCAACCTCATACATATGGTCAAAGGTTTCTCTTGTATAATGTTTTTGATATAGAACAACATTGCTTTTTTGCCCCTATAGTTAAATGAATGCCGTATGACTGGCATTTCAGGTTCATAAGACACTTCCGTGGGAAGTGTTACATCTACATCCATGGAACACAGAGCTTTACAGTCAATTGCCATTGTGGAAAAAGATATATTATAAGATTTGGAGCCAGGCAGACAACTGTGCTGTGACTTTTCAGTTACCCTATCTATAAAGCATGGGGTTTATACATGTCACCTCAGAAAGGTATTATGAGAGTTAATGAAGCAGAGGTTGTAACGGAGATTTAGCCTGTCAGATAAAAGGTACTGCTTAAGTAGAGAGCATTCCTGTTTCAGGTGGCCTGAGTCTTCAGGGCCAAAAAAGTATATCAATAAATCACAGTATTGCTATTAATGAGCAGAGGGCACCACTAGTACATTATCAACGTAAGGTGTAAACACAGTCTACAAAAAGGAGGGGTTTGGGATTTTACAATTTACTATTCCATAGTGTCTCTTTTCTTTGATGCAGTTGCTACATCCCCTGTATGATAAAATTAGTCACATTTTGCCCATACGTATTCCCTCAAAAATCCCTTCTGGATAAAATGAACTATGGTACAGAAATATAAGGTGTACAAATACATCAGCTAAAATGGATGATAAGAGAACAAACCTGCAGGGCAAGTGGTGCTTCTGGCAGGTTTGTAGCTGTTCCTTTTGAGATACAAAGGCAAGAGGACATCTGCAGCTAAGAAGCATTAAAAGGTTTTTGTTATCACAACAGTGAGAAAAGGTATAGCAAGCCAAATGGAGCAAATATAATATGCCACCTCCAACTAGTATTTGTGAGGATTGTAGCCCAGAAGACAAACACTCAGATTATGGAGACCTTTCTAAAGACCTCTTATTCAGTTTATATTATTTAACACTGTGACAAGTCTGCAGAGCCCCTTTCTATCTAATCAGGGGTTCACGCTTTGCTCAGCTAATCCCATCACTGACCAGATAACCTCCCATCTACTGGCCTTAACCTTTCCTGTCTTACACTTTCCGATAGTACCGATCCTTCCTAAAAGTCTCTGCCTAAGGCATTTTGAGTTCACTGCTTGGTGACAAAATTATCTCTTGACATTTGAAATTATTAAATTTTAAATATATTCTGCCTATCATCATTAAAAACATTTACATTTATATCAAGATTAATTAATAGATTATACTTTGTTTTGTTTATAATTTCTACTGACATGTGTCATTTTCCATAAAAAGTTGGTTTTCCTACCCAGGAGGAAAGGACATAAATATTCACAAGTTGAGAGAAAAATATACTTTCTTTTCAGAATAATGGAAAAAAAAAAAAAAAAACCCTGCAGTTAAAAGGCAGAGAAGTCAGGGCTCTGTGTTTCATGTTGGTTTGTATTTTCCCCTCAGTGAAACCTTCTTGCATTCTTCCCTTTACTTAGTCCTACCCTCCTTGTAGGATTAAGTAAGGCGAAAATAAAAGACTCCCTCTTGGCTTTCCCCACTCTGAGATACCCTGAGGCTTACAAGATGATACTTTCTCCATTACAGCCAGTCACTCTAAATCAGCTGTGTGAATAAGGACACCTGAATTCTTCTAGACCTGCATGTTTACTAAGTTTTACAAGCTGAAAAGCATGGACTCTTGGGGTATTAGGGAGTGTTTTAACATTAAAACTGCTCTTCCAGTTGCTATGAATACAGCTACAAAAACAGACCAAAAAAAAAAAATCAGTGTTCTTCCTTTGCTGTGGAGTTGCAGTTTTTCCCAGGAGCCCTTGACACTTTCTACTTTATGCATTACTTCCTTTGGTAGTTTATAATCTCATTTCAACGATTTTTGAAATGTTTTAATATTTAGCATTCATTTAATTTTATATGAGAATATTTGTCACATTTTCAAGAACTAAGAGAACTTACTGTTCGTTACACTTATCGAAGACACTTTGGTCACTGACTACATTTTTTCTCTGTTGCCAAGGGGAGGGAGGCCTCTGTTGTTGTATCTCTATTCTTTTGGACCCTCATCCACTTTTACGAAGGATTTCAGGCCATTGTGATGGATAGAGCACAGCAGAGTGAAACTTGTTTTTATTTATTTATTTATTTATTTTTATTTATTTATTTATTTTTTTTTTGCAGAGCATGGGGCTTAGGAAGATGGATAAATAGCTGCATTTTCAATGACTCAAACATCAGTGAAGATGTTTCTTTCGATTTCCTTTGCACTACTTACTTTTCAGAGGTGCTGATTTGTTCTCTTCAGATTTATAAAGCTGAAAGATGAATTTCTGAAATGGCACAACAGATTCAGAAAGAAGAAAATTGCTGAAATTAAAAAAGGGCTGTACACACAAACATCTTAATGGGTAACTCTAAATGATGTTTTAGTTTGGTTTACTTTTACTTCTGTGGCTAATAATGTTTAGGACCATAAATGTACCTAATGCTTTTAAGGTAGAGATCAAGGGCTTCATAGAGCTGAATCTTTCCTGCTTGATGCCATACATGAAACATCAACAAAGTACTGTTACATTGAGAGTATGATTGTGTGTGTGTTTAAAGAATTTTTTTTTTAATTTAATTTATTAGTTTTCTTTTCAGTAAATACAGGCAGTTTGGTACCATTATTTAGGCTCATCTGTGATCTATCCCCTCCCATTAGACCCTCCTTGTTAATGAAAATGGGTCGTGCATTGTGGAGTTAGCCCCCAGTTATTGGTATGATAAATTGCCGCGGACTGACTCTCGGGGAGATCAGGACCGAGGGAGAACAAGGGCGAAGGCTCAGGGAGAACTCGGGATTCGGCGAGGAAATGACAGACAGACACACTCAAGTTGAATATGCTGCTGCAATTTACTGAAGGTTTCATGAAGATTTTATACAGATTGAACAGAGAAACTTAGCAAGCCAACAAGTGATCTCAGAAATCATTAATCTAAACAATCTTGAGTATTGTTCTATTGTAAGCATACATGTAATGTTGATCAGGCAGGAACTGTACCCATTTTTTAAGAAGGGCGTCTTGTATCATTGACCACAACATTATACAAACAGAAACTAGGTGTAAGGTGAATAACAGGTTACTTATTTCTTATACCCCAAGGACTGTATAAACACCAAGGCTTACGCTTCCTTGTTAAGCGTTCCCGTAAATGGAAGAGAATGCCATAGCCTCCTTTTTACTTCATAATTCACCCATCTATTACCGAATTCATCATATCCTCCCTCATAGGGGAGTGGAACTAAGTAGATTCCAGCTCTAGGAGTCCACCATCTGCCCTTGATCAAGTACTGAACATATCCCCCAGGAAGTTTCCTGGTGGGAATGCCTAAGTTTTGTAACTCCTTTTCTGCAGAACTGTCATGTTTCTTATGAACACTACCGATCAACATTTCTACTTTCATATTCTCAGGCTCAGTATCGTTCTCAAACATCATAAGCTGTTTTTACTTTACACCATCTAAAAACTGTTCTAGAGTTAATTTTTTATTCCTAGTAGAGTTATACATTCTCTCCATTGCCCTAATCATAGGAGGGGCACATTCAATACTTAGATTGTTTCTTGTACTCTGATTGCGTGCATGATTACTAATAAGTGTTGAATTAGCTGTTCTTAGACAAACAGCTAGAAGAAAGCAGGAAAGAAACAGCATTGGCGCCAGCAATTAGGTCGTCGTGACTTCATGGGCAGCAGGAACCTTTACAGTAACTGACTGCCAAGGGGTCACCGGGGGCATCCCTCCGAGGAGTGCTGGCCCTCTGTCCTCAGCTCTCTTCCAGTGCAGAAGCATTTCTGCTTGCTACACAGGCGAGGTCGCCGTGGACGTAGCAGTTCCCCCTTTTTTGTTTTTAAAATGAAGCTCAAAGACTTCCTGTTTCACGGCAGCCACAGTGCTGAAAAGGCATTTAAGAAGAATAGGAAACAGAAAGACCACTAAAAGTATTAATAAAAGCAGCACGCCAATCAAAACAAAGTATTGAATCCAATCTAGAGGATTAAGAGAGCGAACTCGCTGTTCTAAATCCCTAGCTAAGGTTTCTAAACCTCCCATTTGTAGATGAGACTGACTAATGGCAGAAATATCTTTTTGTAATGTATCTATATCATGAGTAACATCATTATCCTTCTATACTCCTTGCAAATGAGCCTTTACCTTATCCCATGTTTCTGATGAATTATATGGAAGAGGTGTAACACAAATTGATTGAAAACTAGCATGACAACTAGTAGATAATGTAGTTTTTAAATTAGCTAGGTCTTGTCCTAGAGCCAGAACTACTTCCTCGAGAATATTTATTTTTGCTTCTAATTTAGTATCTATGGCAGCCTGTTCCATCAGGGCAGAAGTAATGTTTATATTTAAAGCATTAACATAATGAGCTGTATGGATTTCCTCTACTAATGCTGTAGTAGCAATAGCGAAAGTGGTGAGTATCGAAATTAAAGCTGCGATACCAAGAATCAAAGCAGCAACAAACCTCTTTGGCCGCAATAGTGCATTAAATGTTTTTAACATTTGAAGAGCAGAATTATCATACCAAGGATCATCACCTAATTCTACTGGCAACATCACATAAGGAGGCCGTCTAACAATGAGCATTACTCCTAAATTTTTAGTGTCTCCTGAGGAGATACAATTAGTAAGTTTACAAGAATAACAATGAATTTGATAAGATTTTCCTACTTTAGTAATATTAACAAAATTTTGTTGAGCAATCAATAGAGCATTAGAATAAGCAGCACAAGCTTTAAGCCCATAAGGTATAGGTTTTGTAGTGTTAGGCTGTCTTTTAAGAAGCATATTTGCAGCGGCAACCAACCTGAATAAATCTGAATGAGTTCTAGATATATTTCCTTCTGTGGCTACCCAGGTTGGTTCCACATAGCCTTGAGAAAACCATCTTTTTATTTTTTCCCCTAGCATATCTCCTAATTCAAACCCATTAAATTTATCCTTATTATTTTTAATATAGTTCTCATATTTGCCTTCCCCTGAGGAAGCAGAATAATCCCATATTTTAACATCAGAGCTTTTTGGATTATAATATGTAGCAGCATTCGGGAAGCCGCAAGTTAACCAAGCAGGATATTTCGTGAGAGAAGAGTCCCAATACTGATTCCTGTCTCTATATTTTAATATACAGGATGGTAAAGGCAATTCTGTAACTTGTTGATGTGTCTCATTATAATCAGGAAAACCTAAAGTCTGTATTTGTAGAACCCACATCCATCTCTTACCACGATCTGTTCTATCCGGAGCGTCCGTTAGGAACGTCCGATAGCTGGTGCGCAAACAGCCTACTGGTACCCCTCCCCCTTGGAGCACAAGGCAGATTGGTAAAGAATCTGCTCTGCCCTCAAAGTTAATAAAAGAGGAGGTACTCAGTCTGACTTCCGAGTCTTGAGCTCCGCCTATGCGCATAGAATCATTGGTTAAGATTTTAATAGGCTCCTGATCCAACCAACCCACAGGCTGTAACAAAGGGGGGTTAGGAACATATGCCCAATAGGGAATTCCCTGAACTTCAGCCGGCGCGGAGAGCAGAGACAAAAATGCCACAAAATACATGCAAGCAGTCAGGGGTTTTCCCTGGCTGATTATTAATTCTTTTGCTTCTCGAGTGAGAGTTCTTATCTTTGTCCATGTCAAATTATGTCCCCGTGTCGTTTTCAGTTTCAGTTTCTCCATCTGTCGGAGCAGCTGTTTGTTGTTCCTCTTTAGCCGTCTCCTGCGCCTGCGTAAAGTGTGGCCGGACGAGCCTGTCAGGGATCCAGATGGGAGAGTCCGCATCCTGTGGGAAAACACAAGCATACCCTCGTCCCGAGGTTATTAAGACATCCGGTCCTTTCCAGGAACCGGTCAGCAAGTCTTTCCAAAGCACTTTTGGTAATGGAGCCGAAGGCTCTTGAGACCAATGCAACATTGCCGGAGTTTTCTTTTGCTCATTTGTATTTAGATGATTTATAACAAACAGACTGTGGGAAAGAATATGATGAGGAGAAAAATATTTATTAGCAGTTTGCAGCCTTTCGATTTGTAATTTTAAAATTTGGTGAGCTCTCTCAATTATAGCTTGTCCTTGAGGGTTATAAGGAATTCCTGTAGTATGAACAATTTTCCACTGCAAGCAAAAATCATTAAAAGCTTTTGATGTGTATGCCGGACCATTGTCTGTTTTTATTTGTGAAGGAATTCCCATTACCTGAAAACATTGAGTTAAATGTTGTATTACATCCTTTACTGCTTCTCCTGTCCTTGCAGTAGCAAAAATAAAATGAGAGAAAGTATCTATAGTCACATGTACATAGCCCATTTTTCCGAAGGATTGTAAGTGTGTGACATCCATTTGCCATAAAACATTGGGCTTTAATCCCCTGGGATTAACTCCAAATTTTAGAGGGTGGTGGACAGGGGGACAATGTCCACATTGTTTAACTATTTGTCTAGCTTGTTCCCTAGTAATATTAAACATTCTCTTTAAAGCTAAGGCATTCTGATGATGAATTCTATGACTTTCTTGTGCTTCTACCACTGTACAGATAGCTGACCTAGTCAGCATATCTGCCATAGCATTCCCATAAGCCAGAGGTCCTGGCAAATTTGAATGGCCCCTAATGTGGCCAATATAGAACTTTTCTTTTCTTAAACGAATTAAGTTCTGTAAATCTTTTAACAAAGGTAAAATTGTAGAGTTCCCTGCTAAAAGGGCAGTCTCTACTGCTGGAAACAAATTTACTACGTACTTTGAATCTGAGTACAAATTAAAAGGTTGAGAGAAATTTTTAAATGTTAAAATTACTGCTCTAATTTCTGCCTGTTGAGCAGATGTTTGGCCTGTTTCCTCTATCAAAGGCTCACTTTCAGGTACATAAACCACAGCTCTTCCTGTAGAAGACCCATCTGTAAAAACAACCAAAGCCTGTTCAAGTGGCTCTAAAGAGCAAAAGCGAGGGAAGATAAATTCTACAGATTTTGTAAATTCTATAATAGGATGTTTTGGATAATGATACATAATTTGTCCTGTATAACCCTGTAGAGCCAAAATCCAATCTTCATTATTTTGTATTAACTGTTCTACCTGACTCTTATTATATGGGGTAATGAGAATTTGTGGCTCTTTTCCAAATAACTCTCTGGATCTTTGCCTGCCTTTAACAATTAACAAAGAACACATAAATGGGTAGTCTGCAAGCATTTTTGTTTGTGTATGTGGTAAATGCAACCATTCCAGTACCCCATGCTGCCACAAGCAAGCAGTGGGTGTATAAGGAGTAGCAAAAATGAGCAAATGCCAAACTAAATTATAAGATATTTGCTTCACCTTGGCAGCAGTAAGAGCATCTTCCACTAATTCCAATGCTTTTAATGCTTCTGGAGTTAGAGACCTTGGTGACTTTGGATCAGGATCCCCATGTAAAGTGTTAAAAAGAGGGCTTAAAGCTCCGGTGGTTATTTTCAAATGTGGACGAATCCAATTAATGTCTCCCAATAATTTTTGAAAATCATTTAAAGTTTTTAACTTATCCCTTCTGATGGTAACTTTCTGTGTTTGAATATAATCATTATGAATCCATTGTCCTAAATAACTTAATGGCTTATTCCTTTGTATTTTTTCAGGTGCTATAATTAAACCATGAGCAGTTAACTGTGCTATGGTATCTTTAAGTAAGTTTTCTAATGTCTCCCTATTAGGGTGTGCTAACAAAATATCATCCATATAATGTATTATATAAGCTGTAGAATATTTTTTCCTAACTAATTTCAATGCCTGATCCACAAATTTTTGGCATAAAGTGGGGCTATTCTTCATACCTTGAGGCAATGTTTTCCACTGATATCTCTTATAAGGCCTCTGAAAATTAGGTGATGGCACACTAAATGCAAAACATGGGCTGTCTGCAGGATTTAGCTGTATAGTAAAGAAGCAATCTTGTAAATCTATGATAATTATTTGCCAGCCCTCTGGAACTGCTACCGGAGAAGGGAGGCCTGGCTGTAATGCCCCCATATCTTCCATAACGGCATTAACAGCTCTCAGGTCTTGCAATAGTCTCCATTTGCCAGATTTCTTTTTTATAACAAAAACTGGAGTATTCCATGGGCTATTAGATTCTATAATATGCCCTCTTTCTAATTGTTCTTGAACTAATTGCTCTAGAGCCTGTAACTTTTCCTGAGTAAGGGGCCACTGACTAACCCACACAGGCTCAGTCGTTAACCATTTAATCTTATCTGCAAATAAATTTTCTGCAGTGGCCCCTATATAAAATGCTGTTTGCTCAAATGTTCAGCTGTAACCAGTCTTAGATCCCTACACAGGCGAGGTCGCCGTGGACGTAGCAATAAATGTCTCTGCAAATCATGACCCAACATGTGACTTGGACATTCTTTCCGCCCCCTCTTCCGCAAAATTTCCCTGAGCCATGTTGGGTTCATTTTTGGTCTGCTTCAGTGCTGAGGTGTTGGGGGCCTCTGAGGCTTTGGCTCTCTGATTTGGTAGGAGTTGATTTTTCTCTGCATTGGTCTCCTTCCCCTTTGTGCTGGTATCTGGTTCACAGGAAAACATCACCCTTGCTTATTTTGCCAGTTGTCCTTAGTTTCAGTTGGGCCCCTTTTGAGGTATGTTGGGGCAGCTCTCTTCTTAGGATCTGCATCTATCTGGAAAAGAGAAGCAGATTCTCCAACGGAGAGTAAGTTAACACCCGGAAAATTGAGATAACACTTACTTTTTTGATAGACAGTATGATAGGTGTAGGCCCTCTTATACCCCGTGATTGATGGTAGCTTGATATTGTAGAGTGGGCTTGTGTTTGGGTATGGTTCTGACTTGTTTCCCAGCTCCAGCTATTGGTCTAGTACCACTGAGTGGATCAGTTAGCCAAATCAAGAGAAATTGGTTCCTCACCATGGCTGTGCAACACTATTGCACTTGTGTGGGCATCACCTCAGGTTATTTGTTGCTAATTAGGTTAAACAATGTGTTGCTTGGACAGATCTTGGTCATTTCCCCCAGTCGCCTATGTAGCACCTTCTGGCACTAGACACGCTAACTGTCTGGGGACAGACCCTATCCTGGCTTACAGCACGTCATTCCATTTTACGAGTCAGCTGCATATGGTGTCTTCAGCAATAAGGTCTTACCACTGGTCTTTGGTGGGTCATCAAGTACTCTGACAGAAGTCTGTCATTGTTTTGGGAAACCTTGTAGGTTTCTCTGATCAAAAGCTCATTCTGGATGGTAGGCCCAAGCTGGAAGTGGGGGTTACAGGTCAGTGTCCACTAAGAAATTGAGGAAAAACATAACTAATATACAAGAGTTAGAGAGGAGAGAGATAGAGGGGAGAGGGGGAGAGGGAGGGAGGGAAGATGTAGGAGATTTAGGTCAGTTTTTCTCCTACCCTCTCTAGTGTCTTGTGGTTCAGGTGTTTTCTGTAAGGGTCTAGTGAAGGTTCAGCCATTGGTCTGTCTTTTAGGAAGTAGAATTTTATGGTACCATTGCCGTTTGGGTCTGGATTACTGTTTTCCACCCTTCAATTCCATCCCCGCCCTCCCATACATCTTATTTTCTAGTCCATGAGGTGCTTGCTGGGTATGTAAAGCATCTTGGGCAGATTCAGTTTAGGTGTTGCAGATGAGTGAGACTATGTGTCGATTTTTTTTTCTGTGATTGGGTAATTTCGCTGAGAATGATCTGTTCCAGGTTCAACCATTTTTCCTCAAATTTCCTTATGTCGTTTTGTCTTACTGCTGCATAGAATTCCATTGTGCAGATATACCACATCTTTGTTATCCATTCTTCTAATGATGGACATCTGAATTGATTCCAGCTTTTAGCAATTACGAATTGAGCTGCTACAAACATGGTTGAGCAAATCTCTCTGGATTTTTGTTTGAAGGTTTTAGGGTAGATGCCCAGTAATGGTATAACTTGGTCTGTTGGTTTTTCTGTTTTTTTTTTTTTAATTTTTATTTATTTATTTATTTATTTGAGAGCGACAGACACAGAGAGAAAGGCAGATAGAGGGAGAGAGAGAGAATGGGCGCGCCAGGGCTTCCAGCCTCTGCAAACGAACTCCAGACTTGTGTGCCCCCTTGTGCATCTGGCTAACGTGGGACCTGGGGAACCGAGACTCGAACCGGGGTCCTTAGGCTTCACAGACAAGTGCTTAACCGCTACGCTATCTCTCCAGCCCTGTTGGTATTTTTATAGTCAGCTTTTTCAGGAGTCTCCATATTGCTTTCCAAAGTGGTTGTACCATCCTGCATTCCCACCAACAGTGAATGAGTGTCCCTGCTTCTCCACATCCTCGTCAGCATTTATTTTCATTTGACCTTTTGATGTTGGCTATCCTTATTGGGGTAAGGTGGAATCTCATAGTTGTTTTAATTTGCATTTCTCTGATGATTAGGGATGATGAACGTTTTCTTAAGTGTGTGTTTGCCATTTGTATCTCTTCCTCTGTGAATTGCCTGTTTAACTCTGTGCCCCATTTTGTGAGTGGGGTATTTGTTTTCTTATTGTTTAGACTTTTGATTTCTTTGTAAATTCTAGAGATAAGGACTCTCTCAGTTGGATAACCTGCCAATATTTTCTCCCATTCTGTGGGTATTCTATTGGCTTTGCTTATTATGTGCTTGTCTGTAAAGAATCTCTTCAGCTTCATACGATCACAATGGTTGAGTGACTGTTTAAGAACTTGAGCCACTGGGGTTTGGTTCAGGAAGTATTTTAACATTCCTATATCATGGAAAGTACTTCCTAAATTGTCTTCCAGTAGGTTTCGAGTTTCTGGTCTTATGTTGTGGTCTTTGATCCATTTGGATTTGAGTGTAGTGCATGGTGAAATGTGTGGATCAAGTTGTAGTTTCCTGCATGTGGTTATCCAGTTTGTCCAGCACCCTTTGTTGAAGATGCTATCTTTTTTCCAGTCTGTATTGTTGGGCCTTAGTCGAATATCAAGTAGCTATAGTTGCTTGACCCCAAATCTGGGTCCTCAAGTCTATTCCATTGGTCTATACTCCTGTTTTTATGCCAGTACCATGCTGTTTTTATTACTATGGCTTTGTAATATAGGTTTATATCAGGAAAGGTGATGCCACCAGAGGTATTTCTTTTGCTGAGGATATGTTTGGATATGCGAGGCCTTCTGACTTTCCATATGAAATTTGAGATCATTTTTTCTATCTCTGTGAAGAACACTGTAGGGATTTTAATTGGAATTGCGTTAAATCTATATATTGCCTTTGGTAGGATTGTCATCTTCACAATGTTAATTCTGCCTATCCAGGAGCATGGGAAGTCTTTCCATCTTTTCAAGTCCTCCTCAATTTCTTTTTTGAGAGTTTTTATATTTTCGTTTTATAAATCTTTTACTTCCTTGGTTAACATTATTCCAAGGTATTTTATTTTATTTTTTTTGTTGCTATTGAAAATGGGACTATGTCCTTTATTTCTTTTTCTGTGTCTTTGTCATTTGCATACAGAAATGCTACCGATTTTTGTGCATTGATTTTGTATCCTGCTACTTTACTTTTTTGGGATGGAGTCTCTCGGGTCTCTTACATATACAATCATGTCATCAGCGAATAGAGCTAACTTAACTTCTTCCTTTCCAACTTGTATCCCTTTTATTTCCTTCTCCTGCCTTATTGCTTGGGCTAGGACTTCCAGAACTATATTGAAAAGCAGAGGTGAGAGAGGACATCCCTGTCTTGTTTCTGATCTCAATGGGAATTCCTCCACTCTCTCCATTAAGTATTATTTGGGCCTTTGAAGCTTTGTATATTGCCTTTATTATGGTAAGATGTGAACGTGCCATGCCAATTCTCTCCAATGTTTTGATCATGAAGTGAAGTTGTATCTTGTCAAAGGCCTTTTCTGCATCTATCGAAATGATCATGTGGTTTTTATATTTAAGCTTGTTTATGTGGTGTATTACATTGACAGATTTTCCTATGTGGAACCACACCTGTGTTCCTGGGATAAATCCTACTTGGTAAAGGTGGATAATGCTTTTGATGTATTGTTGGATTCGGTTTGCGAGTATTTTGTTGAGTATCTTTGCATCTATGTTCATTAGGGAAATAGGCCGATAGTTTTCTTTTCTTGTGGCATCACTGCCTGGTCTTGAGATTAGGGTGATACTAGCTTCATAGAAGGAGTTGGGTAGCTTTCCCTGTTCTTCAATTGTGTGGCACAGTTTTAGGAAGATTGGTTTGAGTTCTTCCATGAAGGTTTGATGAAATTCGGCTGGGAATCCATCTGGTCCTGGACTCTTCTTTTTTGGGAGGTTTTTTATTACTTTTTCAATCTCCATGAGTGTGATGGGTTCATTGAGGTGGTTGATCTGCTCTGAGTTTAACATTGGTAGATGATATGCATACAGGAATTTATCCATCTCCTCCACATTTTCCAGTTTTGTGGAGTAGAGGTTTTTGAAATAAGTCCTGATGATTCTGCCGATTTCACTCATATGTATTGTGATCTCTCCTTTTTCATTTTGAATTTTGTTAATTTGGAGTCTCTCCTTTTCTTGCTTGATCAAATTGGCCAGAGGGTTGCCAATCTTGTTTATTTTTTCAAAGAACCAGCTCTTTGTTTTGTCAATTGTCCTAATTGTTTCCTTTGTTTCCAATTCATTAATGTCTGCTCTGATTTATATATTTCTTTCCTTCTGGAGCTCTTTCAGTTGGATTTTTCTTATTTTTCCAATGCCTTTAGGTGGATGGTTAGGGTATTGTTTTGGGATCTTTCTGTCTTTTTTATGAAGGCAATGAGTGCTACGAATTTTCCCCTGAGGTCTGCCTTCATAGTGTCCCATAAGTTTTGTTATGATGTGTTCTCATTGTCATTCAATTCCAGGAATTTTGCAATTTCATTTTTTATTTCATCCACTATCCCTTTATTGTTTAAGAGTGTGCTATTCAGTTTCCAGTTGCCATTGGGGTTCTTGTTGTTTTTTTGTTGTTGATTTCTAAGAATATAGCATTATGATCTGATATCATGCAGGGAATTATGTTGATTTTCCTAAATATGTGGAGGCTGTCTTTGTGGCCCAGTATATGGTCTATTTTAGAGAATGTTGCATGGGCTGCTGAGAAGAATGTGTAGTCTGTGGATTTGGGAAGGAAAATGCTGTAGATGTCCATTAGGTCTAAGTGCTCTTTTTGAGCTCTCTTACTTCCCTGTTGAGCTTCTGTATGGATGATCTGTCTATTACTGATAATGGCGTGTTGAAGTCCCCAGCTATGTTGGTGTTGGTGGTTATTTCTGTTTTATTGTCAAGTAGGTTTTCTTTTATGAACTGTGGTGCCCCTGTCTTTGGTGCATACAGATTTATGATTGTAATATCCTCTTGGATTGTTCCCTTTATAAGTAGGAAATAGCCTTCTTTGTCTTTTTTGATTGTTTTTGGTTTGAAGTCACCTTTATCTGCTTTTAATTTAGCTACAACTGCTTGTTTCTTATTCCCATTTGCTTGGAATATTGTTTTCCACCCTTTCACCCTGAGGAGGTTTCTGTCTTTAGTGGTAAGGTGGGTTTCTTGAAGGCAGCTGATTGAGGGGTCTAATTTTTTGATCTACCCTGTTAGCTTGTGTCTCTTGATGGGTGAATTAAGGCCATTAATGTTTAAGGTGATGACTGTGAGATTTGATTTGATCCCTGCCATGTTGAGGTGGTAGAGGTGTGTTGGCATTTCCATGGAATTTATTTATTTATTATTTTTTTAAAATCTACTCTGGGTTTGGTTGCTGTGATCTGCTTCTTGTAGGCATTTGTGTTTGGTTATTTGTTTCTTCTCTGTGGAGAATTTCCTGGAGTACTTTCTGTAGGTTTGGTTCTGTGTTCATATAATTGCAAAGCTGAGTTTTGTCATGGAAAGTTTTCCTTTCACCATCTATTATAAGGGAGACTTTTGCTGGGTAGAATAGTTTGGGTTGGAAGCCATAGTTTCTTATAGTTTGGGGAGTTTCATTCCAGGCCCTTCTAGCTTACAGGGTTTCCTTTGAGAAGTCTGAAGTAATTCTGATGGGGTTTCCTTTGAAAATGGTGTGCTGTTTTTCCCTAGCTGCTTTTAGGATTTTTTCCTTGGTGTCAATATTTAGAATCTTAATGATAATATGTCTTGGAGAGTTTCTCCTTCGGTCTAGTCGGTTAGGAGTTCTGTTTGCTTCTTGAATCTTGATGGGCCTTTCTTTTAAGAGACGGGGATGTTTTCTTCAATTATTGTGTTAAATAAGTTCTCCATGCCTTTGGTCTGAAATTCTTCTCCTTCTGGTATTCCAATGATTCTGATATTAGGACGTTTAAGTGTATCCCACAATTCTCTCATGTTCTGTTCACAGGATCTTTTGAACTTACTGAAATTTTTGGACTCTCAAACTGTTTCTTCCATCCCGTCTTCCAGATAAGTATTTCTATCTTCCACTTTGCTCACTCTATACTTGAGAGCCTCTAGTGAGTTTTGGACTTTTCAATTAAGTTTGCATTTTCTACTGATTTCCTATGTATCACTTCCATCGCTTTGTCCAGTTCCCTTTTTGTCTCATTTTCTGATTTTCTTGATGATTCTTGGAAATCATCCTTGCATTTCTTTATGTTTTCATTTAGTGTGGCCAGCTGATATTTAAGGTCCTCTTTTTTTTCATTCTCCCTCAACTCTCTTAGCTCTCTTTGAATTCCTTCCAGTGTCTTATCATATTGGTCTAGCTTAGTGATGGTAGCATCCACACGATTATCTGTCCTTTGTAGCTTTCCTGCCAGTTCTAGCAGTAGTTTGGTGAGGGTTGCATTGTTCATTGCTTCCACTTGATGTTCTGATCCTAAACACTTTCTATGTTTTGGATACTTGTGATCCTTGTTGGACTGGGTGATCTGTCTGGATTTTCTTGCATTTTATTTTTCATGTTATTTCTTTTGAGCTTTGGTCTGCCCATGTCAATGTATTGGCAGGTAGGTGGGTGGAGCAGCCTGGGTTCTAGCTTAATGCGAATCCAAGGCAGCCTGGAGCAGTTGCAAGCAGCCTGGGTTTTTGCTCACTCTTGCCAAAGCTGCTTATCTATAGCCTGACAGGGGCCCCAAAGTTGCCTGATTTCTCACCCAGTAATGCACCTAAGCTGCCTGCCTTTGAGCTTGAAAGGTGACTGAGATAGCAAGCCCTCAAGCTGCCCTTACTCTGGGTGTGTACATGGGTCTGTAAACAGTTTGTGCTCTCCTGCCTCAGGGGAGTGGGTGATGGGTGGCGATGTACAGGTAGGGGGTGGCACCTGCGCTGGTGCTAGTGACTCAGTGTGGACTTTTGTGGCTCGTGCTGTGGGAGTGGGCCCGCTGCACATGCAATTGTAGTGCAGAGGCAGATGATGTGGGTATGGAATCAGGACACAGCAGAAGCTGACCAGCATCAAGTGATGTGAGCAGAGCAGCAGGGGATCTGGCAGCCACCTATTCACAGCAGGGGTGGCCCCCACAGGCCTGAGAACCGAGCACCACGTGGCTGGTCTACTCGCAGGATCAGAGAACAAGGGCGAGGTAGGAGGTCTCAGCTTCAGTGCAGCGGGCTGGCAGGCATGGTTGATGGGTGTCCAATCAGAGCATAGCCACGCAGGGCATGCAGAGCGTGCGTGGGCGGGGGGCACGACGGGGTATATGGAGCGAGTGGGGCATGCAGCAGGGGGGGCACGGGGCAAGCCGGGGCACCAGGCGATCAGGGCGTGGCGTATGTTTAGGTGGCGGGGTGCAGGGGGCATGTGGGTGGGGCACCCGGGAGGGGCAGGGGGTGTGGTTGTTCCTGTCAGTCGGGGGGGCGAGGGGCATGCGGTGGGCACAGGTGGGCGCACGCGCAGTGGGGGAGAGCAGGGCGCGAGGGGGGCCCGGGGGAGCAAGCAGGAGACGTGGGACGAATGGAGGCCGCGGTGTGTGGGGGGCTAGGGTCGTGGAGTGCGCAAGGGGGGCTCGGGGTGTGCGGGGGGTGCGGGGGTCACGGGTCGCGCAGTGGAGCGGGGGGGTGCGGGGCACGCTGAGGCACGCTGCGGGGCGGTCTGGATGCGGGGGCACGGGGCACGTGGGGGGCGCGAGGTATGCAGGAGTGGGGTGCGGAGAGCGCGGGGCGCAGTGGAGGGCGTGGGGTGCCGCTGGGCGCAAGGGATTCGCAGCGCACGTGATGCGTTGGTGCGTGTGTGGGTGGCGCGGGGCATGCGGGGGGGCGGAGCACGCGGGGTGGGGCGCAGGGGGGTTCGCGGGGGTCGCGTGGTGCGCCGGTGTTCTGGAGAACATGGAGTTGCGCTGGGGGCGGGATATCGCGGGACCCCGCGAGGCGCGCTGGACACGTGGGGGTGGGGGGGCCGGGGCATGTGGGGGCGGCTCGAGGAGTGTGGGGTGGGTGCGGGGGGCGCCATGGACGTGTTGGCGCAGGGCACGCCTGGGCGCGGGGCGCTTCGGGGCGGATAGGGGGTGTGTGGCACGCGGGGGAGGGGGTCATGAGGTGCACGGGGGTGAGGCGTGGGGGGTCACTGTGCGTGCGGGGCCAACGGGACACGTGGGGCTTGGTGCACGCGGGGCCACCGGGGCGCCGGGCTGCCCCTGATGTGGCAAGTCACGACAGGCGGGGGGGGCGTCAGTCTTGGGGGGGTGTGTGCTTCCCTAGTTATCCCCAATCTGTACCCTCACTCTTGCAAAACGTTCCTAATTTCCCTCTAATACTTGCCTTTTTTTTTTTCCCTTGTTATCTGTAGTGCAGCTAGGCAGTCGCCATCTTGACTGGATGTCCTAAAGAATTTTTTTTATTAGTTTTGTACTCAGTGTATACAGTCAAGTTGGTACCATTGTTCACCTCCTCCTTGTCCTCCCCACTCCACAGGGACCCTCCTCCTTGGGGAATAATGGTCATGCATTGTGAGGTTAACCATCACATTATGGGGAAGAGGTAATATCTCTGTGTATCATGACCCAACATGTGGCTCTGAAAATCTTTTCATCCTCTCTTTTGCGAATTCCCCTGAGCCATGTTGGCTTCATTTTAGGTCTGCTTTAGTGATGAGGTCTTGGGAGCCTCTGTGTCTCTGGATATCTGATTTGGTAAGAGTTGAGTGTTCTCTGTGTCTATCTCCTTCACCCTTGTGCTGGTACCAGTTTTACCAAGAATGAAGCAGTCTTTCATATTTCCCCAGTTACTCTTGGTTTCAGCTGGGGCCCTTTTGAGGTGTGATGGGCTGGTTTTTTGTTAGGATCTGCATCTATCTGAAAAAGAGAAGCAAATCCTCCAATGGACAATGAACTCAGCAACAGATAAATGGGATAACCATTGTTTGTTTGTAAAGAGAATAAGAAGAATATAATAGGTGTAGGCCCTTTTGTAGCCCACGATCTGTGGGAGCTTGATAATGGAGAGAGGGCTCAGTTTTGGATATGATTATGACTTATTTCCCAGCTCCAGCTATGGGTTCAATTTAGCTTCACTTTGAGCATCATGACATTGACATGTAAGAATTTTATGTAAATGTGAAAGAGAAACAGTTTATCTTTCTGAAAAATGATGTTTGTGAATGAAATCAGTTTTCATACCATGAATGTGAACACTACTCAAGCATTTGCTACAGTTCACAAAATGAAATCATGGACCAATTTTTAGTGGAGATACTTGTCAATAAACAAAAAGGAAGCAACATTATGGCATGGTTTAAATTTCATAATTTAAAGTCTACAGAGGTATTAGAGTTATAAAATGTCCTTGCCAATCTACATGGAAGGATCTTTTGAAAAAAAAAAATTCCAGTATCAGAAGACTTTAAAAATATATCTGAAAGGAACCAAGTTAATGTACAACAGTTCTCTACCTGGGCATCCATATTTACTATGGAGCAGTATTCATAATAGCAAAGTTATGCAATCTGCCTAGGTGTCTTTCAACAGATGCATAGATTGTTACTAGAAAAAATTGTGTGCTGGGGATGAAATATCATCTAGTGACTTGTTGGCCATGGAGGTCCCTGTTGCCCCCAGAACATTACAGGCCATTGCCAAGGCCCTTGGTTTCCCACCAGGAATCAATGCGAAGACCCTATTGTTGAAGACTCCACATATTTAGGCTGAAGTCACTGAGAATTCCTCCTGGAACAGAGATGAAAACCTCCTCCATGTAGACCAGCTGACAGAAAGCTGGAAAAAGCTACACTGCTTACAGTTCAATGGGAGAGAGAAATCACCAGTGGAGATACTCAACAGTAGATATTGCAAAGCCTTAAATTTGGCTAGCCAGGCCAAATTAGCCAATGGGTGTAATAGTGGTGTGTCTGTTATGGGGAAAACCAACCACTATTTGCTTTGACTGGAAGCCCAGTCTGCAGGAGGGAATACATCTTGGATACTGAAACTTTTGACTGGTGTAGTTATGAGCCCTAGAGGTGTAATGTCTGCTGATGTCTGGCTAAATATATATATTATGCTCACCAAATTGCATGGTAAGCACTTATATTAATGTTCATACACATATACTAATGATACTCTCACTTTTGTTTATATAAGCTTCACTTTTCAGATGGCAGTGACCTTGGGATAACTCAGAAGGCACTGTGGTGCTGAGAAGACGTGACAGAGGAGCACTCAGCAACAAAATATCTCTACCACAGCTTCCAAGGCTCAGGGTCCATTGGGGAAGAGGTGGTAGAAAGAATTTAAGAGCCAAAGGAAGGGTAGGACTCATTATAAGGTGCTCCTCCAGACACAAAATGGCCTGGATATCCATGACCTTGCATTGACTGACACTACCTACACAAGGCCATTGTAATGTGAGGAAAATATGATAACATCAAAATAAAAGAGAAACTGATTGAGAGAAGGGGAGGTATGATGGAGAGTTGAGTTGCAAAGGGGAAAGTGGGGGTAGGGAGAGAATTACCATGGGTTACTACAATTATGAAAGTTGTCAATAAAAATAAATTTAGAAAATCAACAACAACAACAAAAAAGAAAATGTGAGCTGGATGTGGTGGTGCATGCCTTTAATACCAGCACTCAGGAGGCAGAGGCAGGAGAATCACCATGAGTTATAGGCCACCCTGAGATCACATAGTAAATTCCAGGTAAGTCAGGGCTAGAGTGAGACTCTAATTACCTCATTTATTCTAAAAGCTCCACACCCCAGTTCAAAGAGATTTTCTTAACCATGTTTACAGTTGCTCAATTTATAATAGCTAAGAGCTGGAATCAACCCCGATGTAAATAATTAGGTGAAAGGATAACCAAGATGTGGCATATCTATACAATGGAATTCTACACAGCAGTAAGGAAAAATGACACAATGAAAATTGAAGAAAAATGGTCAAACCTGGAACAGATCATTCTCAGTGAACTCACTCAACCACAAAAAGATAATTGTCACATAGTCTAACTCACCTACAGCTCCTAACCCGATTCTACAGGAGATGCTGTCATACCTAACATGCATGTTAAGGACTGAGCAATAGGGTGGATGGGATGGGAGGGAAAGGTAAAGGTGGATTTGGGGGACACAAAATTGGACGCAAATGACAATAGTACAATAAAATTTTATATTCTAAAAGACAGACTAAATGGTTGAATCTTCATCAGGCACTTAGAGGTAACACCTGAATCACAAGATCCTGGGGAATGTATGATAAAGACTGATATTAATCTTCTCCTCTCTCTCTCTCTCTCTCTCTCTCTCTCTCTCTCTCTCTCTCTTACATTCACTCTGTCTTCTCTCTATCTCATTTATATTACTTATCTTATTCTTCCTTCACTTCTTGGGTGCGTTGCTGACCTGTAACTCCCAGTACCAGCATGTTGCTAACATCCACAATGAGCTGTTGATTAGAGAGACTTACAAGGTTTCCCAAAAGAAGACAGATTTCTATCAGAGTACTTGATGACCACCAAACGACAGTGGTAAGACCCTACTGGCTGAAGACACCATATGCTGTTGGTATGTAACATAGAGTAACCTGGCTGGAATCTGGAAGAGAGTCAGTCCCCAGAAAGTTAGCTTGTCTAGTGCCAGAAGGTGCTACATTAGTGACTGGGGAAAAATGATCAACACTTGTCCAAGCAACTCGTGGTCTAAGCTACTCAGCAGAAAACAACCTGATGTGATGCTCACACAAGTGCAATATTGACAGAAAGCCATGGTGGGAAACCCCTACTCTTGATTTGGCTAACTGATCTGCTTAGTGGAATGGAACTAATAGCTGAAACTAGGAATCAAGTCAGAAACATATCCACTCTCTATTATTAAGCTCCCATCAATCATGGGCTACAAGAGCATGCACACCTATTAAATTCTCTCTAAAAACAAAGGGTATCCCATTTATCTGGTGCTAACATCACTCTCATTTGGAGAATTTGCTTATCTTTTTCAGATGGACACAGATTCTAAGGAGAGAACTGGCCCATCACAACCCAAAAGGGTCCCAGCTGAAACTAAGAGCATTTGGAGAAATGAGCAAGAGTGCTGCTTCCTTGGTGAACTGGATACCAGCACCAGGTTGAAGGAGATAGACACAGAGAATACTCAACTTCTACAAAACCAGATATTCAGAGACACAGAGGCTCCCAAGACCTCATCACTGAAGCAGATCTAAAGTGAGCTCAACTTGGCTCAGGGAAATTTGTGGAAGAGGGAGCAGAAAGAATGTTAGAACCACACATTGGGTTATTATGCACATAGACATTGGCTCTTACCCATAAGTGATGGCTAGCCCCAAAATGCATAACCTGTATTCCCCAACAAGGTGGATCCCTGTGGAGGGGAGAGGATAGGGAGGAGGCTAATGATGGTACTAACATGACTGTATACACTGTGTACATAAATAATTAAAAAATAAAGTGTATGCAGACAAATTGGAGTTTTATTCAGGCATTCTGAAGAATGAAATCATTTTGTTTTCTGGAAAGGGGTTTCAATTGGAAAGCATTATAAGTCAGACTCAGAAAGACAAGAATCACATTTTTCCTCTTATTTGTGGATTCTATATACAAGTGTGTGTACGTGCATGTGTGTGTGTGTGTGTTTGTGTATAAGTGTGTATAAACTAGTGTTGTAACTACTTTCTTGTTTCTATAACAAACACCTGCCCAGAAGCTACTTATGGGAGGAAAGCATTTATTCCAGGAAAAGCCCCAACGTGGTAGAAGCAGCTGCTTCAACATTATATATATATATATATATATATATATGGAGAGAGAGAGAGAGAGAGAGAGATCGAGAGAAGCCAATAGAGAGAAGTATGAATAGCCAGAGATCAAACTTGGCTTTCAACACACATTAGGGCTGGACTCAATATCCAACCCAATGACACACCTCCAGCAGGCTTCTGGAGACTTAAGTGGGAATTGGAATCTAAAGTACCTGAGTCTATGTAAGATATATATTCAAATTACCACATATACATAGTATATATCCATATATATGTATATACATATATACAAGTGCATATAATACAAATATGCAGATGTAGAAATATATGCACATAAAAAACCTGTAAAATCTTCAGACATACATAATATGTTCTCTTAGCCCATTTTCATCTGCATGAGTGGAAACTCTTTCCACCCTCTCTGATAAATATTTCACTTCAAATTGAGTTTTAAATATTACTAATAACAATCTAATAATAATATAATTTATAATAGCCTATCCTATTAAATTATGATGGTATTTTCAGTGATAGATGCTATACAGAATTAGAACATTGTGAGTAATGTTATCTAAAGGACTCATTCAACTGAGCAGAAAATAAATGCTCCATGAGAAGATTAAGTACATTGGAGGATTTAAATGAATTCCTACAGCCTGTCATGGTGGTTCAACCCTCTAATCCATATACTCAGGAGGAGGTTGAGGCAGGAGTGTTGTCATGAGCTTGAGACCAGTCTGGGCAATAAAAGTAGTATAGTGAGACTCTATTACAAAATATACAAACAATGAATATATGCTAAAGTCTCTATGTCATTTTATGCTGTTCTATTTTGAATCTCTTATGAAAGTATAATCAGAAAACTAAGGGTTTTTGTATGCATTTAAATTTACATGTTTTTAGATGAAGACATGGTTTGTAAGTAAACTCAAATATTTTGTAATAGAAGAAAGGAATTATAATCATAAAATGGTATGCCTGCATTAAATAATCAGAGATTTCATAGGAACTATTTTGTCTGCATTGTTACTGGTTTCTATTGGTACGTTTTGCCTAAAGAAATGTACACATAATTATTGTCACAATATTGATTATTGTAGGTATGTATTTCATATCATGGAAAACAAAGAATTGGGTAAATTATAGAAAATTACTGTATCAATTACTTTTAATTGTTGTGACAAAAATATCCAACCAGAAGCAGATTATGGAAGTACAGAGTTTCTTTCAGCTTACAGCATTGAGTAGAAATATCCATCATGGTGAAGAAAGCATGGGAGGAGCAGATAGCTGGAGTCACCAGTTCATATCAACATAGATAAAATAAAGAGAAGAGGCAATACTGACTTATAACACCTTATGGCATGTCCCAAATGACACATTTCTTCCAGAAATATTCTACCTCCTAAATTTTCCTTTCCAAACAGCAATAACATCTGAGGATTAACAACACATGAATGAGGGGCATTTTATATTCAAAACACCACAAGTAGTAATGAGTTTTACTGGCCTTCAAGTAAGAAAATATTTGTCATGTACATAGAAGGCCTCATTTTTTTTGTACCTAGTCAACAAGTCTGCTTTATAAATGTGACATGCATTATACTGGATAAGTACATTAATTTAAAGAAAATTCAAGGATTTCTTACTTTGAATTTGTAACCAAAGGAAAATTAGACAAATGTACTAGTTGTGTGGCTTTTAATGGACTTATTTATGAATAACAATATCATAGCTATAGCTTTTATATTTCTTTAGATTTCCTTTTCTTTCCTTTTCATAAGGACTTAAATAAGGTGAGCAAATATTGGAAAATATCTTCCTGACATTTTACTGCTCTTATCCATAGACTAGAATAAGAGTGCTCTAAAGAAGACTCATGTTCAAAAGAGTGGAAGTCTAATGGGCTTTCCCTTTTCATAACCTGGCATTTATTATTTATCAATATTCACCCAAACTTCCCTTTTCTTGGAGAGTAATAATTAAGACAACAGTGTCTACCTGTTTGAAGCCTTAAACACCCTTATGGAGGTAGATAACTCATATGTTTATAGTCTAGTCCTAAAGCTACAGCAAAGAAATAGAGTGAATGCCTATAATTAGTCTTAATCTATACATAATTTGCATGAAATTTGCAAAACTTCTCAGAATTTGAAAAACTAAAAGCAATAATTCTTATTTCTTTAAAATAAAATAAATTAAACTTTTAAAAATAATATTTATTTGTCTGTATTCTCTTGGAGATACAATGATGAATGTTGCCTATTTTCTTCTAACTATTGTTACTATTCCTGGGGGTTTACCATGGAATTTTTTCCCTTATGGTTTAAAGAGAGATACTCATTTTTTTTTACATCTTTTTACTACTTTATTATTTTTCCCAAAAGAATGTAAGCTTTGTGATAGTAGTCTTCTTTCTCTTGTTCAGTAACCCCTGTCCATGTCTAGCTTAGAGCAGGCAGTCATAAGAGGGACCAATGAAGTAATGATATACTACTCCCCACCCCTTAAGGATTATGTGCTTCCATTCCCCTTACTCATTGTTCTCACACATGCACCGCACTGACAAATCAGTTTATCAAAAATGGAGAGCTGGTTGTGATATTTCCCAGATTAAAAATCATGTGCTCTTAAGTACAATAACAGACATTTTCCTCAGCAGATATAAATTGGTAGAACTGCTTTAAATCTACTTTAGATGAGGGTTTCTTTTTTTATTAATTACAGACATACTTAGTATGGATACATCATGTGTTGATAACATCCTTTCCCTCGTCCCTGCCCCCATTCTGATGGGGGCCTACCTCAGCAGGGTAGCAGGTTTTCCCTGTGGTACTATCAAGGGCTCTTTCTTATTCTGCCAGCAGCCTATATTATATTCCCAGTTAGGGTAATGTAGAGATCAAATGCTTAAAGAAAATTTTCAAACTTCAGTAAAACTTCAGTTCATACAAGGATAGACATGTGAATGCATTAAAATTTAATTCACATACTTTCATTTCCTCCTTTTCTTTACTTTTCTGTATTTTTCAGCTGATTAACCTGATGTTCCATGTCTTAATTTATGTTTACTTTTCTGTCAAAGCACTTGATTACTTGCCTCTGGTAAAAGATAATACCCTATTGCTGAAGACACCATATGCTGCCAAAATAAAACACAGAAACCTGGCTGGAATCCAGAAGAGAGCCAGTCCCCAAACAGTTAGCCCATCTAGTGCTGGAAAGTGCTATATGAGCTACTGGGGGAAAGTGGCCAACAACAGCATGAGCAAGCAGAAGTGTAAGCTATTCACAAGCAACCAGTCTGACAAGAAATACACATCAGTGCAATGGTGGCACTCATCCTTCGTGGGTAACCAATAGCTTTCTGATTGGCTAAGAGATCTGCTCAGTGGAATGGAAGCCATAACTGGAACTAGGAACCATGTCAGAATAGTATGGAGACAAAGATTATGCTCTCCAGTGTCAAGCTCTAACTATTCTTTGACTAAAAGAGGGGCTACATTCGTCAAGATCTTCCTAAATAAATAACACTTCTCCAATTTAACCTATGCTGATTTCACTGTCTTTTAGAGAATCTGTTTCTCTTTTTCCAGAAAGTAGCAAGACTTGAGGAAAAAAACACCTTTCATATTTCAGCCAAGGCCCAAGTGAAACCACGGAGGATTTAAGGAGACAAGAAATGGTGCTGCTCCTATAGTGAGCCTGAAAATCAGTGCCAGGGTGAAGGAGACAGATACTGAGGATACTCAACACATATCAAAGCAGAAACCTAAAGGCTCCTAGGAGCGCATCACTTAAGTAGATACCCACTAAGGCTCAGGGAATTTTTGTAGAAGAGGGGACTGAAAGAATATAAGAGCCACAAATTGGGACATTATGCCCAGAGGCATTGCCTCACCCAAATAACTGATTGCTGCTCCCACAAGGTATAATCCACAATGCCACGGGGAATACCAGCAATCCCACTGAGGAGAACCACCAATAGAATGGGACCAGGGAGGAGGGAAAAGATGGTACCAACACATGATGTATCCACACAAAGATTGTTTCTAATTTAAAATATTCTTAAAAATCTTTCCTTCTTTCATGTGTTGTTTAATTTATATTTCTACATATTTATACATCTCTGACAATAAATAAGTCTTATTTTTCAATGAATCACTATGTGAAATCATATGAAAGAATTATCATGTAAAAGGTCATTATTTCTTTATAGTTACAAAATTAGGATTCCTGTAAGATTTTCTTTTTAATCACAGATCTATAATTTTTATAGTTTATGTAAAAATCTTTTTCAAAACACCCAACATTTTTTTTCCTTTAAGTTTTCTAATCTTAGACAGGTTATTTTCCTCATTACACTTACAAAAATACACTATATTCTGGTGAATTTTGGCAACAAAATTTCAATAAAAATCATCATATTTTTCAGCTAAATCATTATATAATTAACTACATGGCTTAATTTGGTTTGGTTCCTATTTGATATGCTTTGAAGAATAGTGACAATATGGCTTTCCTTCAATTGCTAGTACAAAGAGTATAATTTGGAGCTCAGTGTGGTGGTGCATACCTTTAATCCCAACACTCGGGAAGCAGAGGTAAGAGGACCACCAAGAGTTCCAGGCCACCCTGAGACTACATAGTGAATTCCAGGTCATCCTGGACAAGAGTGAGACCCTACCTCGAAAAACCAAAAAAAAAAAAAAACAAAAAAACATATATATATATATAATAAAATAAAAATATAAAAATAAAATTTAAAATAAAATTTGGATTTAGGTTTAGATTTCATGTGATCTACTTCCTATTAACCAATAGTTGAAGCAAATAAATAAAAGATTGATTAAGTAGGATAATATTATAAGTCTACTTTTGCCTATACTTGTTCTAAATATTGGAAGAGTTTTAAAAATTTGCAACAAAGACAAAGTTTTGAGTTTATTGTCTAGTAGAGAGTGGTAATTAAAGGAAATAGTGAGTGAACAATGTAAGCACTGATTTGTAGGAGGAAAGAGTGTTTTCTAGGCCATAGATGGATTGGAAAAATGAAATATGTGACACTTTTCAAAGGAAAATCTTTGGATAACATTCACATACTCAGCTGACTTAACAAGGATAAATGAAGTTCTTCATTCAATCTAATTAATTCATTCTAACAATACTTTAATTAGTATTAAGCATGCAAAAAGGCACTGCTACAATAAGTTTAACATTAGAAGTTCTAAGTAACTGTGGTAATGGTGATTTTCAGTATCACTGCTCTTCCAAGAGGTGGAAACCAACAATCCCATATGAAAATCTTTAAAGTTAAAGGCTATCAATGAAACCCAGAGTTACAAAGGAATCAAATTTTATGGCTTCTTCAAGTCATCACCCCCTTAATGTTCTACTTTCATCTTCAGTAAGTTCTGTTAACACCTTGTAGGATTACACAATGGTGAAGAAATGTGAGATGACCATTTCTCTGAAACCCAATAGCCTTCCACATCAAATGGATGCAGTTGGCATTTAACACCAGTCAAAGATAGTCTGTGCTGCTTTTTCAGGTGCACACGTCACATCTAAGATAAATCAAATGTATAAAGCTTTGACCATATTGTAATTATCTTTTCCCCTTGCAGATTCAGTTACAGTCACTTTTATAAAAATGTCTTACAAAAAAAAAACCCGCAGTTATTTGATAAAATCAGAAAAATGATAAAGCAACTGAGAAAGTGTCATATGGGAATGGACTGGTGTAAACATGTAGTCTAAGAACACAAAGACAACTGTAGCTGGAAATTTATCATTTGATAAGATGAAGGCAGTATTCTGAATATTCTAAGATTAATATTAAGGTTTGTGTTAATAAGAAATCTTAACACTCCATCCACTAGAGGGCAATCAATACATTAGACACAGACACTTCCCCCCACCCTGACTTGGTACCTAGTAACTTTAACAAAATCTTGTAGATACGAAGAGGGAGCTGTCATGTAGTTTTTCTCACTTAAAATAGCATTTGTCTCTTTGAGACTCACTTCATGGGTAGTGGGTCTAGAAGTGGCCATTAAACATGCTCTAGACCCTTTTCTTTAGTATTAAAAGTACCATTTTTCTTTTTTTTTCCCTGACACTTAAATAGCTAACAAGTAGATAAGCACATTTGAGGTAAATGAGATTTAACCCTAAGTAAAACAGCATTTGACTTTGTCACATAGGTTCCCAATATCTGCTCATTCTATAAGGAGGCATATGATGCAGATAAAATGCTTGTCAAGCCATTTTGGTGATTGGACTGTTTCTCTTCTAGTGGCTTTTCCTACTAGACAATCTACTAGGTTTTTGTTTTTTTTTCAAGACTGAGAGAATACATTTGAAAAATAGCTGAAAGAAAAGACCCTTACTATTTTCATAACTTGATGAAATACTGAAAGTTTTTGGGAAAAAAAAATGAAGGCAAGACCTAATGTTATAACAGACATGATTGACCTATGCAGCCGGTCTGGAAATTAAAGCAAATCTAGGCATTTCTACTGTTTCATTTGGAGGGTTTGGCTCCAGATAATTGTTAATCATTCATCAAAGCTATATGAAAGAATAAAATATTAGATTATATAAAATCCTCACAAATTACAAAAGATTTGAAGCTGTTTTAAGGGTACAAAGGTCATTGGTTCCTTTTATGCTTGCTATGAAACCAACATCCTGTTAGATTTTTTTTCATCTGCTGACATATTATGAAATTGTATGTATATGTCTTAACAAAAATGTGCACTATTATATAGTACAATCTTTCTTTCTAAATTAGCAAATCTTTTAAATGGATATGTCCAAAATATACTAGATATGGTTAAAAACATAAATAATTCCTACTTTAAAATATTTTGCAAGATAAAAATACTAAAATACATGGCAATTACTATTTGAGAGTAATTCTTAATGGACTCTTGATTTAATGATAATGTTCATTCAGCCTGAGGCTGTTCATGTTTCCCTAGATACCTTAGGAATCCATTCTTGGAGAAAAGCTACTAATTTAATACCTAGACCTAGTTTCCTAATTTCCATTGATACAATATCAGTTTTGAAGCTCTAGATTTTTCTAGCCTTAGCTCAATTAATATGTCACAATATAGATATGTGATAACATATTTAGTTTGCATTCATTTCTTACTTCCTCCATGTTTCTGATTTTAAATGCAAAGTAATGCTTCTTAGTTTATATCTTAAGTAAATGAATTTATTCCTTGTTTATACTTGTGCTTCTACCTATACACAGGGACTTCTTTCTAGATATTGGCTTCCAGTTTAACACAAAATTTGTAAAGCATGGGAAATAGACATTTGTGTTATATTGAAACACATACTACCTTTTCAATCAGTTCCATTGCTGATTTTTGGCACCAAAGATTATTGAATGACCTTAAGACAAATGTTGAAACTTCTTTTTATTCTCTAGTTTCTCTTTTAAAGATAAGATTATAACATCTCCCTCTTTGGGACATCATATGGTTTAATAGAAGACAAGGGAAATTAAATAATATATTTTTCACTTTGATAATCTTAGAAGTGTAAGAATTTCTACAAATGTTTTATTTGCCTGTTAGACCTATCATTCATCCATTTTCACTGTTCCATATAACCTTTGAACAGCAGCTTACCTTATCTTATATCCTTCTTTTATTCCCAGTGAGAAATAACAAGGTATTGAAAACTTTCAAAAATATTATAACATGATGTATACATTATTTATTTTCTTATGATTTTCTAAATTCAAAAGACTTTCCTAAATGTGTGGGATGCACACAAATACTGCTAGTCTTCTGAGGAAAACCAAAGCTGTTCTGTTTCTTACAGGAAGCGATCTAGTGAGTGAAGTTAATATTTGCATCGTGTATCATGGCTGATTGAAGGCAGCTTGGAGTAAGCATTCTCTCCTGAGTACAAATAGTGTCTTAGTATGTGTTTACATCTATTTTGAAATTTTCATGATGTAAGTTTAAGAAGAATACAAAGCCAAACTTTCTTTTCATTCAGACAAAAAAAAAAAATACTGGGATATATAAAAAGGTTACTTCAGCTTCTTCCTGTAATCAATATTTTATTTATATTTTAGTATCATCGTCTATGAAGAAAAATATTCTTATGGAATTCCAATGTTCCACTGATTTTAGTATAACACTGTTTGTCTACCTTATTCCCCAAGTGTCTCAAACTACACTGTCTCCTTCTCAGCAGATATCTATGTTGGTTCCTGCTTGGTGGTACAGATAAATCTTACAGAGAGGTGGCACTTGCACATATCCCTATTTGTCCCCATAGTCCCCATTACCTAGTGCAGAAAAATAGTGGTAGCCTTAGGGACACCTGGAGGAGACAGCGATAAAATCAGAGCTGTAATACAGGGAGCAGCATTTGGTGGCATTGAAGACATTGAAGGCATTGAGGCTATTAAGGCTGTCACTTGTTTATGCTTCAACAGACCTCCAGAATTGCCTGGATTTTGAGAGTTCCAGAGAGTGGAGCTACATTTTAGTCTTTACAACTGTTTTTATGTTATGCTAAGGAAAATAGTTAAGATCAGGTGATCTGTGTATTTATCTGTTACTTTTACATGCTGATGTTCCATTGTTTTGATTTTTCTCATCAGAAACAGTCCTAAAAGATTTTCTTTTACATCAGATTGAATTTTCCACAATAATTTTAATTTTAGAATAAAGTCTTTTACATATAATGCTTTATGTTTTATACTACTTTTCTACTTTAAAAATATTTTCAAACTAAGTTTGTGGGATATAGATGTATGTAAACATACACACACACACACACACACACATATATATTTATACATACATATATATATATATATATATATATATATATATTTCATATCTGTAATCATACATATATTTTCATATGAATTTGAATGGTAAATTCAGGACTGAAAGGGACTGAAGGATTTCTCTTCCCAACCTTTTTTTGGTAGGATAGTGACAGTATTTACCAGTCCTGGGAGAGATTACCTGGATTCCTATCAGAATGGTCTTTGTGACTAGATATGTGGACCTTAGTTTCCTAACCTGTGAATAGTAAGTTTTGGTTTACCTAACTGGTTGAATTGCAAAAATGAACCAAGGAATGTTTGGGAAAAAGTTTAAAAATATAAAGCTCTTCATATATACATATGTATATACTGATTTGTAATCATACAGAACAAAAACTTTCACCTGCATAAAAAACCATGTAAAGTAGCATTGTTTTTCTTTCATAGTGAGGCAATTAGAGCTTCAGAGCAAACATTCATATAGCTTGTAAGTGAATGAAATCAGTTTCCAGCCAGATATTGTTGATTCCACAGATAGCTAATATTGCCTCCCAGCAACCAAAATAAAAACATTCTGTTTGCTTACCATTACTAAATTGACTTCAAGTGGTAGTAACATAGGGTTTAAGGGCTGGATGGTTTATCAAACATTTGAATAAGAATTTCCCTTTATAGGGTAGTATGGTTATAAATTGTCTCTAAAAATAAGATCAAAATGTAAAAATTATAAAATTATTGAGACTTGATAATGTCACTCTGATAATCACAATAGTGGAATAATAAAGCATAATTGATTAGTCTATCAATACACCAATCACATCAATTTTTCTATGCAAGAAGTGACCCATAGATTAAGGAATAAAAACAGGGTTTTCCACAAATTGTGTCATTTCTGATATTAATTTAAGTTCACTAAATATAACCAATTTTTTAAGAACAAACAATGTGTCACACAGACAGTATCATAGCAGTACTAAAAACACAGTAAGTATGTGTTCACAACATTATGAAGCTACATTCAAAAATGCATTCTAAATATATGCATGATGCCAGAAAGTAGGATAACAGGAAAGAGGAATAAGAAGAAAATTTTAAAATCAAAATAAAAACAGGCTTTATTATCATAAACATCAAATACAAGTAGAAATACATAATTACTATTTTTGTATAGTGACCCAATATATGGGAATAAATACATTGATTTACAAAGAGTCTGAAGATTATTGTTGGAAATTTTGGCACTTTGAGCTGATTATATACATGTCTGAGTGAGAAATAATCATACACAAAGAACATCATTCCTTAAGCATTTCTTCTCATCCAAATTCATTAGAGCACATCTGAAGGTTTCATTATTTTTTGAGTATATTAATAAAACCAGCACACACTTGTAGTTAATATTGTATGCATGAATTATTCTGTCAGTTAGTTACAAAGCCAACCTATCAATCCTGAAATTAAAAAATATAGCAGGAAAAATTAGTATGTTCTGGCTACCACAGGCTAAGCTGAACAATACACTCTGGTTGGATCTTAGAACAGAACTATCATGCAGATGAAAAATGATAGTAACCAATAAAATGGGAAGAAGCAGAGCCTAATTGGCATTTGGCTAATAGCAATGCAATTCTACATATCATATGCTTCTCTCTAGTGATGTGGCTTATTGCATATTGTTCTTTTCACAAATGCTCTCTAGGAAGCAAGCATGTCATTTATTCCACATGTCCATTTGTGAAAATCCTGAGAAAATTTTTATAGCTCAGACAATATAGGACAGGTAATGGCAGTTTTTTTTTTTCTAGTTTCCCTCTGTGCATGTGTGACAAACCATATTAATAATATTTGGAATCAAAGCATGTTGCTAACTTCTTGCTCCATGAAGTAATGTACCGCACTAGGTTGCATCAGTCTGCTAGGCCTAATCTAGCTTTCCCCAGTGGCTTCTGGAGCCTCACGGGAGAGATAGTGTATTAGTTCCATTTATGAGTAGAATGATAAATGGTTTTGCCCTTAATAAATGTAAAGGACTAGATGAAGAGCTCAGGACAACTGCTTTTTACTCCCTTAAGCAGCAAGAACTTTTAATCCTCCTCATTCCCTCCTCCACTAATTTTGCATGAACTATGCTGTTAGCCACATAAAATGATGAATGCTTGAAATAGTCTAGGAAGGTTGAGCTAATGAGAATGTTGTCGTTAAAACTCTGTACTATAGTTAAGAGGCAGGCACCAAAGTTCTGAGGACACTTAGGCTTTGAACTTTTCCCTCCAGTGCTGCTGATATAGCATTGCATATTTAGTCCTTTACAGCACAGGGGCTTACTTAGTCATGAAGAGGACATTTCTTATCAGGCATTGATAATGTTTTTGACTGCAATTAGCCATGATTTCAACTATGTTTTATGTGCTACAGGGCTCTGAGTATTTTATTTCCAGCAGTGGTGTGTGAAGCTTGTCCCTTTAGTGACATACTATCAACTATGGAGATTAATAATCTATTCAATGTGACTCCTTTTACAAGTTGCTATGTTTACTCAAATAGTGGAGAATAGACAAAAGGATAAGAGTTGAAGTCCAAATGCTTTATATCTTGTTAGGGAAATGCATGTGCTTTCCTGAGCAACAGTTTCTAGCCTCTTGCTTTAATCAGCAAGGACAGATAAAAACATAGTACACTATAATTAGTTGATATTAAGCAATTGTAATCATCATTTTGTGGTTTTACATATTTTTTTGAATTTATAAAAGTCACTAATGATTGCACACCCATTGTGAAAAATTAAAAGTTAAGTAAAAGTTAAGTCGGGGGGGGGCAGGGAAGGAATTACCATGGGATATTTTTTTATAACCATGGAAAATGCTAATAAAAATTTTAAAAAACAAACAAACAATAAACGAAAACGAAAAAGGAAAAAAAATAAAAAGTAAAGTCTACTAGAGGTATTGACTTTAATGAAGCAATTCAGTTTCAAATCATACTAGTGACATACAACTCAACATGAGGTCCAAACATTTACAATATTTATTGCCTCTTTCTTTCAAAGTTGATATATGGGAAGGTGAAAGTGGCTATAACTGTTTTCTTTTTTTTCTGGTTTGTCCAATTTTCTTCCCTTATCCCAACAAACTCATTAGAGTATCACAGTTATAAAAAATGGAAGCTGGTATTTATAATTAACCCTGATTTACATATTAAGGCATACCAAACAACATGAAGATGGTTTAATAGCAACCATATACAGTCGTATTAGAAAAAATGTCAGCCATGTTAAATAGTTCAACAAATCACACTGCCTATTTTATGTTGTGAATTAATGGGAGAAAGAGAAGAAGAAAATAGATAGGAAAGGGAGAAAGAAAGAAAGATGGAGAAATAGAAAGGAAAGAAAGGTGAAAATGCTCAACTCAACTTTTTGTCATGTAGAAATAATTTCCAAGCCAGGCATGGTGGCGCACACCTTTAATCCCAGCACTCGGGAGGCAGAGGTAGGAGGATGGCCGTGAGTTCAAGGCCACCCTGAGACTACATAGTGAATTCCAGCAGAGCCTGAGCTAGAGTGAAACCCTACCTCAAAAAAACAACAACAACAACAACAAAAAAGAAATGATTTCCAGAAGACTTTCAGATTATCACGTTAAAGTAAGTCAGTATACTTATTGATACTAAGACTATTATGTTATGTGATACGTAAAGCTTTAAATCCAAAAATTTCTAAATATTCTTCCATCTCCTTCTTGCTCTGTCCTTTGGATACCACTTTAAAGATACTACTTCAAACTTTTCTTTTCATTAAAGTGATCTTGTAACACCAAGAACACTTATATGGTGAATTTCTGGACATGATAAAACTAGTAAAATGGCAATTTTAAATTTGGACAATTATGTTCAACTGTGCTCATATTGATGTTTATACTATAAAGAAAAGTGCAGAATTCTGAAACAAAGAGCACATAAAATGACCAACAGCATATTAGTCATTGAAGAAATGCAGAAAATTTGAATTTGAGACCCAAATCTTTAATTGTCTGTCTTTGAAATATGTATTGTCCAAATTCTAAGACTGATTCAACAAAACTATACAATGCTCTGTGGATGGATCCCCCATGAAGATACAATTTTCTCAGTTCAGTTTTCTTACTTTATTTTCCAAGTGTCAATTCTTTTAAATGATCAAATTAACTGGACACATGTTAAAAACATTTTATCCTAACAGAAATAGTCTCATTGATGTTTTTTAGTCCAGCTCTCTGGTTGTGTTTTCATCTTGCCAGTTTCTTCTAAATTATGAGAAACTAGACATGATAATTTGTGTTGTATTTAGCACTGTGGTTAGCAACATATGTATATGTCTTTTTTAATTTTTTTTGTTCATTTTTATTTATTTATTTGAGAGTGATACAGAGAGAAAGAGACAGAGAGAGAGAGAGAGAGAGAGAGAGAGAGAGAGAGAGAGAGAATAGGTGTCCCGTGGCTTCCAGCCACTGCTAACGAACTCCAGACGCGTGTGCCCCCTTGTGCATCTGGGTAACGTGGGTCCTGGGGAATCGAGCCTCGAACTTGGGTCCTTAGGCTTCACAGGCAGGCACTTAACTGCTAAGCCATCTCTCCAGCCCATGTATATGTCTTTGATAAGAGTCCATCAAACATCAGAATAATCACAGGGGATATTGTCTCAGCTTTGTATGGGATGGCAGATGTCATCAATTTAGATATTCAGTATTTTTTTCTTCAAAAAATGCATGGAATTTATTAACGTTTTCAAGTCTAATTAAGCTTGTAAAAATGACAGTGAAATTTTAATTATTATGAAAATGTATCAACATTTTGATAGTGTAGCCATTTTCAGAGACCTTAATGACCTCAGTGGATCTTGAGGTTTATAATATGGCATCACTTTTGCCAACTTTTTCTAAATTTATGTAGAAAGACATTCAGATAACTCAATTAATTGGCTGGCTTTGATATTCCGGGGTATTTATTTATTTATTTATTTATTTATTTTTTTTTTTTTTTTTTTTTCCAAGGTAGGGTCTCACTCTGGTCCAGGCTGACCTGGAATTAACTCTGTAGTCTCAGGGTGGCCTCGAACTCATGGTGATCCTCCTACCTCTGCCTCCCGAGTGCTGGGATTAAAGGTGTGCGCCACCACGCCCGGCTTTTCGGAGTATGTAAATCTAAATTTATAACAAGTAAAAAAAAAAATGAAGTGCTGGAGAGATGACTTAGCAGTTAAGGTATTTGCCTGAAAAGCCAAAGGACCCAGGCTCAATTTTCCAGAACCTACATAAGCCAGATGTACATCGTGGCATATGTTTCTGGAGTTTGTTTGCAGTGGTTAGAGCCTCTGGGGTGCCCATTGTCTGTATTTCTGCCACTCTCTCTTTCAAATAAATAAAGAAAATATTTTAAAGGTGAAATATTGAGACTATTTCATCCATTTGCAGTTTATCAAAAGGGTGATGTGTATTTCAGTCCATTTCTGTCTTTACTGTCATGAGGATAGAACAGAATCCCAGGAAAATAAAGACAGTATTATCTTTGCTTTTAAAATCACATGGCCCTTCCAGGATCTGTTTATGCCACCTCTTTTGGCTGATTTAAATCTCACTTCAAATTACTGATTGACTGATTGATACTCTCCACAAACAACTCAGTGGATAGTTTGTTGTAATGGCTGACAGATTAAATTAATACTTCAATTCCTTCATAATACAAATTAATCAGTTCAGCAGTACATTCTTTTTCCTTTGGTTTTTTGAGGTAGGATCTAATCCTAGCCCATGCTGACCTGGAATTCATCCTGTATTCTCAGGATGGCCTCGAACTCATGCTGATCCTCCTACCTCTGCCTCACTAGTGCTGGGATTAAAGACATGTGCCACCATGCCTAGCAAGCAGTACAATTTTTTTATATAGATAAATATACTTCATAAGTTATTCTTAAGCTGTGTACATAAAGAAAAATGCATATAAAATACCCATTATCCTGCTATTGTAGCAACTTTAGGCTTTAAATGTAGTTACATGCAGACTTATTAATATGACCTAATTGTGTTTTAGCCATAACTCTACATAACCAATGATGAAACTGAATAATACTCCAGGGGAGAAAGAGAGATTAAACATTGAACAGTGGGTAGTACATTATAGCCAGTTAGAAGTAAGACGTTCTGATGTTCTATTGCATAGTAGAGTTATAATAGATTATCATAAAGCTTTACTTAACTTGTTAATTAACTTTGTTAATTTTTCAACTTGATTTAAACATTGCATAATATATGCATATTTTCAAACATTATATGTTATCCTATTAATATTCATAATTTTTTATTATTTTATGTATGTGTAAAAGTTTAATTGACAAATATATTATGCCAATGTGGGATCCAAAGAAAAATGACAACTTAAGCATAAGAAAATAATTGTAATAATTAATGACATATATAATGTATAAGATAAATGCCAGTGTTTTTTAATTCCTATTGTAAAATTGCACAAATATTATATTATTCTAAATATGAAAAAAAGATACTACCAACTGTAACATCAACTACCAACTGTAACATCAATGTTTTGTACTTCATTAAAAATATACCAATATATTTTTATGATTTTCGTGGGGACTAATGAATTAAACACTGGCTTTAGAATACAGGCTTACTGAATAATGTGATATGTTTTTAATAAAAACAGACAAAATTCACTTCATCCACTAACATCTATAATCATATGAATATAACAATAAAAATTTATAGAAAATTTATGTAAATTAATAAGTGGTTTCTTCAAACCCTTACCCATTGATGAATTTCCAAGGTAGATTTGATATTCTTCCTTTATTTACACAGCCATTATAGTTAAAAGTAATTCAGTTAAAGAAAAATTAAACAGAATTACTTGGAGAGTCTTGGCTTTTTATTCTGCTTTTTTGTTTCGGTTTTTCGAGATAGGGTCTCACTGTGTACCAAGCTGACCTGGAATTTACTATGTATTCTCAGGGTGTCCTTGAACTCATGGAGATCCTTCTACCTCTGCCTCCTGAGTGCTGGGACTACAGGCATGCACCACCACTCCCGGCTTTTATTATGCTGTTAATTTTGGGTTTTATCCCATTCTTAGGCAAATTAAAACTGTTATTTGGAGTTATTCTTCAGAGAATACTAATACTTTTCTGTTTGACAATTTATTACGACAAAGTAAAGATAAAAATGTTCTATACTTTTTTTTCAAATGGGTATTCGGTTACTCCCAGTAAGTGTGACAGGTTTCTCCTGACAGAAGATGGTATAGGAACATGGGAAGGAATAAAAAATGTCAATCTAAACAGATGAAAAGTTTAAGAATGGGCTTAACCTGGAAGACATTTGTATTCTTTATACTTAGTGCCAATTTCTTTAGACTCAAATATAACATTCAACCTTATTTTATCATTCCAATGTGAACTTTGTGCTTTTCTCTGAATATTCAGAAATTACCATCACTTCATATCTGTTATCATAATCCCTATTTGTCTCTATCATCAAAAAAAGTGATGTCCTTGCCACAAGAAATCATATTTCACCATTTCACTGTTTACAAGAAGGACTTTTTTGTTTTTGTTTTTGTTTTTCAAGGTAGGGTCTCACTCCAGCCCAGGCTGACCTTGAATTCACTATGGAGTCTCAGGGTGGTCTCAAACTCACAGCAATCCTCCTACCTCTGCCTCCTGAGTAATGGGAGAAGGGTTTCTTTTTGTACAATGACAGATTTTGTCTGCTAAAGAAGCCATGTGACTTCCAATTCTGGCCACGATAAAAGAGCAGGGACTAGATTTGCCTTCCTAAAATATCCAAAAATACTGGATGAAAAAATTACAACTGTCAAGATATTGGGTACTAGGCAAGAGAAGGGAGTATTCTCCAGGATAAACAATATAAACTAGGTAAGCCTTATGATCACCTACATTGACTACCTTAATGAGTTTCTAGACTGCAGAACAGAAAGGTCGAATATATACCTAAACCTTTTGCATATCTGTATTGAGAACAGAGGACTAAGAGTGAAGAGAATCCAAGGTAGCTTGAGTTCACAGAATAGAATACAAAATGGTCATGAGTTTCACAGAAACATAATTCCTGCTACTTATTGATAATCCACTACAAGTATTCAACAGAATATTCACTGGTGCATGTGATTGGAGAAACTACAAGAAACCTTCCAAAAGGATAAGACCAGGAACATGTCCCATTCCTAACAATCAGAGTAGAGATTCTAATGATTCACAAGCAATTGCATAGACTGCACATTAGAATTCTGCTTCAATAATGGAGCATAATTAACTGAAGATTGAGCACTGATCGAGTCCCACCCAAAAAGCAATACAGAAGAGGTCAAACTGTTACAAAGTAATTTTAACTGCATCCATGAACAAAGATAAAATTATTTTTGGAAAAACAATAATAGGAAACATTCATAGCCATCTACATAAATTTCAGAATTCAGTGGTAAATGAAATCTGAGACTCATATTTAAAACTGGAAAATTTATCAATAATGGTCGGTAGGCTTATATTTCCATCCCTGTAAGATCTTATCACTATGGATTTTTAATTAGTTATTTAATGCATTTCTAAGTAAGGAAAGATTAAAATTTTAAACTTTTAGTTAGAATTTTATCATTTTTCTTTACATTGAGCAATGATATTTCAAAATACAAATATAAGAACACTTAACTCATATGCAGAATCATCAAAATTACACAATTATTCCTCCATCCAGTGAGAAATGGCAAACACATGTGAAAATTCAAGACTGAAAATACACAGAATCTTCCCAAGCATAACATTAGTCCACTACTCTTTTGGAAACAAGATCCCTTGTTATATAGAATTCTTTTCATAGGCATAGAATTCATACTCTAGCAGCCACTTGTTGACCATGATACCTGATGAAGATGCTCACAACCACTTGACGGCCCTACTTTCTAATTTTTCACTTGCCTACTTACATGAATGTAATAATTGTTGGGTTCACCTTTCTGACAGCTGCCTTTTACATGCTTTGGTAGTCACTAGGGATTGCAGGGCCAGTAACTCCTCTTCCCACAGGTTGACATTTCAACTCACTTCCATGATGGAACACTTCCAAGAGTATTGAAATTTGTTGTTCTTGGATCTTCTTGGTACTTGAATTAGGATGAGTGAATGGTTCTCCTTGTGTGGAAATTACCTCAAATCAAACTCTCAACAGACAAGAAACAAGAGTGCCAAATCAGGGAAGGAGCTGTGCTGCCTTACATTATACAAACAAAGCTTAGGGTACACATGGCTTATATCTCCTAGAGCCCATACTCAAAGCCTCAATATTGTAAGAACATTTCTTCAAATAAGAAAAGACTGAAGACATTCACTCCTCTCTCTCTCTCTCTCTCTCTCTCTCTCTCTCTCTCTCTCTCTCTCTCTCTCTCTTTCTCTCATGGTTACTGAAATAAATAAAAGTATATATTTTTAAAAAGTTTGCAAATTGTATAAAAGAAATGTGGAGGTCAATCAAAATTAAAGATACTCTGAATAAGACATGAAAGTATACTTTCTTAAATAATGGTACATCCAGAAGCCATAGACTGTTACTAGAAAATTTTCAGTGCCAGTGATGGGATACCTTCCAGTGGGTTTTTGGCCAGGGAGTTCCCTGTTGCCTCCAAAATATCATAGGCTACTGGCAAGGCCTTTGGTTAACGATGAGAAAGAGGTGGTAAGACCCTACTGCTGAAGACTTCACATGCCTGAGCGACAGAGTCACTGAGATATCAAGCTGGTGCTGAGCAGAAAACCTTCACCCTGTAGTCTAGCCAACCAAAAGCTGTAAAAAGTTGCATCACATACAGTCTTATAGGAGACAGAAGTCATCAGCAGTGAAAACAGTGAATATTGGAACATTTACTTGGTGCTAACTTTACTCTTCATTGGAAAATCTGCTTTTCTTTTCAGATAGATGCAGATCTTAAGGAGAGAGCCACCGTATCATACCTCAAAAGAGCCCCAGCTGAACCTTAAGAGTAATTGGAGAAACATGCAAGAATGCTGTCTTCATATTTATATATATATATATATATATATATATATATATATATACATATATATATATAATTTTTATTTTTATTATATATTTATTATATAAATATGTTTATATATTATATATATTTAAAGCCTAAAGAGATGGGGTTGGGGAGATGGATCACTAGTTAAGGGGCTTTCTCTGCAAGTATGCAGACATGAGACGGTCTGAAACCACATGAGTTCAATCCCCAGCAACCTTGTAAACAGCTGGGCTGTAACCACAGTCATATGGGAAGCAGAGAACAAAGAATCAATGGAGCTCAGATACATGGTAAGCCTTGGAACCTGAAGGAGAATAAACCTCAAAGAAACAAGTGAAATAGTGATAGGGGGGCACTGGATGTTTTCCTGTGGTAGCCCCACATATGAACATGGATAATTTGCATTTACACACACACAAACACACACACACACACACACACACAATATACACATACCACATCACATTTATTTCACATGTATATGCAAAAAGAAAAAAAGGGAAGAAAGCAGATGAGAAAAACTATTCAAGGAAAATCAATGGGAATTTGATTGTATTTGAATTAGGTTAATATCTTATGCAGTGATAGTGCTCTGTACAAATAATAATAAGGATAGTTAAACATTGTTTTAGAAAATATTTTTCTGGTCAACAGTGAAGAATCAAGATAAGTGGAATGAAGTTTTGAATGTTGTCCTATGTTGTAAAGCTCCTAGAGAATAGATTTTTTTTTTTTCCTGTTTGGCATCGAAGGGCCATGGATTTATAATTTGATAGCTGTTTACATATCCACAAAATGCCTAATCTTTTTCTTCATTCTGGAGTGCTGCTTTAAATTACTGCCTACTGCTAACTGCTGGTTGGACTGAAGATAGAGCCCAGACATAAAGGTAGCATTATACTAAGAAATGAGCTGGAATGTGAACTTCCACATGGCCAAGAATGAACTGAACTAATCTGATACAACTTTGAAACAATAAGAATTGAGAAAAAACAGTAATCAAGGAGTAGATCAAAGTGAAAACATGCATGAAAACAAGAACACACAGTTAAGTAAATGCCAAGACAGTCATCATTTAAGAAAAAAAAAGTGAGACATCAACTACAAGCAGCATCTTTACCTTAGATATAAAATATTTCCAGAAGTAAATAAATAGAAATCAAACAAATTATATGTCTTTCAAAATGAACATGTACAATTGCTTAGATTTCTACTCAGAGAAGATCCACTCTTCAGACATGGATTATTGACTCAAGGATTTTAAAAGATCTACCATGAGTTTAGCTATAATTCTAATTCTGTAAAAATGTGGAGATAGAAGTTATGAATATGACATATTTTATCATTTCTATGCTTTGGCAAGATATGTTCTCTGGCTTATAATAAAAACATAGGCTTTAATTTTTTTCTAAGGGCTCATCAAACTATCCACTAAGTTAACTCTTTTATAACCTTATTGTTATAGAAACTTCTCATCTCTCATAACCATATCAAGCAATCCAGCTTTTGACAATATTTTTTTCCAAATCTTCAATCAGACAACCTAGCTTTGAAATCAGTTATTACACATATATGCAAATCTCCATATGGAACACTCAAATCATCCACAGATTGGTCACAATTAGTAAGAAAATTAGGGACTTGTGAAAAGAATCTAAGTAGTAGATAGGATGATACAAAGGAACAGGAAAAACTGTATAGAAGGTGACATTTCCCAATATATTCATGCTTCTATTTTCATATCATATTGATTTCCCTTATGCTCTGTGGTCCAGTCACATGGGCTTTTTGATTTCTTATATTATAATATTCTCTTTTATCTAAAAGACTTGTGGCACCTTTATCTTTGCCTGCACTGTTACTACCTTCATGCAATTAAGTTATCTTCATTCTTCAAATCATAGCACAAAAGTTCCCTCAATTGAAGCTTTCAATTTATAACCAGCTACTATCTTCTAGAATATAATGCTTAGTATATCCGTTTTCAACATATATTTCTATTCATGATTGTTCATTCATTAGTATCACTTAACAAACAAAGCTGGGAGAAATGGCTCAATAGAGAAAATGCTTACTATGAGGCATAAGGGCATGAGTTCAGATCTTCAGAACTCATTGAAATTCTGTGAGTTTTGTGCAAACCTATAAGCCTGGCACAACGAAAGTGGAAATAGGAGATTCCTGGGACAAGCTGGCTAGGTAGATTAGCTATACTGGGAAGTTCTAGTCCATGTGAGATACTAGTAAGGTGGAGATTGATCCAGGAACACAACAAAAGTTAGCTTCTGATCTCCACATGCATATGTACTTACATCTGTGTACACATACCCACATGCATGTGCATCCAAATATATGAGAACACACATGCAATACCACATATACACACACATACAAAAAGGTTTTGCTATTAATTGTGAACTTTACTGTAGGGACATAACACATGTTCATCATATTCTCATCAGGCTAGACTTTCATATCCTCTCTTTCCAGGCCCCATTGCACTGAATGTCCTCTTCAGTATGATTATTACTATTCACTGTGAAGTCATGAATGCATCAGTCAGTGTCTACAGGGGAGAGAGTGACTCAGAATAATCCTTCCCACGATGTGGCTCTTACAATCTTCCCACATCCTCTGCAATATTTCCCAGACCCCTAGAAGTTGTGTTATAAACCTACTTTAGTTTTAAGCTTTCTGCATCCTCTGAATTTCTGTTTTGATGATTTTTGAGTGTCCTTGTTGTCTACAGCCATGTTCTTTAAGCAGGTTGTCTCACTAGCAGTGAGAGTAATATGCATGTTTAAATTGCCACCTTCTCTGTAATATCTCCTGGGCTTTTGCAAACGTGAAATAGATGATTCATCTTGAGATAGGCAGTTACCTATCTTTACTTGTCATGTTAATGAATCCTGGATCTTTCTGGTATTCACTGCCATCTATAAATAAAAGCAGATTATCTAGTTAAAAGTGAAAGCAGCACCAATTAAAAGGGATAAGCATAGTTATTTAAGGGACTTTTTATTGGCTACTACCTTTTCTTAGCCATAACAATCAGAGTCTTTTTTTTTTTTTTTTTTTTTTAGGGTCAATGGTCTTCCTAGCCATAGGATTCTGACTTGGTTCTCAGCTCCAGGTATGAATTCTCTCACAATGAGTGATCCTCATATCCAATTATAGAGCAGTTGGTTACCAACATAGGCTGTGTGCTACTATTGCACAAGTGTTTAATCTTGCCCAGCTGGTTGATTTGGGAATTTGTAGCATCTGTTACTTGTTCATGCTGCTATTGGCCAATATCTGTCAGCAGGTCTCAAAGCACTATACAGCATCATGAAGGCTAGCCATCAAGAAGCTGGCATTGCAAACAAAAACATACACACACACACACACGCGCGTGTGTGTGTGTGTGTGTGTGTGTGTCTGTGTGTCTGTGTAAAAAATAAGTGAATAAAGTCAATGCCCCATTTGAGGGACACAGCCTTGAGTTTACAGACTAACCATTGGGACTTTCTTATCCAAAAGTGGGCACACTGCTTCTAGCAGTAGAACCTGAGGAGAAGTAGAGCTAACTCCTGGGATACACAGGCATGGGCTAGATGTCTCTAACAGCAGCCTGAAGAAAAAGACATTAAAGCATGAAGTGTAGATTAAACCATTAATAAACCTTGTTGAATCACTGTCACCACTTCTCTGATCTTACTGTGGTCATAAATTCATCTGCATACAAATACTTACTGGAATTTTTACTGAACAGCCCCAAATCAATAATACATAACCAAGAATTTAATTTTTATGAGCAAAGGACAAGAAACTTTAAATTTGAGTAATCTGTAAATATTTGTTAAGGAATATAGGGGAGTAAAATGTTGCATCTCCTGATCCATAACACACACACACTTTGATCACAAATATAATACATTAAGTCCACCTTTTGTTGTCATCAACTAATCTGTGGACCCTCATTTACTGAACTCATTGTCTCTGATGCTATAGTAAGTACTTCTTACACATGTATGCTTGTTTTTCGTCAAGAATCCAACAAGGCCACTGAGGAAATTTGGCAAGGAGCATAGCTTAAAATCAGTCTGCATCTCTAAATATTGCTTTTCAATATTGTTCATGTGTGCTATTTAGGCCAATGATACACCAAGGCAGAGGACGCCTAGTCACATTTCTTTAAAGTGGTGGATTACATAATTTAAAGTTAAATTTAGAGCAAGTTACAAGTAAAGAATTTAGTGTCTCACAGCAATAATCACAGAAAACTTATTTGTAAGGTCCATAAGAAATATTTCCAGTAGTCTATTCTTGTATTTCCTTATTATAGTCCATTCCTACAGTTAGGATTTATTGTTAGACTCTAAATTAGATAAACGGAGTCATTTTTTCTATGTGTTTGTTCACTATTGCATTCAAGCACTCAAAACCTTTTTGGTATGTTGGGGAGACACCTCCATGAAACAAGTGCTTGCTGTGCAAGCGGGAGGCCCCAAGTTCAGATCCCTAGAAACCACGTCATGTTGGATGCAGTAGTCAACAATTGTTGTCTTATTGCTCCTAATAAGATTCCCGAAGTTCTTCGTGAAGAAGCTGTCCTGGCATTTACAGCAGTAAAGAAAAGACCATAAAACCCTACTTCAAACAAGGTATAAGGTAAGAACTGACAACAGAGGTTGTCCTCTGATTTCCACAGGTACATCATGTCATGTGCACAGCTGCACTTATACACATGAATAAGAACAAATACATACACAACACACAAACACACACACAAAGAAATAATATTTAAAAGAACATATGTTTTAGGAATTTGAGAAAAGAAGGAGCAAATATTGAAATAAATAGGTGTTGGGTATGGGAAACTGAGGGAAGATTCAAAAATCACAGATGGATATATCAGAGACTAGGACAAATAGAAGTGTGTTATTCTCCCTAAAATGTAGAAAACCAAAGAAAGACTATTCCCTTCTTAATTTGCATGAGTTATTATAGCATATTGCATGATACCAGAAGATAATAGAGAACATCTTGTTTCTGTCTTAAAGCCTCCAGAAAGTTAAAGAGATTCCTCACTCAAACTTCCCCTTTATCAGTTAAATTGTAATATTTGTTTTTGTTTCTATGGAAATAACACTTTGATGATCATTTAATTATGTCTAGGTACCTTGCTAGCCATAAGTTATTATGGCAATTAAGCTGAAAATATGTGAGGCTATTGCATTTAGACAGGATGCTCCCTTAACCTATATTATTTATCATCACTTTGCAGCTTTTATTATGTATCAGGTCATTTAACCCACATTTGGTGTAACAATAGTTTTATAAAAGCACAATATATTTCTATCAAAACTATATATATAATCAAGGGATATCATGCCTCAGTGCTTCCTATGTAATAAAGCAGCTCTCACTTTCAACTGCTTGATTTCTTGCTGCTCCATGCTAGAAAGGATAGCTGAAAAACATTGAAGCTTTTTTGTGTGTATTATTGAAATAATAAATATTACACAATGATACTTTCAGTGTGATAAGGAACTTCTACCTCTAGTTATTTTACCTCTAGTTCTCAAAAATAACACTATACGGAGTACTAGGTGAATGGATCTTCTAGAGCCCATACTTCCTACACATGTTTTGGCTCCATGATTTATCAGTAGAGTGGCCTTGGAGAAGTGGCTTAATCACTCCTTTCTATAATTTGTTCATTTGTAAAATAAGTACTTTGATAGTACTATTCACCTATGTTGATTAAGCTAATTTTTCATGATTTAATACATACTTGAATATTTTTTTTTTTGATTTTTTGAGGTAGGGTCACACTCTAGCCCAGGCTGACCTGGAATTCACTATGGAGTCTCAGAGTGGCCTAGAATTCATGGTAATCTTCCTACCTCTGCCTCCCGAGTGCTGGGATTAATGGCGTGCACCACCACCCCCAGCTTTTGAAATGTTTTTGACAGCAACTTATACAAAGTGGGAGGTCAAGCAAATACTTACTATAATTATCATTACTAATTGCCTATAAAAAGCTAACTAAATTTAAGAAAAAAAAACTTTTATAATGGAACTATAATATTGATTGTATAAAACAATAAATTTGATTATTACTATTGTTATTAAACTGGATATTATTAACTTCTTTACTATGTAGTGTTAAGTGCAAGTGTGTTTACCTTATACTAAGAAAAAACATAGTTGCTTAAATTTTTCTAAATTGTTGTCATTCAGATATACTTCTAGGGTATTAAATTATCCTCTTTCAAATGAAAAGTATGTATCACCCTGTCTTCTTTAAAGACTTGTTGGGGGAATGAAATACAATAATATTCATAAAAACTCTATGCAGCTTGAGACTACCACCAATTATCAATGTGAATGGGAAAAATTAGTTTCTCGATGAGTTAATTTCCTCACATAAATTGAATACCTACAATTAGTCAATTTTAAGGTGTCTTCTCATTCTGATATGCAAAATTTAATTAATTCTGTGAATTATCTTTATGGGGAGTTGTGAACATAACCTGGAGTGCTTCTAAAGCAGAAATCAAATGAGCTCCTGAGTTCTGTGTCTCTAGCAAGAAGCTTACTCATGAAATCAACTTATATAACCTCTTAGCTACTCTTTCAGACTTTGATTGTGCTCCAAGATTTGACCAATGCTTAAGTAATAAAGCTATTTTAATAAGTTTTTAACCAAGTTTCTTCTATTGGAAATATATTCATAAAACCATTCTTCAGCTTTATCTGTGTCCTGTTGAAGATGTGTAGTTCCCATGATGCTTTGCTCATGGAATTAAAGGTGTTATTTAGAACTACTCAAGCTATATTCATGGGAACTCATTATGTGCTGTTCCCCCCAGAATAGTATTTCTGTCTGAGCCTTCAGGTGGTAGGCAACTTGAAGAGGGAAGTTAAATATTGCTGGCTTCTCTGGTGAAACTTTATTGGGCTTTCCACAGTATATGGACTAAGTCATTTGGGGACTTTAGGCTCTCAGTCGTCCCCTTATAATAGTTGGAGGAATTACTTTAGTGGCAAACACGGACTAATCATTTTGAAATTCCAGTTTAAGTTCACAGCCTTTTTGAGTTACATAAGCTCTAAAATGACCACCGGAGATTCATGCCTCAGGGCTTGGTGACAGCCCACAGCGCAACATTGCTGGCAAATCTTTCAATACCACAAATGTGCAAATATGCTTTCCTTTACTTCTGTAGTCTAAAGATGCAGTGCTAAAATCCAGGAACTTTTTAAAGTCAGGGGATAAGGTCTATACAATCCCTGAGCTGAGTTACTCCAAACTTAAAATGGATATCCTTATTATTGAAGTTATTAATAGTGTATTGGTAACCAACTATATTAATTATTTCTTATAAAGCTCATTGTTCATGTTCTGAATTTATGAGGCATATCTTTCTCTTCATAAGTTTATCAGTCAGCAATACATGTAAAATAACTTAAGTTTTTGCTATTATAATACTCAATATTTAATGGTGATGTTAAACTCATTTACCAACAATTCAATAATAACTCCTTCCTCAGAAGATACCATGCTAAATGACATTCCCATGAGGGAAATGTGTGGATATAAACATGCTAGTAGTCATGTGTCTAAGTGTGTACATAAGGAACAAAAGCATCCTTGTTTTAGGGATTGAAATATGAATTAAATTGTATTCCTAAAATTTCTATAGTCCTTAAAGGATGTTTCTAAGGTTTCGATATCCAATGAAAAGCATAGTACAACCTTCAAGTGTGGGTCACTAAAGGTTCATTTTCTATCTCTATTGTACTTCATACACCTAAGCACTATTGAAAATTCAAATAAGCATGAGAATATGTTTCACCTCATCTTAGTTCTCATGTCTACTACCCAAGTATCTACTTAAGTCTCATCTCTATCAATAATTTTGTTTGGTTCTTTAATTACTTCAAAGATTACATTATCTTACTAGAGCATAAGTACCTTTGAACATACCATATTTCCTTGGCACTCTGTTCTCAGTGGTATAAAGCACATTCTTTGGCACATTCTGGATTTACAATAAATCTGTTCTGGGTGACTACATTTTTGTGTATGTATGTATGTATGTATGTATGTATGTATGTATGTATGTAATCTAGATACCATATCAAATTAAAGAACATGGGGAGTTTAATTTCAAAATGCTAATTTCTGGACTATTTATTCACTTTGGCTTTTCTGATAGTGCCTTTTCAGAAGAAAGAACAGAACAAAAAATGATTTTTTTGGGGGTCATTTGGTTTCACAATCTGTTTCTTCCTGCAACAATGACACAGAAACCCTTTTATCTGCCAGGCATTCTGAATGCTCAAATTTTACATATAGTCGGAACTAATATGCAACAAACTTCTGGAGAGGAAGTTTTTTTTCTAACTCTGTGCTGAAGGGTGCAAAATCAAGTTACTTGATCAGCAAGTACACCAAAAGACATTCTTTTATTGGCTGGATCTCAGGTCCTGAGAGTTAATGGCAAATTGCTTACCATCCAGTTCACAAGCTTCTAATCATGACTGGCTGGTATTTATGGGTCTTATGCCAGTAAAGACATCCAAAAATGACAAATGTAACTGGATCATAGAGCATTTTGCTCCAACTCACTCTCAATTAGAAATAAAATGATAGATTTCAGATTTTTTATTGTTTTCTGAGTTGGTTTGTATATCAAATTTCTAAATTTCTTCCCTTGCACAATCTCTGAAATCCAGTAAGCAAGGGGACCGGTGAAAATTCATTCATGATGAGGAGAAATTACTTTATTTTCTTATTGATTAGATTTCTGTTTCTAATGATTCCTGTTTTTCCATTTCTCCTTTCCAAATCTTCACATGGTCCTCCTAATGAAAACAGACGTGGATGAAGAATATGGAATGGATTTTTACTTGACTTCCAAAGACACAAAACAACATGAAGTGAAATAAATGAAAGTGATAAGGTTTCTTTGAACAGTGGCAAAGTTAAATCTTGTGGAATCTCTCAAATCCTTCCTTTTATATGTCATTGACTGCTTAAAACTTAGTGTTATGTTTTACCCAAGCACTGATTGATAAACACAGTCCTACATGTTTTGGAGAGGCTCTTAAAGATGAAAAGATAGCATCTTTGTCCAAGCAGAACAAATGACGAGAGAGCCAAGGGAAATATTTCAAGACTAAAGAATCAATAAGAGTAGATTCATACTTGGCATTAAAAAATGAATGCAAATGGAGTTCTTAAGGAATAGAAGAAAGATCAATCACAGGAGGCCACTGAATAGCCACTGAATTCAGTAACTTAACTTTAAACCGACAACAGGAAACAGTCTATTTTGTAATTGTCCTACATGGACTGCTGAAAATGATACCTGATGGCTCTCATTTCCTCCTGCACTATTACCATCCTATTAATCTCCATATGGTAGTCAAACTGGATTTTCTAAAATGCAAACTTTAGAGATTTTTTCATTATTTTCCCCAAACCTTCATACATCTTATTTCTCCAAAATTTTTTTCAAGATTGTATCATCCTCTTTCCCCCAAATAAATTCCATGTGTTTATAAAATTTTAGCTTCTACTTCTTCTCATTAGTGCCCTTTCTCATATCTCTGACTAGTTTCTTCAACTCAAATTTACTGAGCACCTACTATGTGTGAGGCAGTGCACAAATGATAAAATTAGAAGGGAAAAACAGACTTTTAAAGCATCCCTTACACTCAGTAAGTTTACATCCAAGTAGGCAGAGAGAGACAGAGATGATAAACAAAAAGAAATAGATAAAACATTTAAAGTGCCAATTCGTAATAACTTATGTGTAGCAAAAAAAAAGGAAGATACATGGACAGTATCAGCAGGGAAGGGTTACAATTAAAAATGAAGCCTTACAGACAATGCGACATTTGAGGAAAGATTTGGAGGAGCTACAGAACAAGATCTCCAACTGTCTATGTGAAATGTATTCAGGTGCAGATAGCTACAAATTCAGATCTCTGAGGCTTCCGGGCCTGTGGGGTTGGAGATTCATGACAAATGAGGACAGTAATTGGTAAACTAGGCCAAAAGGAAGCACTTTTGAAAGGATCCCATAGACAGTTAGGAGGATTTGACTTCCATTCCTAGGGAACTGGGGAGCCATTAGAGTTTTTAAGCAGATAAATTTTATGACTGGATTTGCTTTAAAAAAACTTTGGGTTAATATTTTCCACTTCAAGGTATAGATATGATTTATAGACAATACAATTTTGTTCATACTTTTCTGTGTAGAGCCCTACACTCAATACATGCATATAGTCAAACAATCTCTATGAAAATCAAAAAATGTTATAGTCCTTTCACTCACTCTTCTCAATGCCATGAGTCCTTATGTACTCATCATCTATCACTAGACACATTACCTTGTAACTACAGAAAAGTTTGTTACCTTCTAATTTAGCCATATATGCCTGTGTGCACATGTGTATATATAAACTTCATGAACGTATACCTTCTTTTGCTTTGTAAACCAGATTCATTTACATTGTAGCATGTATGTCCATAGTTAATTTGTCTGTATTACTGAGTAGTATTTGAGAATATCAACTTTCACTAGTTTTCTTATTCTTTCACATTTTAAAAGACTTTCAAGTTGTTTTCCACTTTTGATCATAATTCACAATGAATAATTCAATGAACATTCAAGTAAAATTCTTTCTGTAAAGATAATTTTCATTATCTTTGTAAATACTTAGAAATGGGCATGGTGGTTTGAAGATAACTGTAGCAAAGTTTCTGTAATATTTTCTACTCACAATGTCTTTGATTTGTAGCTTATAGTCCATTTCATATGTGCAAACTTTTTAATTGTGGGTTTATTTAAACTACTTTTTTGGTTATTTTTTATTTATTTACTTGAGAGCAACAGGCAGACAGAGAAAGAGGCAAAGAGAGAGAGAGAATGGGTGCACAAGGGCTTCCAGCCACTGCAAACAAATTCTAGGTGTGCCCCTTGTGCATCTGGCTAACGTGGATACTGGGGAATCGAGCCTCAAACCAGGATCCTTAGGCTTCACAGGCAAGTGTTTAACCACTAAGCAATCTCTCCAGCCCATTAACTACTTTTTATTAACAATGAAATATTTTTACTATTGAAATTTTACATTAACATAAAATAAAAGATATTTTAATATGAACACTGAAATTATTTTATTTTTCATGTTTTATAAATGTAAAATATAAATGATTAGAAAATAATTAATATAGTAAAATAATTTGTTTTGCTGTAAAATATATAAAACATATGCATCTTTTTTTATTCTCACCTAAACTTTGCTATTTACCCAGGTGCAACAGCAAATTTGGTCATTTATAATAGATAGTTAACTGACTTTGAATCAATTCTTATTTTATATTATCACTATTTTTAGTATTGTATATAGTAATTGTGCTAAATCCATTTAATTGTGACATTTTCATACACATATATAATGCGATTTAATACTACCTAGTCACTTACTATTCTTGATCTTCTTTATCCCTAATAACCTTATCCTTGCCTAAATAGGCCCCATTCTACCTCTCATTTTTTTCTAGATAACAATTATGAGAACAAGCCTTTAATATTTCTTTTTTAATATTTTATTTTTATTTATTTATTTGAGAGAGAGTCAGAGGGGGAGAGAGACAGAGGCAGACAGAGACAGAGACAGAGAGAGGGAGTGAATGGGCATGTCAGGGCCTTGAGCCACTTCAAAGGAACTCCAGATGCATGTGCCACCTTGTGCATCTGGCTTACGTGGATACTTGGGAATTGAACCAGGATTCTTAGGCTTTGCAGACAAGCACCTTAACCAGTCTAAGAATCCTGGTTCAATTCCCAAGTATCCACGTAAGCCAGATATTTCAGTTTTTTTTTTTTAATTTTTATTAACATTTTCCATGATTATAAAATATATCCCATGGTAATTCCCTCCCTCCCCACCCCCACACTTTCCCTTTTGAAATTACATTCTCCATCATATTACCTCCCCATTACAATCATTGTAATTACATATATACAATATCAACCTATTAAGTATCCTCCTCCCTTCCTTTCTCCACCCTTTATGTCTCCTTTTCAACTTACTGGCCTCTGCTACTAAGTATTTTCATTCTCACACAGAAGCCCAGTCATCTGTAGCTAGGATCCCCATATGAGAGAGAACATGTGGCGCTTGGCTTTCTGGGCCTGGGTTACCTCACTTAGTATAATCCTTTCCAGGTCCATCCATTTTTCTGCAAATTTCATAACTTCATTTTTCTTTACCGCTGAGTAGAACCCCATTGTATAAATGTGCCACATCTTCATTATCCACTCATCTGTTGAGGGACATCTAGGCTGGTTCCATTTCCCAGCTATTATAAATTGAGCAGCAATAAACATGGTTGAGCACGTACTTCTAAGGAAATGAGATGAGTCCTTTGGATATATGCCTAGGAGTGCTATAGCTGGGTCATATGGTAGATCAATCTCTAGCTGCTTTAGGAACCTCCACACTGTTTTCCACAATGGCTGGACCAGATTGCATTCCCACCAGCAGTGCAGAAGGGTTCCTTTTTTTCCACATCCCCGCCAACATTTATGATCATTTGTTTTCATGATGGTGGCCAATCTGACAGGAGTGAGATGGAATCTCAATGTAGTTTTAATCTGCATTTCCCTGATGACTAATGACGTAGAACATTTTTTTAGATGCTTATATGCCATTCGTATTTCTTCCTTTGAGAACTCTCTATTTAGCTCCTTAGCCCATTTTTTGATTGGCTTGTTTGATTCCTTATTGGTTAACTTTTTGAGTTCTTTGTATATCCTAGATATTAATCCTCTATCAGATATATAGCTGGCGAAGATTTTTTCCCATTCTGTAGGTTGCCTCTTTGCTTTTTTCACTGTGTCCTTTGCGGTGCAAAATCTTTGTAATTTCATTAGGCCCAGTGGTTAATCTGTGGTTTTATTGCCTGAGCAATTGGGGTTGTATTCAGAAGGTCTTTGCCAAGACCAATATGTTGAAGGGTTTACCCTACTTTTTCCTCTAGCAGTTTCAAAGTTTCCGGTCTGATGTTAAGGTCTTTAATCCATTTGGACTTAATTCTTGTGCATGGTGAGAGAGAAGAATCTATTTTCATCCTTCTGCAGCTTTATATCCAGTTTTCAAAACACCATTTGCTGAAGAGTCTGTCTCTTCTCCAATGAGTATTTTTGGCGTTTTTATCGAATATCAGGTGGCTATAGCTACTTGGGCTTACATCTGGGTCCTCTATTCTGTTCCACTGATCTACATGTCTGTTTTTGTGCCAGTACCATGCTGTTTTTGTTACTATGGCTCTGTAGTATAGGTTAAAATCAGGTATGGTGATACCACCAGCCTCTTTTTTGTTGCTCAGTATTATTTTAGATATTCGAGGTTTTTTGTGATTCCAAATGAATTTTTGGATTGTTTTTTTCTATTTCCATGAAGAAAGCCTTTGGAATTTTGATAGGGATTGCATTAAATGTGTAGATTGCTTTAGGTAAGATTGCCATTTTCATGATATTGATTCTTCCAAGCCATGAACAAGGGATGTTTCTCCACTTTCTAGTGTCTTCTGCAATTTCTCGCTTGAGTGTTTTAAAGTTCTCATTGTATAGATTCTTTACTTCCTTGGTTAGGTTTATTCCAAGGTATTTTATTTTTTTTTGATGCAATTGTGAATGGGAGTGATTCTCTGATTTCATCCTCTGTGTGTTTGCTGTTTGCATATACGAAGGCTACTGATTTCTGTGTATTTATTTTGTATCCTGCTACATTGCTGTAGGTTTTGATCAGCTCTAACAGCTTGCTAGTAGAGTCTTTATGGTCCTTTATGTATAGAATCATGTCATCTGCAAATAAAGGTAACTTGATCTCTTCCTTTCCAATTTGTATCCCTTTTATGTGTGTCTCTTGCCTTATTGCTATGGCTAAGACTTCCAAAACTATATTAAATAAAAGTGGGGACAGTGGACACCCTTGTCTTGTTCCTGATTTTAGTGGAAAAGCTTCCAGTTTTTCCCCATTTAGTAATATGTTGGCTGTAGGCTTTTCATAAATAGCCTTTATTATATTGAGATATGTTCCTTCTATTCCCAGTCTCTGTAGGACTTTTATCATGAAGGGATGTTGGATTTTGTCAAATGCTTTCTCTGCATCTAATGAGATGATCATGTGATTTTTGTCCTTCAACCCGTTTATGTAATGTATTACATTTATAGATTTCTATTTCTATTTCTCTATTTATGTCTTGTATTGCCTTCTTTATTTCATTAAATTGGTGTCCTGCCTCTTCTTTGATTCCTTTGATTTCCTCTTTGATTTCCTCTTTGATTTCTTCTTTGATTGTTTTCATGTGTTCTTTGACCTCTTTGAACATATTTATAATTATTCTTTTGAACTCTTTCTCAGGCATTTCCTCTAACTCTTTCTCACTGGAGGACATTTCTGATGCATTAATACTTTTAGGTGGATTTATATCGTCTTGCTTTTTAGTGTTTCTTGTGTTATAATGTATATATTTTTGCATCTTGGATTAAGTTAATGCTTGGATTTTCTAGCTAGCTGTGTATTCTTAGCTGTATCAATTGATTTGATGTAATATATTTTCAGGGTAGGACCTTAAGGTATTAGGTGTGGCTCTTAAGACTCTCAGAGTATCTACAAAGATGGTCTTAGGGGTTGAGTTTCCCTGCTATAGGAGTATTCAAGCAGGCTGAGTGGAACAAAATACAGGTAGATTCTAAAATTTAACTAAACACTGTACACATTCAATCAAAAACAGCCCCGAGTATGTATGCAAGAGTAGTTATTATAATGACCAGATCCTCTATCAACAAAGAGGTTTAGATTTTTGTCCTTCAACCCGTTTATGTAATGTATTACATTTATAGATTTGCGTATGTTGAACCATCCCTGCATCTCTGGGATAAAGCCTACTTGGTCAGGGTGAATGATCTTTTTGATATACTCTTGTATTCTGATTGCCAATATTTTGTTGAGAATTTTTGCATCTATGTTCATGAGGGAGATTGGTCTGTAATTTTCTTTTTTTGTTCTATCTTTGCCTGGTTTTGGTATCAGGGTGATGCTGGCCTCATAGAAGGAGTTTGGTAGGATTCCTTCTTTTTCTATTTCCTGGAAAAGCTTAAGAAGCAATGGTGTTAGCTCTTCCTTAAAAGTCTGGTAGAATTCAGCAGTGAATCCATCCAGGCCTGGGCTTTTTTTAGTTGGGAGATTATTGATAAATGCTCGGATCTCCATGTTTGTTATAGGTCTATTTAAGTGATTAATCTCATTTTGATTTAATTTAGGTAGGTTATATAGATCAAGGAAATCATCCATTTCTTTCAGATTTTCATACTTTGTGGAGTATATGCTTTTATAGTATGTCCCTATAATTTTTTGAATTTCTCTGGCATCTGTTGTGATGTTACCTTGTTCATCTCTGATTTTATTAATTTGTGTCTCTTCTCTCTTTCTTTGGTCAGATTTGCTAAGGGTTTATCAATCTTGTTTATGCTTTCAAAGAACCAACTCTTTGTTTCATTAATTCTTTGGATTGTTCTTTTTGTTTCTATTTCATTAATTTCTGCCCTAATCTTTATTATTTCTTCCCGTCTACTACTTTTTGGTTTGCCTTGTTCTTCTTTTTCCAAGGCTTTAAGGCGAAGCATTAGGTCGTTTACTTGCGACCTTTCTAATTTCTTAATATAGGCACTTAAGGCTATAAATTTCCCTCTTAGAACTGCCTTCATTGTGTCCCAGAGATTTTGGTATGTTGTGTTCTCATTATCACTTGACTCTATAAATTTTTTGATTTCCTTTTTGATTTTTTCATTGACCCACTCATCATTTATTAGTGTATTGTTTAGTTTCCATGATTTTGTGTATGCTCTATCGCCTTTCTTGCTACTGATTTGTAGTTTAATTCCATTGTGGTCAGATAGAATGCAAGGAATTATTTCAATTTTCCTGAATTTGTTAAGATTTGCTTTGTGTCCTAATATATGGTCTATTTTAGAGAATGTTCCATGTGCTGCTGAAAAGAATGTATATTCTGCAGCCTTTGGATGAAATGTCCTGTATATATCTGTTAGGTCCATTCCTTCTATGACCTCATTTAGTCCAGATGCCTCTCTGTTTATTCTTTCCCGGGATGACCTGTCAATTGATGAGAGTGGGGTGTTAAAGTCACCCACCACCACTGTGTTTGGTGTTATCTGTGACCTTAGTTCTAATAGTGTTTGTTTGACGAATTTGGGAGCCCCCATGTTAGGTGCATATATGTTTAGGATTGTAATGTCCTCCTGTTGGAGTGTGCCCTTAATCAATATAAAGTGACCTTCCTTATCTTTTTTGACTAATGTCGGAATAAAGTCCACCCTGTCTGATATTAGGATAGCAACCCCTGCTTGTTTTCTAGGCCCATTTGCTTGAAACACCGTCTTCCATCCTTTCACCCTAAGATAATGTCTATCCTTTGTAGAAAGGTGAGTTTCTTGGAGACAAAAAATTGTAGGATCCTGCTTTTTAACCCAGTCTGCAAATCTATGTCTTTTCGTTGGGGCATTGAGACCGTTGATATTAAGAGATATTATTGAAAGGTGTGTATTTATGTTTGCCATTTGTGTGTGTGTGTGTGTGTGTGTGTTACTTGTTCTACCTGTGCTCTCTTCTGTTAACTGGTATTTGAGTATAGCTGGTTTTTTCTAGGTTCCTTATATGTGTGCTTTTCCTTTTGTTCAGCATGGAGGATTCTATCAAGTATTTTCTGTAGAGCTGGTTTTGTCTTCAGATACTCCTTTAACCTGCTTTTGTCATGGAATGTCTTTATTTCTCCATCTATTTGGATGGATAACTTTGCAGGATAAAGTAACCTTGGTTGACAGTTGTTATCTTTCAGAACTTGGAATATATCACTCCAAGCCCTTCTGGCTTTAAAAGTTTGTGTTGAATAATCTGCTGTAATCCTGATGGGCTTGCTTTTGTAGGTAACTTGATTTTTCTCTCTAACTGCTTTCAATATTTTTTCTTTGGTTTGTGTGTTTGGAAGTTTGAGTATAATGTGGCGAGGTGAGTTTTTCTGGGTTTTGTCTGGCTGGGGTTCTAAAGGCTTCCTGTATCTGTATTGGCACCTCTTTCCCAATTTGGGGAAAATTTTCCTCTATGATTTTGTTGAAGATGCCTACTATGCCTCTGGAGTGGAGTTCTTCTCCTTCTACTATGCCCTGAATTCTTATATTGGATCTTTTCATAGTGTCCCGAATATCTTGAAATTCCCACTCATACTTTTCTATAAGTTTGTCTTTCTCTTTGTTGGACTGCATTAGGTCTGCCACCTGATCTTCTAGCTTAGATATTCTGTCCTCTCCCTCATCCATCCTACTGGTGAGATTTTCTACAGAGTTTTTTATTTCATTAACTGTGTTCTTCATTGCTAGTAATTCTGACTGGTTTTTCCTTATTATTTCTATTTCCCTATTTATGTCTTGTATTGCCTTCTTTATTTCATTAAATTGGTGTCCTGCCTCTTCTTTGATTCCTTTGATTTCCTCTTTGATTTCTTCTTTGATTGTTTCCATGTGTTCTTTGACCTCTTTGAAGATATTTATAATCATTATTTTGAAGTCTTTCTCAGGCATTTCCTCTAACTCTTTCTCACAGGAGGACCTTTCTGATGCATTAATACTTTTAGGTGGATTTATATCGTCTTGCTTTTTAGTGTTTCTTGTGTTATAATGTATATATTTTTGCATCTTGGATTAAGTTAATGCTTGGATTTTCTAGCTAGCTGTGTATTCTTAGCTGTATCAATTGATTTGATGTAATACATTTTCAGGGTAGAACCTTAAGGTATTAGGTGTGGCTCTTAAGACTCTCAGAGTATCTACAAAGATGTTCTTAGGGGTTGAGTTTCCTTGCTATAGGAGTATTCAAGCAGGCTGAGTGGAATAAAATACTGGTAGATTCTAAAATTTAACTAAACACTGTACACATTCAATCAAAAACAGCCCCGAGTATGTATGCAAGAGTAGTTATTATAATGACCAGATCCTCTATCAACAAAGAGGTTTAGATTTCTGGTCTGTTGAGGTATCCAAGTCAGCTTGTGACCAAGTGAGACCCTTCCCTGGTGCAATCCCAGTTACCTTGGGTGATTTTGGTCTCAGTCAAGTTGCTGCCTGGGTCGTCGGGCTGCTGTTCTGATTTCTGGAGCTGGGCACTTGCTTTTCCTACGGGGCAAATTGAGCCGCTGCTGCTGCCTCTGCTGCTGTTGTAGCTGCCACCCCCGGAGCCACCACTGCTGCTGAAGCTGCTGCTGCCGTGACCACTGCCGCTGCTCCCCCCAAGCCGCTGCTGCGGGATCTGCCGCCGCTGCCGCTCTTGGGTCCGCTGCTGCTGGGGCCACTGGTACCGGTGCTGGAGCCGCTGAAGTTGCTGCCGAACTCTGCTCCTGCTTGGGTCCTGCTGTCAGCCCAAGTTGGCGTGGCTGGTCCCGGGCCGCTACTGTGTTCGCTGGAGCTGGGTTCAGGTGGTGGGGGAGGGGAGGGAGCCGCGGCTGCTCTGTTTGTCTCGCTGTTCCACGTCTGCTCTTCCCTCCGTTGCTCGCTGCCGCTCTCCCCTCACGTTTCCCGAGTTGCGGAGAGCGCGGTGTGAGGGGAAAATCCCGCACCTGGCTTGTCCTGCGGCTCGAGCCGAGAGTCTGGCGGCTTTCTGCCGCTCCGCGGCTGCGGCGGGTGGCCGAGCCGCCCCGGAGCCGCTGTTCCCGCCTGTGCAGGCTCTGGATGCTCTGGAACTCTTCTACTTCTCCGCTGCTGCCTCAATTTCCTATACACCTCACTTTTTAGTAAAAGTGTGTATTTTGCTGAGTTTTTTTGGTCTTTTTCCCCCCTAGGCTGCTTTGGCGTGGTACCTATGCCGCCATCTTAACCGGAAGTCTCTATTTCAGTTTTTGACAAAAATGTTTATTTCTCAGAGAGAGAGAGTAAAAAAGAAAGAGGTAGATACAAAGAGAGAGAATGGGCAGACCAGGGTCTCTATCCCCTGCAAATGAATTCCAGACACATGCACTACTTTATGCATCTGGCATAGGTGGGTACTGGGGAGTAGAACATGGGTCCTTAGGCTTTGCAGGCAATTGCCATAAACACTCAACCATATCTCCAGCCTTGATATTTCTATTTTGGAGCCTGACTTATTTTGACAAAGATGATGATCTCATGTTTTAGTCATTTAATTAAAATTTCTCAATTACATTTTAATGGTTAAATCATACTTATTTTGTATACATACATTTTCTTCTTTTAAAAATATTTTTAAATATGTTATTTATTTGTTTGCAAGAAGAAAGAGAGAAAGAGATAGAAAGGGAAAGAGAGAGAGAGAGAATTGGTGCACCAGGGCCTCTACCCACTACAAACTCCAGATGCATGCACCACTTTGTACATCTGGGGAAATGAGCCTGGTTCATTAAGAATTGCAGGCAGGTACTTTATCTACTGAGCCATCTCTTCAGCTACCATATCACATTTTCTATACCCGTTTCTCAGTTGCTTAACACTTTCAGTGAAACCACAACTTGACTATCATGAATAGTTTCACAATAGACACAGGTATGCAGGTATATCTATTTTATATTGATTTTGATTCCTTTGCAATACACTCAGGAGTCTATATAGGGATCAGTTAGTGATTTTATTCTAAGTTTATTAAGGAAACTTCAAAATGATTTCCAAAGTGGCAACACTAATTTGCCTTGTGACATATATTATATAAGGGTTCCTTTTGCTCTATCAAAACTACCTTTTATCATTTGTGTCTTGAACCTGGCTATTCTCATGGGAATGAGGTGGAATCTTAAATACTTTTGATTTTAATTTACATGATTCTTAAAGATGTTGAATATATTCTTAATTATTATTGGCTATTTCTAGTTCTTCTTTGAAGAACTTCCTATTTACTTCACTAGCCCATTTATTAACAAGAAGATTCCTTTGGTTGATGATGATGTTTTTGAGTTCTATATTAGTCTGGCAAAGAATCTTCTGGCAGATGACTAGCTGGGGAATGCTATCTTGTTGGTATACTTATGGTTTTCCTTTTATTGAGAGAAACCTCTTAATATCATGCAATTCTCCCTATATTTTCTTGTTTTTATCTCCTAAACTATTACAGGCCTATGGATAAAATTATGACCTATGCCTCAATCTTGAAATATTGTCCCTGTGTTTCCTATAGCATTTTCAGAATTTCAGGTCTTACATTAAATCCTTTGATGATTTTTGTATAAATTCAGAGATAGTGATATAGACTTAAAGCTAATAATTTTACATGTAGATAACTGATTTACCTACCAACATTTGTTGAAAAATCTTTTTTTCCCCAGTGTTCAGTTTGTGACACCTTTGTCTTACATTGGGTTCATTTCTGGGACCTCTATTTTATTCCTTTGTTCTATGTTTCTATTCACATTACTTTGTCTAGCTCTGTAGTATAGTTTAAAGTGTGGTATTAAGATTCCTTAGGCATGACCATTGTTGTGTAAGGCTGTATTTGCTATTTATGCTTTTTGTATGAATGTTGGGGTAACTTTTCTCTTTCTATTAACAATTTTCATTAGTATTTTAATAGGGATTATATTGAATATGCAGCTTATTCTTAGGAATACTATCATTTTCACAATAGTAATTCTCCCATTCCATGAACATGAGAAGTTTTTCCATCTTAGTTTTTTTTTTTTTTTGATTTCTTTCTTCAGTTTGTTTTTTTAAATTATTCATTGTGAATGTCATTCAAGTACCTTGATTGGATTCATTCCTAGGCATTGTATTATATTTGAAGCAATTTGAATGAGATTTTTTTTTCCTGATTCCATTCTGGATAAGCTCATTATTGATGTAGAAAAGCATACTTTTTAAAAGTTTTTAATGACCTTTTCAGATATAATTCATAAATCACACAATGCTTCTTTTTTTATTTTTATTTATTTATTTGAGAGCAAGAGACAGAGAGAAAAAGGCAGTTAGAGAGAGATAGATAGAGAATGGGTGCGCCAGGGCCTCTAGCCACTGCAAACGAACTCCAGACACGTGCGTCCTCTTGCGCATCTGGCTAACGTGGGTCCTGGGGAATTGAGCCTCGAACTGGAGTCCTTAGCCTTCACAGGCAAGCACTTAACCGCTAAGCCATCACTCCAGCCCCACAATGCTTCTTTATAAAATGTGCATCAATGAATTTTCATGTACTACATTTAAATTGGAGTAAACTACATATAAATTGTGTCATTTTAATCATTGTTATATTTCTGTTAAATAAGTAAATCTCAAAGAATAAAAATGTTATAAGAGACAGAGGGAAACAACATAACAACAAACACAGTTGGGATGACTGAAAGACTCTCTCTAAAGGAAACATGTCATTGAACATTAGAAGACACCTGTCTTTCTCTTCTGGCTTCTTCTCACAGGTACACAGGAATATACATCTGCACAAAGAAATGCATTCACCATACATATCACGTCAAATACCACATAACACATATTCTACACTCATATACAAAAAGTGTTTGTTTTCATTTTTCTATAACTGTAACTCAGTTTGAGTTAATTTTGATATATGATACATGATAGATTTTATTTAGAACTTTTACATATGATTTGCCAATTATCCTTATACCATTTTGACAGGTATTCTTTCTCACTTAATTGTACATATTTGTTGAATTTAACAATGCAACATATATATACTTTTTTGTGAGATTTAGTGTCATGGCTAACATGGAACTCATTATGTATACTCTGACTTGTAATGTTTAAAATAATTCATAATAGTGTAACAATATTCATCAACTTTGAAAGAAATGAAATATCAATACTGACTCTACTAAACTCATTTGAAATGTAATAATGAATTTTCTCCATATGGTTAGTTTGTTTTTGACTGTTTTCTTTTTCTTCATATAGAGTTAAACATATCTAAAAATATTCACCAAACTCATGATTATGGTGCTATTATGTTTTGTTTTCACAGTCTATGAAATATGCTTGTATGTGGGTGTATGTCAGGAGGTGCAGTTGTGGGCATATGCAAGTCTAGGACAAAGGTTGATTTGTGGTGTTTTCCTGGATCTCTCTCCACTTTATTTACTGAGGGAGGGTTTTTACTTGAACTCACTTCTCATTTATTCAGCTATTATAGCTACCTACTTTGCCCCAAGAACCTTTTGTTCTCTGTCCCACTGAGCACTGGGATTACATGGAAATTGTGTAAGTGCTGGGCACCTAAACTTTGTTCTTCTCAATTGTATGCAAGTTATTTTATCCACCAAGACATTTCCCTAGCTTATACCTTACAGGAGTTTGCTGAACTAAATTTATTAGTTTTAGCTGTTTTTTTATTGAATATATGATTTTCTACTTAGATAATTGTGTGACATGAAAATACACATGCTATTATTTCCTCTTTCAAACATTAAGGTGTTCTCATTCCTTTTGCTTTGTCAGTATCTCCAATATGATCTTGAATAGCAATAGTAAGAGGAATCTTTGCCTTGTTTGTGATCTTAGGACAAAAATTTCATTTTTCAATGAATGATGGGTAGAATTTTTTACAAATATGTTCATTCTTTAGTAGAAGAAATTCACCTATAGTTGTTGTTAATGTGAATATTCATAATGAATAAATACTAAATTTTGATACATGTCTTTGATGCCTATTTGTATGATTTGATTTATTTCTTGATTCTAAATGTGATGAAATACTTTGATTTTGCTGGTTCAATTTTTAAATATATTTTAATTGACAGATAATATTTCCACATTTATTGGGGTGCAATTTGACTTTTGACAATTTTATATACCATGCAATGCTCAACTCAATATGTTTTCCTTATGAATCTTTTCATATATATGCCATTTATTTGTAGTAGAGCATTCACAATCTTTATTGAATTATATAATACAATATTGTTTTCTATAATTAACCTTCCGTATAATAGAACAACAGAACTTATATTATGACTAAAGCTACTACTATAAACAAACAAAATAGTCTTAGTCATGTTCTACTTGTGGGGTGAGTCTGGGTAAATTAAATTGTGTTGATTGTTTGTTTGTTTTTTTTTTTCTGAAACAGTTGGTAGAATTTGTGAATGTGAATAAATATGAACTCAGAAGTGGTTTAGTTAAACTTTTTATATAAAATACCTTTAAAAAATCAAAATTTCTCAGATTTTTCTATTAATTCTGGAATAGGCTCCGAGTTTTCCAATGCATAAGTCTATTTCTGTATAAAATGAAATTAAATGTTTTTTTGTTGTTTTATATATACTTTGATTATATATTCCATACTAATATTACCTTTCCTATTCTAGTATAAGAAATGGGGTATTTTTCTCCTTGAAAATCTGTTCAAAATGTTACAAATTTTGCCAGGCGTGGTGGCACACACTTTTAGTCCCAGCTCTTGGGAGGCGAAGGTAGGAGGATCACTGTGAGTTCAAGGCCACCCTGAGACTACATAGTGAATTCCAGGTCACACTGAGCTAGAGTGAAACCCAACCTCAAAAAAATGTTGCAATTTTGTTAATCTTTTCAATGAGTGAGTGAATTGTTATATTTTCAAATTCATTTAAATATTATCTTTATTGTTTCCTTTCTGCTAGCTTCTTTTTTTTCCAGGTGTTGGGAATATTTGCTTGCTTTTACTTCTATTATCATGTTGGCAATGGAACCAGAGCCTTGTGAATACCAAACATTCATTCTACCAATGAGATACATACTCATTTTTTTTCTACTTTCTTCATGTGAAAGTTTCTTTATCTTTTCTTTCTAAACAGCAATCAATGCTACAAATTTCTGTTCAAGCAATACTTCAGTTATACATAAGTATTTTGACTTCTAATTTAATATAAATACATCATTAAAATTATCTTATACTTCCTATTTTACCCAATTTTTTTAGAGTGATTCGTAAAATTCCCAAATTTAGAGTATTTTAAAGAATTTTGATGTTATTGATTCTTTTTCATAACCTATTTGATGAACTTATGCTTAAAAAATTCTGAAAGGTGAAAGCAAGGAAAAATTAAAAGGAAATAATCAAAATTATAAATGCATTCTAAGAGTAAATTGCAAGGAATTTTTTTAAAATTTTTGTTTACTTTTATTTATTTATTTGAGAGTGACACAGAAAGAAAGAGGCAGAGAGAGAGAGAGAGAGAGAGAGAGAGGGAGGGAAGGAGAGAGAATGGGTGCACCAGGGCCTCCCACCACTGCAAACAAACTCCAGATGCATGCACCCTTTTGTGCCTTTGGTTAATGTGGGTCCTGGGGAGTCAAGCCTCGAACCAGGGTCCTTAGGGTTTACAGGCAAGTGGTGAACCCCTAAGCCATCTCTCCAGCCCCTGCAAGGAATTTTTAAGTGAAATGTTCCCTAAATAATCTACTCTTTAAATTTATGTATGTGTTCAATGGGGAAAGAGTGATGTAGGTTGGTAAATGATGAGAGATATTACATAAACTCCATTATTTGGCTCTTCTACAACATTTTCCATGACATTGGCATGGCTCAGTAACATATTGATACAAAAGACATCAGTCAGTGAGAACTGAGTCTAACCATAGGATTAATGCCTTTTAAAAAGTATCTATCTGAACATCAAGTGATGGGCATCTGGGTTGATTCCAGTTCTTAATATTGTGAATTGAGGAGCTATACACATGGATAAGCAAATATCTCTTCAGTGAATAATGGAGCCTTCAGGGTAGATGCCCAGTAGAGGAATGGCTAGGTCATTTTGTAGCACTAATTTCATCTTTTAAAAGAGACTCCATATTGATTTCTCTAGTGGTTGTACAAGTTTGCACTCCCACCAGCAGTGAATGAGGGTTTCCCTTTCCTTGCATTCACACTAACATTTATTGTGTGTGCTTTTTTGTTTTTTTTTTTTAATGATTGTCATCCTTTTTGGAGTAAGTTAGAATCTCATTGTTGTTTTAATTTGCATATCCCTGGTGGCTAAGAATGCTGAGCATTTTCTTAGGTGGTATTAGACCTTTTTACTTCTTCCTTTGAAAATTCCATAATCAGTTCTCAGCCACATTTTTGAGTGCGTTGTTTGATTTTTTTTGTTTGCTTTTTTGTGTACTTTGTAGAGTCTAGATATTTGGCCTCTGGCAGCAGTATAGCTGGCAAAAACAAAATTGTCCATTCTGTGGAAAGTCTGTTTGCTCTGCTTATGGAATGTTTGTGCAAACATTTTTTGCTTCATGAGAGCCAACTGTTTGAGTAATGGTTTTATTTCCTGGCCTACTGGAGTATTTTTCAGGAAGTCTTGAAGAGTTCTCCCTACGTTTTCATTGAGTAGTTCAAGAATTTCATGTATTATATTGAGGTCTCGACTCCAGTTGTAGCTTATTTTTGTGCATGGTAAGTGGAGTGGGACTAGTTTGACGTTACATGTGATTATCTAATTTGTTCAGCACCATTTGTTGAAGATGCTATCTTTCCTCAAGTGTACATTGTTGGTTCCTTTGTCAAAGATCAAGTAGCATTAGTTATATGAACTAAGGCTGGGACTTCAATTCTGTCCCATTGGTCTAAAGGTCTGTTTTTATGACAGTAACATGCTGTTTTTGTTACTTTGTACTTTGGCTTTGTAGTATTTAGATAGGGTGTGGTGATACTGCCATAGGTGTTTTTTGGTGAGTATAATTTTGGATATCCAAGGCCATTGTCCATTCAAATTTTGAGATTAGTTTTTCTATATTTGAGAAGAATGATGCTGGGTTATTTATTGGTGTCGTAGACAGCCTCTGGTCACTGGGATGAACCTCCAGACCAGACACTGCCTATGGGAGAAAGAAGAGATTTGTTTGTTGATTGTGGATCCAGGTTAAGTTCCATAATAGAAGAAGTAGCTGGCCTACTTTCATAGGAGCATGCTGAGAGAAAAAAGAATCACAATCCCAAAACCCAAGAGCCCACTAGCTCATACAAGCACATATCAGGCACTCAGGTAGAACTCCAGCACTTTGTATATCTTTTCACTGGAATTCTGAAGGCATCCCCACACCTTAGGGTTGGACCCTAGGATCTACCTAATGATACCTCTTCCATCCAGGTAGATAGAACTCCAAGAAGCTTTAATGAAACTTTGAAATCTCTTGGGGAAGCATCCATTCAAACTACTGCAATTGACTAAAAAGTGAGGTTATAGGAAATTGAAGCGGCAGCAGAGAAGTAGAAGAGATCCAGAGCATCCAGAGCCTGCACAGGCCGGCAAAAGCGGCTCAGGCAGCTCGGCCAAGCGCTACGGTGGCGGCGCACCAGAAAGCCTCCAGGCTCAGCTTCAGCCCAGGAAAAGCCAGGTGCGAGAGCTTCCCCTCAGACCGGTGCTCTCTGTAACACAGGAAACGTGAAGGGAGAGCGGCAGTGAGCAACAGAGGAGCAGACCACGAGGTAGAAGAACACGTGGAGCAGCGAGAGAACCAGAGCAGCTGTGGCTCCCTCCCCTCCCCCACTGCCTGAGCCCAGCTCCAGCGAACAGAGCAGTGGTCCTGCGACCCGGCCACGCCAACTTGAGCCAATAGTGGGACCCAAGCAGGTGCAGAGTTCAGCAGCAACATCAGTGACTCCAGCACCAGTAACAGCGGCACCAGCAGTAGCAGCTCCAGTCGCGGCAGCAGTTGCAGACCCAGCAGCAGCAGCTTCAGTGGGAGCAGTGGCAGTGGACACAGCAGCAGCAGCTTCAGCAGCAGTGGTGGCTCCAGCAGTGGCAGCTCCAGCAGCACCTTCAGCAGGAGTGGCTACAGACCCAGCAGCAGCAGCTTGAGAAGCAGCAGTTCCAGCAGCAGGGGTGCTGATCTGCAGGGCCACACTGGCCAGGTTTGGTTTGCCCCACTGGAAAAGCCAGTGCCAGCTCCAGAAATCAGAACAGCAGCCCGACGACCCAGACAGCAACTTGACTGAGACCAAAATCATCCATGGTAACTGGGATTGCACCAGGGAAGTGTCTCACTTGGTCGCAAGCTGACTTGGATCCCTCAACAGACCAGAAATCTTAACCTCTTTGTTGATAGAGGATCTGGTCGTTATAATAACTACTCTTGCATACATACTCGGGGCTGTTTTTGATTGAATGTGTACAGTGTTTAGTTAAATTTTAGAATCTACCTGTATTTTATTGCACTCAGTATGCTTAAATACTCCTATAGCAGGGAAACTCAACCCCTATGAACATCTTTGTAGATACTCTGAGAGTCTTAAGAGCCACACCTAATACCTTAAGCTCCTACCCTGAAAATATATAACATCAAATCAATTGATATAGCTAAGAATACCCAGCTAGCTAGAAAAGCCAAGCATTAACTTAATCCAAGATGCAAAAATATATACATTATAACACAAGAAACACTAAAAAGCAAGACGATATAAATCCACCTAAAAGTATTAATGCATCAGAAATGTCCTCCAGTGAGAACGAGTTAGAGGAAGTGCTTGAGAAAGAGTTCAAAAGAATGATTATAAATATGTTCAAAGAGGTCAAAGAACAAATCTGAAGCAGACCAAAAATGAACCCAACATGGCTCAGGGAAATTTTGCAGAAGACGGGGTGGAAAGAATTTCAGAGTCACATGTTGGGTCATGATTTGCAGAGACATTTAGCATACCAATAACTGGGGACTAACTCCACAATGCACAACCCATTTACATCAACGAGGAGCTTCTAATGGGAGGGGGTAGATCATAGATGAGCCTAAACAATGGTACCAAACTGCCTGTATTTGATGAAAAGAAAACTAATAAATCAAATTAAAATAATAAAAAAAGAATCAAAGAAGAAATCAAAGAGGAAATCAAAGAGGAAATCAAACTACCACAATTGGTATTGGATAGAATCTGTATATTGCTTTTGGTACATTTATTATTATTAAAAAATGAATTCTATCTATCCAGGAGCATGGAAGGTCCTTGCATATTCTCATGTCCACCTTGATTTCTTCCTTGAGTGTTTTTAATGTTTTCACTTTATAGGTCTTTCACTTCCTTGGCTAGTGTTATTCCAAGGTATTTGAATTATTGTGGCTATTGAAAGCAGGACAGTTGCATTGACTTCTTTTAAATTGTATTTATCTTTTGCATATAGGAAGACTACTGATTTTTGCTTGGTGACTTTGAATCCTATCATGTTGCAAAAGGAATTTATTACCTTTAGAAGATTTTTAGTGCATTTATTTACTTATTAGAGAGAGAGAGAGAAAGAATGGATTTGCTAGGGCCTCTCATTACTGCAAATGATTTCTAGACACATGCACCACCATGTACATCTGGCTTACAAGGGATCTGGGGAGTCAAACCTGGGTTTTCGGGCATTGCAGCCAATGTTTTAGCCCTTATGCCATCTCTCCAGCTCTACTAGTTATATGATTTAGTTGTTTTCAAGTCACCTATTGTGGTGGTTTGATTCAGGTGTCCCACATAAACTTAGGTATTGTGAATGCTAGATCCCCAGCTGATGGATATTTGGGAATTAATGCCTCCTGGATGGAGTGTATTCTTGGGGGTGGGCTTAGGGGTTTTATAGCCAGTTTCCCCATGCCAGTGTTTGTAACACTCTCCTGTTGCTATTGTCCACCTTATGTTGGCCAGGGGGTGATGTCCACCATCTGCTCATGCCATAGTTTTCCCCTGCCCTTATGGAGCTTCCCCTTGAGCCTGTGAGCCAAAATAAATCTCTTTTTTTCCCAGAAGCTGTTCTTTATTGGGTGATTTCTACCAGCAATGAGAACCAGACTACAACACCTATGTATAGGTTCATGTCATCTGCAAATAGAATTACTTTGACTTCTTCTTTTCCAATTTATATTCATTTTATATCATTTTCCTGTCTTGCTGCTAGGGTTAGGACTTCTAGAACTATGCAGAAGAGCACTGGTAAGAGGGGCACTGCTGTCTTGTTCCTAATTGTAATAGTTTGAATAGGTTGCCCCCAATATATTCAGGATTTTTGCTGGAGGAGATGTCACTGTGGGTGGATCCTATGGTCCAGCTTTAAGGTGTGAGCCTGGGCCTGGGATTCCATTCTAAAGATATTTACAGTGCTTGAGCTCTGCCTGGAGTTCCTGATGTGTGCCTGCTTGTGCTGGAAATGGTGTTGGTTGTTCTGTCTGCCTGGTCCTATAAGAGCAGGCCAGCTTCTACTATTATGGAACTTCCACTTGATCTGCAAGTGTCAATAAATATCACTTCCTCCATAGCTGTGCCTGATTTTGAAGTTCAACCCAGCATTCTAAGGCTGTCTGCTACACAGATCTTAATGTGGACTCCTTAAATCTTTCTACATTAAGAAAGTTTTGGCCTTTAGGTGTTGTGTATGTAGTCTTTTTGATGTTGAATTATAATCTCTCCATGCCTAGTCACTCCACTGTTTTTGGATAATGAAGATTGGGCACATACACACAATGTAATTATATTCAAGACTAAGGAAAATTATATAATGAAAAGTAAAAAGTATGGACTTAGAACAGATCATACTATGTGAACTCACAAAAGCACAGAAAGACAAATATTGCATGTTCTCCTTCTTCTATGTTTCTTAAATTGGAATTTGAGTTACAGGCACACCTGACAAACAACTGGAGTGACAGATAAGAGGGATTGAAGGATTTGGGGAGAGGGTAGTGAGAGACAATGGAGAGATATATACAAAACCAAATCCAAAAATGAATTGGTACCATAGAAACTTTTCTCTTGGATAGCACGTCAGTTGTAAACTCTCAGTAGGAATATGGAGGGATCATCTTGCAAGAAAAGCCCTTGAAAGGTGAGATGACACCTAACCTTAAAATATTTGGCCCTGTCTTGTAATTCCTAATACCAGAAATTGGTTACAATCCACATTGAGCTGTTGGCTGAAGAGACCTATGAGGTCCCCAAAATAAGACAGTCTCCTGTCAAAGCATTTGATTATCTGGCTAGGGTAGAATGTAAGGCCCCCATACTGAAGAAACCACGTTTTGCCAAGGCAGAACATAGAGAGTTGCATATGAATATGGAAAGAAACCAATTCCCTGATGGTTATCCAATGTAGCACTAAAAATTACTCCATGAGCTGATAGGTGGGGGGAGGGGTGACCAACAACATTGTGAGCAAGCAGGGGACCCTGCTATATGATAGCAACCATCCTGACAAGATAAACAAACCTGTACAATAGTAGCACACAGCCTTGGTAAGTAACCAGTAGCTCTCTGATTGTCTAAGAGAGATCTACTCAGTGGAAAGCAACCTATAGATGAAACTGAGAACCAAGTCATCACTATTCTATGCAGACTGAGATTATGGACTCCAATAAGAAGCTCCACAAGTCTTTGGCCCAAAGTGAGGCTGTACTCATCAAAATCTATGTAAATTAACAATACTTCTCCCCTATAACCTATCCTGATCTAACTCCACTGGCAAATTTGTTTTTCATTTCCAGAAAGCAGTGAAAACTGAGGATAGCAACAAGACAAGAATAGATAGCTGACTCCCTGTCTGCAGATGAAACACCCCTACCACAACAGCTAGTTTCCAGGTGAAATCACAGAGGAAGTGTGAAGATGAGCAAGTGTGTTCTTTATTTCTTCCTTCCTTCCTTCCTTCCTTCCTTCCTTCCTTCCTTCCTTCCTTCCTTCCTTCCTTCCTTCCTTCCTTCCTTCCTTTCTTTCTTTCTTTCTTTCTTTCTTTCTTTCTTTCTTTCTTTCTTAATTAGTTTTCCATTCTGCAAGTACAGGCAGTTTGGTACCATTCTTAGGCTCATCCGTGATTTACCCCCTCCCCTTTGGCCCCTCCTTGTTGAGGTATATGGGTTGTGAATTGTGGAGTTAGTCCACAGTTATTGGTAAGATAAATGTCTCTGTATAACATGCCCTAACATGTGGCACTGACATTCTTTCTGCCCCCTCTTCCACAAAATTTCCCTGAGCCATGTTGGGTTCATTTTTGGTCTGCTTCAGTGATGAGGTGTTGGGAGCCTCTGAGGCTCTGGCTCTCTGATTTGGTAGACATTCATTTTTCTCTGTGTTGGTCTCCTTCCCCCTTGTGCTGGTATCCGGTTCATCAAGAAAACAGCACCCTTGCATGTTTTGCCAATATTCCTTAGTTTTAGCTGGGGCCCTTTTGAGGTATGATGGGGTGGCTCTCTCCTTAGGATCTGCATCTATCTGCAAAAGAGAAGCAGATTCTCCAATGGACAGAAAGTTAGCACCAGGAAAAATGAGATAGCCCTTACTTTTTTTATAGAGAGTTTAATAGGTGTAGGCCCTCTTGTAGCCCATGATTGATGGTAGCTTGATATTGGAGAGTGGTCTTATGTTTGGATATGGTTCTGACTTGTTTCCCAGCTCCAGCTATGGGTCTCATACCACTGAGGGGATCAGTTAGCCGAATCAAGAGCAGTTGGTTCCCCACCATGGCTGTGTGCCACTATTGCACTTGTGTGGGCATCACAACAGGTCATTTGCTGCTAAGTAGGTCGGGCCATAAGTTCATGGACAGATATTGGTCATTTCCCCCAGTCGCCCATGTAGCACCTTCTGGCACTAGACACCCTGACTGTCTGGAGACTGACTCTCTCCTGGCTTCCAGCCATGCCGTTCCATTTTACGTGGCAGCTGCATATGGTGTCTTCAGCAATAAGGTCTTACCACTAATATTTTGTGGGTCATCAAGTACTCTGACAGAAATCTGTGATTCTTTTAGAAAACCTTTTAGGTTTCTCTGATCAAAAGCTCATTGTGGGTGATAGCCCCATGCTGGTACTGGGAATTACATGTCAGTGCCCCCTAAGAAAATGAGAGTGTTCTTTCTATGCTGAGGCTGATGATCTGTGTCAGGCTGATGAACACAGACACTGAGAATACTCCAAATGTACCAGACCAGAAATTCAGAATCTGCTGAGAACTCAACACTAAAGTAGATGTAAAGCCCACCCACCATACATAGCTCAGGGAATTTTGCTGAGGGGTAGGAGGGAATATTCAGAGGTATCCCTCCCCCTGACAAAAACTAACTGCTTCTCTCACAAATCATAACCCACAACTCCATAGTGAATACCAGAAATCCCATTAAGGAGGGCCCTCAGTGTAGTGGGGACAGGAAGAAGGGAAGTGATGGTAACATCACATGCTGTATCCATAACATGTTTCTATTTAATAAAAATATGTGTATTTATTTACCTTCTGTGCAAGTAGACAGACAGAGAGAAGAAAGACACACACACACACACACACACAGAAACAGAGAGAGAGAGAGAGAGAGAGAGAGAGAGAGAGAGAGAGAGAGAGAGAGAGAATGAGTGAGAATGGGCTCACCAGCTCTTCTAGATGCTGCAAAAAATGTCGCAGTGCATGTTCATTTCTTGCATCTGGCTTTAGGAAGGTACTAGTGAATCAAACTCAGGTTGTTAGGTTTTAGGCAAACAACCACTGAGCAATCTCTCCAGCTTTTTAGACTTAAAAGGACTAATGCATTTTGAGAATACCATTACTCACAAATATTATCCCTATATTTAAAAATAAAGTATGAGAATTTTTGTAGTGTATATGTGTGGACTGTATATGGAGACATATGAAGATGGGAATATGTACCAAACAATATTAAGCAATCATCATTAAGTGGTAGGTCCATACAATATCACTTCTCAAATCATACATTTTAAAATCATAAAAAAATATTAACCAAAGGTTTGAATGACTATATAATTTTAATTTTATTTCTAGAATTTCTCATATACATATCCCAGAAAACTATAATTCTGTGAATTAAAGGTGAATAAACTTTATCATGATACATATTGAGCACTTTTGATTTTCAGATATGCAAGAGCTTAAATTCACAAAGTTTTGTTTTGCTTTTTTTACTTATAATACGAAATACTGGTACTAAGAAGCACTGTGCCTCATCTAATAATTGGATGCTCCATAGAATAGATCATTAATGAGTTGGAGAATAAACTGACTTTTAAAATGTTCTATTTATTCAGTTTAAAGGATGATAAATTATTTTCTTATTTTCTTCTGTTAAAATTTTATCTTTTTTATTCTTTATTTTTGTAGACAGTGAATACAGTCAAGTTGGTACCATTGTTAGCTTCAGGGATGCTCCTTGTTGTGGTATATTGGTCATACATTGTGGAGTTAGCCTTTAGTTTCAGGTAGGAGGAAATGCCTATGTGTGATATGACCCAATATGTGGCTCTGACGTTCTTTCTGCCCCCTCTTCTGCAAATTTCTCTGAGACATGTTGGGTTCATATTAGGTTTGCTTTCATGTTGAGATCTTGGGCACCACTGTGTCTCTGGAAATATGGTTTGGTAGGGGTTATTTCCTGTATCTATCTCCTTCACCATTGTGCTGGTTCCCAGTTCACCAAGAACACAGCATTATTACATGTTTCCCCAATTATTCTTAGTTTCAGCTGGGGTCCTTTTGAGGTATGATGGGGTGGTTCTCTCCTTAGGATCTGCATCTATCTGAAAAAGAGAGACACATTCTCCTACGGAGAGTAAAGTAAGCACCAACTAAATGTGATGAGCATTGTTTTGTAGAGAGAATTTATTGAAGAGTGGGTTCATTTTTAGATAGGGTTCTGACTTGTTTCCCAGCTCCAGCTATAGCTTCCATTCCACTGAGCAGATCAGTTAGCCAAATTAAGAGCAGTTGATTTCCCACAATGGCTATGCGTCACTATTGCACTTGTATGAGACTCATGTCAAGTTGTTTGCTTCTACACAGGTTAGACCATGAGTTTCTTGGGCAGATATTGGTCATTATCCCCTTGTCACTCATGTAGCACCTTCCAGCACTAGATGTGCTAACTCTCTAGGGAACGACTCTCTTCCAGCATCGAGCCATATCCCTCCATGATACATATCAACAGTGTATGGTGTCTTCATCAGTAGAGTCTTACCACTAACCTATGGTGGGTGGGTCCGCAAGTGCTCTGATGTAAATCTGTCTTCTCTTGGGAGACCTTGCAGGGCTCTGTGATCCAAAGTTCCTTGTAGATGATAACAACCTGCTGGTACCAAGAGTTATAGGTCAGTGCCCAAGAAGAGAAGGAAGAACAGGATAATTGATATAAAAGAGATAGAGAAATGAGAGAGAAGAGGGAGATGGAGAGAGTGGGGGGCAGAAATAGAAGATAATGGACAGTTTTCATTATACCCTCTCCAGGGCCTTGTGATTCTGGTGTTTGCCCTGAGGGTCTAGTGGAGGTTCAACCATTTGGTCTGTATTTCAGGATATAGAGCTTTATTGAACCATTGCCTTTCAGGTCCATTTTTGTGTCACCCACTCCCTCCCTTACTCTCCAATCCCTCCATGCCATCTCCACTCTCCCTATTGTCCAGTCCTTGAGATGTTTGGTAGGTATGTTGGCAACTTGGGTAGATTCAGGTTAGGAGCTGTACATGAGTGAGACTATGTGGCGATTATCTTTCTGTGATTGGGTGAGTTCACTGAGAATAAGCTGTTCTAGGTTTGACCATTTTTCTTCAAATTTTACTGTGTCATTTCTACTTACTGCTGTGTAGAATTCCGTTGTGTAGATATACCACATCTTAGTTATCTTTGGCTAATGGTGGACACCTGGGTTGATTCCAGCTCTTGACTATTACAAATTGAGCAGCTATAAACATGGTTGAGCAAATCTCTCTGAGCTGAGGCATAGAACTTTTAGGATACATGCCCATTAAAGGAATAACTGGGTCTGTTGTTAACTCTATAGTCAGTTTCTTGAGGATTCTCCATATTGCTTTCCAAAATGGTTGCACCATCTTACATTCCCACCAACAGTGGATAAGAGTTGCTATTTCTCCACATTCTCACCTGCACTTGTTTGCATTTGACTGTTTGATGCTTGCTATCCTTACTGGGGTAAGGCTGAATCTCATAGTACTTTTAATTTGCATTTCCCTGATGATTAGGGATGATGAGCTTATCCTTAGGTGTGTGTTTGCCATTTGTATTTCTTCTTCTGTGAACTGCATGTCCAGTTCCTTGCCCCATTTTGTGAGTGGGTTGTTTGACTTTTTATTGTTTACTTTTTGAGTTCTTTGTAGATGCTATAAATTAGGCCTCTGTCAGCAAATATTTTTTCCCATTCTTTGGGTAAACTATTGTCACAGTTTATTGTGTGTTTGTATGTAAAGAAACTTTTCAGCTTCATAAGATCCCACTGGTTTTGTGATTGTTTAAAATCCTGTGCTACTGGGGTTTTGTTCAGGAAGTCTTTCCCCATTCCTAAATAATGGAATATTCCTCTAACTTTTCTTCCAGTAGTAGCTGAGTTTCTGGTGTTATATTGAGGTTTTTGATCCATTTGAACTTGATTGTTGTCCATGGAGAAATGTATGGATCAAGTTTCAGTTTCTTGCATATGGTTATCCAGTTTGTCCAGCACAATTTGTTGCTATCATTTTTACAGCCTTTATTGTTAGGGCCTTTGTCAAATATCAAGTAGCTATAGTTACTTGACCCAAAGTCTGGGTCTTCAATTCTTTTCCATTGGTCTGTACTCCTGTTTTTATGCCAGTACCCCACTGTTTTTATTACTATGGATTTTTGATATAGCTTTAGATCAGGTATAGTGATGCCTCCAGAGGTGTTTCTCTTGCTGAGGATATACTTGGATATCCAAAGCCTTTTGCTTCTCCATTTGAATTTTGAGATCAATTTTTTCTATCTCTGTGAAGAATGATGTTGGAATTTTGATGGGAATTGCATTAAATCTATAGATTACCTTTGGAAGCATTGCCATTTTCATGATGTTAATTCCTCCAATCCAGGAACCTGGGAGGACTTTCCATTTTTTTATGTTCGCCTCAATTTCTTTCTTGAGTGGTTTTATACTTTCATTGTAAAGCTCTATCACTACCTTGGTAAATGTTATTCCATGGTATTTAATTTATTTATTTTTGTTGCTATTACAAATGGAATAATGTCACTTATTTCTTTCTCTACATCTTTGTCATTGGCATATAGAAAGGCTACTGATTTTGTGCATTGATTTTGTATCCTGCTATTTGCTATAGGAGTTAATCACCTTCAGGAGTTTTGGGATGGAGTCTCTCGGGTTTCTTACATATACAATCATGTCATCAGCAAATAGAGCTCACTTAACTTCTTGCTTTCCAAGTTGTATCCCTTTTATTTCCTTCTCCTGTCTTATTGCTTGAGCTAGGACTTCCAGTACTATATTGAAGAGCAGAAGTGAGAGTTGACACCCCTGTCTTGTTCCTGATATCAATGGGAATTCCTTCAGTCTCTCTCCATTAAGTATTATTTGGGCTTTAGGAGCTTTGGATATAGCCTTTATTGTGTCAAGGTATACACCAACCATGTAAATTCTCTCCAATATTTTAATCATGAAGAGATGTTGTATTTTGTCAAAGGCCTTTTCTGCATCTATCAAATGATCATGTGGTTTATATGTTTAGCCTTATTTATGTGGTGTATTACATTGATAGATTTCTGTATGTTGAACCACCCCTGCATTCCCAGGATGAAGCCCACTTGATCAAAGTGGATATTGGATTTGATGTGTTGTTGAACTTGGTTTGCAAGGATTTTGTTCAGGATCTTTGCTTCTATGTTCATAAAGGAAATAGGTCTGTAGTTTTCTTTTCTTGTGACATCTCTGCCTGGTTTTGGTATTAGCATGGCAGTAGCTTCATCATAGAAGTTGGAGAGATTTCCCTGACCTCCAGTTGTGTGGCAGAGTTTGAGAAAGAATGGTTTCAGTTCTTCAATGAAGGTTTGATAGAATTCAATGGAAAAGCCATCTGGCCCTGGACTCTCCTTTTTAGTTTTTTTTTTTTTTTTTTTATCATATTTTCAATTTTGATGGGTGTGAGAGGTTTGTTTAGGAGATAAAACTACTCTGATTTTGGCTTGGTAGATGTAATTGTCTAGAAATTTGTCCATTTCATCTATATTTACCAATTTTGTAGAGTAGAGGTTTTTGAAGTAAGACCTGATAATTCTCCCAATTTCACTTAAGTCTGTTGTGATGTTTCTGTTTTCATTTCTAATTTTGTAAATTTGATGTTCCTCTTTTTTCAATTGATCAAATTGGCCCAGGGCTTGTCAATCTTTTTAACTTTTTCATAGAAAACAACTTTTTGTCTCATCAATTTTCTTAGTTGTTTTCTTAGTTTCCAATTCATTAATTTCTGCTCTGAAATAACCTCCCCAAAAAGAAGAGTCCAGGACCAGATGGCTTCTCAGCTGAATTCCATCTGGATCTTTTTGGGTTGCACTTTTTCTTGATTTTCTGGTGAGAATGGTGTACTGAAGTTCCCAACTATGATGGTGTTTCTGTTTATTTCTGTTTTATTGTTGAGTAGGTTTTGTTTTATGAATTGTGGTGCACCTGTGTTTGGTGCATAAAGATTGATGATTGTAACATCCCCTCGCTGGATTTTACCCTTAATCAGTAGGAAGTGGCCCTCTTTGTCTTTTTTGATTATTTTTGGTTTGAAGTCTATTTTACCCAACAGTAGTATGGCTACTCCTGCTTGTTTCCATTTTCTTGGAATAATGTTTTCCACCCTTTCACCCTGAGGAGGTGTCTGTCTTTAGTGGTGAGGTGGGTTTCTTGAAGAAAACAGATTGTGGGGTCTAATGTTCTGATCTACCCTATTAGCTTGTGTCTCTTTATGGGTGAAATAAGTCCATTGATATTTAAAGGTATCTCACATTTTCTTCATATTCTGTTCACAGAAATTTTTGAACTTATTGAAACTTTTGCATTCTTGAACTGCTTCTTCTGTTTAGTTGGCTAGATTATTTTGATGAATAAGATAATGGATATAAAGGAAAGCAAAACAACAAAAAAAAAGAGGACCTAAAAAACCAGCTGGTGATATATTAAAGATTTCTCTCCCCTAAAACTCCCAGTGACCCCTTGATTCCTTGGCTCTCCTTTCTGGGAGTTGCAGAACAGTTAGGAGGATTCCATCTTGACCAGAAGCCCCAATTTTATCTTTTCTTGGTGTCATAATACATTATTTTTTTTTCATTATATATTTTTTGTTGTTGTTTTGTTTTTTGAGGTAGGGTCTTACTTTAGCCCATGCTGACCTGGAATTAAGTGAGGTAACCCAGGCCCAGAAACCCAAGCACTCTGTGTTCTCACAGTGACCTCAAACTCGTGGTGATCCTCCTACCTCTACCTCCTGAGTGCTGGGATTAAAGGTGTGTGTAATTTTGGTTCTCTAAAACTCATTATCATCTATTTTTTTTAGTCCAATAATAGGAACAATTAGCTTCAATATTTCTCTTACTGATGACTTGGAGGAATTTTCTATGTACCTATAACTATCCAACATTAGACTAATAGTAGCAATTTGATTTTTGTAGAATTTGATAATTTTTAAAGTTTTATTCTTCAAGAATTGATAGACTTTCTAAATTACCATTAATTAAAGATACACTTGTTTCTGATTATTTGACTTCCTTGAAAATTATGAAGCAATGAAGTAATGAATATTTTTCTTTCCTGGTAATGTATGCAGATTATCTGTATGAAAGGCATGGGATTGAATTGAGAAATTACTTCTATCTCACTCTGGAATCTATAGTATGTAGTTATATTCTGCATAAATAATAGTTCCCATTTTTATATAGTTTTTGGAATTATTTAGCAATTGATTATAAAATAGAAATGGAAGTTCTAGTTTTAGCTGTGACATCTCTGGGGGTAACCAATTCTTTATGACTGATTTACACACCCTACAAAGATTTCCACTATTGCTTCTCATCAGGCCACTTAAACTAGGTCTTCTCCATGCCACAGTAGGGGCTCAAGTGTACAGTAAGTAAATGGTAATAAAGTTGAGGAACTCTAGTGGTATATATAACATAGTCAGAGAGGTGAAAAAGTGAAAATAAATTTGGTTTTGTAGAAAGAAATGCATTTACCTTTGTATTTTGCACCAAGGGGAATCACTTCAACACTGGTACTACAATGGAAATTTAACAATAAAAGCAATCCTTCTGAAAGACCTCATCTCTTTTTATCATAAGGGGGTATTTCCAGTTCTGTGATTACTTGCTTCTGTGATATCAAGAAATTTGTTTCTATTATGTTGGTTGAAATTAAAGGTATAGTTATTTATATCTGCATGAGTTCATATCTTATGACACTTCCTTATTTGACATAGTATCCAAAACATAGATATAGCCAGAAAATTGGTGTATGTAGTGACTGCCACTGTTTAAAATATTCATTAAAAAACTCACATATTTCTTTAAAAGCAAACCATAAGGAATAATTGTCTTATAGCCAGTTGACTTGAGGATACTTAATATGGGGAATATCTAGCCTAATGAATAAATGCATTAAAGGCATAGAATTTTTAATTTATAAAATTCTTCAGGGAAAATTAAGAGATGACTTAGTCTGATTACAGAAGGACTATCTATATACAAGGAGTGAATACATTAGGAATAAAGGCTTTAAGATTGATATAAGGAATAGCAGCAAGAACAATTTAGTAATGAAATGAGAGTTAATCCAATAAGTGTTGACTTTCCACACATTGAAAGTAATTTATTTGAGTCTGGAAGAAAATGTTTTTATCTGTGACAGATTTTTTTGGAACACTTGGAAAGGGAGTAAATACAGCTATAACCATACTTTAAAAGAGAGATAAACATGGCACATAATGTTTCAGATTCACATTCTAAATCCCAAATGCAATATGTTTATTCGGACCACAGATAATATTTTACAGTGAACTTCTATTTGGCTTGACTTTTACCTAAAATGTAAGAACAACAAAAGTATAGTAACATTCAAAGCCTATCATTTCATTCAAAACTTTGATACATGGCATATAAAAGGTCTAATATCAATGTATTGTCATTTTACTACTACTTGGAATACTTATGCAAGTATATCTTATCTAGATGTCTTCAAAAACTTCTATATTTAAATTTGTTTTATTAAAATATTGATATTTATGTTGTTAATCAAATAAGCCTTCTAACTTATCTACAAAGCCATTTCACTAGCCCCATATTCTTCTTATCTTATAAGAAGAGCAATTCATATTAGATAAGAATCTAATTCACTATATACTTATTTAAATTAACAATATCTGTAACATCTTCTTTTTTACATAGGATCATATTTTGATATTCCAGTAAAAACATGATTTGTGGAGGGATACCAATACACCCATTAGAATCTTCACTATAAATCCACCAAATTCACATTGGCCACAGATGTAAAATAAATTCACTCCAAACAATCTTCTGCCAAATCTACATTAGTTCTATCACCATAATAACATGGAAATATCAAACAAATAAGGTATTCATGAATTTCTTGGTATAGTGAAATTCACCAATGTCCACAGTCCTTTGAAATTAAAAATTATATGTTTAAAAAGTATAAATTTAAGGGAGAAAATTGAAGTAATAAATTAGTCTATTTTTATAATGTTATTTATTTACCTGAGAGAATGAGAGAAAGAGTAAGACACACAGAGAGAGTGAGTATGAACCTGGCAGAACTTCTTGTGGCTGCAAATGAACCTCCGACACATGCACCACTTTTCACATATAGCTTTCCAAGGATAATGGGGAATTGAACTCAGGCCACCAGAGCTCAAATCTGTCTTCATTACTTTGGACTGGAATTCACATCTGACCCCAGAGACACCTCCTCCAGCCAGGCAGCCAGAGACTCAAGTTACAAGTTTTAAAATGCCTGAATTAAGGAGTGATATACAAACTACCACATTCTGTCCCTGTCCCCCAATAGACTCATGATCATCTCACATTGCAAATTGTATTCAGTCCAACTTCAAAGCTACCCATAGTACTTAACAACTTTAATATTATTCCAAAGTCCCAAGTATCATATTTAAGATTGTCTCTTAACTATGAGTTCTGTAAAATCAAAACTAGTTACATACTTCTATCCAGGTGTGTTGGTGCACACCTTTAACCTCAGCACTTGGGAGGCAGAGGTAGGAGGATTGCCATGAGTTTGAGGTCACCCTGAGACTACATAGTAAATTCCAGGTAAGCCTGGGCTAGAGTGAGACCCTACCTCCAAAAAAAAAATACAAAAACTAGTTACGTATTTCCAACATATACTGGCACAGTGTATGTATTTTCATTGATATAAGTAATTCCAAGGAAAACCTGGACCAATGTAAAATCAATAAGCATCAAGTAAAGATCAAACATCTGCAGTGCAATTCTAACATCCATAACCAGTGATGAAAGTCTCTGGATTTCCAGTGTCTACCCCTCTAACTTGGCTGAGTGACAGGGAAATCTTCCATTCTGAGCCAATATTGCTCCACAGTAGCAATTTCACAGTCCTGGTATATCCAAAACATCTTCATATCTCCATTGCAAACTATGGCTCATTTTACAATGGCTTTCCTGGCCTCTATACCAGGGACATTGCTCTGATTCCCATGCTATACTTCAGCTGTAGCTACTGTAACCATGCACATTTTGTGACCTACTTCCATGTGTTTTTCATGTTTCCAAAAATTGAGGGACACAACCATTGTTAATTCAGGGGAAAAGAAATCTTGACCTTGAAGAGAATTTTTTTTTTCCTTTATTCATGGCATCTTCTTTCAAAAGAATATGCTTTTCAACCTTGAAGTCTTTTCTGTGTGAAATTACCTCAGGCATCTTTTCCATTGCTTCAATATGAAGTAGTTAATGGTAGTAATCTGTTTAACAATAGCAGCTTGTACAACATAAAACTTGTCTCCATGCATGTAACTTTAAATCTGTTTTAATTTTTCAAATTTTAAAATTTATATCTTTCTCCAAGCACAACAGTCCATACTTTAAAATTAATTCTTGCTTAGATTCTCTTGGCATGAGAATAAGAACACAACCAAATTTTCTGCCAGTAGCCTACTTCCAAAAAAGTTCTCTGCAGCTTTTCCTTCCCCTTTGAATGTTCATAAGCAAATCCTCAAAATGCCATTCTCTTTGTATTTAACATCTTCAAACCCTCACCAGAAGAACCCATAAAACTTGGCTTACCACTCTGAAAAGCATCTTTAGTTGCAAATAATACATCTGTAAAAAATATCCCAGAACAAAAGTTTGATAAGAGCAGAATCCACATGGTCAGATTCATCTCTGCCACACCCAACTCTCTGGTAACAAATGTCAGTAGTAGGAAGTTTTATATATCTAGGATGAACATCCAAACAAGCCACGGTTTACAGGAGGCAGGGATTTATTTCAAGCTTGCAGATCTAGTGGTAACTTCCATCAAGGACATGTGCTGATTCCATACCCAAGCAGAAGAAAACAGCAAAACAGCCAGTCAAAATCAAAAACAGCAAGAACAAACCTCAAAAAGCAGGATCCCAGGCAAAGTTCATATATGTCTTCATACTTTTTGACTGGAACTCACATCTACCCCATTGATACCTTCTGCAGCCAGGTGTATGGAGACCAAAGTTACAAGCTTCAAAACAATGGAATCTATAGGGCACATACATTCAAATTAACACCTTAAGTTATTATGTCTTAATCTTGAATGTCAATGTTTCTTAGCAAAGGAATCTAGAATCTTGATATCAAGAATTTCAATTTATATCAAGAATATTAATATCATGGTTCATCATCTAAAATTATGGAAGTTGTCAATAAAAAATAAATATGAATTTCAAAATTCCATCAGCCTTCATCATTATTCAAATCAAATACCATCTTCACAATTTAATATTTTATCAAAACATCCTAGTTATTTTCCTTTGATTGTTGAACTAACATTTGTCAAATAATATTTGAAAAATAATTTGACAAATAATATTTGTCACATTTTGTTCATCTGTTTACAAACTGGTAAACATTTTCATTGTTTACATTTGCGAGTTTAAATAATATTGCCAAGAACATTTGCATGTAACTCTTAATACTGTGTCATCAGTGGCTTTGGTAAATTCCTAGGAATTGAATCCTATTCTCTCTTTCTCTTTCTCTGTATGAAAGAATAAGACATATTTACTTTAAATATATGAAGATCCTATTAGTTTTGATTCTCTAGAGTATGTATAATAAATATATGGCTAACTTTTACTTGGGTATTTTAGAAAAGTTTTAATTTCAGAAAAAAAAATAATCAGAAGCACATAGATTTCCCAAAATTTTGTTTCCAAATATGCATGCCTCTCACTATCAATACCTCCCACAAGTTTGAAACATTTTGGTTTATAATTGTTAAAATGATGTTGAAACATCATTGTCATCTTATAGTTCAAATTAAGACTCAATTTTTGCCTTATACAATCTATGAATTTGAACAAATATATAATAACAACAACCATGATATTATCATATACATTATATTCAAAAAATCCTTCATATTTTGTCTATTCCTCCTTTCCTTGGCCCAACCCTCTAAACACTACTGATATTTTACTGTTTCTACATTTTCCTTTTCAAAAATGTCATACAATTGGCGTGATATAGTAGTAGCCTCCTTACATTGGCTTTTTCATTCAGCAATATTTATTCTAATTGCATTCAGAACTTTTCATTGTTTGACCATATTTTTATCACTGAATTTTCTACATGTATTGAGAAATATCTTGTTTGTTGCTATAAGCATTTTCATAAATATAAACTCTTTATGTATGTACCAAAGCTAGGAACATATTGGAAGAGTACATCCATTTTTATTCACTGATGGTAAATTGTCTTCCAATGTGACTGTTTGGAATAGCTCCATATATATTTTATTTAATTGGTTTGACGGTATTCGTTAGATAATCTATGTGCATGTTTTTAGATGTTGTGGTGGTTTGATTCAGTTTTTCCCCAGAAACTTTTGTGTTTTGAATACTAGGTCCTCTGTTGGTGGTAATTTGGAAATTTGAGCCTCCTGGGGGCAATATTTTATTGAAATTGGGCTTATGGGTATTATAGCCAGCTTCCCCTTATCAATATTTGGCACACTCTCCTGTCCCTGTTGTCCACCTGATGTTGGTCAAGAGGTGATGTCCACCCTTTGCTCTTGCTATCATTAAGCTTCCCCACAACTCTGTAAGGCAAAATAAATCCTTTCCTATCACACATTCCTCTTAGTTGGTGTTTTCTGCCAGAAATGTGAAACTGAATATAGAACTAAAATTGTTAGGAAGAAGGGGAGTCGTTGTGGCTAAAAACCTGACTGTGTGGGTTTTGGCTTTTGGGGGCTAATTTTGGGGAAAAATGTGGAATGATTTGAAATCTTGGCTTAAAAGACTCCTTGCAGTGCTGTAAGTACAGCTTGATGGACTATTCTGGTCAGAACTGAAATACCTGAATGCAGTAAGAACTACAGACTGTAATGTTTGGCTTATGAGGATTAGAAAGACCTATGGGAAGACTGTGGTAAAGGCAATTTGTGGGAGAGTATTCCTGTTATGCACATGTCCCAAGAAAGAATGTAAGTTTGTTTTGGGTAGAAATATACTGGTTTGAACAGAAGTATATGGCACGGAAAGAGAAGTAATCTTTGGGCCTAAACTTCTTCCCTTTCAACTGCAATTGTTTTAAAGATTACAACCTTTGAGAATGGACCAGCTGATCTGTATTGGGACAACAAGAAAAATGCAGACTAATGAAGGGGCTTTAATGCTGAAAGGATGTCATGTTCTTCAAAGTCTAATTTATTTCCTTCTCATTTAACAACCTGGTATCATACCTGGTGCTATGGAGTATAACAAATGCATAAAAGAGAGTGTCATTGAATATGCAACATAATTTTGGTTTTTTGGAAATGGCCATGGGCAGTGTGAAGCAGGCTTGTTGTATTAATTGTGTGGAGGCAGGATGGAGCCATGAGGATGAACCGTGGTTGTAGTGGAGGTCTAGTGGCTATCCCAGGACTATGAGATGGCTGCCAAGGTGAGCTGTCAGCACTGGATGACATTTTCACAGAGTGTAAGCTGATGTCATTATTATTATTTTCACCTGTCTTCATAAAGCTTTACCTCAAGTTCATAAGCCAAAATAAACTCCTTCCCACAAGCTGCTTGTGGTCAGGTGTTTTCTGCCAGCAAAGTATAATGTAATTATAATGTAATGATAGAAACAAGAGTATACTCATATTTACATATCTGGACTTTAACTGTAATACATGATGATATGGAAATATATTTTTAAATCCTACAACAATATTCAAGGCTACCATGTTGAGAGGTCATATGAGTTCTGTATGACTGTACTATTGACAGCTATGCATTCTGTCCACTTTAGATTATTGTGTGTTACTGAATTTGGACAATAATTACTTTTTATTTTTCATGCCATAGGTTTAGAAAACTGAACTCTGATTTAACTAACATTGGGAAAAATTAGAACTGTCCAAAATGTTGTCTCAGAAAACACTATTTGTTGCGTTATTATTTAGAGAAAAATATGTTATATAGCAAGTAAATTTTTTTTGTTATTTGCAACCTATAACTTATACATCTTTGGATAAGCCTTATACTAAAGTTAAACCAATTATATTAAACATATATTCACTATCTATCTGTCATGTATCTACCAAACTATTCACATAGATAATAAACAGACATAAAATAAAAATGTCTCTAATATTTCCTCTTTCCTTCACAAAATAAAAATCATGCCTGACCTATTAGAATGAGTTTTCAGTAAAAATGAATTTACCACATAGAATATAAACTAGACTTAGGATCAAGAAATTCAGTGATATTGGGAAAGTGTTCAAACATTATTACTGTAGGTATGTCAACAAAAATGCAAGACTAAATGACCTCAAAACTCAAAGTGAAACACATACCGTCTTGCACATAACAATCAATTTGTAGATAACAATGAAATGTATCTTTGTGCTTAATTAAATTAAAAGGAATACAAGATATGTTTCAATGCCAAATTCTTTCTTCAAGTGCCACTTATGATTATTGAAGAACTACTTTTGCCTCATTTTCATCAAATTGCAACATTTAAGTCAATTTTTATGCCACATGTGAAAATTCTTCAAAAAATGAAAAGATGCAGTGTAAAATTTCTATTAATTTACTTTCTTTCAATTTTACAAAAGAGTGGTTTATTTCAGTGGATAAAAAACATAAAGTATGTAATACTAAAACATGTTCTATCCCTTTTATCTTGATTTTTTTCAAAGCGAAAACATGAACAGAAAATAACTGGCATTCTACCAACATTCATTTTATGTGATCATATGTATGTTTCAAAATATACACCTTAGTTAGTGTTCTCTTACAACCCAAAAGAATTTATGAAAGGTATTTGTCTCTCAATTATTTTATTTTAATATATTCCTGTATGAACCCAAGTACTTTTCTATGGTTTGTTTTGATTCAAGAATAATAATTAGTAAGGATAAATGTTAATCATTCACTCCAGAAAATGGGAAAAAAAGACAGATTGGTGAAACATACAATTTTTCACCATCTCATCAAATATGGATATCAGTTATATGGTGCATGATATGGAGAGCTGTCATGTAGAATAATACCTAATAGCAGATAAACACCTATTATGTCAGTTGATTTCTTTTTGCTGGGATAAAATTCTTGACCTGAAGCAGCTTAAGGAAGAAGAGGGTTTAGATTTTATCTACAGATTTGAGAGGAAGTCCATCAAGGAAGGCAAAACATGTCAAGAGCAGGAAATGAGTCATATCATTCCATCATCAGGGAGGAAGTTGTAACTCCTCAAGGACAGCCCCTGTTGACCCACTTCCAACTATACGGTTCCAGAATAGCACTACCGAGTAGGTATTAAGTATTAAAACACATGAATCTATAGGGGACATTTTGAATTTATCTACCACACAGGTAAAATGAAAAAAATTTAATCTTCAGATTTATGAATGAAAAACTGAAAGCTAGACAAAATGATCAGAAACAGAGAGAATCCCCTCCTTGCCAGTAGGCGTGAAAGCAAATGAGAAAAATGGAAAGCTTCAATGTCATGCATGGCCAGATAGTGTGTACCTGTTTTTGAAGGGTTGCAGTGTTCCTTTCTGGAAGGTTAGGAAGCTCTTGACACTCACAGATAAACTATAAGACTCAAGAGGATCATACAAAAGGATTTACAAGGTCACTATTATCTAGTAAACCATTATTGGGGAAAGGTGATTTACATAATATATCTGCTGGGAAATTATACATGGAACTACAGTAAAGTAGATTTTGTGCATGTTCATCCATGCAAAAGTGGAGTTTTCAATGAAATTTGAGTCACTCATCCATTCAATTATGCTCCCACAAGTAATCCCCAATAATTTCATGGGTTCACAAGCTGGTGGTCAGGTGCTTTGTGCCAGCAATGAAAAGTTAACTGCAACAATAAAATTGGTAGTAGGAGTATGGTTACTGCTGCTCAAAACATGACTATGGCTGCTAGAAATATGACTGTGGATTTTGGAATTTTGGAACTAATTTATGGTAGAAATCTTTGAGTATTTGAAGATTTGGCCTAACAGACGACATATAGTAATATAAGTAGAGCTGGATGGATTCTAGTTAGAGCTGAAAGACCTGAATGCAGAAGAACTATGACTATGAGGTTTGGATTATGAATGTAAGAAAGCACTTTGTTGGAACTGGGCTAGAAGTTTGTGTGAGAGGTTTGCTATGTTCTGCTTGCCTGTGTCCTGAAACTTAAGCAGAGTTGCATTGTGTAAAAATGTACTGGTGTAATCAGATGGATATGGCATGAAAAAATGAGAAATTGAGGTCAAAACTTCTGCCATTTCAGTTGTGATTGTTTGAGAGATTACAACCATTGGCATTGGGTCATCTGTACCGTATTGGGACAACAGGAAAATGCAGACTTTTGAAAGTAAAGGGTCTGAACACTGAAGTAGTGTACTGGTCTTCAACTTCAGTTTTATTCCACACTGGATTAAGAAGATGGAAGCACACCTGATACTATGAAGTATAGTAAATGCAGGAAAGAGAAGGTTACTGAATTTTTAAAATTTTCTCAATTTTTATTAACATTTTCCATGATTATAAAATATATCCCACGGAAATACCCTACCTCCCCCTATTTTCCTCTTTGAAATCCCATTCCCCCTCATATCCCCTCCACATCTCAATAAGTCTCTCTATTATTTTGATGTTATCATCTTTCCTCCTCTTATGATTGTCTTCTGTAGGTAGTGAAAGGCAATATGAGGTCATGGATATCTAGGCCAATTTATGAGTTCCCAGGGGTTAATCTGTGGTTTTACTGCCTAAGAAATTGGGCTAATATTTAGAAAGTTTTGCCAACACCAATATGTTGAAGGGTTTCCCCTACTTTTTCCTCTAGCAGTTTCAGAGTTTCTGGTCTGTTGGTAAGGTCTTTAGTCCATTTGGACTTAATACTTGTGCATGGGAAGAGAGAAGAATCTATTTTTATCCTTCTACGGATACATATCCAATTTTCCCAACACCATTTGCTGAAGATGCTGTCTTTTCTCCAATGAGTATTTTTGGCATTTTTATTGAATATCAGGTGACTATAGCTACCTGGACTTACATCTGGGTCCTCTATTCTGTTCCATTGATCTACATGTCTCCTTTTGTGCCAGTACAATGCTGTTTTTATTACCATGGCTTTGCAGTATAGCTTTAATCAGGTATGGTGATGCCACCAGAGGTATTTCTTTTGCTGAGGATATGTTTGGATATGCGAGGCCTTCTGCCTTTCCATATGAAATATGAGATCATTTTTTCTATCTCTGTGAAGAACACTGTAGGGATTTTAATTGGAATTGCGTTAAATCTATATATTGCCTTTGGTAGGATTGTCATCTTCACAAGGTTAATTCTGCCTATCCAGGAGCATGGGAGTTCTTTCCATCTTCTCAAGTACTCCTCAATTTCTTTTTTGAGAGTTTTTATATTTTCATTTTATAGATTTTATAGATCTTTTACTTATTTTTGTTGTTGTTGTTGCTATTGAAAATGGGACTATGTCCTTTATTTCTTTTTCTGTGTCTTTGTCATTTGCATACAGAAATGCTACCAATTTTTGTACATTGATTTTGTATCCTGCTACTTTGCTATAGGAGTTAATCACCTTCAGGAGTTTTGGGATGGAGTCTCTCGGGTCTCTTACATATACAATCATGTCATCAGTGAATAGAGCTAACTTAACTTCTTCCTTTCCAAATTGTATCCCTTTTCTTTCCTTCTCCTGTCTTATTGCTTGGGCTAGGACTTCCAGAACTATATTGAAAAGCAGAGGTGAGAGAGGACATCCCTGTCTTGTTCCTGATCTCAATAGGAATTCCTCCAGTCTCTCTCCATTAAGTATTATTTGGGCCTTTGGAGCTTTGTACATTGCCTTTATTATGTTAAGATGTGAACCGGCCATGCCTATTCTCTCCAATGTTTTGATCATAAAGTGATGTTGTGTCTTGTCAAAGGCCTTTTCTGCATCTATTGAAATGATCATGTGGTTTTTATGCTTAAGCTTGTTTATGTGGTGTATTACATTGACAGAATTTCATATGTTGAACCACCCTTGTGTTCCTAGGATAAGTCCCACTTGGTCAAGGTGGACAATGCTTTTTATGGATTTTTTGTTGGATTCGGTTTGCGAATATTTTGTTCAGTATCTTTACATCCACGTTCATTAGGGAAATAGGCCAGTAGTTTTCTTTTCCTGTGGCATCTCTGCCTGGTTTTGGGATTAGGGTGATACTAGCTTCATAGAAGGAGTTGGGTAGCTTTCCCTGTTCTTCAATTGTGTGGCACAGCTTTAGAATGGTTGGTTTGAGGGCTTCCATGAAGGTTTGATAAAATTTGGCTGGGAATCCATCTGGTCCTGGACTCTTCTTTTTTGGGAGTTTTTTTTTATTACTTTTTCAAGCTCCATGAGTGTGATGGGTTCATTGAGGTCATTAATCTGCTCTGAGTTTAGCTTTGGTAGATGATATGCATACAGGAATTTATCCATCTCCTCCATATTTTCCAGTATTGTGGAGTAGAGGTTTTTGAAATAAGTCCTGATGATTCTCCCAATTTCACTTATGTCTGTTGTGATCTCTCCTTTTTCATTTTTAATTTTGTTAATTTGGTGTCTCTCCTTTTTTTGCTTGATCAAATTGACCAGAGGTTTGTCCATCTTGTTTATTTTTTCAAAGAACCAGCTCTTTGTTTTGTCAATTGCCTTAACTGTTTCCTTGGTTTCCAATTCATTAATCTGTGCTCTGATTTAAATTATTTCTTTCCTTCTGGAGCTCTTTGGGTTGGATTCTTCTTGTTTTTCCAATGCCTTTAGGTGGATGGTTAGGCTATTGATTTGGGAATTTTCTGTCTTTTTTTTTAAATTTTGTTTATTTGAGAGCAAAAGACACAGAAAGAAAGACAGATAGAGGGGGAGAGAGAGAGTGGGCAGGGCCAGGGCTTCCAGCCTCTGCAAACAAACTCCAGACAGGTGCGTCCCCTTGTGCATCTGGCTAACGTGGGACCTGGGGAACCGAGCCTCGAACTGGGGTCCTTAGACTTCACAGGCAAGCACTTAACTGCTAAGCCATCTCTACAGCCCCTTTCTGTCTTTTTTTATGAAGGCATTGAGTGCTATGAATTTTCCCCTGAGGACTGCCTTCATTGTGTCCCATAAGTTTTGGTATGATATGTTCTCATTGTCATTCAATTCCAGGAATTTTGCAATTTCATTTTTTATTTCATCCACTATCCATTTATTGTTTAAGAGTGTGCTATTCTGTTTCCAGTGCCATTGGGGTTCTTGTTGGGTTTTTTGTTGTTGATTTCTAGGAATATAGCATTATGATCTAATATCATGCAGGGAATTATGTCGATTTTCCTAAATATGTGGAGGCAGTCTTTGTGACCCATTATATAGTCTATTTTAGAGAATGTTCCATGGGCTGCTGAGAAGAATGTGTAATCTGTGGATTTGGGATGGAAAGTTCTGTAGATCTGTTAGGTCTAAGTGATCTATGGTTTTGTTGAGCTCTCTTACTTCCCTGCTGAGCTTCTGTTTGGATGATCTGTCTATTACTGATAATGGTGTGTTAAAGTCCCCAGCTATGATGGTGTTGGTGGTTATTTCTGTTTTATTGTCAAGTAGGTTTTGTTTTATGAACTGTGGTGCCCCTGTCTTTGGTGCACACAGATATATGATTGTAATATCCTCTGGATGGATTGTTCCCTTTATATATAGGAAGTAGTCTTCTTTGTCTTTTTTGATTGTTTTGGTTTGAAGTCAATTTTATCTGATATTAATATAGCTACACCTGCTTGTTTCTTATTCCCATTTTCTTGGAATATTGTTTTCCACCCTTTCACCCTGAGGAGGTTTCTGTCTTTAGTAGTAAGCTGGGTTTCTTGAAGGCAGCAGATTGAGGGGTCTAATTTTTTGATCCACCCTGTTAGTTTGTGTCTCTTGATGGGTGAATTAAGGCCATTAATATTTAGGGTGATGACTGTGAGATTTGATTTGATCCCTGCCATGTTGGGGTGGTAGAGGTGTGTTGGCATTTCCATGGAATTTGAATTTTTTTCTGTCTAGTCTGGGTTTGGTTGCTGTGATCTGCTTCTTGTAGGCATTTGTGCTTGGTTATTTGTTTCTTCTCTGTGGAGAATTTCCTGGAATACTTTCTGTAAGTTTGGTTTTGTGTTCATATAATTGTAAAGCTGAGTTTTGTCATGGAAAGTTTTCCTTTCACCGTCTATTATAAGGGAGACTTTTGCCGGGTAGAGTAGTTTGGGTTGGAAGCCATAGTTTCTTATAGTTTGGATAATTTCATTCCAGGCCCTTCTAGCTTTCAGGGTTTCCATTGAGAAGTCTGAAGTAATTCTGATGGGATTTCCTTTGAAAGTGGTGTGCTGTTTTTCCCTAGCTGCTTTTAGGATTTTCTCTTTGGTGTCAATGTTTAGAGTCTTAATGATAATATGTCTTGGGGAGTTTCTCCTTAGGTGTAGTTGGTTAGGAGTTCTGTTTGCTTCTTGTATCTTGATGGGCCTTTCTTTTAAGAGTCGGGGAAATTTTCTTCAATTTTTGTGATAAGTACGTTCTCCATGCCTTTGCTCTGAAATTCTTCTCCTTTTGGTATGCCAATGATTCTGATATTAGGACGTTTAAGTGTATACCACAGTTCTCTCATGTTTTGTTCACAGGAAATTTTGAACTTACTGAAATTTTTGGACTCTCGAACTGTTTCTTCCATCCTGTCTTCCAGATCAGAGTTTCTATCTTCCACTTCGCTGACTCTATTCTTGAGAGCCTCTAGCGAGTTTTGGACTTGTTCAATTAAGTTTGCATTTTTACTACTTTCCTATGTATCACTTCCATTGCTCTGTCCAGTTCCCTTTTCACCTCATTTTCTGATATTCTTGATGATTCTTGGAAATCATCCTTGTATTTCTTTATGTGTTCATTTAGTGTGGCCAGCTGATTTTTTAAGGTCCTCTTTTTTTCACTCTCCCTCAACTCTCTTAGGTCTCTTTGAATTCCTTCCAGTGTCTTATCATATTGCTCTAGCTTAGTGATGGTAGCATCCACATGATTATCTGTCCTTTGTAGCTTTCCTGCAAGTTCTAGCAGTAGGTTGGTCAGGGTTGCATTGTTTATAGCTTCCACTTGATGTTCTGATCCTAAACACTGTTCTGTGTTTTGGTTAGTTGTGTTGGACTGGGTGATCTGTCTGGATTTTCTTCCATTTTATTTTTCGTGTTATTTCTGTTGCACTGTGGTCTACCTATGTCAGTGTATGGGCAGGTAGGTGGGTGGAGCAGCCTGGGATCTAGCTTAATGAGAATCCAAGGCAGCCTGGGGCAGTTGCAAGCAGCCTGGGTTTTTGCTCTCTCTTGCCAAAGCGCACAATCGGAGCACAGCCACGCGCGGGGCGCGGGGTGTGGGGCACGGGGATGTTTACTTCCCTGTTTTTCCCCACTCTCTGCCCTCCCACTGGCAAGAAGACCCTGATAGCCCTTAATTTCTTGCCTTTCTTTCCCCGGTATCTGCAGTGCAGCTAGGCAGTTGCCATCTTGGCCGGAAGTCACTGAGGGTGCCTTTAATCAATATATAGTGACCTTCCTTATCTTTCTTAACTAATGTTGGACTGAAGTCTACCTTGTCAGATATTTGGATAGAAACCCCTGCTTGTTTTCTACATCCATTTGCTTGAAACATCATTTTCCAACCTTTCAACATAAGATAGTGTCCATCCTTTGTAGAAAGTTGGGTTTCTTGGAGGCAACAATTTGAAGGATCCTGCTTTTTAACCCAGGCTGCAAACCTATGTCTTTTGGTTAGGGCAGTGAGGATGTTGATACTAAGAGATATTATTGAAAGGTGTGTATTCATTTTTGCCATTTTTTGTAATTCTTCAGCTTTACCTTTGCTCTCTTGTGTTAACTAGTATTTGAGTATTGTTTGTTTTTCCTGGTTCATTATATGTGTACTTTTCTTTTTCTTCAGCATGGAGGATTCTTTAAAGTATTTTCTGTAGAGCTGGTTTTGTCTTCAAATATCTTTTAGCCTGCTCTTGTCATGGAATGTTCTTATTTCTCTGTCTATTTGAGTGGATAGCTTTGCAGGATGAAGTAACCTTGGTTGACAGTTGTTACCTTTCAAAACTTGGAATACATCACTCCACACTCTTCTGGCTTTTAAAGTTTGTGTTGAATAATCTGCTGTAATCCTGGTAGGCTTGCCTTTGTAGGTAACTTGATTTTTTCTCTTTGACTTCTTTCAATATATGTATATGTATATGTATATGTATATGTATATGTATATGTATATGTATATGTATATGTGTATGTGTATGTGTATGTGTATGTGTATGTGTATGTGTATGTGTATGTATATGTTTATGTATATCTATATCTATATCTATATCTATATCTATATCTATATGTATATCTATATCTATATTTATATCTATATCTATCTATCTATCTATCTATATAAATATGTATGTATATTGGCTTGTGTGTTTGGTAGTTTGATTATAATATGGCGAGGAGAGGTAATTAGGTTTTGTCTGGCTGGTGTTCTAAAGGCTTCCTGTATTTTCATTGGCAACTCTTTCCCAATTTGGGGGAAGTTTTCTTCTTTGATTTTGTTGAAGATGCCTACTATGCCTTTGGGGTGAAATTTTTCTCCTCTACTATGCCCTGAATTCTTATGTTTGATCTTTTCTTAGTGTCACAAATATCTTGAAATTCCCACTCATACTTTTCTATTAGTTTGTCAGTTTGTCTTTCTCTTTGTTGGACTGTATTATGTATGCCACCTGGTCTTCTAGATTAGATATTCTGTCCTCTACTTCATCCATTCTACTGGTGAGGTTTTGTATAGAGGTTTTTTTTTTTTTGTTTTTTTTTTTTTTTTCTTCATTAACTGTGTTCTTTACTGCTAGTAATTCTAACTTGTTTTTCTTTATTATTTCTTTTTCCTCATTTATGTCTATTATTGATTTCTTTATTTCCTTAAATTGGCGTCCTGTGTCTTGTTTGCTTCCTTTAATTTCTTCTTTGAGTTTTTTGAACATATTTATAATCATTCTTTTGAAATCTTTCTCAGACATTTCCTCTAACTCATTCTCACTGGAGATCATTTCTGATGCATTAATACTTTTTGGTGAATTTATATGGTCTTGATTTTTGGTGTTTCTTATGCTATAATGTATATATTTTTGCATCCTGGATTATTTAATGATTGTATTTTCTAGTTAGCTGGGTATTATGAGATGTATCAGTCAATCTGGTGTTATATATCTTCAAGGTAGGTGCTTAAGGCACCTGGTATGGCTCTCAAGACTCTCAGAGTATCTACAAAAGTGACCCTAGGTGTTGGGTTTGCCTGGTATGAGAGTATTCAAGTAGGCTGAGTAGAACCAAATACAGATAGTTTCTAAAATTTAACTAAATAATTTACTCTTTCAATGAAAACAGCACAAAATATTTATCCAAGAGTAGGTATTGACAACCAGATCCTCTGTCTGTCCCTTAAACTGTGTGGTGCCTCACTCACTCCCTTAATCCTGACAACAAGATGATTAAGATTTCTGGTCTGTAGAGGGTTCCAAGTCAGCTTGTGTCCAGGTGAGACCCTTCCCTAATGTATATCTCAAGAGGAAACAAAGCCACTATAAATCAAGAAGCAATAAATAACAAGCCCAAAATACAGCTTATTTTCTAATGGCAAATCTGACCATCCCTCTGATTTAATATATAATTTATCCTGATATGGAAGGTTCAATTAGCAGTTCTGGTTCAGGTCCCTGGGCCACTGCTCTGTTCGCATGGGAGCTGGCCACTGGCGGTGGGGTAGGAGAGGCTGCTTATGTGGGTCTAGTTCACTCAATGTTCCACATGTTCTTCTATCTTGTGATCTGCTCCTCTGTTGTTCACTGCTGTTCTCCCTCCTTGAGTTCATGGAGAAGTCTGGTGTGAGTGGAAAACCCCTCACCTGGCTTTTCCTACAGCTCAAGCTGAGCCTCGAGGCTGGTTGGCATGTGGCTGCAGCAGTCCCACATGCAGACCTACCAGAGCCACTTCTGCTGGCCTGTGTGGGCTTTGGATGCTCTGGATCTCTTGTACTTCTCTGCTGCTGTTTCAATTTCCTATACACCTCACTTTTTATTAAAAGTGTGTATTATGGTGGCTTTTTTTCTGGCTCTCCCCCCAGGCTGCTTTGGCATGGTACCTATGCCACCATCTTAACCAGAAATGAATTTGTAACATTTTTTAATGGCCACGGGAAGTGTGTTGAATTACATGTGTAGAAACCCAACGGATCCATTGGTGAGAACCATGGAATAAAGTAGTGACTCAGTAGATATGCCAGGATTATGGGCTGTAATAAACCTTGGGCTATGAACAGATGAGCTTGAGGGTGGGAGTGGAACTCCAGATGCTTGTCAATGTTTAGATTGCCATGTTTGAATAGAGTCAGAGTTGATAAGAACTATGGGGGGGGGACTTTTAAAATTGGAATGTTGTGTTGTATTTTATTTCATTGGTGGATGTGAATTTATGGATGCCAGTGTCAGAATATAGTGATTTGATTCAGTTTTATTCAGGTGCCCCATAAACTTATTAGTTCCAAATTCTTGGTCTCCAGCTGATGGCAATTTGGAAATTGGAGGTGTTGTTGGTGGCTGGATTATGGGTGTTATAGCCAGCTTCCCCTTGCCAGTGTTTGGCAAACTCTCTGGATGCTGTTGTCCACCTGATGTTGTCCAGCAGGTGATATCTTCCCTCTATTCATGCCCCAGTTTCTCCCTGCCATCATAGAGTTTCCCACTCAAGTCTGTAAGACAAGATAAACCCTTTCCTGCTATAAGCTGCTTTGGGTCATGTACTTTGTGCCAGCAATGTTAACTGCAACAAGGAAACAGAAATATATTTGCAGGCTACATCCATCTGGCTTTTGACAAAAGTGTAGAAAACTTGCATTGGAGGAATGAAAAGCCTCTTCAACAATTCCTGCTGGTAAAAAGGGCTATCTACATGCATATGAATGAAACTAGAACACTTTATATTATCCTGTATCAGTGATGGACTTCTTTACTCCACAGCAAAGTGATTAAGGCATGGTGAATATCAAACAATGATAACCCATACTTGGGCAAATTTCTGAAAGACAAAGCCCATTTGATATATAGCAACAAGTACCTATCATGGCTCACTGTAGACTGGCAGAAACTGTAGTTAAGCATAATTCTAAAGAGTATTGTGCTTCAGATTGCTATTCAGAGAAAAAAATAGCATTTGAGTATGGCTTTGTGATGATTAATATGCCTTGTCATTTACTGTATTCAGAATAACCTGGGAAATTCTTGTGGGTCTGTCTAGGAGGGTATTTCCAGAGAAGTATAAGGAAGAACTTTCTTGAATGTGAACAGCACAATTTTAGAGGTTTGGTGCTTGGACTGAATGAAAAGGAAAAACAGAAACTAGCTGAGTGCCAGTATCCATATCTCTGCTTCCTCTCTGCTTGAGGAAACCAGCTGTTTTATGTTCCCACTGTCATTCATTTTCTACCAGGATAGATTGTATCTTCTCAAACTGCAAGACAAAAACCTATCCTAAGGAAAGAATAGAAAATATCAATCCATGTTGTTGAGAATGAAGAAAAAGAAGAGCCACTTTACTCATGGCAATCTAAATGAGTGCAGCCAGTGCAGAAACGTAGGTTGCTCAAAAATTAAAAATTAATAATACTGTGTGATCTGGTTATACCTAAAGGAATCATATAAGAATACAATATACCTACATATCTGTGTTCTTTGTGGCACTATTCACAATATCCAAGTCATAAACTCAATCTAGATACTTATCAACTGATGAAAGATTAAGTGAAATGTATCATATTTACAAAATGAAGTTTTATTTAACCTCTGTAAGAAGTAGATGAAAGTGGAAAGCTTATTAAGTTAATTAAGCTAGACTCAGAAAGAGAAAAAACTCATCTTTTCACTCAAATTTAGAATATAGTTTTTAAAAGACATGGGAGTAGAGTACAGAGACTTTTAGTCAAGGGTTGGGGACACAGCTTGGAATAGCAAGCAGGGGATGATGGAAGGGAGTTAAAGTGCATTGTGTGTATGCTTGAAAATTTCATGGTGAAACACATTAATTTGCAGGTATAATATGTATCAATTACAAAACCAAGCATTCATCAATCATAGATAACGAAATAGAACCAAAATATAATAGATGATAGTGCTCTTCCAAGGATATCCATGAGACACTTTGGGCCACTGGCAAATTATTTAAAACAATGAAGAATTAAGAAAATATAAAGAGGATGTATGGAAACTTAGGACAAGACCTAACATTTTTTCTTAAACTTAATACTTGTCTGTACAAGAAGTAATTGGGAGAGAGATGTGAGGCTATGCTTTGTGAGCTAAAAGTTGCTGAACAGAGAATTTCAGATTCTTTCCAGCAAATGCAAAGTTAAAACTCCTGCCATTCATTTCCCACCCAAAACCTCTTCAGCTAAGCTCTATAGCTTCAAATTATGCAATAAAATCATCTGTTTTACTTATATGTTAATATTCATATTAAAAGTATTTTCAATGCAGTTTACACCCTATAAACTGTACATTGGTGAATGAAAATGATACATGAGGTGAAAGGGATCATACTGTGAATTCAGCTGATCAAAATGCCACTGGTTTCTATTATTTCTTTTTCATTTCCCCGGTGTGCATACCTGGGTGAATGCTTGCAAGAGCTCCATCTGGCATACAATAGAACATTCTACTTGAAAAGCAATATGAGCCATAGGGATCAAAGCACACCTGTGCCTCATTTACTCCATTGAATATAACACAATAAATACACTATTGTGGAGGACTAGCTGTGTTTCCAGGGTATATGTACAGGATCACTAAAACATGGCTCTGTTCCTACACAAACATTGAACTTTTAGTTAGTATGAGTTTTGAGACTATTACAATGTAACATTTTCTGAGTTGATCCAACTCTTGATCTTGTGTTCAGTAATTTTTTTTTCTTCTTAAAAAAAAAAAACAAGCCACTCCCTTGTGCAAAATGATTTTTATGGCATCCAGTATGTTGTATCTGGCCAATATCCTAGAGATGAAGGGATGACTACGTCTCCTAAAGTTCATTTTCTTTTAAAGGAAAATTATAAGAATTATATAGATTGGACAGGATATATAGATTGGCTTAGTGGTCAAGGCACTTGCCTGTTAAGCCTACGGACCCAATCTCAACTGTCCCTCTCTCTCTTTTTCATAAAAAACAACAAAAAATAATTACACAAATCCACTATATTTGCAAAATTTAGCATGCATATCTGATCAGACAACATGCCTTCTTGAACATATATCTTGAAAGTTTCACAGACAATTTAACAAAACTGTTCAAGCTGGGTGTGGTGGTTCACACCTTTAATCTCAGCACTAAGAAGGCAGAGGTAGGAGGTTCACCATGAGTTCGAGGCCAGGCTGAGACTCTGTAGTGAATTTCAGGTCAGCCTGAGCAGTGTGAGACTCCACCTTGAGACTCCCCAATAACAATAACAACAACAACAAAAAAAAAACTGTTCAAAACAATTTTCTTGAAACAGTAGTGAATCCTAAAAAACAAAATTTAACCAAACACTACTTGAAAAGTGTACTTTATTTAATGTAGCATCATATAGAAAATAAATTATTGTGCTTGGCTCTTCATAGACCACATTTAGTTTGCTCCTTGTCCAAGCTGCCCCATATTTAACAATGTCTTCCTTTAGTTTTATTTATTTATTTATTTATTTATTTATTTATTTATTTATTTATTTACTTGAGAGCGACAGATACAGAAAGAAAGACAGATAGAGGGAGAGAGAGAGAATGGGCAGGCCAGGGCTTCCAGCCTCTGCAAACGAACTCCAGATGCGTGCACCCCCTTGTGCATCTGGCTAACGTGGGACCTGGGGAACCGAGCCTTGAACCGGGGTCCTTAGGCTTCACAGGCAAGCGCTTAACTGCTAAGCCATCTCTCCAGCCCCCCCCCTTTTTTTAATTAGTTTTCTATTCTGTAAGTACAGGCAGTTTGGTACCATTCTTAGGCTCATCCGTGACCTACCCTCTCCCCATTGGCCCCTCCTTGTTGAGGTATATGGGTCGTACATTGTGGAGTTAGCCCACAGATATTGGTATGATAAATGTCTCTGTATATCATGACCCAACATATGGCTCTGACATTCTTTCCGCCCCCTCTTCCCCAAAATTTCCCTCAGCCATGTTTGGTTCATTTTTGGTTGCTGCAGTGCTGAGGTGTTGGGGGCCTCTGTGTCTCTGGATATCTGATTTGGTAGGAGTTGATTTTTCTCTGTGTTGGTCTCCTTCCCCCTTGTGCTGGTATCTGGTTCATCAGGAAAAGATCACCCTTGCTTATTTAGCCAGTTTTCCTTAGTTTTAACCAGGGCCCTTTTGAGGTATGATGGGGTGGTTCTTTCCTTAGGATCTGCATCTATCTGCGAAAGAGAAGCAGATTCTCCAATGGACAGTAAGTTAGCACCAGGATAAATGAGATAGCCCTTACTTTTCTTACAGAGAGCTTAATAGGTGTAGGCCCTCTTGTAACCCATGATTGATGGTAGCTTGATATTGGAGAGTGGTCTTATGTTTGTATACGGTTCTGACTTGTTTCCCAGCTCCAGCAATGGGTCTCCTGAGGGGATCAGTTAGCTGAATCAAGAGCAGTTGGTTCCCCACCATGGCTGTGTGCCACTATTGCACTTCTGTGGGCATCTCAACAGGTTATTTGCTGCTAAGTAGGTTGGACCATGAGTTGCTTGGACAGATACTGGTCATTCCGCTGTCTGGAGACTGACTCTGTCCTGGCTTCCAGCCATGCTGTTCCATTTTACGTGTCAGCTGCATATGGTAACTTCAGCAATAGGGTCTTACCACTAACCTTTGGTGGGTCATCAAGTACTCTCACAGAAATCTGTCATTCATTTAGAAAACCTTGTAGGTTTCTCTGATCAAAAGCTCATTGTGGAAAATAGCCCCATGCTGGCACTGGGAGTTACAGGTCAGTGCCCCCTAAGAAAGTGAGGAAAACAGGTAACTAATATATAGAAGTTAGAGAGGAGAGAGAGAGAGAGAGAGAGAGAGAGAGAGAGAGAGAGGGAGGGAGAGGGAGAGGGAGAGGGAGAGGGAGAGGGAGAGGGAGAGGGAGAGGGAGAGGGAGAGGGAGAGGGAGAGGGAGAGGGAGAGGGAGAGGGAGAGGGAGAGGGAGAGGGAGAGGGAGAGGGAGAGGGAGAGGGAGAGGGAGAGGGAGGGAAGGAAGATGTAGAGGATTCAAGTTTGACTTGATCCTACCCTCTCAAGTGTCTTGTGGTTCAGGTGTTTTCTGTAAGGGCCTGGTGAAGATTCAGCCATTTTGTCTGCCTTTTAAGAAGTATAATTTTATGGTACCATTGCCGTTTGGGTCTAGATTACTGTTTCCCACGCCTTCGATGCCCTCCCCTACCTCCCTATCCCTCCTAGTGTCTAGTCCATGAGATGCTTGCTGGGTGTATAAGGTATCTTGGGTAGATTCAGGATAAATGCTGTAGATGAATGAGACTATGTGATGATTTTTTTTCTGTGATTGGGTAAATTCACTGAGAATCATCTCTTCCAGCTTTAACCATTTTTCCTCAAATTTCTTTGTGTCATTTTTTCTTACTGCTGTATAGAATTCCATTGTATAGATATACCACATCTTAGTTATCCATTCTTCTAGTGATGGACATCTGTGTTGATTCCAGCTCTTAGCTATTATGAATTGAGCTGCTACGAACATGGTTGAGCAAATCTCTCTGGCCTGTGGTTTGAAGGTTTTAGGGTATATGCCTAGTAAGGGAATAACAGGGTCTGTTGGTATCTCTATAGTCAGCTTTTTCAGGAGTTTCCATATTGCTTTCCAAAGTGGTTGTACCATCCTACATTCCCACCAACAGTGGATGAGTGTCCCTGCTTCTCCACATCCTTGCCAGCATTTATTTTTGTTTGATTTTTTGATGTTGGCTATCCTTATTGGGGTAAGGTGGAATCTCATAGTTGTTTTAATTTGCATTTCTCTGATGATTTGGGATGATGAACATTTTCTTAAGCGTGTGTTTGCCATTTGTATTTCTTCCTCTGTGAACTGCCTGTTCATCTCTTTGCCCCATTTTGTGAATGAGGTGTTTGACTTCTTACTGTTTAGAGTTTTGAGTTCTTTGTAAATTCTAAAGATTAGGCCTCTATCAGTTGGATAACCTGCAAATATTTTATCCCATTCTTCTGGTGATCTATTGGCTTTGCTTATTGTATGCTTGTCTATAAAGAAACTCTTCAGCTTCACTCTCCCCCAATCTCTTACCTCTCTTTGAACTCCTTCCAATCTCTTATCAATTTAATCTAACTTAGTGATGGTAGCATCCACATGATTATCCGTCCTTTGTTGCTTTCCTGCAAGTTCTACCAGTAGGTTGGTCAGGGTTCCATTGTTCATAAGTTCAATTTGATGTTATGATCCTAATGACTCTTCTATTTTTGGTTTGATGTATTTTTCTTTATAGGACAGGGTGATCTAACTGGATTTTCTTGCATTTGATTTTTCATGTTATTTCTTTTGCTCTGTGGTCTGCCCATGACAGTGTTTGGGCACATAGGTGGCTGGATCAGCTTGGGCTCTAGTGCAATGGGAATCTGAGGCAACCTGGGGCAATTGCCAAGCAGCCTGGGCTTTGGCTCCCACTTGCCAAAGCCACCTATCTACTGCCTGACAGGGTGCCAAAGTTGCCTGAATTCTCAAGTGGTAATGCACCAAAGCTGCATGCATTTGAGCTTGGTGGGGTACTGAGGTACCAAGCCCTGAATCAGCCCAAACTCTGTCTGGGAACACTGGAACCCGGAAACATTCTGTGCTCCCCCGCCCCAGGAGAATGGGGGATGGCCATGAATGGCACCATTTTCGGGGCTCCACAATGGGGTGCTGTGACAGGGCATGTGACAGATGTGGGGCAGGGCATGGGATGGGGTGTGGGACAGGGTACCCTGACTGGGTTCTGTGATGGGTTGCCATATGGGGAGCAGGCCAGGTCTTCGTGATAGGGCTCTGAGACGGGGTGCGAGATGGGTGCAGGATGGGGCACCTCAATGGGGAGCAGGACAGGGCTTGGTGGTGGGGCACCCAGCTATTTGGTGGAATGGGTGTTCTACCCCCCGCAAGGGGATCTGCGATTCCCTGTTTTCCTCCGCTCCGAACCCTCCCACTGACAAGAAGACTCAGAAAAACCTTAATGTCTTGCCTATCTTTCCCCAGGATTTGCAGCACAGCTAGGCAGTTGCCATCTTGGCTGGAAGTCTAGTTTGTTTGTTTGTTTGTTTGTTTTATATTTATGACAATAAATAGCAAAAAATTTGTCCAACAGCCACATTTTATCCACATGTGGAAAATTTCATATCATACTCACTTAGCAAAACCAACTTCTAAAAGTTTAAAATATCCATAGATTTTCCATTTCAATAGTGTCGGAAAAGGGAATTCTCTGCTGCCAAGTCAAGTTCACTGATGAATACTGGTTCTGGTAAGAAGTCTGCACAGATGTAAATGTAAGTCATCACACTGTGGCATGTTGACATTTTTGGTACAGGATGCTGATTAAAAGAGCACATGCTTAGCTCCACTTTTTATTGTATAACCTGACTCATGAAAAGCATTTCCTATTTATTATCCACTCACTTAACTATACCTGCTTATGCAATGATTTACTTACTATTCCTGTTGATTTACTTTTGGGGCCACATGTCATGTACAGGGAATTACACAAGGTGAACTCTTTTGTTCCTGGCTTCTTTTATTGAAGATAATGTTTGTACATTTTAGTGTGTACTAGGATATATTTTTTCGTAAAAATTTTGTGTATCTATCAGTTCATAGACATTTTGATTTTTGGAGGCATTAGTTATTGGAAAAATGATGCTATAAATACTGTAATACAAGATTTTATATGGTCACCTAGTTTTAATAGTTTTGTAGGTAATAGATAATAGATGATTAATATATAGATACATACATACATGCAGTTTGGAAACTCTGATTAACTTTTTGCTAAACCACTAAAATATTTTTCACAGGAGTGCTTGCACTGCATCTTACATTCCCACCAGCACTGCTTTAAGGGCACAAACTCTCCAACATTTTCATGTACTTGTGATTGTGTTTTTTATTCCAACCATCTGTTTGTTGAGGCATTTGTCAATTTCATCTAGATTATCTAGTATGTTGATATGTAGCTTCTAATGATGCCATCTTTTTGCCTGTTAGATGATCTTTATGGTTCCATTGTCATTCCTTACTACCTCATTGAGATAACTCCTACTCCACATGAGTTTATCCCTCTCTTTTCCCTCTCTCTTTCACTCCCCCTTTCTCTTGCCTTTTACTTCTTCCATTCCCTAATCAGTTCAGTTAGGATTTTATCAGTTTTTTGCTCTCCACTAATGAATTTTGCCTCTAATTTTTCAGTATTTTCTGTATTTTTTTTCTTAGTCATGTTTTCACTTTGCTTTATAGGTTAATTTGCTCTTCTTTTATATTTTCATAATGTGATATTAGGAATTACTCATTTGAAATATTTGTTCTTTTATAATCTAATTATATACAATTATCAATTTCCTTCTGAGTAATTGTATTACTATTTTATTTTAGTTATTTGTAAGCAGAGATAGAGGGAAAAGGAGAGAGAAGAGAGAGAGAGAGATTGTGTGTGTGTGTAAGAGAGAGGGATAGAGAAAGGTAGAATGTGTGTGTGTGAGAGAGAGTGTGTGGCATGGCTTCTTGGTGCTACAAATAAATTCCAGATACATGCACCACTTTTTGGATCTGTCTTTGGCTGGTTTCTGGGGATCAAACCAAGGATAGCAGACTTTGCCGGCAAATACCTTTAATACCTCAGCCATCTTCCCAGCCTCTGTACCTTATCTTTTTTCATTGTCACACATTTTCTATAAGGAGTTTACCATTCATCTGTATTTTAACACTCTCTAGTATATCATGTGGTTTTTTTCTTTTATCTACTAGCTAGTTTAACTAACTTTATTCTAACCAAGAACACACTCTATAGTATTTTAGTTCTTTTAAATTTATCAAGATTTTTTATTATGATCTAATCTATAAATTATGGAAAACAGACTGCCCTTATGAAAATTACAATTGTGTTTTCTGCTGACGTGGTAGGATACTATGTAGATGTACATTATTTCTTATTGCTATGGGTTGTTCAAATAGTTTATTTCATGTTGATCTCTTGCTGGATTATTCTTTTTTGGGGAATGTCATTTAATTTTTATTTAATCTTGATATTTGACCTACAGTTAATAGTTTATGATGTTGGGTGACATATCTCTCACAAACAGCTGCCCAGTCAACATTTTGGGTTCAATATTTGTCACATACACTTACTCACCTGCATTTCATTGCATTTTATTCATTAAAATTAGATATTAAGGAATTTATAGTCATGCACAGTGACATATGCCTGTAATCTCAGCACATTGGTAGGGAGAGGTAGGATAACTAGAATTTCAAGGCAAGTCTTGACTACATAAAATTCTGGCTCAATACCTCTCCCCAAATACATATATTTCATAATTTTTATTTATATTTAGTTGGCATAGAGAAATTTAGATATTCATTGTGGCATTTTTAGTACAATGTATTTTATTTTCTTTTCTAAAGATCATCACTCTTATCTTTTCTCTCCCAATTAAAAGTATATAAAAAGTTGAAAAGATTACATTTACAAATCAAGTGTAGTGACTCACACCCAAGACTTGTGAAGGTGAAGTAGGTCGGAGAAGGTAGTGGGAGTATGAGCAAAATACTTGATATAAGTCTATAAAATCTAAACAAGTTAAATTAGGTTAATCAACTGTGCTGCATGAATAAAATTTGTGCATTTTATAGTGTATATATATATATATATATATATATATATATATATATATATATATGTAAAGAAAATATTTTAGAAAGGGGAAAAATACCTGTTTGAAAATTTCCCCCTCCACTCCCCATGCTTTTCTTATTTCTACCACATATACATATATACATGTACATATATATGCCATAAGACTATGTATATATTTGCATACATACATGTACAGTAGATATACAAGTCATATGCATGAATATATACATATATGTATATGATACATATATCTCCATATGTATAACTTTTATATCTAGTAAATTTAGTTTGGTTACTAATAAAATTATCTATGTGTGTTTCCTGCAGTAGGTATTCAACAAATGCTCACTAAGCAAAACTTAATCTGACATTATTAAAGTGTTCATGACACTATTCAAATTGAAATAATCAATACAGAAATACATAATTTGAATAACACTTTCATCTCTATAGAGATAAAAGAACAATGGGAATAAGAATGCATAGATGAGGGCTGGAGAGATGGCTTAGTGGTTAAGCGCTTGCCTGTGAAGCCTAAGGACCCCGGTTCGAGGCTCGTTTCCCCAGGTCCCACGTTAGCCAGATGCACAAGGGGGTGCACGTGTCTGGAGTTCGTTTGCAGAGGCTGGAAGCCCTGATGCACCCATTCTCTCTCTCCCTCTACCTGTCTTTCTCTCTGTGTCTGTCGCTCTCAAATAAATAAATAAATAAGATTTAAAAAAAAGAATGCATAGATGAAAATTTATACATATACATATACATATATATATATATATATATATATATATATATATATATATATATGGTTCTGTAATTTTAGTGTTTGATATGTATTATATTTTAACATTAATAATAGAATAGAGTAATGATGTAGAGTTTATTCATTCTCACCTTATGGACAAACTATGAAAATATATATGAATTAAGCAATATCTTTACTATCAGAACTGGCATTCAGATCCCGATATTCTAATTTTAAAGACCATATTTTCTCTCTTTTTGATCCTTTACTAGAATTTAAGATATATGCATATCAAATGATATTCTTTTTTCTATGTGTGCATCCAGAAAGAAATTTGATAAGCCAGTTGTCCTGTGAAAATGATGATCCTATAGTAAAATAGTGCAGTCCTTAAAAGTGTTATGTGTGTGTGTTTGTGCACATGCAAGTGCATGCATGTGTGTTTGTAATTTATAGGTTCTCACCAATCACTTGGTTAGTTTACAATATTTATTTCTCTTTGGCTACATAAAATACTATGACATTATTATGCAATGTACTTATGACTCAATACCAAACATACCTCAATAGATTAATTATTTGAATAAGAATTACAAAATGATTGTAAACTACCTATAAAATCACATATTGCATATGGATTGGAACGTTTGTCTTGAAACTAGCTAACAGATAATATATATTCTGTTTTTTATCATAGATTAGGAGTTTATTTTGTGATGACTTAATACAAGTGCGGAGATTTGTGATCAAATTGTTTATTCACCATCAAAAATGTGGTATATCTACATGATTGAATTCTACACAGCAGAAAGAAAAAATGACACAATCAAATTTGAAAAAAAAAATGGTCAAACCTGGAACAGACTATTCTCAATGAAATCACCAATCAAAGAAAGATAATCATCACATGGTTTCACTCCTCTGTGGCTCTTAACCTGAATCTACTCAAGATGCTGACATACCTAATAAGCATCTTGAGGCAGGACAATAGGGAGGGTGGGGGAAGAGGGCAGGGTGGGATGGGAGTAGAGGGTAAGGGTGAGGGTGGGGGACAGAAATCTGGACCCAAATGGCAGTGGCACCATAAATTTCTACATCCTAAAAAACAGACTAGATTGAACCTTCATCAGATCTCTATCTCCCTCTTCTCTCTATTACTTTCATATTACCTATATTTTATTCTTTCTTTTCCTTGGCACTGGCCTGTAACTCCCAGTACCAGCATGTGGTTCACATACACAATGACCTGCTGATCAGAGATACCTAGAAGGTTTCCCAAAATAAGACTGATTTCTGTCAGAGTACTTCATGACTCACCAAAGGTAGTGGCTAGACCCTATTGCCAAAGACACCATATGCTGTTAGTAAGGAACAAGGAACCACCTGACTAGAACCTGGAAGAGAGTCAGACTCCAGACAGTCAGCTTGTATAGTGCCAGAAGGTGCTCCATGAGCATCTGGGGGAAAATGACCAACATCAGTCCAAGAAACTCGTGGTCTAAGCTACTCAGCATCAAACAACCTGATGTGATGCTCACAGAAGTGCAATAATGGCACACACCCATGGCAGGTAGCCAGCTTCTCTTGATTTGACTAACTGCTCTGCTCAATCCAATGGAACCCTTTGCTGTTCTGGGAAACAAGTAAAAACCATATCCAAAAAACAAGCCTGCTCTCCATTATCAATTTCCCACCAATCGTGGGCTACAAGAGGGATTACACCTATTAAATTATTTCTAAAATAACAATGGCTATTCCATTTATCTGGTGCTAGCTTGACTCTCTATTAGGTAACTTGCTTCTATTTTTCACACAGACACAGATCCTGAGGAGAGAATTAGTACATCGTGCCTCACCAGGGCCCCAGCTGAAACCAATAGTAATTAGAGAAATGAGCAAAAGTGCTGTTTTCTTGGTGAACCTGATACCAGCACAAGGTTGAAGGAGATAGACACAGAGAACACCCAACTCCTACCAAACAAGATATCTAAAGACTCAGAGGCTACCAAGACCTCATTACTAAAGTAGATCTAAAACGAACTCAACATGGCTCAGGAAAATTTGCAAAAGAGGAGGTGGAAATATTGTTAGAGCTACATGTTGGGTCATTATGCACAAAGACATTGCCTCTTACCCATAACTGATGGCTAACCTTACAATGCATGAGCCATATATTCCAACAAAAAGGCCCTTGCAGAGTGGAGTGGGGGAGACAGTGAGGAGGTTAATTCCAGTACCAACATGACTGTATACACACTGTGTACATAACTAATAAAAATGAGAATAAAATGTTCTCAGCAATCAGAGAGACTTTTCACCATAAGTCATTTTTTTCTTTAAGTTAGTAACACCAGATATACATGTATGAAATCATATTACTCATTCAACACTGGCTATGGTAGTCATTCATTTAGGAAGAACTTATAGAGGAAAGACCAAAGACTATTAATTGCTGTCTGAAATGGTGCATATACCATACTAATTAGCTTCTGTCTATCTATCACTTGACTTCACCTTCCACAAAGGCTTAGCTTACCAGTGATTTCTCTTTAATTGTAGTAACAATAATCTCATAAACAGTTGGTAATAAAAATGTAATAAAAGCCATGGAAAATTTTGAGCTCATTTTAGCTCAGTGTACAAGATAACACTTGCCTATAAACAGATACAATTGACTGACTCATGAACTAGAATTTCATTATAATTAGAATTTGCTAATGAAAATTATACTATAGAATTTAAAGACATTGCATAAGCTGCATGATCATCAAATAGTTTTGTAAATCTTATATTTAAGCACCAAACTATCCATACGGTTGTCAATTGATTAAAATTCCAGCACAACACGGGAATCAGTCAGAAATGGAAGTAGAAATTGTGGAATTGGGTTGCTCAAGGAAGAGGTATAATTTAAAGTAATTCCATGAAATGAATAAGACATTAGAGAGATTGAAAATATCATAGTTTTTTTTTCATTTTGCTATAGTTAAATAATGTCATAGTTTTTTTTTTTTTCATTTTGCTATAGTTAAATAATGTGGCCTCATGGAGTACAATAGTTTGCGACAGACTTTATTTGTATGAATATGTACTTTTGTGATATATCTAGCTTGTGCATACTAGGCCTGGGATCTGTCACTGATATATATGTTGAGAGTTTCTAGAATGTTTAATTTTAACCACATACATATCATTCTTCACTGAAGGATTTTTATATTCAAAAATGACATGAATATTGGCCTAGGGAGATTATTCAGTGGTTAAAATAAATTACATAAAGAAGAAACAATTTAGTGATAACCATTATTGGAATTTAGGAAGGTTAAGAAAAGAATGAAGCATATAGACTATAGGGAAAAAGACTTCTCATGTAATATTAGAAGTTCAAATCCTATTAAGGATTCAAATTCTGGTTCTGACAGAAGTAATTCAATGTAAGGATTACATATCAGAAGATATAGGAGACATTAAATTTTGAAATTCACTGTGACAGTAGATCAGGACAATATATCTTATTTCTACATTTACCATTGATGTCTAGACAGCAAGAAAATTAATGGTTTTCTTAGAAATAAACTGAATATTATATGTGGGCATAGAGAGGCATGAAATCACAGAATATACCACCCCATCATTCTTTAAATAATGGAGGCTTAGAGCTTCCTTACAAATATTGCAGGCTGTATTCATGATGTTGAGAAAGCCAATGGCAATGAGTAAAAAGAGTTCCAGAAAAAACAAAGAACAAAGATTAATCATTACATATGTTTTTATTTATACTAATTACTTCTTCTATGAGTCTCCAATTTTATTTCTTTGACTATATTGCCTTTAGGACTGTGCAGTGAACAATATACTACAGCTATTTAAAGAAACATCAAGTTTGAATCCTAGCTCTACAACTTTCTAGTTCTATAACATTTTCAAAATTAATTTTATCTGTCTCAGGTCATTTATCATAAATCTTGATAACATAATTGGATATATTTTATGGAATAATTATATAAATGAAAAGTCAGGTAATGTGCTTAACAAAGGTCTTGGCATAGGGTAAGTTCTCCATTAATACTACTGTTTTTACAATTCTTTTGATTTCTCCTTTTGCCTAGCATAATGATAAATGCATAATAAATGCTTTATTAAACTCTTGAATTGAGTTACTATTCCACTGATTTACTAAAAAAAAACATACTTTTCATCAGAATTTTTATTATGAATTCACCTCTTTCTCTAAGTTATCTATTGTTCCATGGATACTTCACCTATCCAGATATCAACTTGTGAATCTCATGCAGCTACAGTCAATCAATTTATTCAATTTTATCCAAGTGCTTATCACTATGAGAGCACATTCATCACCTCTAGAGAAAAAAGATGTGTTTTATTAACACCATAGAATGAAAACAACTTTTGATTATATACTGGAATTGCTTGAAGATGCAGTTTTATTTGCATATAGCAGAAATGATTGCAAAAGTAACCATCTAGGACATCATAAATTCATTTATTTAAACATAGATATTTATTGTAATTCTTTTTCTGAATGGGTTTTGATTAAAAATAAATAATAAATTCTGTACTACATGAATCTTCATATATATTATAAGTTATGAAAAATTATCTAATTAATGAAATTTGTAAAATAGAATGCTGACATTATTATTGGAAAAAGAAGGTTCTTATTATAAATTATTGAAAATAAGACATTGTTATATAATGCTAAATAATATAACAGATTTCCTCCTTCAGTGAGAGTGATTTGTTATTGCACATTGCCATATCAGGCTTTAAATTTAGAGATCAGTCTGGTAGAAATAATTTGCAATTATACTGGGAATGTAATTCTGTTGGTAATGTGTTTTCATTTTATACAGAAAGTTCTGGGTTCAATGCCCAGGAACACAGAAACTGGGTGTGGTGGTGCATGTCTATGATCCCAGCACTCAGATACATAATACATTCAAGACCAGGTTGAGATATGTGAGACCCTGTCTTTACCAATGTTCTCACCCTAAAAAATGACTTACTTTAAATTCTTTCTGAAAGCCCAGCTGAAACATTCCCTGTTATTTAATAAACTGGCCTTTGTTAAATTCATTCCTTCCTTCACTCTAGAATAAAAGGACTTTTCCTTGGTCTTCTTAATCTACCTTTACCAAAACAATCTGAAACTTGTGTTCACTCTGTTGGGAAAGTTGTCTATGTAAAGAATTATCTAAGCTTTGGTTTTTACCTTGCTCAGACTTTCAGTTCAGAGAACATTTTTCTTGGTGGTGCATGCATTGAGTTAGACTTACAAGAAATCAATTACAAAATCAAGGAGAGCTTCTTCTGTGTGCTTATACAAAAGTTGACTAATGAGTCACTCTGGCAGTAATCAAAGAATTGTTGGTAGTTTACTTCATCCATTAAGCACCATCCAATATTCCAGATCCAGAAAAAAATGCTTTACTTCACCCCTAGCTGCTTTGACTATTAATTCTTTGTCTCTTTCCTATACTTTTATAACTTTTTTCTATATTTTTTTCTTTGTGCATTTAATTCTTTTCCACACAGGTAAATCCAGCCTTCTAATGAGATCAAACGATATCTTATTATATAATATGTTTTGTGTATAATTAAAAACATATTTTTTGCCCTTTTCTAACCTAGAAAAGCTAAATGTGCACAAATATATAGTGTGTACATAATATCCACTGTATAAAAGAGTTTTATCTCATACTTAGGCCAATAAATTATAAAAAAAAATATTTTATTTATTTATTTGAAAGGAAGACATAAAGAGGGATAGAATTAGGGTGACAGTACCTCTGTGGGTAAAAAGGACAAGAAAAATTTTCTTATCTCTTGTCCAGTTTCAAATAACTGTTTTTCCATGTGGTCTCTGAGTCCCTGGCTCTGCAAAGGACAGGCATTGCACTCTTTGATACTGGTTAAATTATGTCTCTCTGCCTCTCCAGCTCTAAGCTGCCAGAGATGAATGCCTGCTCAATATTTCCAGAATCAGGACCAGTTTTGTCAAGACATCTGCTCTACTGTGGTACAAAAGGAGTAATCACCTTATGAAGAGATCTTCATTCCTCTGTTGGTGGGTCTTGGCATGACCTGTCTCTGGATGCCTCCAGTGAACAATAGCCTCTAATCTCTCCGGAGACAACTGAACTTTCCCACAGGTTATGAAGTCTAGATTAAAAGACACAATCACAAGACTCTCAAGCCACTCTGTAAAGGCCCTCACACAGTAATCTTGACCATACACACAGCCATGACGGTTGACAGAGTCAGAAACTGGATACCTCACTTCCACATCACACCTGCAGGACAAAAGACCATTCAAGACTTGAAAAACCAATGGGACAGGCCTCCTGACAACTTTACTCCAGAAGGATGGAAGATTCAGCCCCACACAGTGGACCCACTAAAGCTAAGTCTTTACAAATCCTGATCTTGATCTCTGCTATGGTTTTGGCCTTTATTGGGCCTAACCCTCATGAACCATATAAACTCACATGGGTGGTTACTATCAAGGCTACTGGGGCAATTGTTAATTCCATGTCCCACTCAGTCCTTATTGAAACTTGGTCCCCTTGGCTCACTACTCCCCCTTTCAGCAGAAACAGGGCCCCTGATGCTGTTGCTACTCACCCTTATCTGTGAGCCCTATATCCTTAACACTCTCATAAGGTTTGCCAAAAAATGTGTACCTACTGTTCAGCTTATGATAGTAAAGTCCCAATATCAACCCCTAGACCCCTCTCAAGGATAAGGGATGGAACCTATCTCAAGGGGGGGATGACAGGATCAAATTTGCTCCAGTTTACAGCTAAGCTTAAGTTCCAGCCAGAAAGGCATGCAATACTTCTGGGAAAATCCATTAACAAAGGGCGGGCTGTTGATCAACAGTGACCCTGACATGTGGGGTGAAGATAGCCACCATTTTGTACTCTGAGGGCTGAGTCAGAGTTCTTGAGGACATGTCCAAATGTGTCCCTTTTTCCCCAACCAATCAGAGAAGTACAACTGTAATTGCTGCTTGCCTAGCCAATCATGTTAGAATATTACCTAACCCTGCCTGGAATTCCCCTACTTGTGCTTAAAAGGAGCCTGCGTGCTCCATTCGGGGTCACCATTCTGTATGACTGGTTGACCCTTACATGCTGGCTGATTCTGCAGAATAAACAATCTTTGTTTTTACATATTATTATAGTCCAGGGTCTTTATTCAATGATTTGCAGACCCTTACAAACTCCACTGCTTGTAGTTAAACTGTGTGTTCGTGAAAAGTGGTGTATTCAGTTCTATATGGCTCTATATAATTATACTGCTTCCATCCAACCCTATGTATTATAGCCTTTTCAGATTTCACCTAGTTTCACCTTTAGTTACACACATAAATTGACTTCCACAGAGTTTCAAAATTCAAAAGTACCTGGGTATTTGGTTCCCAAACTCTGGAGAGTCAGTTGGCCTTAAGTATTTCAATCTGGATGGGAGGGTATTGCCTAGAGAGAGAAATATAATGGAACTGATATATACTCATTTCTCCTACACTATCAAGGTTAATTTATATTCAGTTCTGTGGAGCACACTTATTCCCATGAGTGGTGAGTTAGATAAAGCCATCATTATAGGTTGCTAGTTTTGATTTTTACTCCCTGTGAGGTAGAGCAAAGTCTGTGATTTTTAACTCAGTGGTATTGCTGACCCTGAGGTACTTCTTGAGCTATCATTCTTTTCATAAATGTATCATGTGTTTTGTTTTGTTTGTTCCCTTTTTCACCAGATTTTCTTGTAAGTAGATAATGTACCATAGTTAACCTATTAGAGAAAATCTTTTAGTATTGGGATTCATGTTTTTTTTTTTTTAACAAATTCAAGGCTTAATAAGTCTAAAATACTTCTGTAAAATTATTCACTATGTGTTTTCTTGAGGGGTTTTCTTTCTTGTCTTCTCATCCATTTTTCCCTTTATATGTGCCTCCTTATGGGCACATGTTCTATTCAAAATCCACCATGATTTTTACAGCTTTTATATGAAATGTTCCATTCCAGGCTTAGGTGTTGATCTCAGTAATTAGTTGGTGATGCTATTATTGAAGGTGTTAGGGACATTAGGATGTGGGTTCTTGTTGGATTAAGTAGGTCACTAGGGGTAGGCTTTGAAAACACAGTAAACTATTTATATCACAGGACTTAAATATTTAAATCCAAGAGAAAGGAAAATACTCTGGGAAGGACACATATTCTTTACAGTCCCAAAAACTGGTCAATATTGAGAGAGCCCATTATCCTTCACAGGGAAGTTCAGAGGATCATACATGATAGTGTCAGAATATTGCTGGCACAACTTTGTACCATATATGTACATGCATACACAAATAGAAGGATAGTGAGAACAAGAGAGAGAGAGAGAAAGGGAGAGATCCTGCCTAAATTTGATCCTAAATATGAGTGGGACACTTATAAATAATGTAATGCGTACTCTACACAAGTAGCTCTTGATAAGCAACATGGGAATTTTAGCTACAAAGCATCAATGTTCTGCTTAACCACGAGACATATATCAATAGATGTAAGTATAATATCCTGAACCATCCAAAGGCTTGAGTCCAAATAAATCCTTCCTCCCTTCTTTTGTTTGTTTCAAGTATTTTGTAATGTTAATGAAAAATTAGTTTAATATAGAAAAATTGTATCTAAAGAGGAGTTATTGTTATTATTAAACCTGACTATGTGGTTCTTAATCCCTTAATACTGGTCTATTCTCCCACAGTGCACAGTCTTTTATATTGTTCTATATGGCCCACAACTGCCTTTATTTTTTTCTTTTAGTTTTCAAAGTAGGGTCTCACTCTAGCCCAGGCTGACCTAAAATTCACTATGTAGTCTCATGGTAGCCTTGAATTCATGGCAGTCCTCCCACTCCTACCTTCCAAGTCCTCAGATTAAAGGCATGCAACACTACCTTTGGCCACAACTGTCTTTTGTTAAAAAAAAAAGATCTTATTTATTTATTTATAATGTAAGGTCTCTATCACCTAGAGGCCTATTTTTATTCTGTTTGCTCTTGGATTTAGGTCATATAGCCCTCTAGTTTGGTATGACTATCTATTTTGATTTAATGCTAAATATTATAAATACTTTTGACAAATGTTTATTTTTCTCTGCTTTCTAGATAAATATAGTAAATGGTTGACCAATTTAATAGATGCTTAGATTTTCTGAACTCAGGCTAGGTCTCATGTTTGTTCTTTAAGGGTCTTCATTTAAAAACAAAGTTATTTTTGTGACTTGATCCCCTGAAACCTAATGTTTTCCTCATGAAATTGCTAGAAGCATCACTGTTCCAATGTGACTATTGCCCCTCATGTTTCAAGATTCTGGTATGATATGGATCCTGTATCAAACAAATAAAAACTAGCTGACTTGAGAATACCAAAATCTCTATAATTTTTTTTCAGTCATTTTGTAGAAATATCCCATTAGAGTTCTCTCTGGGTTAATAGTCTTTTGCTCTCTGACTCTGCCCCAATTTGTTAAAAGCTAATAAATGTCCACCATCTTTTCAGGGATTAATCTCTTTGAACTCTTAGTCACATAAATTTTCCTTGTCTTCATTGTTCAGTGACTCCATACCAGTAATTTCTATATTTCATACAATTGGTGAACTCAGATTAACTATAAGATATTTCATATATTTTAAATATTTATTTTAATTTAGTACTGTTTTCCTATTTCCTTATATATTAGAATATTAACATTTTAATGTAAGCACAACTCAGGTATTATGAATTTATTTGTGTAGCCCCTGGTTCTATGTCTTTTTTTCCCTTTAATAAGAATTTTCTCTCCATATTATATCTTTATCATTTATCACAGTACCTCAGATATGTAAAATGAGGAATAATGTTAATTAGAATGATTGAATATTTGATTATTATGAATACAAAAAACAATGCATAAAGTTATGAAAAAGTTTTTAATAGTTATTTCTATATAGGATGCTTCTAGTATCAGAGACGTTCTGTTGCCATGGTCACAAAATTCAAATCTGTGCTCACTATGATGTAAGTTCATATTGAAAGATGGGTATTACCTACTATCATTATAATCTCAAAGCCTAAAATTCATACTATGAGGAAGATACTAACAATGGGTGAAAGAGCTAAGTTTTACTGACTTTGTATACTATAAAATAGCAATAAGATATATCTGTGGTTGCTAAATGAATCCTTAATCTTTTGGTATGACTTTCTTCAGCATAGGATTTATTATAAATGTTGGAAGTAAGGCCAAAAATAACTATTTCAAGGGTAAAGGGATATCCTTGCAAACACACTTGTATTTTATTGCAGATTATTGAATAATAAACAATTTGAGAAATATTGTATAACTCACAAAAAATTAATGGGCATAGATGGCGTGATTTTAAATATATTTAGTAAAATAAAAACTACAATATTGTAATGGAGAGATGGGTTAGCAGTCAAGCGCTTGCCTGTGAAGCCTAAGGAGCCTGGTTCAAGGCTTGACTCCTCAGGACCCACATTAGCCAGATGCACAAGGGGGCACATGCATCTGGAGTTCTTTTGCAGTGGCTGGAAGCTCTGGCGAGCCCATCCTCTCCCTCCCTCTCTCTCTCTCTCTCTCTCTCCCTCCTTCTCTCTGTCTGTCACTCTCAAATAAATAAATAAAAATAAACAACCCAAAACCATTTAAAAAATACTACAATATCCATGTTGTTATTCACCATTGCTAGCCAAAATTCTCATTATCATAATGAGTTGTTTACAATGTGTTTATAATTATTCTTAAAGGTTATAGAGTTTAACATGTAGAAAATTTTTCAGGACACTAGGTTTACTTAGTCAATAATTAAATCAGTGCACTCAATAGAACTTTAGCTAAATGAAAGCACCAAAGTATGTCACTACAGTAATTTCTGTACTTTCAAGGTGTAATGTTCTCACAAGAATCCCTGGATAACATGTGAATAGGATTCTAGAAGAACTGTACATATAAAACATAAGAAAATCTATTCCAATGATAGTTCCCTACTTCAACTAAATTATTAATAATTTCAACATTGAGTTTATACACATATAATAATATGATACATATAACTGGAATTAGTTTTACTACTATATATTTCAAATTTTCTTTTAGGAAATTTTATGAACTTTACTTTGTATTAAAAAATGAATTTGTGAGCTTGATACATGTCTTCCTCTCTGCCATGATATAATGTTATAGGAATAAGTTGAATATTTTAATTAATAATATTAACACTCTGCTCCAACATTTATGGTTGTGGGAATATAAAAGATATTATAGAAAAAGCATGCATTCTATGCCTATTGATTTATGCAGAAAAAATTTCTTCAGTTTACCAGTATAGCCAGCTCACTAGTTTCTATAATTTGAATATGGCCAATCCTCTCTAAAGCATACATTTAGGCCCTCAATATATAGTGTTTAGAAGTATTGTTTTATGGGAGGGAGGAGAATAAAGTCTATTGTGTCATACTAGATTAGCTTTTATTAGAGCAAGTTATTATAAAGCAGGTAACCTCCTGAAAAGAATATGAGAAAGGTAGTTTTTCAGGCAGTTTCAGTTAAAACCCAAGGCCCAGAGAGAACCAGAAGATGCCACCTCACCCTGGCACAAGAATGGAATGTTGGCAGAAATGAAACTCACATCTGATGCAGACTGATCTATAGCACCCCTTGCTGCCCACATTCTAGCACACTATCTGAGTGGGCTGGCCCAGGTGGGGTAGCTGTGGGATCTATCCTCCAAATATATAAAGAAATTAGGTCTTCCCCTTGCATACCTAAACCTCCTGCTATAAAGGCTGAGTTCAGCCTACTCTCCCTCTCTCTGTGTGTGATTCTCTCTAAATTCCCTCTCATCTCTGCTCAGACACACATGAGTCTGACTTCTTCACCCACCCATCTGAGTGTGAGTGGGAGAGCATATCATTGTTTCTGATATGAACTTTTCTACTTGTCTCTCTTTTATAGTTTGGAATAATTTCCGAATTTGATTAATTTTATGATTTTTCTCTGGTTTCTGAATCTTCCACATGCATGCTTCCTTTACATTCCAGGTCTACCACATGGGTACTCTCACCACATCTAGGCTTTCTACCTTTGTAATTTTTTTATTTTTTTTTATTTATTTATTTATTTTTTTAATATTTTTATTTATTTATTTATTTATTTGAGAGCGACAGACAGAGAGAGAAAGACAGGTAGAGGGAGAGAGAGAGAATGGGCGCGCCAGGGCTTCCAGCCACTGCAACCGAACTCCAGACGCGTGCGCCCCCTTGTGCATCTGGCTAACGTGGGACCTGGGGAACCGAGCCTCGAACCGTGGTCCTTAGGCTTCACAGGCAAGCACTTAACCGCTAAGCCATCTCTCCAGCCCTCTTTGTAATTTTTTTAAACTCAAGGTAATAATTATTGTAACCTTCTTCATTACTTATAACTCTTCTTGATCTCCTGGTCTCAATTTTGACATGTGCCCTCTCATTTTTCCTTCAACCTTTTCCTTGAATCTCGCCATTTTCCCTAATAAATTTCCTACATGGGAAAAATGGCAAATGTCATGTGGGTTCCTCCTATAGAATCTTCTAGATTCTATTTTCCATGTAACAGCAGCTGTATTCTAATATCTCTGCAAAATCCTTGTTTTCTCTTAAACTAACTTTATAAACTTTCCTCCATGAACAAACAAAATCTCTCTTAAATAAACCTCAAATTTGTGATTCTTCTGTAAATTAATTTAATTATTTATAACTAATCCTTCTTGAGTCCATCTTTATTATTTCTTTATTAAAGATATAACAGAAGCCAAATACTGGGGTTCATAAATTCTGGGAGACCTGTTTTCACTCCCAAAATCTTGCATCACACCTTCTTTTGTACACACACAATTACTCTTATCTATTACATCATGATTTGACATAGTAGAAATTTCTCACTGGAAACAGAGTACATTGCAAAGCCATGCTTTGGATGTCTGCTGTACTAGTTTGAGATTATGGCCCCACAGATACAGGTGATTTATTAAAATCGAGCATATAGCTTTAGCCTCTAGCAGGAAGAGTCCTGCTACAGGGGACAATACAACTGGGGTGGTTCTGAATTCTAGCTCAAAAGTATGCAGAAAGATCAAAGCTGTGGGTGGGGATTAACCTGATTGCTGCCTGATTAGTTGTTTCTCTCTACTTGCATGTATGGATGCACCTTCTTCTGACATTGATGGAATTTGTCTCTAGATCGGTAAGCCTGAAATAAACCCCTGTCTCCTATAAAAATGTCTCTGGTTTGGATACTTATCCCAGCAATCAGGAGCTGTCTATGATAGGAACTTGGAACCAGAAAATTAGGGTGTTGATTCAATGAATCTGACCATGTGGATTTTGTTTTGGGGAATTTGTATGCTGGAAAATAACTGCTGAATGATTTGGTACTTAAGAGTACAGATGCCTTTCATAGTGGTAAGCCAAAGCATATAGGATATTCTGGTAAGAATTTGAAAATTCTGGGCGTGGGGCTTCCTGGCCCTATGAGCTTAGTGTGGAAGCAGGACCCTTGTTCTGCCTTACTGATTGAAGAGCCTCTGTGTCCCCAATCCCCAGATCTCCAGCTCCAGAGGGTGAGCACATTGAGTGAGTGGGCCTGATCTTCCTCTTCCCCCACCCCCTGCCAGTTCCCTAGTCCTGGTTGGTTCCCTTGCTGCTAGCTTGGGCTCTCTGTACCCAGTGAACTTGCTGAAGACACATGCCCCTTGCTCCACCTTCTTGATTGAAGTGCCACTGGGACTTCACTTCCCAGATCCCAAGCTCCATAGGGTGTGTGCAGATTCCCTAGTCCTGGTTGGTTCCCCTGATGCTACCTGGACCTGGAGAGCTTGCTGCACAAGCAATCCCCTTCCTCTGTCTTTATGAATTAATGGCACCTTGGTCCCCAACTCTGGATTCCCTGCTCCAGAGGGTGCAATTGAGTAGGCAAGAAGTCCTAGTTGAATCTCCACCTCCAAGAGCCCTGGTCGCAATACACCTTCTGCTGCCTTGAAGTGGCCTGGTTCCAGCATGTGGGCTGCAGAAGCAGGTATTTTGCTCTGGTTTCCTGAAAGATTGGCCCCTGGGTACCCAGATCTCTATTCCTCTGAGCGAGAGGGTACAAAGGCAATATAATATAATGTAATAGCTGATCTCTTGCTCCAGCTCTCTAGCTTCCTGGCTCCTAATTCTCTTACCCCTGATTCCTGTGCTGAAGAGTATGTGCAAGTGGAGTGAATAGGCCACCTCCCTGTACCCCACTTCCCAATTTCTCAAGTACATTTGATGTTTTTGAAATATCCACAATCTGATCATCAGTGGTTATAACCCCATAATACGCCAATCCAGTTTCAATTTAATACAGAATACACACTGAATATTGGACAATGACATATACTTGCTTCTGCTTCAATAGAATAAATCACTCCTGTTTTTATGCCAGTATCATGCTGATTTTATTACTATGGCTTTGTAGTATAGCTTTAGATCAGGTATGGTGATGCCACCAGAGGTATTTCTTTTGCTGAGGATATGTTTGGATATGCAAGGCCTTCTGCCTTTCCATATGAAATTTGAGATCATTTTTTTCTATCTCTGTGAAGAATATTGTAGGGATTTTAATTGGAATTGCGTTAAATCTATATATTGCCTTTGGTAGGATTGTCATCTTCACAATGTTAATTTTGCTTATCCAGGAGCATGGGAGGTCTTTCTATCTTCTTAAGTCCTCCTCAATTTCTTTTTTTTCCCCAAGGTTGGTAGAACACAATGAAAAAAAAGTCATAAAAATGAGAGATCTCCAACAGGTATGCCTAGTCCCACAATGGAAGAAATCATAGAAAAATCAACCAAGTGAAAAAAATTCTCAAAATAATGAATGCCAGAGCCACATGTTGAGTCATAGTAAACAGAGACATTTCCTCCTACCAATAACTAATGGCTAACTCCACAATGCATGACCCACATACTCCAACAAGAGGGGTCCTTGTGGAAGGTGGAGGGCAGGGAGGAGACTAATAATGGTACCAACTTGACTGTATTCACTGAGTACAACACAAAACAAAAAAAATCAACAGAATATTAAAAGAATTATCCAATTTGATCAACCAGGCATTATTTTAGGGATGTAGAAATGGTTTAACATGTGGAAATTGGTCAACATATTAAACACTTAAATAAACTTATCCACAAGAACTTCATGATCATCTCAATTGGTACAGAGAAGGCCTTTAATGAAATACAATAAAATACAACACCACTTCACTATCAAAATACTGGAAAGATCCTGAAAAATATACTCACAAACCAAATTCAAAAACACATCCAAAGCATATCCACCTTGATCAAGTAGAATTCACCTTAGGTTTTCAGGGATGATTGTTACAGGAATTGGTCAATGTAATAACCCTCATTAAAAAAAAAAAAAAAAAAAAGCATGATCACAAGAATCACAGGATCTTCTCAATAGATGTGGAGAGGGCCTTCAACAAAATGCAACATTACTTCATGATCAAGATGCTGGAGGAAATCTGAGCACAGTGGTTCACACCTTTAATCCCAGCATTCGGTAAGCAGAGATAAGGAGGATTTTCATGAGTTTTAGGCTAGCCTATGACTACATAGTGAACCCCAGGCCAGCCTGAGATAGAGTGAAACCCTACCTTGAAAAAAAAATAAATCAAAATGCTGGAGAATAGGCATGGAGGGTTTATATCTCAACAAAATAAAAGCCATATATGAAGTACCTAATGACCAAATAATACTTAATTGGGAACAAGTCAATGAGTTCCCATTGAGTACCCGAACAAGACAGGGGTGCCCACTCTCACCATTGCTCTTCAACATAGTACTAGGAGTCCTAGCCCAAGCAATAATACACAAGAAAAAAAGGGAGGATACAAATTAGAAAGGAAGAAGTCAAGGTACCCTGTTGTAGATGGCAGGATCATATGTATAAGTAACCTGAAAGTCTATATCTCAAAACTTTTAGAGGTGATTAATTCCTTCTGTAAAGTGGCAGAATACAAAATCAATGCAAAAATCAGTATCTTCCTATATGCAAAGTATAAGTATACAGAGAAAGAAATTAGTAAGGCTGTCTCATTTTCAATAGCAACAAAAGTATTAAATACCTTGGAATAACATGAACCATGGATATGAAAGATAACAATTCTACCAAAAGCAATATACAGATTTAATGCAATACCAATAAAAATTTCAGCATCATTCTTCACAGAGGTAGAAAAATTGATCTCAAAATTCATATCCAACATATCCAATGGGAGCAGCCCTTGGATATCTAAACATATCCTCAGGAAAAGAAAAACCTCTGGAGGTATCACCATACTAGGTATAAAGCTATATGACAAAGTGATAGTAACAAAAACAACATGTAACTGGCATAAAAACAGAAACAAAGACCAATGGTACAGAATTGAATACTCACACCTTAGATTAAGTAACTACAGCTACTTGATCTTTGACAAAGATTCCAAAAATGTAGATTGTTTTGAAATGGAACCACAGAAAAATTTATCTTTGGAGATAGACTAAAATATGTAACCTTCAAAAGGAGAAAGAGGGGTGTATCTGAAAAGAAGGGCCATGGAGAGAGTGGGATGAAGCCTAACCTTAAAATAAGTTTTTGGTCTTTGGCCTGTAACTCCCATTACCAGAAATTGGATGCTACCACATTGTGCTGTTGATCAGAGAGACCTACAAGGTCCCCCAATCAAGACAGCTTTCTGTTAAATAACTTGACTATCTGCTTGAGGAAAAAGGTAAGACCTTATTACTAAAAACACCATATGCTGCTAACAAAGAGCGTGGAGAGACCTGGATAGAAATTAGAATAGGGCTGGAGAGATGGCTTAGTGGTTAAGCGCTTGCCTGTGAAGCCTAAGGACCCTGGTTCAAGGCTCGGTTCCCCAGGTCCCACGTTAGCCAGATGCACAAGGGGGCGCACGCGTCTGGAGTTCGTTTGCAGAGGCTGGAAGCCCTGGCGCGCCCATTCTCTCTCTCTCCCTCTATCTGTCTTTCTCCCTGTGTCTGTCGCTCTCAAATAAATAAAAAAAAAAATGAACAAAAAAAAAAGAAATTAGAATAAAATCAGTCCCCAGGCAGTTAGCCAGTCTTGTGCTGAAAAGTGTTACATGAACTACTGGGGGAAAGTAGCCAACAATGATCTGAGAAACCAAAGGTCTAAGCTACTCAGCAGCAAGTACCCTGATAGGATGTAAATGCCAGTGCAATAGTGGTACACAGCCTTGTTGGGTAACCAATAGCTTTCTGACTGGCTAAGAGATCCACACAGTGTAAAGAAACCCATATATAGAATTGGGAATGTGGTCAGAATCGTATGGAGTAAAATATTATGCTCTCCAGTGTCAAGCTCTTAATAGTCTTTGTCTAAAAGAGGTATTACATACATCAAATTCTTCCTAAATTAATCATACTTATCCCATTAAACTAAGTTGACTTCACTCTGTTGGAGAATCTGTTCCTCTTTTTTCAGAAGGTAGCATGACCTGAAGAGATAAACTACCACTTGCACATCAGCCAAGCCATAGCCTAAACCACAGAGGAATTGGGGAGAAGATCAAGAGTGTTGTTTTCATGCTGAACTTGGTAATCCGTGTCAGGGTGAAGGAGACAGACCCTGAGGATATTGAACTCTTACCATAGCAGAGATCCAGAGTTTCCTAAGAGTAATGTAGACTTAAAACTCACCCACCTTTGCAATCAGGTTTGAACTACTGGCAGAAATCACCTGACAAAAATCAGATTTTGGAAGAAAAAAAAAAGATTTAGTTTGTCTTACAGACTCAAGTGGAAGCTCCATGAGGGTGGGGGGAAATGATTGTATGAGCAGAGGGTAGACATCACCTCCTGGCCAACATAAGGTGGACAGTAGCAACAGGAGAGTGTGACAAACACTGGCACAGGGAAACTGGCTATAACACCCCCAAACCCACCCCCAACAATATACTCCCTCCAGGATGTAGTAATTCCCAAACCTCCATCATCTGAGAACCTAGCATTCAGAACACAGATGTTTATGGGGGACACCTGAATAAAACCACCACACCCACCATGGCTCAGGAAATTTAGCAAAAGTGGGGGTGGACAGATTGTAAGAGTCACAAGTTAAGACATACTGCCCAGAGGCATTCCCTCTCCCCAAAAATATCTGATTGCTTCTCCCAAAATGTGTAACCAACAACTCTATTTGGCATACCTGAAATCCCACTGAGGAGCATCCCCAGTGGAATGGTGGATTATAATATGGACCACAGTTTGTAATGTAGACCCAATGAGGTTTTGGTATATCAGGACTATATAAAGGCTAAAATGGAGTGCTGTTGGCTAGCTAGAGGGTGAAAATTGGAACTCTAGTGAATGTTGTCAAAGGTTATGGGTTTCAGATTTAAACTGCTGTTGTTTAATGATGTTTACCTGAAAGTTATTGATTTTGAATTGTCCCAGTCTCACCTTGATATGCCTTATAACAATGGAAATATTTCCTCTATTCCACTATATGTTGGAAGTATGTAACTTGTGTTGATTGTACAGGATTCAGTACGAAGAGGCGGTCTTAAAATTGGTACAGCTTATGTAACCTTTCAAGTTGGACTAAATGAAATTTGAAGTATTATATGGATATATGCCTGTGAAGGCCATGGGAAGAACTTGGTAGTTTGAATGTATGGCCCCATAGACAAGTAGTTTTATTAAAATTGAGTTTGAAGCTTCATATAGTAGCAGATAGACTCAATGCTATAATGTGCCACTGGGATGGATCTGGATTCCATCCAAAAAGCATCCAGAGAGACTTTAAATACTGTCTGTGTTTGCTTGTGATACTGTTTGATTGTTTCCCTCTGCTTGGAAGTCGATTTCTTTTACCACTGATGTAGCTACCACCTGCATCTTTATTATTGAAATAAACTCCTTCCTCATATAAACTCTGTCTAGTTTGGACTTTCATCCCAGGTCCATTCATTTCCCTGAAAACTTCATAATTTCATTTTTCTTTACCAGTGAATAGAACTCTTTTGTACAAATGTGCCACATCTTCATTATCCACTCATCTGTAGAGGGACATCTAGGCTGGTTCCATTTACTAGCCAGTGTGAATAGAACAACAATAAATATGGATGTACAAGTATCTCTAAGGAAGGGAGATGAGTCCTTAGGCTATATGCATAGGAGGGCTATAGGTAGGTCATATAGCAAATCTATTTTCAGCAGTCTCAGGAATCTCCAAACTGATTTCCCAAATGGCTCTACCAGATTAGGTAGATGGTTCTGTCATTTTCTATCTCTTTCTATCTTTGTCTAGTTTTGGTATCAGGGTGATGCTGGCTTAGTATAAGCAGTTTGGTATAATTCCATCCTTTTCTATTTTATGTAAAAGTTTGAGAAGAATTGGTGTTGGTTCATTCCATGATGGTCTGGTAAAACTCACCAGTGAATCCATCTGGGTCTGGACTATCTTACTTGGGAGGTTGTTTTTTGTTTGTTTGTTTTTTTTTTAAATTATTCATTTATTTATTTGAGAGCGACAGACACAGAGAGAAAGACAGATAGAGGAAGAGAGAGAGAATGGGCGCGCCAGGGCTTCCAGCCTCTGCAAACGAACTCCAGACACGTGCGCCCCTTTGTGCATCTGGCTAACGTGGGACCTGGGGAACCGAGCCTCGAACCGGGGTCCTTAGGCTTCACAGGCAAGCGCTTAACCGCTAAGCCATCTCTCCAGCCCCCCCCTTTTTTTTAAATAACTGTACTTGTTATAGGTCTATTTAAGTGGTTAATCTCATCTTGGTTTAATGTTGGTATGTCATATAACTCAATGAAATCTTCCATTTCTTTCATATTTTCAAACTTACTAGAGTATATGTTCTTGAAGTATATCTTTATGTTTATGTTTCTCTGAATTTCTTTGATATCTGTTGTAATGGTGCCTTTTCCATCTCTATTTGATCAATTTGTATCACTTCACTCTTTTTGTCAGATTTGCTAAGGGATTATCAATCTTGTTTATCCTTTCAAAGATCCAACTCTTTTGTTTCATTGATTTGTCATATATATAATGGTTTCTAGTTCACTAATTTCTGCCCTAATCTTTATTATTTCTTCCCATGTACTGATTTTTTTGTTTGCCTTCTTCATCTTTTCCCAAGGCCTTAAGGTGAAGAATTAAGTTGTTTACTTGTGACCTTTCTATTTCCTTAATATTGGCGCTTAAAGCTTTAAATTTCTTCTTATGTCTACCTTCATTGTGTCCCACAGGTTTTGGTACAACTGAATTTGGTGTTATCCGTTACCTTCTTTCTTTTTTTAAATTTTTTTATAACTTTTTTTTTTAAATTATTTATTTATTTATTTATTTGAGAGTGACAGATGCAGAGAGAAAGACAGATAGAGGGAGAGAGAGAGAGAATGGGCGTGCCAGGGCTTCCAGCCTCTGCAAACGAACTCCAGATGCGTGCGCCCCCTTGTGCATCTGGCTAATGTGGGACCTGGGGAACCGAGCCTCAAACCGGGGTCTTTAGGCTTCACAGGCAAGCGCTTAACCGCTAAGCCATCTCTCCAGCCCCCGTTACCTTATTTCTAACAGTGTTTGTTTGATGAAATTAGGAACTGTGGTGGTTTGATTCAGGTGTCCCCCATAAACTTAGGTGTTCTGAATGCTAGGTTACCAGCTGATGGATATTTGGAAATTAATGCCTCCTGGGGGGAGTGTATTGTTGGGGGCGGGCTTATGGGCTTTATAGCCAGTTTCCCCATGCCAGTGTTTGGCACACCCTCCTGTTGCTGTGTCCCACCTTATGTTGGCCAGGGGGTGATGTCCACCCTCTGCTCATGCCATCGTTTTTCCCTGCCATTGTGGAGCTTCCACTCAGAGCCTGTAAGCCAAAATAAATCTCTTTTTCCCAGAAGCTGCTCTTGGTTGGGTGATTTCTACCAGCAATGCAAACCGGACTGCAACAGGAACCAACATGCATGGTACATATATGTTTAGATTTAATGTCCTCCTGTTGGAGTATTCCTTTAATCAGTATAAAGTAAACTTTTACTTTCCTAAATAAGTTGGTTTGAAGTCTACCCTGTCCAATATTAGGATAGAAACACCTGTTTGTTTTCTAGGCACATTTGTTTGAAACACCATTTTTCAAACTTTCACCCTAAGATAGTGTCCATCTTTTTTTTTTTTTTTCTTTTTGATTTTTTTAGGGAGGGTCTCACTCTATCCCAGGTTGACCTGGAACTCACTATGTAGAATATAGTCTCAGGGTGGCCTTGGAATTACATCAATCCTCCTACCTCTACCTCCTGAATGCTGGGATTAAAGGTGTGTGCCACCACACCTGGCTGATAGTGTCCATCTTTTATGGAAAGTTGTGTTTCTTGGAGGCAACAAATAGCAGGATCCTGTTTTTCAACGCAGTCTGAAAAACTGTCTTTTGGTGGAGACATTGAGGCCTTTGACATTAAGAGTTATCACTGAAAGGTGTGTATTTATTCTTCCTATTCTTTCTTGTTTTGTACTTCTTCCAGTTTTTCCTTTACTCTCTTATATTAACTGTTGTTTGAGTATGGTTTTTATTTCTGTTTACTTATTAGTGTGCTTTTCTTTTTTTCCCACATGGAGGATCCTTTCAAATATTTTCTGTTGAGCTGGTTTAGTGTTCATATATTTATTTAGTCTGTTTTTTTTTGTGTAATGTATTCATAGCTTTCCCATATAAAGTAATCTTGGATGATTGTTGTTATCTTTCTGAACTTTGAATACATTAATCCAAGCACTTCTGGCTCTCGAAGTTTGTGTTGAGTAATCTTCTGTTAACCTGATAAGCTTGACTTTGTTTTTAACTTGATTTCCTCTCAAACTGCTCTCAATAAATATTCTTTGGTTTATATGTTTTCTAGTTTAATTACATGATGAATAGAGGGCCTTTCCTGATTTTGTTGTTGAAATTGTAAAGGTTCCTGTATTTTCATTGGCACCACTTTCCCTATCTGAGGTAATTTTTCTTCTACGATTTATTTTTAAATACCTGCTATACCTTTGGAATAAAATTCCTCTCCTTCTATTATGCCATGAATTCTTATATTTAATCTCTTCATAATGTCCTGAATATCTTAAAATTCCTATTCATGCCTCCTTATTACAGGCCTAATACAATCTTTGTTGGACTGTATTATATCTGCCACCTGGTATCTAGTTTAGATATTGTCCTCTCCTTGATAGTATACTGGTGAAAATTTCTATAGGGTTTTCTATTTGACTTCCTCTGTTTTTCATTTCTAATATTTCTGATTGGTATTTTTCATTATTTCTATTTCCTTAATCATATCTTGTATTGACCTCCTTATTTCATTAAGTTAGTTTCCTGTGTTGTCCTTTAGAAGTTTTTTTTTTTTTTTGATTCTTTGATTTCTTTGAGTATAGATATAATCTTTCTTTTTTTAAATCTTTGCCAGGCATTTCATCAGAAACAGTCTCACTGGGTGGCGGGGGGGGGTCACTTCTGATAGATCTTTAGTTTTTGGCAGGATTGTATTGTATTGATTTTATAAATTTTTTTATCTTGGGCTAGTTTATTTCCTGAGTTTTCTAATTCTCTGCTGTGTTCTTAGCCATGTAAATCCCACTTTATATATCTTCAAGGTAGGAGGTCAAGGTGTCAAATGTAGCTATTATACTACAGGAATGCAGCAGAAGTGAAACTAGGTTTTGAGTTTTCCTGCTATTCTGCTATTCTGGTATTCTGGTATACTGGGTGGAACAATTCAACTGAGCTGTATACACATTCAATTCTAACTGGCACAGGGTATTTACACATTAGTGCAGAATAAGACAAACAGATAATCTAATAAAGCCAAAGTCCTTAAGGGTGTGTGTTGCCCCACACCCTTAATGCTGTCATATGGTAAATTGAGGTTTCTGGTCTGAAATGTTCTGCAGTTCAGCCTGGAGTTGAGTCATACTCTGCCCCCATAATGATAGAAGAAAAAGACATAGACTCTATGAATCAGAGAACATCAAAGCCAACAATAGTCAACACCAAAATGCATCTTGTTTGAGAATGATAAGGTCAACCAAGAATATGTAATGCATAAGCTGCCCTGACATGGAAAGAGAGATTAGCACTTCCCGTACAGGCCTATGTACATTCCTTTGTGTAAGTAAGCACTGTTACCTTTTGGGATTGCTTCTGATCTCACCAATGCTGAGTGCCCACCTCAATCCCTTTCTGTTGTGCTGTGGATCTAATGTTCTGATTGGCTGTGCTGGATGCCTTGTGGCTAGAGATGTATGACTTCTCTAATGGTTGGGGATGGAATGCTGTGAAACATGTCTGGAGTTATACTGGAGCTGCTCAGCTGATATTGTTTGTGTTTTCCTTTAGCATCTACTTAGCTGATCCCTGCTGTATTCCTCTTCAAGTCTCTTGACTTTGCAAGGAGACTGATGTGAGTGGAAAATCCCCTCACCTGGATTCTGCTCCTGCAGCTTTGTTCTTTGCCAGACTGGCAGGAGTGAGAACTGGGTTTGCTGGTGCCATAGTGGGATTTTGGCCAGTTTCCTCCTTTCTTGAAAATGTTAGTCTATCCTTCTCTGCTGTGATTGATAGTAACTTGTAATCCTTCACTTTTTGATAGAAGTATGTATTTTGCTGTTTTTATGTTTATTTTCTTTCCTAGGCTACTTTTCCATGGTGCTATGCTTCCATATTACCCAGAAGTCCAAAATATAATTGTTATATATCACATGAATTTTTAAAATTTCATGTGATTATTCAACGAACATTTATAAAATCACCTGTAATTCTCAATCATGTAGGAGAAACAATAGATATGTATCTAGCAAGGGGAGGGCAAAGGGCCTCAGAAGGATTAAGAGTTTACTCAAATAGTAAAGTGGCATTTATCAATAAATTCTAATGTGTTACATTTTATAGATGCATTTATATAAAAACCAAGAAAATCGTATTAAGAGATACACTAAAAATAATATAATGAAAAAGAAATCTTTCAAAATTCAAGGAATGTAAATGAAATAAAAACTAGGAAAGAACAGAAAAATAGTAAAGGCTAGTAATAAAATTGACAAATTAATTACTAATATGTAAATAAATAACATTAAATAAAATGAGTGAAGTAGACCAATCAAAGATAGGAATTCATGGTATTAATTAAAAAATGGATTGGGCTGGAGAGATGGCTTAGCGGTTAAGCGCTTGCCTGTGAAGCCTAAGGACCCCGGTTCGAGGCTCGGTTCCCCAGATCCCACATTAGCCAGATGCACAAGGGGGCACACACATCTGGAGTTCGTTTGCAGAGGCTAGAAGACCTGGCGCGCCCATTCTCTCTCTCTCTCCCTTTATCTGTCTTTCTCTCTGTGTCTGTCTCTCTCAAATAAGATAAAAAAATTTAAAAAAAGGATCACTATACAATATATGCAATATTTTCACTTAAACATGCAAATGCATTGAATGTAAAGGAATACGAACATCAATCATACTAACTTTATTTAAAATAATATAGCAGTGGTTTTATCAAAATCAGACTAATGTCAATGTACAATAAAGAAAATCACTAGTGCAACTGATATACATCTCATAGTTACCAAAGGATCAATCAACCAAAAGTGCTTAAATGTCCTTGATATATGGGCAGCAAAAACTAGAGCTTCCAATTATTTGAACCCAAACTGAAATTGAATTATCTATAATTAGGTTGTGGAACTTTGGATATTCATTATTATATCATATAACTTCTGGTTGGCTAAGATGAACTTCCAGACCAGGCAAAGTTATGGAGGACGGGATATTTATTGAATCTTACAGATCCAAGGGAAGTTCCATAAGGCCCCAAGAGAGAGATGCCCCAAGTCAAAAACCACATAGCATGGAAGTAGAAACTTTGCATATGTTTAGATTGGAATTTCAAACCCACCAACACACTATAAGATGTGCCCAGTGACACCTCCTCCAGTGAAGTGGCTGCAAATCCAAACTACAAACTAATAAAACACTGAATATATTGGGGTCATCTATTCAAACTACCACAATTATCAATAATTGATATGAAACTGGACAGAAAGTGAATCACAGCATTCAACACAACACACATTAAATATCAGGGTCTCACTAAATATATGTATATGTTAATGTATATGCATGTGTATATGCATATTTATATAACTGAAGGATAAATATTGTTTCCAAGTGTTCAAAATATAGTCACTAAATTATACCAAATCCTGATTAATAAAACAATTTCAATACATTTTAAAAGGTTGAGAAAATATAAGTATGTTATATAACACTCAAAATGAGAATTAATAATAAAAGTAATGTTTGAACACATAAAAATTAAAAGTTTATTCAGAGCTGGAGTTGTTCAGTTAAAGGTACTTGCTTGCAATCTCTCTTGATCTGGCATACACATAAAGTGGTACCCACATCTGGAGATTTTTTGCAATGGAAAGATATCCTGACACACCCATTTCCTCTCTCTTTCCCTCCCCCATCATTCTCAAATAAATAAATAAAAATATTTTAAAGCAGTTAGTTCAGAGAAGTTTGGGTAAGATGGCTACATGGGAGTCACACCATTCCAGCCTAAAGAGGGATTTGAGCAAATCTCAGGAAAATATACTCTTCATCTGAAAAGTGAAGGTGTATAGTTATTTGATGGCCACAGCACAGAAGCAGATGAGAGTAAGATCTATCAGAAAAGAGGAAATAAGCCAGAATCCCACTGAGGAGTTTGTTGACTTGGACCTGATCCACATGGATACACGCACCCAGCTGCCAAACAAGAAATTTTCTAGTCTCATCAGCCTCCTTGCATAGAAATATTAAGAGGAGACAGTGAGACACAGATAGGTCCAGCTGAACAGTTCCAGTATAACCCCCGGCTTCCTGCACTCTCCCATCCCTCAACTGACAGAACTCTGAATCTCTGTAGAATGCATTTAACCTTCCACCACCAGGGCATCCAGCAAAGCTGATCAGAGCACCAGTTTCACAGCACAACATGGAGAGAGTGAGGTGGGCACTTAACATTGGTGATATCTGAAGCTACTCAAAAAGTTAATGAGGCCAACTGACAGAAAAGCAACAGAAACATAGGCCTGCACTGGAAGTACAAATCTCTTTTTCTTTGGCGGGGCAGATTATGGGTTACATATCATTGGTTGGCTTTGCCATTCTCAGTTAAACTGTACTTGGGAGTTTACTGTTTTTGCCTTTAACACTTTCAGATTCATAGGGCCTTTGTCGTTTGCTTCTCTCATTATTAGGGCCAGGTTCTTATTCAGACCCAGGTTGACATGGAACCCATTTCAGAAATCTCAACCTCCCAGCTGATAGGATTCAGGGTGTAGAGCAATACACAGCCATAGGGATTATAGTCTTCTAAAGTTATCTGACTGTTTCAATCCCCACACTTGGACACTGTGCTGGTTTTTGTTGAATGTGTATATTGCTCAGTTGAATTTCAGAATTTACCATTAAATTGCTCCACCCAGCCCACTAGAATACTTGAATAGCAGGCAAATTCAACACCCAGCATTACTTCTGTGTTTGGATTGGAGTACAGGAGCTACACTTGGCACCTTAAACTCCTACTCTGAAGGTACATAAATTTGGATTTCCAAATCTAAAAGCACCATAGATTATTAGAAAACCCAAGCATCAATTCAACTCAGGATGTAAAAATTGCAACAATATGATACAAGAGACACAAAGAATCAAGACAATATAATCCCACCAAAAATTACAAATCTACCAGAATGGCCCCCAATGAGACTGTTTTAGATGAAATGCCTAACAAAGATTTCAAAAAAAGAGGGCTGGAGAGATGGCTTAGCGGTTAAGCACTTGCCTGTGAAGCCTAAGGACCCTGGTTCTAGGCTCAGTTCCCCAGGTCCCACGTTAGCCAGATGCACAAGGGGGCGCATGCGTCTGGAGTTCGTTTGCAGAGGCTGGAAGCCCTGGAGCGCCCATTCTCTCTCTCTCCCTCTATCTATCTGTCTTTCTCTCTGTGTCTGTCACTCTCAAATAAATAAATAAAAATTTAAAAAAAAATGAGTTAATTCAAATAATTCATTTTTAGGGCACAGTCTAAAGGAAATTTTAAAAATCTACATAGGACAAAGTGAAGGTGCTTCACAAACAAAATTATATAAATAAGTACTATTAAAAGAAAAACATATTTCAAAATGTTTATATTAGAATAGAATATATTTATTGAAAGAGAAAAATTAAGAACAATTTGATAATGTGAAGAAAGGCATAAATGATAAAAAAAAACTAATAAAATAAGTCAATAACAATTCAAACTAAAAATTAATGGAGAGTACAATAAATCTATAAGCTTATACTTCAAAATTTACTACATTTTATATAATATGCCAAGTTTGAAGAAGAAAGAGCAAACGGATTATTAATACAAATTAGGAACAGGACATAGAGCCTTACTGCATATCTATATATAATAAGTGTATAGTAAACGAAATGAATGACTATAGAGTTTTAAATCAGATAACTCAAAAAAAATGAACCAATACATTTAACATTATACAATACCAATTACCAATAAACAAAATAGTATGAATGGTCTAATAGTTTTTAAAGTAACAAATTGCAATTAAGGAATTTCCAGGTACATATATCTACCCAGCAGGATGAGTCAGGAGTATTGTAACTTCAACTGTAAATTGGGCTGTATAAGGTAAATGGGATTCACAAAGAAACAAAGAAACAAATGAAAATAACCTCAAGGATCAGATGGTTTCAGTGTACACATCTACCAAATACTTAAAGATTAATTAATACCAATTGTATACCACTTTTCTAATCATTTAGTAGATATCTCACTGAGGAAAGTGTCAATCTCCTAGAGAGTTTTAAGAGGCATCTTAACAAGCAACTTATGAGAATGAACAAATGTAATAACACCAATGTGTTAATGGCATATTCACAGCTATGGGAAGGAAGATGCTACACACCAAGTAGATCTATATTTAGGTTCTATTACTATATATAATGGCAAACAATCAAACAACAAGACAAGAAAAGATATACAATGAACAAATGATAACTGAAAGGCAGCCACCATAGTTAACAGAGAAAGCAGAAACTGTGATTCCTGGGAAAGGCTTTCATAAATTCACATGTCCCAGGCTTATGATTATTTCACATGCTTTTTGACTTATAATGGTAATAAAAACAATATGTGTTCAGTAGAAACTGTATTTACAAACTATTTTATCTGGGATAACAGTATGCACTATGGTACACTGTGATGTGCAGTAGTATGTGCTGTTGTAGCTCCTCATCAGTAGTAGAATTATAAGGATAAATGACTGATGAAATCTACTGTATTATGCTGTGAGGTTATGATGTTGATATTTGGTCATTCAGTTGTATCAAACAGAATAGTACTTATGAAATTTTGAGTGTATAACTCTGGAAAAAATTCCATAAGATAGCATCATTCATACATTGCTTATGGGAATATAAATATGTAGTCACTATGAAAGACAATGTGGTATTTTCTTATAAAATTAAATATACCTCTACCATAAGACCCAGCATTTTCAGTCATGGGGAATATACACAGAAATTAATAGTACTACAAATGTGTGTATGTGAGCGTTCATAGAAGCTTTATTTATAATAGTTCCAAACTCAGAACTATACCGATTTCCTTCATTGTGTAAATGGTTAAACAAGCCATTGTACCATGAATTTGACAAGAAAAAGGGATGCATTATTAATACAGAATGTAACTTGGGTGAATCTCCAAGGAATCATGCATAAGGAAAAAAGCCAATCACAAAAGTTCACACACTATATAATTTCACTTACACAACACTCAAAATTACAAAGTTATATAAATGAAGAACAGATAAGTGTTTGTCAGTGGTGAAAGAACAGTGGTAATTATAATACATGTGGATAAAAAGGAAAAGATAAACTTTTGTTGATAGAAATTTCCTGGCTAAGGTTATTACCTTGATAGACATATTGCACTTTGAAAGAGGCTACATTTGGAAAAGACACAAAGAATTTCTATGGGAGTTCTTACAAATATGTGTGAATTTTAAATTTAAAATAATCTTGAAATGAAGAGATAGTTTGGTCAGTAATACCTTGTTGAGGTGGAGAATTATTAACTATAAAATCAAAGGTTATTGCTGATAAATTCCAGTACTGGAGATGGGTCTCACCATCCCCCAACAGGAAGCTGTTTGTCAGGGCAGCCTATAGGTCTCCCAAAACAATGAAGGACATTACCAATTCACTTTGTTTTTCCACCACAACTTAGATGTTAAGATTCTATTGCTAAAGCCATCACAGGCTACAGGACTTTAAGAAATCAAGCTGAAACTTAGATGGAAGCCAGTTTCCTGCTGACTAGCTTTCTTAGTGCTGGAAGATGCTATGCAAGGAGATGTGTGATTAAAGTCATCAACAGTAAAAGTAGGTGGATCCCATATGCTATAAAATCAACCAGTCAGGAAGTATGTACCTACTGTGGCAATGGTGTCACATAAGTTATGGGGTTAATATACTGCTCTGTGATTGGATATGAGACCAGTTCAGTGCAAGGACCATCAAAAACCCATAGCTTTGAAGGTCATTGACTGTAGCAGGAATCATCCACGGTTCTTTGGCTAAATGGAGAGGCTAGGCCTGTCAAAAAGTCTTTAAAATGTATATTTTTATTCCATTTGATCAATTTTGCTTCTACTGGTGGTCAGAAAACCTGCTTTTTAAAAATGGAAGTGAATACTAGTGATGCCCAAGACCCATCAAAAAGTTAAGAAGGGGCTGGAGAGATGGCTTAGCGATTAAGCGCTTGCCTGTGAAGCCTAAGGACCACGGTTCGAGGCTCGGTTCCCCAGGTCCCACGTTAGCCAGATGCACAAGGAGGCGCACGCGTCTGGAGTTCGTTTGCAGAGGCTGGAAGCCCTGGCACGCCCATTCTCTCTCACTCCCTCTATCTGTCTTTCTCTCTGTGTCTGTCGCTCTCAAATAAATAAATAAATAATTATTTAAAAAAAGTTAAGAAGGACAAGTGTATATCACTAAATGAGTCCTGTCTACCACATTTACCAGGGAAGAGAAACATTCTACTAGAAGTGGCTAATTAAATATGAGTGCTGCTCTCATGGCTAGCTTGAGAAGCATCTTTATACAGGAGGCAGTAGACACATAGAAGGAGATTCAGAAACAGAAAATGAGAGAGATGACTTCTTTCACACACACTTCAAGGCTCAGGGAACTTTGACCAAGACCGGATAGAAGGAATGTAAGAGCCACAGGATGGGAAGTTGTATTCTGAGGCAGTGTTCCCCCCCCCCCCCCCCCCCGCCGGAGACTGACTAGTGCATTCAGGACTCTACTGAGAAGGGCCATCAGTGGAATGGGGGAGAGGGAGAGAAAACAAAAAAGGATAATGTTATAGGAATATGGCCAGTTTGAAGTTTGTTCAGATATTAAAATTCCCAACAAAAATATTTTTAAAGTGTATAATTTTTAAAATCACTCATCCCCTAATAATGTGATTGTATTATCCAAAGTTGATGAATACATGGCTTGAATTTTTTAGTTTGGCTGCCTTGGAAGCTCGAAGATTTTCACTCTTGTGATAATGTCCCTTTATGTATGCTTCTGTGATTAACTGGCATGCAACTGATTAAGTTTGTGAGCACAAGTATATCTCAATTTCCTGAGCACTTTATAATACTTCAAGCTACATGTTTAAAATATTGTTAAGATTATTCTTAATGCATACAGTCCCTGTAGTGGTATGTGCTACACTATTTTTTTATTTATCTCAAAACTTGTGCTTACCACATGGCACTTTGAGTAACATGAACCATGATAAAGAAACCATAAGCAATTTATGAACTAATAATTATTTTTAATAATCTAAAGAGAATAGGCTATAGCACTAATATGTAATTTGTGCTGCTGCTAGGGAAAAAAAAAAACAACAACACTAGTTTATACAACTTCCACCTGTTTCAGTATTGTTATTCTATAGCTTCTTTGTTTTTATCCTTTTACCTAATTATCACTAAGTATCCTGTATCCTATCTTTTTGTTCTTTCTTGCATGTTGAACATATTTCCTGCAATCTGTTCTCTTTTCCCTGAGTGTCTTTCTTAAAGAAATCATTTTACACTGGCACTGAGTAGACAGTAGAAGAGTCCTGCTGGGTGCCCTCACCATAACCTGATTTCTTTCCTATTTGTTCCATGGGAAATAGTTACCCGCAGTGTTTAAACACACTTTTAGACTGCTGACTCAGAACTAAATAACTTAAAAATAAAACATATATAAATGGGATTTGCAGGATCATTTGGAATGTTACAGCTTTTGCTGAAAGCATTTTGGAACAGGAATAATAGTTATTTTTATGTAGTGATAGTAAAGTTTGGGATGCAGAAATTCAATTCTCTTGTCCTCTTCATGACATGCTATGCATGAATCCTAGATGCTATGCCCTGTCATGATGGCATGTGTTATTATTTTTAAATGTTCTTATTCTCATACAAAGCTCTGCACAGTTCCCTTAAACAAAATATATTTTATTTCCAAGGGCATTCATGACTAATTCTACAGGCATAGACTTCAGTAGACTCTGAAAAGCTCTAGAGATTATTAAGCTTGGAATCATTTAGAGATGTGGTTGGTTCCAACCCATACTTCCATTATCAGATAATTCTTTGGTGACCTCTAGGAAAAGAACTATCACAGGTTCTGTCTTGTTCCTGAAATAGAGAAAATGACTACAGGAAAATAGCAGCAGGGTAATTGGTCCCTTTAATACTAAATTTAAATGGAAGTCCAAAGTCTGAATGAATTATAAACACAAAAAACTATCAGTAATATGAACACATATAATTATTTGACATTGAAGTTCTACTCATTAAAATAGAGATTAATTTCCATGGACATTTTTAATGCATAAATTCTAATAATCATTGATACTATAAAAACTGTGATTTTTATGCATTTTAGAAAATGGTCATTTATCAATAAAGTCTTTGACATGTAGTTTTCTCAGTCTGTTCCATGACTTCTCACATTTTCATCAAAAAAAAAAAAAAAAGGAAAACAGAAAAATTCAATTTTAAAAAAGGGTAAAAACATGAATGGACTATTCGCCAAAGAAAAAATACATATAGCAAATAACCTTTATTGATCTATTTTTGCTTTCATAACAAACACATGTTAGACTAGGTAATTTTTTTTAAAATTTATTTATTTATTTATTTGAGAGCAACAGAGAGAGAGAGAGAAGGAGGCAGAGAGAGAAAGCGAGAAAGAGAGAGAATGGACATGCTAGGGCTTCCAGCCACTGCAAACAAACTCCAGACGTATGCGCTCCCTTGTGCCTCTGGTTAATGTGGGTCCTGGGGAATCGAGCCTTGAACCAGGGTCCTTAGGCTTCACAGGCAAGCGCCTAACCGCCAAGCCATCTCTCCAGCCCAGACTAGGTAATTTTTGAACAGAATTTCGTTACTCATAGCTTAAGACATTAAAAGTTTAAGATTAAATCACCAGAAAATCCATGGTGTGGCAAAGGCCCATTCACTCATAGACTACAAACTACATACTTCCTTATATAGCAGAAGGGGTAAATAATATATTCTCATAGAGTTAAAAGAGTAAGCAAACTCAGCCAATTTACAAAGCTACTAAACCATCAACTGACACCAAAACTACTCATGATGGCAGACTCCTTGTAACTTAATTACTTTTCCAAAGACTTCAATCTTAAATTTATAAACTTGGAGCTCATATTTTATCTACTAATTTGCAACCACAACAATGTTCAAACCACAACATAACTACAAGAAAATATTCAGCATTATAAGTGATCATCAAATTGTGAATTAAAACATTCCAGTATGTATATATGAGTGGCAAAAATCCAAAACACTGAAACAACCAAGTACTCTCAAAGGTGTGAAACAATAGAATCTTTAGTTCTTTGATAACAGGAATGCAAAAGTATATATCCATTTTATTTTTGATCTTTTATTATCAGCTTCTATAATTATAGACAATAAACTACGAAAATTCCCTCCACACTCCCACTTTCCATCTCACAAATCTACCCTCCATCACATCCCCCTTCGTAATTATTCTCTTTTATTTTGATGTCATCATTTTTTACTCCTATCATGAAGGTATTATATAAGTAGGGCCAAGCAATGTGAGGTCATGAATATCTGGGCCATATCATGTCTGGAAGATTGCCTTGCAAGCAGTTCTACCCTCCCTTTGGCTCTTACATTCTTTCTGCCTGTGCCTTAGAAAATGTGATAGGGATATCTCATTTTTGAACACTCCACTTCTACACAGAACTGTGGTGATTTTTGGGTCATCCCGGTAGTCACTGCCATCTGAAGAGAAAAGATTCTCTAACCAAAAGTGAGAATAGCATTAATATGTGGGTATAAACATTAAGAAAAGTTCTTATAGGGTAGTTTGGGAGGACATAATACATACATTTAGCCAGAAAACAGCAGGCATTACTTCCCTAGCATTCATGACCTTCCCTGCCATAGTCTTCTGACTAGGTTTTTAATACCAGTCATGATTCCCTCCAGTGGAGTGGGCTTCTATTTCAATTAGAGAGTGGTTTGTTTCTCCCATAACAGACATGCCACTATTGTACCAGTTGGTACATTTGGCCAAGCTGGCAAATCTTAATGCTTACATTGCCCACTGATGTAGGCCACCATTGGAAACAGCTGGAAAGCACTGCATTGGGTATTGTAGTACCATATAAAGTGAACAAGCAGTGGATCCTGAAAGTTACAAAAGCAACCAGATAGGAAAGATATACAGACTGGTGAAGCAGTGGCATACAGGTTAGGAGGGGTACTCAAGTGTTCTCTGGAAATGAAGCCTGGCCATTGAGAGGGTATTCATGCCTGGTACTAAAAATAAATAAATTAATTAATTAAAAAGTCTATTGCTTGGAAGGTCATATAAACTAGATGGAATCTCCCATTATTCTTTGGCTAAAAGAACAGGGTATGCCTGCCAAAATGTCTTCCACATTGTTATATTTACCCAGTTTGATACATACTGCTTTTACTCTTGACAAAAGAATCTGCTTTATTTTTTAAATTTTATTTTATTTTATTTTATTTTATTTTATTTTATTTTATTTTATTTTATTTTGTTTGTTTGTTTTTTGAGGTAGGGTCTCACTCTAGCCAAGGCTGACTTGGAATTTACTATGTAATCTCAGGGTGGCCTTGAACTCACGGTGATCCACCCTACTCTGCCTCCCAAGTGCTGGATAAAGGTGTGCACCACCATGCCCAGCCCTGAGAATCTGCTTTTTATAAATGGTAGTGAATACCATGGAGACATAAGACTCATAAGAATGACAAGAAAAGAATGCCTACTGACTAGCATTGGATGAGTCATCTCTATCACTTCTGCCAGAACACAGGAAACATTGCAGAGGAAGTGGTGGTTTAAAATATGAGTGTTGCTCTCACTGCTACCGTGGGAACTTCCTCCAGAGAATGGTGCTGGAAACTGAGGATACTAAAACTCATCAAACCCGAAAATTAAAATCTCCTAATCTCCTCAGAGCTCACCTCAAAAGATTTATGGGCTGGAGAGATGGCTTAGTGGTTAAGCACTTGTCTGTGAAGCCTAAGAACCCCAGTTTGAGGCTTGATTCCCCAGGACCCATGTTAGCCAGATGCCCAAGGTGGTAAATTTTTTTTCTTGATCAGGAATATTCTATTTAATTTCTATTTTTATTTATATAACTTATAAGGCTCATGTAGTTTATTTCTACTTGTATTTCTTTGTGCTCAGAGGCGTCCTTAATATGACCTCAACACATATAAGAGGTGGCTGTAGAGATAGTTCAGCATTTAAAGGTGCTTGCTTGCAAAGCCTGCCAGCCTTCCCAAGTAGCCATGTCACATCATATACACAAAGTGGCACAAGTGTCTGAACTTTGCTTGCAGCAGCTACAGGCCCTGGCCTTTTTTCTCTCTCTTTCTCTACATATGTCTCTTTTCTCAAATAAATAAATATTAAAGATATATAAGAAGGGCATGTTGGGCTGATTCTTTCCTCAGGTTCAACATCCAGCTGAAAACGAGAAGCAAATTTTCTAACAGATAATGAAGTTAGAACCAGATAAATGGGATAACCATTTTTTTAGAGAGAATTTAATAGGGGTAGGCCCTCCTGTAGCCCATGATTGGTGGGAGCTTGATACACCAGGGCCCCAGCTGAAACCACAGAGTAGTTGGGGAAATGAGCAAGAGTTCTGCTTTGTTGGTGAACATGGTACCAGCACAAGGGTGAAGGAGATAGACAGAGAGAACACTCAACTACACAACCAGATGTCCAGAGACACACAGGCTCCCAAGACCTCATCCCTGAAGTAGACTTAAATTAAACCCAACATGGCACAGGGAAATTCAAGGAAAAGGGGGCAGAAAGATTGTTAGAGCCACAAATTGAGACATTATGCACAGAGATATTGCCTCTTCCCCATAACTGGTGGATATCCCCACAATAAACGACCCATATTCCCCAAGAAGGAGGGTACCTTCAGAGGGTTAAGGACAGGGAGGAGGGTAACGATGTTACCAACATGGCTGTATACACACTATGTACATAACTAATAAAAAATTAATTAATTGAAAAACCAGGGACTAGTTGGAAAGAAAAACAGGGTTTACTGGAAGCGAATTGAGGGAAAACTCAAGAAAATATAATGTAGAATTGTGATCAAATACCTTATACACATGTATAAAAATTATCAGTTCATAAGTGGAGGAAATGTCCAAAATTTTAAATAATGTAAATGAAAAGTTTGAAGAAATCATAAAGGAATAGAGAGATTCAATTTTTATGTATTGGAATGAATAATATCATTGAAAACTTCATACAATACAAATCAATTTGCAAGCTCAATCCAGTCCTCATAAAATGCCAATGGTATTCTACAAAGATATAGTAAACTAAGTCCTGAAACACACAGGAGAATGCAAGAGACACCAAATTGACAAACTAGTCTTTTTTGCCAATTTTAACTAGTTTTTATTTAAGACATTGCATTTTTCACTTACATCCAGTGCTTATAAAGTGCAATGTTATTTCCTTTCCCTGTGCACAAATGTTCCATATTCAAGTATTGAGAATGCTCAGTAAAATTTATAGCAGCCAAACATTAAACTGCCACAGGACTCACTAATTTGGGTCCTTCAAACATTTGACTGTGGAACAAGGCTGTCTACTTGGGCTGACTTAATCAACTTCTTCAATGGTGGGCCCTGAGGAAGGAGGAGCTCCCCTTCCAGGAAAGCCCCCAGGCATTCCTCCTGGCATGCCTCCTGCACTCAGGTACAGCTTGGTGATGATGGGGTTGCAGACCTTCTCCAATTCTTTCTGCTGATGATCAAATTCTTCCTTCTCTGCAGTCTGATTCTTATCCAGCCATCTAATGATTTCATTACACTTATCCAGAATCTTCTGTTTATCCTCATCGTTGATCTTGCCTTGACATTCTCATCTTCAACAGTTGCTTTCATCTTGAATGCATAGGACTCCAGGGAATTCTTGGATGATACCTTGTCTCTCTGCTTGTCATCTTCAGCTTTGTACTTCTCAGCTTCCTGGACCATTCTCTCAATGTCCTCCTTGCTCAAATGGCCCTTGTCATTTGTGATGGTAATCTTGTTTTCTTTTCCTGTACTCTTGTCTACAGCAGAAATATTGAGGATACCATTAGCATCAATTCTAAAAGTAACTTCAGTCTGAGGAACACCACAGGGTGCAGGAGGTATGCCTGTGAATTCAAACTTCCCAAGCAGGTTGTTATCCTTGGTCATGGCTCTTTCACTTTCATATACCTGAATTAGCACACCAGGCTGGTTGTCAGAATTGGTAGTGAAGGTCTGTGTTTGCTTAGTAGGAATGATAGTGTTTTGTTTGATGAGGACAGTCATGACTCCACCAGCAGTTTCAATACCAGAGAAAGAGGAGTGACATCCAGGAGCAGCAAGTCCTGAACATTCTCAGACTTGTCACCCGATAGAATGCCTGCCTGGACTGCTGCACCGTAGGCAACAGCTTCATCAGGGTTGATGCTCTTATTCAGTTCCTTTCCATTGAAGAAGTCCTGCAGAAGTTTCTGAATCTTGGGGATAAGAGTAGAACCTCCCATCAGGACAATGTCGTGGATCTGTGACTTGTCCAGCTTGGCATCCCTAAGTGCCTTTTCTACAGGGTCTAGAGTGCCACGGAACAGGTCAGTATTCAGCTCTTCAAATCGAGCACGAGTGATGGAGGTGTAGAAGTCGATTCCTTCACAAAGGGAATCAATCTCAATACTGGCCTGGGTGCTAGAGGAGAAGTTGCGCTTGGCTGATTCACAAGCAGTGCAGAGATGCCGCAAAGCTCTCTTGTTCTCACTGATGTCTTTCTTATGCTTGTGTTTGAACTCAGTAATGAAATGGATGACCATTCAGTTGTTAAAGTCTTTGCCACCCAAGTGGGTATCTCCAGCTGTAGATTTTACCTCAAAGATTCCATCCTCAATAGTGAGGATTGACACATCAAAAGTGCCACCTCCCAAGTCAAAAATCAGTACATTTCTCTCAGCTCCAACCTTCTTGTCTAAACCATAAGCAATAGCATCAGCAGTTGGCTCATTGATAATCCTAAGTACATTGAGGCCAGCAATGGTTCCAGCATCTTTGGTTGCCTGCCGCTGGGAGTCATTAAAGTATGCTGGCACGGTGACCACTGCATTGGTAACAGACTTCCCTAGGTATGCCTCTGTGATTTCCTTCATCTTTGTCAGAACCATGGAGGACACCTCCTCTGGATAGAAGCTTTTTGTCTCTCCCTTGTATTCTACTTGGACCTTGGGCCTGCCAGGATCATTTACCACCATGAAAGGCCAGTGCTTCATGTCAGACTGAACAAACATACAAACAAACATACGTCCAATTAGACATTTGGCATCAAAACCCATGTTGGTGGGGTTCATAGCAACCTGATTCTTGGCAGCATCACCAATCAATCGTTCAGTGTCAGTAAAGGCAACATAGCTTGGTGTGGTTCAGTTGCCCTGATCATTGGCAATAATTTCCACTTTTCCATGCTGGAAGACACCCACACAAGAGTAGGTGGTGCCAAGATCAATGCCAACAGCAGGTCCCTTAGACATGGTTGCTCACGACTAGCGCCAACTCTGCTCACGAAGACGCCACGCAGGGCCCCCAGAAAGCTAACACTGCATTCAATGAGCCATAGTACTCTTTAGAGATACTGACACGAAAGAAGACACCCAGATAAATAGAAGTGAACAGAAATAACTGTATCCATTCAAGCACAAGTAAAGGAAACAATCAACAAGGTGAAGAAACAATCTCTAGAATGTGAGCCAATGTTCACATATTATTAATCTAACACATAATTACTAAATAAATTACATGGAAGAAGAAAAATATAAAAAGCAAATTTTTCCCCAAAATGCAAAAAAAAATATATGCGAATTCTTTGAAAGTTGAGAAAAAAGGAGTATCATTATCCACTCTTGGTAGAAATATACACTAATGTGATTTCTTACAGAAAGCAGTATGAACTTTCATCAAAAAATTGAGAGAGCATCTAACATGTGATTTAGATATCACACTTATATCCAAAGGAACTGAAAATCACTACATCAAGAAATATTGGCATTTTAGTGTTACATGCATCTCTGTCAATATGTGATCTCTACTTAAATGTCCTTCACCAGATTAGTGGGTAATCCAGCACACAAATCACATACTATGGTGATATGTAAGTATGAATATTTATTTTATAAAATGCCTGTGATAATATATGCATATATACATGCATTGTATATAATGGAATTTTATGCTTGTAAAGATAGAAATACTGGGACTAACTTCCCTGCAGGGACAGTGTGTGCAGTCACAGTGGTCTGGAGTATGTAGGGAAGACCCATTTGGGATTCCTCCCACCTCTCTAGTCTGAGATCTTTGATTGGTCAGTCTGTGAGCAGGCATGGCAGTCTGGGGTGAGTAGGCCAGTCCCATTTCTGGACTCCTCCCACCTCCCAGGTCTGAGCTCCTTTTGTGTTCAGTGTGTGGGCAGGCATGGTGGTCTGGAGTGAGCAGGCCAAAACCCTGTATCTGTGCTCCTCTCACCTACCTGGCCCCGGTTGCCTGCATTATTCTGTGTCCTAGAGGCCACAGCATGAAGTAAGCCAGATAGATCCCTGTTCCCTTGCTCTTTCTAGTGCCCTGGTCCTGATAGTTCCCATTGGGCTTTGCTCTGGGAGGCTTTGCCCATGTGTGAGCTGTGGAATCAAGCCACTGGTTCTGGTATCCTGATTGACCACTACTTACCAACAACATCCCTGTTTATCTGAGCCAGAGGATGAATGGAAAAAGGACAAAATTTGCTTCCTCCTCAATAAAATAAATAGTCTACCTAAAATTGGTAGACAACAATGCAAAACAAAAGTCAAAAAGCAGAGAGATCTCCACCAAGGATGCCTAGTCCTACTATGGAAGCCTCTGATGAAATCACAGAGAAATCAACAGAAATTCATTCCCAAAATGAAAACACAATAACCAATGAGACCCTGTTGAAAAAAGAATGCTGATCTTGAAGCAAACTATCAAAGAACCAACAATCATAACAAAGAAATTGAACAGAATTGTCTCCTTGAGCAGTCATCATTTGACAGTAGGCTTAACTTGATTGAAGAAAATGTTAGAACCTCCAAAGAGATATGAATAAATTGAAGGTAAGTCAAGAAATGGAAGACCTCAACGACCATTTGGTTAAGCTTAACGAAGACTTGATCAAATGCAAGAATGAACTATAAGAAGCATCAAGAAAATCAGAACTCTAATTGAAATCATACCTCATAACAGAGAGGGACATGATACAAAATATCACAGCAGAAAACATAAATCAAATAGAAATTATAAAAACCTCTCTAGAACCACTCACCAACAGAGTTACTCATGTGGAAGACAGAACCTCTGACCTGGAAGTTAAGACAGAAGAAATTGATCTGGAGGCCAAAAAAATTGCTGAGGTCCAAAAATCAAGTGAGCAGAATATGAGGGAACTGTGGAATATGCTAAAATGACCAATAATATGGATCATTGGTATACTAGAAAGAGAGGAAATTCATACCAGAGGCACAGACTACATTAACAACAAAATTATTGATGAGAAGATTTCTGGGTAAGATCGCAGCATAGAGCCACACTAAACCAGCCCAGGGAGGGATTTGAGCAAAACCCCAGCAACATGCAGTCTTCTTTTGAAAAGTGAAGGAGTATAGGTTATTCTTAGGCACAGCTGAGAAGCCAGAGAGAAGGCAGAAGCTGGAGATCCATCAGAAGGAAAAAAAAAAAAAAAACAACAACAACAAAAAAAAAACAAAAAGCAAAAAACATGGCCAGAATCACACTGAAGCAATTGCGTACCAGAGATCCACATGATCAGTGCACCCACCCACAACACCCTGCCAGGTGCACCAAGCCACAGCAGTGGCAGAGATCAAACAAGGGAAGTTTTCAACTTCATCAGCCTTCTTGCAGAGTTAAGAAATCTGAAGATCAACTAAGGAGCTAATGAATGGGATACAGGTGGAACTGCTAGAGCAACTCCAGAATTCTGAATTCTCCCATCCCTCACCATCAGAACCATGCAACTCCAGAATTCAGCCCCCAGTGGCAGTGCAGCCAGCACAGATGATTAAAGCTCCAGCACCACAGCACAACACAGAGGGATAGAAGTGGGAACTCAGCATTGGTGAGATTGGAAGCAACACAAAAGGTAATGAGTCTGACTGAAAAAAAAAAAAAAAAAAAAACAGGTACATAGGCCTGCATCATAAAAGCTAATCTCTCTTTCAGGGAAAGTTATGGGTTACGCATTCTTGGTTTAATTTACCACTTTCAAATAAGCTGTATATGGGGTTGAATATTTTTGCCTTTGATGCTTTCATATTTATAGGGCCTTTGTCTTTTGCTTCTGTCATTATTGGAGGCTGGGTCTGATCCAGATCAAGGCTGACCTGGAACCCAATTCGTAACACAAATCTCTACCTTCCAGCTGACAAGATTAAGCATGTAGAACCACATCTATGCTTAGGGATTTTGACTTTATAAATCTACTTGTTTCTTTTAATCCCCACAATTTCATCAGTTGTGCTGGCTTTTATTGAATGTGTATATTGCTAAGTTGAAGTTCAAAATTTGTCAGTAAATTGTTCCACCCAGTCCACTAGAATACTTACTTAGCAAGCAAACTTAACACCTAGGAGTATTTGGATTAGAATAGAAGACCTGGCAACCTAAACTCATATCCTAAAAATACATAAAGTTGGATTGACAGATCTAAGAACACTGCAGATAAGTAGAAAACCCAAGCATCAAATCAATTCAAGAAGCAAAAGTCACTACATCATTACAAAAGGAACTCAAAGAATCAAGATAATGCAGTCCCACCAAAAATTATAAATTCATCAGAAATGATCACCACTGACACTGTTTTAGATGAAATGCCTGAAAAAGATTTCAAAAACTGATGATATCTATACTCAAAGAAAAAAGAAGAAATGAAAGGAATCAAAGAAGAAAACAAAGGAATTACAGAAGAAAACAAACTTCTGAAAGAAAACACAGGAAACCAGCTTAATGAAATAAGAAGGTCAATACATGTGTAAGGAAATAAAAATACTGAAGAAAAACAAGGCTGAAATCCTAGCTCCGAAGAACATAGTCAGTGAAATAAAAAACTGGTAAGTCTCACCAGTAAAATGTATGAAGGAGAGAACAGGATATCTAAACTAAAAGATCAGGTGGCAGACCTAATACAGTCCAACAAAGTGAACGACAAGTTAATAGGAATGTATGAATGGGAATTTCAAGATATTCAAGACACTATGAAAAGGTCAAACATAAGAATTTAGGGTATAATTGACAGAGAAGAATTTTAATTGAGAGGCTCAGTAGGTGTTTTCAATAAAATCATAGAAAAAAATTTTCCCCAAATTGGGAAAGAAATGCCAATGCAGACACAAGAAGGTTTTAGAGCACCAAAGAGACAAAACCTGGAAAGAACCTCTCCTCAACATGTTATATTTAAACTACTAAACACACAAACCAAAGAAAATATATTGAAAGCAGTTAGAAAATACAAGTCACCTACAAAGGCAAGCTCATCAGAATAACTGCAAATCACTCAACACAAACTGCTGTAGAACAAGCATGCCATTTCAGGATCACGAGGAGTTGAGTGCTAAACAACTGCATGACACAGTTCCAGCCCAGCTATATCTTCCTTGGAGTCCAATGTGGCCCCTCTATAGAAACATCTTTGGCTTTCTACGCTACAGATATCTATAGTTTTCTGTATAATGTTTGACTTTTTCTGTCTTTCACTTGGTGCACCAATCTCTACGTTTACTTTCCCAGCAAAAATTTATTTTGGTGAAGTGTTGGTCAATGTATCTGAAAGAAGCTCTGGCATAGAATTGGAAAAATAAGAAAATGGGTCAGAAATAATTGTTTTCCTTAAAGGCCTTAAAGTCAGCCATGTAGTACAGTACACTGAGGAGGAAACAATGAACCTCCTGGAACAATGTAAAAATTGTTCTATGACTAATTTTTCTGAATGGTGGCAATTGCAGCAAAATATGACTCTTTACCAAGAATCCTCACAGGAAAAACAACCGAAGTCAGAAAGAGTTCAATCAGGGGGACCAAAGCCTAAATATTGGAGAGACACGAAAAGGAAAATTCAAAAGAAATTGCTGAGGATAAATGGGTTTATTGGATCAGTGATTAATGGTGGGAACCCCCATTTTGTAGTTGTTTTGTCTCTCACTTTTAATATAGAAATTGGAGGTTGGAGCTCAGGAAACTGCAAGTGCTTGACTGCACATACATGGGGAAAGTGTGAGAATAGTTAATCATTACATGGGCCTAATGACTGTACTTGAGGTAAATAATTATGGGATTTTTTGATGTAAAGAAATAGCAAAAAGTTTCTATGAATTTTGTGGAACTGTACTTTTCTTGAAGTTTGCTCTTGCATGACATGATCAGAAAATAAAAGACTGAGGCTAAGAACGGTGGAAGCAGAGAAAAAGAGAGAAAGAGAAAAAAAAAAGAAGAAACAGAGAAGCAGAGAGAGAGAGAGAGAGAGAGATGGAGAAACTCAGCTGCTTTCAGCATTAGCCTGTCAGCTTGCACCAGAACTTGACTTCGAGTCATTCTTGCACCATTCCCTTTCACATCTCTCTTCCAGGACTCTCCTTCAAGCCAGGGCTGGACCCCAGCAGTACACGTTAAAATCCAGAAGGGCTTGGAATGATATATTTCAAGTTCTGAAAGAAAACAACTGTCAACCCAGATTACTTTACCCTGCAAAGCTATCTATCCAAATTGATGGAGAAATAAGGACATTCCACAACAAAAACAGGTAAAGGGAATTCATGACAACTAAACCAGCTCTGCAGAAAATACTTGAAGTAATTCTTCAGTGAGAATAAATGCAAACCTTTCAATAATAACTCTTAGTATCAATGACCACAATGCACAAACCAAAATAAGCAGGCTTGCAAATTGGATTAAACGGCAGGATCTTGTCACTTGTTGCCTCCTGGAAACACATCTCGCAATAAAAGGAAGATACTGTCTTAGGGTGAAAGGATGGAAAATGGCATTTCAAGCAAATTGGCCAAGGAAATAAGCATGGGTTTCTGTCTTAATATCTGACCGGACAGATTTCAAACCAACATTAGTGAGGAAAGGTAAAGAAGGCCATTTTATACTGATCAAAGGAAAACTCCAACAGGAGGACATTACAATCTTAAACATATAAGCACCTAACATCGGGTCTCCAAGTTTCATCAAACAAACACTATTAAACTTAAAGTCACAGATGGCATCAAACACAATTGTAGTGGTTGACTTCAATACCACTCTGTCATGAATTGACAGGTTATCCTTGGGAAAAAAAGCAAAAAAACAAACAAACAAACAAAAAAAAAAAAACAGAGTCATCTGAATTAAATGATGTCATGGAACAAATGGACCTAACAGATATCTACAGAACATTCCATCCAAATGCTGCAAAATATACATGCAGTACATGGAACATTCTCTAAAATAGACCATATGGGGGCTGGAGATATGGCTTAGTGGTTAGGTGCTTGTCTGTGAAGCCTAAGGATCCTGGTTTGAGGCTCAATTCACCAGGTCCCACATTAGCCAGATGCACAAGGGGGTGCACGTGTCTGGAGTTCGTTTGCAGTGGCTGGAGGCCCTGGTGCACCCATTCTCTCTCTCTCTCTCTCTCCCTCCCTCTTTCTCTGTCTGTTGCTCTCAAATAAAATAATAAAACTAAACAAAAAAAACCCACTTTATAATAGACAATATGATAGGACACCAAACAAATCTCAACAAATACAGGAAAATTGAACTAAACCCTTGTATTCTGACCACAATGAGATTAATCTGAAAATCAGCAACAAGAAAAGCTACAAAGCATATAGAAAGGCTACTGATTTTTGTGCTTTGATTTTGTATCCTGCTACTTTGCTGTAGGAGTTAATCACCTTCAGGAGTTTTGGAATGGAGTCTCACAGGTCTCTTATGTATACCATCATGTCATCAGCAAATAGAGTTAATTTAACTTCTTCCTTTCCAAATTGTATCACTTTTATTTCTTTCTCCTGTCTTACTGCTTGAGCTAGGACTTCCAGTAGAATATTGAAGAGCAGTGTTGAAAGTGGACAACCATGTCTTTTTCCTGATCTCAATGGTAATTCCTACAGACTCTCTCCATTAAGTATTATGTGGGTCTTAGAAGCTTTGTATATTGTCTTTATTATGTTAATATATGAACCAGCCATGCCAATTCTATCCAATGTTTTGATCATCAAGTGATGTTGCATCTTGTCAAAGGACTTTTCTGCAGATATTGAAATGATCATGTGGTTTTTGTGTTTAAGCTTGTTTACATGGTGTATTACTTTGACATATTTCCATATGTTGAACCACCCATGTGTTCCTAGGATGAATCCCACTTGGTCAAGGTGGATAATGCTTTTGGTGTGTTGTTGGATTCAGTTTGTGAGGATTTCACTGAGGATCTTTGTATCTAAGTTCATCATGGAAATAGGCCTGTAGTTTTCTTTTCTTGTGACATCTCTACCTGATTTTTGATTTATGGTGATACTGGCTTCATAGAAGGAGTTGGGTAGCTTTCCCTGTTCTCCAATTGTGTGGCACCGTTTAAGGAAGATTGGTTTGAGTTCTTCCATGAAGGATTGATAGAACTCAGCTGAGAAGCCACCTGGTCCTGGACTCTTCTTTTTAGGGAGTTTTTTTTTTTATATACTTTTTCAATTTCAATGAGTGTGATAGGTTTGTTTAGGAGATTAATCTGCTCTGAGTTTAGCTTTGATAGCTGGTATGTGTCCAGGAATTTACCCATCTCCACCACATTATACAGTTTTGTAGAGTAGAAGTTTTTGAAATAAGTCCTGATTATTCTTAACAATTTCACGTATTTCTGTTGTGATCTCTCCTCTTTCATTTCGAATTTTGTTAATTCGAAGTGTCTCTTTTTTTGCTTGATCAAATTGGCCAAGGGTTTGTCAATCTTCTTTATTTTTCCAAAGATCCAGTTCTTTGTTTTGTCAATTTTCTTAATTGTTTTCTTAGTTTCAAATTCATTAATTTCTGCTCTGATTTTAATTATTTCTTTCCTTCTGGAACTTTTTGGTTTGGAATTTTCTTCCTTTTCCAGTGCCTTTAGGTGGATGTTTAGGTTATTGATTTGGGATCTCTCTGCCTTTGTTATAAAGGCATTGTGTGCTGTGAATTTTCCCCTGAGGACTGCCTTCATTGTGTGACATAAATTTTGCTATGATGTGTTCTCATTATCATTCATTTCTAGAAATCATAGAACTTCATTTTTTACATCATCCACTATCCATTTACTGTTTAAAAGTGTGCTGTTCAGTTCCAGGCACCGATGGGATTCTTGGTGGGTCTTTTGTTGTTTTCTAGCAATATAGCATTGTGATCTGATATCATGCAGGGAATTATGCCAATTTTCCTAAATATATGGAGGAAGTTTTGTGACCCAGGATATGACCTATTTTAGAGAATGTTCCATGGGCTTCTGAGAAGAATGTGTAGTCTGTGGGTTTGGGATGGAATATTCTGTAGATGTCCATTAGGCCTAAATGATCTATGGTTTTGTTGAGCTCTCTGACTTGCCTGTTGAATTTCTGTTTGGATGATCTGTCTATTACTGATAATGATGTATTGAAGTCCCCAACTTTGATGGTATTGGTGCTTATTTCTGTTTCATTAACAAGTAGGTTTTGGTTTATGAACTGTGGTTCCCCTGTGTTTGGTGCATACATATTTATGACTGTAATATCCTCTTGATGGATACTTCCCTTGATAAGTAGGAAGTGGCCTTCTTTGTCTTTTCTGATTATTTTTGGTTTGAAGTTTATTTTATACGATGTTAATATAGCTACACATGCTTGTTTTTTTATTTTTATTTTTTTAATTTAATTTATTAGTTTTCTTTTCAGCAAATATAGGCAGTTTGGTACCATTGTTTAGGTTCAACCAAGACCTACCCCCTCCCAATGGACCCTCCTTGTTGATGGAAATGGTTCGTGCATTGCAGTTAGTCCACAGTTATTGGTATGCTAAATGTCTCTGCATATCATGACCCAACATGTGACTCTGACATACTTTCCACCCCCTCTTCCACAAAATTTCCCTGAGCCATGTTGGGTTCATTTTTGGTCTGCTTCAGTGCTGAGGTGTTGGGGGCCTCTGAGGCTCTGGCTCTCTGCTTTGGTAGGAGTTGATTTTTCTCTGTGTTGGTCTCCTTCCCCTTTGTGCTGGTATCCAGTTCATCGGGAAAACAGCACCCTTGCTTGTTTCATCAATTTTATTTAGTTTCATTCAGGCCCATTTGGAGGTATGTTGGGGCAGCTCTCTCCTTAGGAACTGCATCTATTTGAAAAAGAGAAGCAGATTCTCCAATGGAGAATAAGTTAGCACCTGTAAAATTGAGATAACACTTTTCTGATAGAGAGTTTAATAGGTGTAGGCCCTCTTGTACCCCATGATTAAGGGTAGCTTGATATTGGAGAGTGGGCTTATGTTTGGATATCATTCTGATTTGTTTCCTAGCTACAGCTATGGGTATTGTACCAATGAGGTGGTCAGTTAGCCAAATCAAGAGCAGTTGGTTCCCCACCATGGCTGTGTGCCACTATTGCACTTGTGTGGGCATCACACCAGGTTATTTGTTGCTAATTAGGTTAGACCATGAGTTCCGTGGAAATATATTGGTCATTTCCCCCAGTCGCCCATGTAGCACCTTCTGGCACTAGACACGCTGACTGTCCAGGGACTGACTCTCTCCTGACTTCCAGCCATGCTGTTCGATTTTATGTGTCAGATGCGTATGAAGTCTTCAGCAATAGGGTCTTACCACTGATCTTTGGTGGGTCATCAAGTACTCTGACAAAAGTCTGTCATTGTTTTGGGAAACCTTGTAGGTTTCTCTGATCAAAAGCTCATTGTGGGTGATAGCCCCATGCTGGTAGTGGGGGTTACAGGTCACTGCCCTCTAAGAAATTGAGGAAAAAACATAACTAACATAAAAAAGTTAGAGAGGAAAGAGAGAGAGAGGGAAGGGGAGAGGGAGAGAGGGAAGATGTTGAAGATTTATGTTAGTCTTGATCCTACTGTCTCCAGTGTCTTCGGTTTCAGGTGTTTCCTGTAAGGGTCTAGTGAATGTTCAGCCATTTGGTCTGCCTTTTAGGAAGTAGAATTTTATGGTACCATTGCCGTTTGGGTCCAGATTAGTGTTTCCCATTGCTTCGATGACCTCCACTCCCTCCCCATTCATCTAGTGTCTAGTCCATGAGGTGATTGCTGGGTATGTAAGGTATCTTGGGTAGATACAGGTTACGTGTTGTAGATGAGTTAGACTATATGTCGAATTTTTTTCTGTGATTGGGTAAGTTCACTGAGAATGATCTGTTCCAGGCTCAACCATTTTTCCTCAAATTTCTTTGTGTCATTTTTTCTTACTGCAGTATAGAATTCCATTGTGTAGATATACCACATCTTAGTTATCCATTCTACTAGTGATGGACATCTGGGTTGATTCCACCTCTTAGCTATTACGAACTGAGCCACTACAAACATGGGTGAACAAATCTCTCTGGCCTGTGGTTTGAAGGTTTTAGGGTAGATGCCCAGTAAGAGTATAGCTGGGTCTGTTGGTATTTCTATAGTCAGCTTTTTCAGGAGTCTCCATATTGCTTTCCAAAGTGGTTGTACCATCCGACATTCCCACCAACAGTGATTGAGTGTTCCTGCTTCTCCACATCCTCACCAGCATTTATTTTCATTTGAGTTTTTCATGTTGGCTATCCTTATTGGGGTAACATAGAATCTTATAGTTGTTTTAATTTGTAGTTCTCTGATGATTAGGGATGATGAACATTTTCTTAAGTGTGTGTTTGCTATTTGCATATCTTCTTCGGTGAACTGCCTGTTCAACTCGGCCCCGTTTTGTGAGTGGGGTGTTTGTCTTCTTATTGTTTAGAATTTTGAGTTCTTTGTAGATTCTAGAGATTAGGCCTCTATCAGTTGGATAACCCGCAAATATTTTCTCCCATTCTGTGGGTATTTTATTGGCTTTGCTTATTATATGCTTGTCTGTAAAGAAACTATTCAGCTTCATATGATCCCAATGGTTGAGTGACTGTTTAAGAACGTGAGCCACTGGGGTTTTGTTCAGGATGTCTTTTACCATTCCTACATCAAGGAAAGTACTGCCTAAATTTTCTTCCAGTAGTATTCGAGTTTCTGGTCTTATGTTGAAGTCTTTGATCCATTTGGATTTGAGTGTTGTGCATGGTGAAATGTGTGGATCAAGTTTTAGTTTCCTGCATGTGGTTATCCAGTTTGTCCAGCACCATTTGTTGAAGATGCTATCTTTTTTCCAGTCTATATTGTTTGGGCCTTTGTCAAATATCAAGTAGCTATAGTTGCTTGCCCCAAAATCCGGGTCCTCAATTCTATTCCATTTGTCTATACTCCTGTTTTTATGCCAGTACCATGCTGTTTTTATTACTATGGCTTTGTAATATAGCTTTATATCGGGTATGGTGATGACACCAGAGTTATTTCTTTTGCTGAGGATATATTTGGATATGCGAGGCCTTCTGCCTTTCCATATGAAATTTGAGATCATTTTTTCTATCTCTGTGAAGAACACTGTGGGGATTTTAATTGGAATTGCATTAAATCTACATATTGCCTTTGATAGGATTGTCATCTTCACAATGTTAATTCTGCCTATCCAGGAGCATGGGAGGTCTTTCCATCTTCTCAAGTCCTCCTCCATTTGTTTTTTAAGAGTTTTTATATTTTCGTTGTATAGATCTTCTACTTCCTTGGTTAATGTTATTCCAAGGTTTTTTTTTTTTTTCTATTGAAAATGGGACTATGTCCCTTATTTATTTTTCTGTATCTTTGTCATTTGCATACAGAAATGTTACCGATTATTTGTGCATTGATTTTGTATCTTGCAACTTTGCTATAGGAGTAAATCACCTTCAGGAGTTTTGGGATAGATTCTCTTGGGTCTCTTACATATACAATCATGTCATCAGCAAATACAGCTAACTTAACTTCTTCCTTTCCAAATTGTATCCTTTTTATTTCCTTCTCCTGTCTTATTGCTTGAGCTAGGACTTCCAGAACTATACTGAAAATCAGAGGTGATAGAGGACATCCCTATCTTGTTCCTAATCTTAATGGGAATTACTCCAGTCTCTCTCCATTAAGTATTATTTGGGCCTGGGGAGCTTTATATATTACCTTTATTATGTTAAGATGTGAACCGGCCATGCAGATTCTCTCCAATGTTTTGATCATGAAGTGATGTTGTATGTTGTCAAAGGCCTTTTCTGCATCTATCAAAATGACCATGTGGTTTTTATGTTTAAGCTTGTTTATGTGGTGTTTTACATTGACAGATTTTCATATGTTGAACCACCCTTGTGTTCCTAGGATGAATCCCACTTAGTCCAGGTGGATGATGCTTTTGATGTGTTGTTGAATTTAGTTTGCGAGTATTTTGTTCAGGATCTTTGCATCTATGTTCATTAGGGAAATAGGCCAGTAGTTTTCACTTCTTGTGCCATCTCTGCCTGGTTTTGGGATTAGGTTGATACTAGCTTCAAAGTAGGAGTTGTGTCGCTTTCCCTGTTCTTCAGTTGTGTGGCACAGTTTTAGGAAAATTGATTTGAGTTCTTCCATAAAGGTTTGATAAAATTCGCCTGGGAATCCGTCTGTTCCTGGACTCTTCTTTTTGGGGAGTTTTTTTTTATTACTTTTTCAATCTCCATGAGTGTGATGGGTTCATTGAGGTGATTAATCTACTCTGAGTTTAGCTTTCGTAGATGATATGTGTCAAGGAATTTATCCATCTCCTCCACATTTTCCAGTTTTGTGGAGTAGAGGTTTGTGAAATAAGTCCTGATGATTCTCCTAATTTCACTTATGTTTGTTGTGATCTCTCCTTTTTCATTTTGAATTTTGTTAATTTGGAATCTCTCCTTTTTTTCCTTGAACAAATTGGCCAGAGGTTTGTCAATCTTGTTTATTTTTTCAAAGAACCAGCTCTTTGTTTTGTCAATTGCCTTAATTGTTTCCTTGGTTTCCAATTCATTAATTTGTGCTCTGATTTAAATTATTTCTTTTCTTCTGGAGCTCTTTGGGTTGGATTTTTCTTCTTTTTTCCAGTGCCTGTAGGTGGATGTTTAGGCTATTGATTTGGGATCTTTCTGTCTTTTTTATGAAGGCATTGAGTGCTATGAATTTTCCCCTGAGGACTGCCTTCATTGTGTCCCATAAGTTTTGGTATGATGTGTTCTCATTGTCATTCAATACCAGGAATTTTTCAATTTCTTTTTTCTTTTTTTCATCCACTATCCATTTATTGTTTAAGAGTGTGCTGTTCAGTTTCCAGGTTCAGTTGGGATTCTTGATGTGTCGTTTTTCGTTGATTTCTAGCAATATAGCACTGGAATCTGATATCATGCAGGGAATTATGTCAATTTTCCTAAATATGTGGAGGCAGTCTTTGTGACCCAGTATATGGTCTATTTTAGGGAATGTTACATGGGCTGCTGAGAAGAATGTGTATTCTGTGGATTTGGGATAGAATGTTCTGTAGATGTCTGTTAGGTCTAAGTGTTCTATGGTTTTGTTGAGCTCTCTTCCCTGTTGAGTTTCTGTTTGGAAGATATGTCTATTACTGATAGTGGTGTGTTGAAGTCCCCAGCTATCATGGTGTTGGTGGTTATTTCTGTTTTATTGTTAAGTAGGTTTTGTTTTATGAACTGTGGTGCCCCTGTGTTTGGTGCATACAGATTTATGATTGTAATATCCTCTTGATGGATTGTTCCCTTGATGAGTAGGAAGTAGCCTTCTTTGTCTTTTTTGATTATTTTTGGTTTGAAGTCAATTTTATCCGATATTAATATAGCTACACCTGCTTGTGTATTATTCCCAATTCCTTGGAATATTGTCTTCCACCCTATCACCCTAAGGAAGTTTCTGTCTTTAGTGGTAAGCTGAGTTTCTTGAAGGGAGCAGATTGAGGGGTCTTATTTTTTGATCCACATTGTTAGCTTTTGTCTCTTGATGGGTGAATTAAGGCCATTAATATTTATGGTAATGACTGTGAGATTTGATTTGATCCTTGCCATGTTGTGGTGGTTGAGGTGTGTTGGCGTTTCCATGGATTTGAAATTTTTTGCGTCTACTCTGGATTTGGTTGTTGTGATCTGCTTGTTGTAGGCATTTGTGTTTGCTTATTTCTTTTTTCTCTGTGGAGAATTTCCTGGAATACTTTCTGTAGGTTTGGTTTTGTGTTCATATAGTTGTAAAGCTGAGTTTTTTCATGGAAAGATTTTCTTTTACCATCTATTATGAGGGAGACTTTTGCCAGGTAGAGTAGTTTGGGTTGAAAGCCATAGTTTCTTATAATTTGGAGTTTCATTCCAGGCCCTTCTAGCTTTCAGGGTTTCCATTGAGAAATCTGAAGTTATTCTGATAGGATTTCCTTTGAAAGTGGTGTGCTGTTTTTCCTTAGCTGCTTTTAGGATTTTATCTTTGGTGTCAATGTTTAGAGTCTTACTGATAATATGTCTTTGGGAGTTTCTCCTTAGGTCTAGTCGGTTAGGAGTTCTGTTTGCTTCTTGTATCTTGATGGGCCTTTCTTTTAAGAGACTGGGGAAGTTTTCTTCAATTATTGTGTTAAATAAGTTCTCCATGCCATTGGTCTGAAATTCTTCTCCTTCTGGTATTCCAGTGATTCTGATATTAGGACGTTTAAGTGTATCCCATAATTACCTCATGTTCTGTTTACAGTAACTTTTGAACTTATTGAAATTATTGAACTCTCGAACTGTTTCTTTCATCCTGTCTTCCAGATCACAGTTTCTATCCTCTGCTTCACTGACTCTATTCTTGAGAGCCTCTAGAGTGTTTTGGACTTGTTCAATTAAGTTTGCATTGTCTACTACTTTCCTATGTATCACTTCTATTGCTCTGTCCAGCTCCCTTTACACCTCATTTTCTGATTTTCTTGATGATTTTTGGAATTCATCCTTGAATTTCTTTATGTTTCCATTCAGTGTGGCCATTTGGTTTTTAAGGTTCTCTGTTTTTTCTCTCTCTGTCAACTCTCTTAGCTCTCTTTGAATTCCTTCCAATATCTTATCATATTGTTATAGCTTAGTGATTGTAGCATCCACACGATTATCGGTCCTTTGTTTTTTTTTTCCTGCAAGTTCTAGCAGTATGTTGGTCAGGGTTGCATTGTTCATAGCTTCCACTTGATATTCTGATCCTAAACACTCTTCTATGTTTTGGTTAGATGTAATCCTTGTTGGACTGGGTGATCTATCTGGATTTTCTTGAATTTTATTTTTCACGTTATTTCTTTTGCGCTGTGGTCTACCCATGTCAGTGTATGGGCAGGTAGGTGTGTTTACCAGCCTGGGCTCTAGCTCAATGAGAATCCAAGGCAGCCTGGGGCAGTTGCCAAGCAGCCTGGATTTTTGCTCTCTCTTGCCAAAGCCTCCTATCTATAGCCTGACAGGGGTGCCAAAGTTGCCTGAATTCTCACCCAGTAATGCACCAAAGCTGCCTGCCTTCGAGCTTGGAAGGGGACTGAGGTAGCCAGCCCTGAAGCTGCCCAAACTCTGGCTGGGAACACTGGGACCTGCAAACAGTCTGTGCTCTCCCGCCACAGGGGAGTGGGGGTTGGCCGATGATGGACAGGTAGTGCATGGCACCTGAACTGGTGCTAGTGACTCAGTGTGGGCTTGTGTGGCCCTTGCTGTGGGACTGGGCCTGATGCACATGCAATTGTAGTGCAGAGGCAACTGCTGCGTGCATGGGATCAGGGCACAGCAGAGGCTGGCCTGAGGGCGCGCCATCAGAGCACAGAAGCTTTGGTTCTGGTGGCCGCATGATCTCAGCCACTGTGGTCACCACGGGTGTGTGAACCGAGCACAGCGTGGCGGGCCAGCACGCGCGATCAGAGCACAATGGCAGAGGTCTCCATGGATGTGGAGATCCCCACGGGTATGCAAACGGAACACAGCAGTGGAGGGCCCTGCTGGTGTGCAATCAGAGCACAGTGCAGCTGGCTGTCAAGTGCACGATCAGAGCACAGCCGCTTGGGGTGCAGGGTGCAGTGGCTGTACGGGGGGGGGGGTAGACTATCCACCCGAGAGGGGATCCGTGATTCCCTGTTTTTCCCCGCTCTGTGCCCTCCTGCTGACAAGAAGACCCTGATAACCCTTAATTTCTTGCTCTTCTTTCCCTGGTATTTGCAGTACTGCTAGGCAGTCACCATCTTGGCCGGAAGCCACTTACCACCTGCTTGTTTCTTATTGCTGTTTGCTTGGAATATTGTTTTCCACCCTTTCACCCTGAGGAGGTGTTTGTCTTTAATGGTGAGGTGGAATTCTTGAAGACAACAGATTGAGGGGTCTAATTTTTTGATCCATCCTGTTACCTTGTATCTGTTGATGGGTTAATTAAGGCAATTAATATTTAGGGTAGTGACTGTGAGATTTGATTTTATACCTGCTATATTGTTATGGTATATGTGGTTTAGTGTTTTCATGGACTTTGAAGTTTTTTGTGCCTACTTTGAGTTTAGTTATTGTTATCTGGTTCTTGTAGGCATTTGAGTTTGAATATTCATTTCTTCTCTGTGGAGAATTTCCTGAAATACTCTCTGTAGTTTTGGTTTTGTGTTCATAGAATTGTAAAGCTGAGTTTTGTCATGGAAAGTTTTTCTTTCACCATCTATTATGAGGTATACTTTTGCTGTGTAGAGTAGTTTGATTTGGATGCCAGTGGTTCTTAGACTTTGCAGTGTTTCATTCCTTCTAGCTTTCAGGGTTTCCATTGAGACATCTGGAGTAATTCTGATGGGGTTACCATTAAAAGTTGTGTGCTGTTTTTCCCTAGCTGCTTTTAGGATTTTCTCTTTTGTGTCAATGTTTAGAGTCTCAATGACAATATGTCTTGGATAGTTTCTCCTTTGGTCCAGTCTGTTTGGAGTTCTGTTGGCTTCTTGTATCTTGATGGGCTTCTCATTTAAGAGACTGGGGCAGTTTTCTTCAATTATTTTGTTAAGCAAGTTCTCCACGCCTTTGGTCTGAAATTCTTCTCCTTCTGGTATTCCAGTGATCCTGATATTAGGATGTTTAAGGGTATCCCACATTTACCTCCTGTTCTTTTCACAGAAACTTTTGAACTTACTGAAATTGTTGAACTCTCGAGCTGTTTCTTCCCTCTTGTCTTCCAGATCAGTTTCTATCCTCCACATGGCAGACTATATTCTTGAGAACTTCTAGAGAGTTTTGGACTTGTTCAATTAGGTTTGCATTTTCTATTACTTTTCTATGTATGATTTCCATCCCTCTGACAAGGTCCATTTTCACATCTTTTTCTGGTTCTCTTGATGCTTCTTGTAATTCATCCTTGCATTTCTTTATATCCTCATTTAGCATCACCACGTGATTTTTGAGGTCCTATTTTTTTTCGCTCTTCCTCATATCTCTTAAATGTCTTTGAACTCCTTCCATTTTCTTATCTATTATGTCTAGTCTAGTGATGGCAGCATCCAAATGATTATCACTCCTTTGGTGCTTTTCTGCAAGTTCCACCAGTAGCTTGGTCAGGGTTGCATTGCTCATAGCTTCATTTTGGTGTGCTGATCCTAATTACTCTTCTATGTTTTGATTAGAGATGTTCATTGTAGGACTGGGTGATCGCCAGGGTCCAGCCCTGGTTTGAAGGAGGGTCCCCAAAGAGAGGTGTGAAAGGGAATGGCAAAATAATGACTCAATGTCAAGTTTGATGCAAGCTGACAAGCTAATGCTGAAGGCAGCTGAGTTTTTCCATTGTTCTTTTTTTTTTTTTTTTTTCCTCATCACAGCTCTTAGCCACAGTCTTTTATTTTCTGATCATGCCATGCAAGAACAAACTTCAAGAAAGGTACAATTTCACAGAATTCATAGAAACTTTTGTTATTCCTTATCATCAAACAATCCCATAATTATTCACCTCAATTAAATTCCTCAGGCCCCTATAATGATTAACTGTTTTCACATTTTCCCCATGTATGTACAGTCAAGCACTTGTGATTTCCTGAACTTGTACTTTCAATTACTATATTAAAGGTGAGCATCAAAACAACCACAAATGGTGGTTCCCATCATTAATCACTGATCCAGTAGATCCATTTATCCCTCAATCATTTATTTTGAATTTTCCTTTCCATGTCTCTCCAATACTTAGACTTTGGTTCCCCCAATTGAACTCTTTCTGACTTCGGTTGTTTTTCTGTAAGGATTCTTGGTAAAGAGTCAGTTTGTTGTAATTGTCACCATTTAGAAAAATTAGTCATAGAACAATTTTTACATTGTTCCAGGAGGTTTATTGTTTCCTCCTAAGTGTACTGTACTCCATAACTGACTTTCTTTAAGGCCTTTAAGGAAAACAATTATCTCCTACCCATTTTCTTGTTTTTCCAATTCTATGCCGAGCCTCTTTCAGATACATTGACCAACACTTCACTAACACCAATTTTTACTGGAAAAGTAAACTTAGAGATTGAGACACCAAGTGAAAGACAGAGAAAGACAAATATTACACAGAAAACCACAGATCTCTATAGCATAGAGAGCCAAAGATTTTTCTATAGAGGGGCCACATTGGACTTCAAGGAAGAGACAGCTGGGCTGGAACTGTGTCAAGCAGCTCTTCAGCACCGGATTCCTCATAATCCTGAAATGGCACGCTTGCCATCTCTGGCAGGTGATCTAACTGGATTTTCTTGCATTTGAGTTTTCATGTTATTTCTTTTGTGCTGTGGTCTGCCTATCATAGTGTATGGGCACCTAGGTGGGTGGATAAGCCTGGGCTCAAGCACAATGGGAATCTGAAGCAGCCTGAGTTAGTTGACAGGAAGCCTGGTCTTTGGCTCTCATTTGTCAAAGCTGCCTGAGCTCCTGCCTGGCCTGTGCTCCAAAGTTGCCTGATCTCTCATAAGGCAATGCACCAATGCTGCCTGTGCTCACCCTAGGAGGGACACTGAGGCACCAAGCACTGAACCAGCCCAAGCTCTGGCATGGTGGAACACTGGGACCCAGAAGTACTCTAAAGTCCCCACAGGACAATGGCAGTCGGCCGGTGTGGCAGACATGGAGGGGATGGCATCTGTGCTGTCACAAGCAACAGACACAGTCTGAGCTCAGGAGGGGAATTGCAATGGGCCTGTGCTTGCACATGAATGTGCTGTGGCTGGACCAGGAAGTGAGCAAGTGGGCGGAGCAGGCTAAGCTTCCACAAGCAAGGATTGGTGCAGTGGCACTGTTTGGTGGGCAAATTGATCAAAGGAGCCTGAGCTCCAATGGGCCAGCAGGCATAGCCTGGCCAAGGTCACTTGTTGGCAGGGTAGCAGGGCAATCACCCCTGTGCAGTGAGGCAAGTGGTACTATGTTGCTCTGGGAACCTTTTCCTACAGTAAGTGTGGGCGTTTCCTGAAACTGGGACTGTGGGTAAGGCAGTTGCTTGGGGAGAAGGGTGAGCTAAGAAGGAATCAGCAATTCCCTGTTTTTCCCCTTCTGTTCCCTCCCACTGGCAATCTATTAGAGATTGCTCTCCCCTAAAAGACCCAGTGAACCCTTAATGTCTTGCCTTTCTTTCCCTGGGATGTGGGGTGCAGTTAGGTGGTTGCCATCCTGGCCAGAAGAAAAAATGTTCAATTCCATTGAGTATTTTTTGTGTATCCATTAAGACTTAAAATTTCTGTTTGCTTTACATAGTCATAGAACAGTTTCTTGATATTTTATCATAGAAATCCATGATCAGAATGTTATTTTTCATATTTTTGCTTTAGTTGGCTAATATTTTGTTCATTATTATTCATCTATGATTATGGTTTTGAAAATATTTGGCATCTGTTTATGCTTAACTTCATGATAACTTTTAGATGTATCTTATTTTTATCATAACTCTATAGGTATATAAAGACTTCAGCCGGGCATGGTGGCGCACGCCTTTAATCCCAGCACTCGGGAGGCAGAGGTAGGAGGATCTCCGAGAGTTCGAGGCCACCCTGAGACTACATAGTGAATTCCAGGTCAGCCTGAGCCAGAGTGAGACCCTACCTCGAAAAACAAAAAAAAAAAAACAAAACAAAACAAAAAAAAAAAAAGACTTCATCTTATGTTCCTTAATAATTTACATAAAACATATTTGTATATATTTTTTCTTGGTCTCATAATTTGCTATTGATATATAATTCTTAACTAAATTCAGTTTTGTAAAGGGATACAGAAGTGTTAAGTTTATTTATTTATAATATATTACAGCCTTTTATGCCGTTTTCCCTGTTCTCATTTCAATTGGGGTCTCCTCTGTGGGGTTATGAAATTTACTGTGGAATCATGAAGGCATCAGTCACTCCTAAGGGGAGAGTGAGGAAACCATGCCTTCGCGTATTCCCACCAGCTATATATCTCTTAGAATCTTTCTGCTTTGATTTTCACAATGTTTCCTGAACCATGACAGGCTTGTTAGTGGTCTCATTTAGTGTTGAATTCTTTGTAGTCTCTGTATTTAGCCTTGGATAAGTTCTGTTTGATCATCATGTATGCCAACATCACCTTGGGGCTGGTTGTTAAGTGAGAAGTAAGAGCAGGGTTCATGGTGCTGCTTGTACTGTAAGTTCTCCTGGGGCCTGGTAAATTTACCTCTGCCTCCTGAGTACTGGGATTAAAGGAGTGTGCTACCACACCTGGCTGTCATTTGACTTTTTTTTTTTAAATTTATTTATTTGAGAGCGACAGACACAGAGTGAAGGACAGATAGAGGGAGAGAGAGAATGGGCATGCCAGGGCTTCCAGCCTCTGCAAACGAACTCCAGATGCGTGCGCCCCCTTGTGCATCTGGCTAACGTGGGACCTGGGGAACCGAGCCTCGAACCGGGGTCCTTAGGCTTCACAGGCAAGCGCTTAACCGCTAAGCCATCTCTCCAGCCCTCATTTGACTTTTTGATGAATGCTATCATGACTGCAGTAAGATGGAATCTCAGAGTTGTTTGACTTGTATTTATATGGTGATTGAATATATTAAACATTTCCTTAAATGTGTAATGGCCATTTGTATTTTTTCATTTGAGAATTCTCTGTTCAAATATCTACCCCATATTTGAGTGGGTTTGATATTTTTCTTGCTTAGCTTTTTGAATTCTTTGTAGATTTTAGGTATTAGTCCTCAGTCATAGGTATAGTAGGTGAAGATTTTCTCCCTTTTGTGGGCTGTCTATTGACTATGTTGATGGCTTGTTTGTGTGTACAGTAGCATTTTAGTTTTAAGAGGTCCCATTGGTTTAGTGTTGGTCTAATTTTCTGTGCTTCTGTGGCCTTATTTAGGAAGTCTTTCCCTCTGCCTATTCTGTAGATTGTACTCCCTATTTTTTTTATAGTTTTACAGTCTTAGAGTTGAATTTTGTGCAGGATGAGAGAAGTGGGTATAATTCCATTCCTATATACATCATTACTTAATTTTTCCAACACCAATTTTCTGCAGATAACTATATTTTATTCAGTGTTTATTTTTGGCCACTTTGTCAAAGATGAGGTATCTGTATTTTGTTTGCATTTACAGATGGTTTTTCTATTCTATTCCATTGATCAGTATGTCTGATTTTCTGCCAATACCTGTTTTAGTTACTATGGTTTTGAAGTATATCTTTAAATCAGGTGAGGTGGTATTTCCAGACATATTTCTTTTGTTGAGGATATTTTTGTCTATCAGATGCCTTCTATTCTTCCTTCCATGTGAGTTTTGAGACTATTTTTTTCTTTCTCTGTGAAGAATTCTGCTAGAATTTTATTGGAATTGCACTTAATTTATATGATAGGTTGGGTAGGATATCCACTTTCACAATATTAATTCTTCTAAGCCATGAGCATGAGAGATCTTTCTGTCTTCTCTTATCCTCCTCAATTTCTTTCCTCAGTGTATGATTTCATTGTACAGTTATTTCACTTCATTGCTTAATGCTATTCCAAGATAATTAATTTTTTGTAGCTATTAAAAACAGGATAGCATTGCTTATCTCTTTTTTCATTTATTTATCTTTGGCATATAGGAATGCAACTGATTTTTGTGTCTTGCTTATTTCCCCAATTACTCTTGATTTCAGCTGGTGCCCTGTTGAGGTGTGTTGGGCTGATTCTCTCTTCAGGATCTGCATTCATCTGAAAAAGAGAAGCAAATTCTCCAACAGAGAATGAAGTTAGCACCAGACAAATGTAATAACCATTGTTATTTTAGAAGTACCAGCTCTTTGTTTCATCAATCTTTTAAATTGTTTTGTTTCCAGTTCATTGATTTCTGCTTTGATATTCATAATTTCATTCTGTGTGGTAATTTAGACTTAGACTGGTTTTGTTTTCCAGCAGCTTAAAATATATACTTAAGTTTTTATTTGATATCTTTCTGTTTTTGTAATGTTGACATATAGTGCTATGACCTTTCCACTTAAAACTGCTTTGTGTCCCATAAATTTTGGTATGTTGTTTTTCATTATCATTCAGTTCAATACATTTATGGATTTCCTTTCTGATTTCTTCAACAAGGTATTCATTGTTTAATAATGAGTTTTTCAGTCTCCATAAGTTGATGAGTTTTTCTATTTTTGTTACGGTTGTTGTTGATTTCTTGTTTAAATGCACTGTGGTCATATATGATACAGGGAATGATCTCAATACTTCTGAGTTTGTACAGACATGCTTTATGCCATAATATATAGTATATTTTGGAGAACGCCTGCAGAACTGCTGAGAAGAATGTGTATTCAGTAGATTTGGGGTGGAATGTTCTATAAATGTCTGTTAAGTCCATTTGATTTATGACATTGTTCAGCTCCATTGTTTATCTGTTTATTTTCTGATTAGATGATATGCCTATTGATACTAGTATGTTTTAAAATTCTTTTTAATTATTGTATTGGGATTTATTTATCTTATTGTCTAGCAAAGTTTATTTTATAAAATTAGGTGCCCCTGTGTTTCGTTCATCTAAGTTTATGATTATAATATATTCTTGTTGAATTTTTGCCTTAATGAAAATGAAGTGGTCTTCTTTATCTTTTTTAATTACTGTTGGTTTAAAGCCAATTTTGTCTGAAAAAAGTACAGCTACTCCTGCTAGTTTCATGATTCCATTTGCTAGGAAAATCTTTTTACATCCATTCACCCTAAGGTGGTGTTTATCTTTAATTGTAAGAATGGTTTCATGCAGTCAGCAAATGGATGGATCCAGCCTGTTAACCCATGTCTTTTTATTGGAGGAATTGAAGCCATTTATGTTCAGAGTTACAGTGCTGAAGTGTGAGTTAATCCCTGTCATGATGATGGTTTGGAGGAGTTTTGCATTGTCTTGGTGTTTACATGCTTTTATGACCAATCCAGTTCTCATTATTTCTTTTTCTTTCCACTTGTGCATGATGGTTCATGTCCTCAGTGTGGAGTATTCCATGTAGTATTCTCAGTAGGGTTGGTTTGGTACTCATGTAATAATACAGATGATTTATAACATGAAAGGTTTTTCTTTCATCTTCTATTACTTTCAATCCCTTGGTCCTCACATCTAAGGGTCTGCCCCACACATATGTCATGAGTGCTACTTCTCCATAATGGACATATGAATTAGACTAAATCCAGTTATCTAGTCATTAAGCCAGTTAAAATAACATAAATATTTTCTGTTCTTCCTTCTGTGTGACGGACTTAATTGTTAAATCAACCTCTTCATAAATGAGACTGTTTTCAGCTGGTAACAGTGAAAAACATGGGTTAGAAAAATAGTATACAATGTCTTAAATGTGTGTTTTTCTTAGTTTGGTATTTGCTTGCTGTGGACTTTTGAAATTTACCCAAATCTCCTATGATTTTATTCTCTTATTTTACATAGTTGACTTTCTCTCTCTCTCACTCACTCGCTCACTCTCTACTTAGAACTTCCTATTAAACTATTCTCTGACATTACTCTTCACTAAGTCTTGTTTTTTACTAGTCATGTACATAATTTGATTCTATTCTCAAATTCACATGAAGGCTAGTTTGCATTTGAGGATCCTCCAATTTTTTTTTCGCTTTTTACAAAAAGGTCAAATTAGAGATAACAAGGTTTATAAACTATTTCAGTCAAATAGCAATATAGTTTTCTTATCCAGTAAACATCTGAGCAGTTTAGATAGAACTGCTTCCTTTGAGACCTGAATTCCACCTCCATCCAACTTTGTTTAGACCCCAGGCTTTGCCTCTTCCCCTTGATTGCTGAATTGGCAAGTAAAAGCAAAACTGCTGTAGGCTTCAATGTCCTTTTTGATTCATACTTACCTGTTATTTTTACCCTCTTATAATTCCCCTTAGTTTTTTGACATGTATATAATACATTTAACTTTTGTATGATTTTAAATATTTTTGCCATTTCTTGGTTCTATTGTAAAAGGTAATACTTTACATAACAAACCTTCACCATTGTTATCCTACATCAAAATCCTTTGTCACTCACATTGATATGTGCTCCTTAATTGTTAGAAACTACAACTGTGTTGTCCTTATTTTTTTTTGTAGCTTTCTACACAATGTATTAATCTACAATCTATCAAAAACTCCATCTCTGTTGATGATTATGTCCATACTTTGGCTCCAAAGTTACACATTTTGAAAATATTAATCTATAAAGATTTTCAAAGTATAAAAATAGTTGAAAAATAAAACATTTAGAAATAGTATGTGTGAGTACATAATTTCAAACTCCTGCTCTTGAACTTATAGTCACATTTAAATTGTGCTTTTTCAATCTCTCCTTCTCTCTCTGTCTTTATATAGGATTTCTAAAGATAATATGGACACTTGTTGGGATATAGTAGCTGGTATCAATACAGATACATTTGATATCTAATTGCAAATGGGATGGAAAACATAACCAAAGGAGAGCCCATAAGAAAAACAGAGTAGATGGTCAGGAAAAAAAAGAACACATGACCTAATGACGAATCAAAAATTAGAAGTACCTTGAGTTACCTATCAGGTATGTCAGCCACTCAAGCAGGTCCAGGTTAGGAACCGCAGATAAGTGACAGCATGTGCTATTTACCCACCTGAGGCAAACACTAAGATGCTATTGCTGAAGATACCATATGCTTCTGACACAAAGCATAGAGAGACCTGGCTGGAATTCAGAAGAAAGCTAGTCACCAGACAGTTAGCCTGTCTAATGCTAGAAAGCACTACATGAGCTACTGAGGGAAATTGACCACCTACAGTCTGAGCAACCAGAGGTCTAAGCTACTCAGTAGCAAACACTCTGAGAGGATGTATATGGCAGTACAATAGTGGCACAAAGCCTCAGTTGGTAACCAATAGCTTTCTGAATGTCTAAAAAAAATCCCCTCAGTTTAAAGGAACCCATATATGGAATTGGGAAATAGATCAGAAACATATGAATACAAAGATTATGTTCTCCAGTGTCAAGCTCTCACTAGTCTTTGGCAGAAAGAGTGGTTACATACATTAAAGTCGTCCTAAATTAATAATTCTTATCGAATTTAAACTATAATGACTGCACTCTCCATTGGAGAATCTGTTCTTCTTTTTCAGAAGATAGCAAGACAAGAGGAGATAACTACCCTTCCCACTTCAGCCAAGCCACAGGATGTGGGGAGAAGAACAAGGGCTGGAGAGATGGCTTAGCGGTTAAGTGCTTGCCTGTGAAGCCTAAGTACCCAGGTTTGAGGCTCGATTCCCTAGGACCCACATTAGCCAGATGCACAAGGGGGTGCACACATCTGGAGTTTGTTTTCAGTGGCTGGAAGCCCTGGTGCGACCATTCTCTCTCTCTCTCTCTCTCTCTCTCTCTCTCTCTCTCTCTCTCTCTCTCTCTGCCTCTCTTTCTCTTTTTGTCTGTCGCTCTCAAATAAATAAACAAACAAACAAACAAACAAACAAGAGTGCTTCTTCTATGCTGAACCTGACAATCAGCGCCAGGGTGTAGGAGACAGACCCAGAAAATACTGAACACCCACAAAAGCAGAAATCCAGAGGATCCTAACAGTAGTCTTAAAACTGATTCACCATGTCTCTGGGAATTTTGCAGAAGAGGGGGCAGAAAGATTGTAAGAGCCCCAGGTTGAGACATCATGCCTAGAGGCATTCCCTTCCTCCCCAAACAAAAACACTGACTGCAGCTCCCACAATGCATAAACCATAGCCCAATAGGGAATACCTGCAGCCCTACTGAGGAGTGTACCCAACAGGTTGCGGGCAAGGATGAGAGAAAGAGGACTCCGACACACAATGTATCCATACGAAATATGTTAACAATAATAATAATGAATTAATAAATAAAATAAGAAAATTAGAAGTAAATATAAGGGACAACTTAAGAATGGGGTTTCAAACCAAAAGAAGTTGATAAAAATAGCACTAGGAGAGTTGGTGAAGGGGAAGGTAAAAATAAATATTGAGGAATAGATTAGGCTCACTTAGATGTAATTACATCTTAAGAGTCCTCTGTAATACTACTCTTTCAGAAAAGAAAATGAAAATATTATTACTTTCTTTTGGAACTTGTGATAATTCTTACAATAATAAAAATAACATCCATTCCCTAGACATGGTGTCATATACCTTTAATTCCAGCACTCAGGAAGCAGAGGTAGGAGGATCTCAGTTAGTTTGAGGCCACCCTGAGATTACATAGTGAATTCCATATCATCCTGGGCTAGGGTAAGGTCATATCTTGAAAAAAAAAGCATCAATTTCATAATTTAATATAATTTCTTTATTGACATATATGGGATGGATACTATCTATGCTACTACATCTGTTTATTTTTGACTTAATAACCATCCAAGAAATTTAACTGAATCAGAAAATGGATATAAAAGTATATTATTTAAAACTTTTTTTTTTTTATTTTGGTTTTCAGGGTAGGGTCTTGCTCTAGCCCAAGCTGAATGTTGTATTTCATAGCTTTTCACATCCTATTAAGTGTGTCCATATCTTTGTTAATTAGACTTGATGACATTAAATCATATTCTGGTTTTTCCATGTATCACAATTTGAAAACTTTTCAGTATTTTACATGTACAAGTTATTTACTTTCTATGTTAAGTAAAACACTAAATATGGCTAATATTTTGCAAGAAGTTATAATTGAAGAACAGAGTTTAAAGATTACCATATTTATTAAATGAAATGGATTTGAATATCAAGACTTTCTTTTGTAAAGCTTTTAAAAATAATTTATTTTTTCCTGATAATAAAAGTCTACAGCTTAATGGAAAAGTTCAGGTTGACAGATAAAAGTGTTAGAACTGATTCTGCAATAGCACACATTTTAAAATTTCAGTAAAAATAATGGACTCCAAATTGTAAACCTAGCAATTGCTATTCATTATTTCACTCATGCCCACCTTTGTAATTTTGATCTTATTCACTGTGTTGTGGCAAAACTTTATTTCTGATAGTTTCCCCTTTATCAACTATATATTAAATACAAAAATTCAGTTGATACAACTTAATTATTTGAATTTTCTAACTTTAACTAATGTTTAGAAAAATACTTAACCCTGACCATATTCATTTTACTTCCTTGGTATTAAGTTGATAATAATGAGATATTTGTAACTTGCATATGAGTAATCAAACTTTTGCCAATGAGTATATGTTAATTTTATTTTCAATGAAAAAAAAAATGCATGTGACATTGACTTCAGAAGAGAAAATTCCATTTTTTCTCATTTTTTAAAGTATTTTAGTTCATGACTGGCCCCATATCTTTGGACCTAATGGTTATGGCACAAGTGGCAGAAAAGTCAGAGTTTAGCTTCTTAATAGTTCCTTCATGGTACATGGCCAGTGACCTGAATACTTCTTAATATGCCCATGAATCTTAAAAGTTTTACCAAGTTCTAATATCACCAAGCTGAATACCGTTCTCTTAACACATGATATGCTGCAGGAACATTCTAAATTTGAACTATGTTTGAATACGAGGTACAACTTCTACATATATAATACCAAAAAATTCCCACCAACAGTGAATGAGTGTTCATGCTTCTCCACATCCTCGCCAGCATTTATTTTCATTTGATTTTTTGATGTTGGCTATCCTTATTGGGGTAAGGTGGAATCTCATAGTTGCTTTAATTTGCATTTCTCTGATGATCAGGGATGATGAACATTTTCTTACGTGTGTGTTTGCCATTCGTATATCTTCCTCTGTGAACTGCCTGTTCAACTCTGTGCCCCATTTTGTGAGTGGGATATTTGTCTTCTTATTGTTTAGAATTTTGAGTTCTTTGTAGATTCTAGAGATTAGGCCTCTATCTGTTGGATAACCCACAAATATTTTCTCCCATTCTGTGGGTATTCTATTGGCTTTGCTTTTTATATGCTTGTCTGTAAAGAAACTCTTCAGCTTCATATGATCCCATTGGTTGAGTGACTGTTTAAGAACTTGAGCCACTGGGGTTTTGTTCAGGAAGTCATTTTCCATTCCTATATCAAGGAAAGTACTTCCTAAATTTTCTTCCAGTAGTATTCGAGTTTCTGGTCTTATGTTGAGGTCTTTGATCCATTTGGATTTGAATGTAGTGCATGCTGAAACAACAAATTAGTAAAATTAAATATGTAATATTATAATATGTACTAATAATATTGTCCAGTTAAAATTAAGCATTTGATGTATTTACTGTGATATAGCAGAAGTTTTCTATCTTGACTAACATTAGATGTTTGGGGCATATGTTTTCCATATCACAGCTGGAAAAATATGTTAGGCTAATATCTACTTTATACAATTGATCTCTATTGGCTTTGTCTAGCATTTTTCCTTTGGTAAAATAAATATCAAGTATTTCCTTTGAGAAATAATATCCACTTTTCACTCAATTTATGTGGTCTGTGTAAGTATAAAATCACTTCAACCTTCCAAGTTTATACCCTCATTAGCTTGAGCAATTTCTTTGTCCTCAGGGATTTGAAGATGCACATTTGACCCATATAGCCAATAATATGTAACAAAATTTTGTTGACATTTCTAGGATGGAGTTTATTATTCATTTTACCTGAACAGAAACCTAGGATGATATAAATACATCAGCTACAACAACTATTTTACTTAATGGAGTTTGGACATGAATTTGAGAAACCCAAAAAATGTTTAGTCATACAGGTTTACTGAATGTTGATATTATTTAAGCCCAAATATGTCTGGTCTAGAAAACAGTTGCTTCTGGACTTTTAAATTGTTCAAAAACAAAGCAAAACAAAACACCACAGACCAAATATGAGCTCAGTGGTTGATCTAGAACAGCAAACACAAAGCCCTGTGTATAACACACATTAAAATGTATCTTGCATATATACTTATCTTTCTTTTCTTAATATGTCACATGGCATATTTTATACTAACATGACAATATTTGTGTTAGAAAGAATACTTGCTGTTCTTAAAAACCTTTATGTAAATAGCATTCAAGTTTCAATATAAAAAAATTCTAAATCTTGTAGCATATTACCATACATTTCAGCTTCTCTTAAAATCCTGGACTTCAATTTGTGTGAAGTTGAGAAAGAAAAAGCAAGCAGGGAAGCAAAGGGTTGTGAATTTTCACTATATTCCCTACATATGAATTCTTTGAAAGGAATTCTTATTACATAATCTTCTTACATGTCTAATCATTATTATAGCTCAATGTCATCATGAAAATTTTAATGATTTAAGATGAAACTTTCATTCCAGTAAATTGTACATATACCCTTAATATTTTTCTAATAACAGCAACATTCATAGTAATAAACACTAAGTATAAAATACTTGATATATTCCTTGTACATAATGAAATATTTTCATTGAGAGCACATCACTGTTTGGCAAAAATTACTTTATCCATTTTACCAATAGGGACACAAAGAGTCAGTAAGTTTAAAAGTTTCCATCCTAAAGCATAGCTGATAAGAAGCAGATCAAATTTAGCTTTTGTTTTTGAGATCATATCGAGTTCTGCAACTATCATGCTATCAACTCTACAGTCTACACTCTTTAATATTTTTCAAAGCTATATTTAAATGAAAAGAAAACAACAAAACAAACAGATAAAATTAACCACTCATGTATATGTCCATGAATATGAACAATAGATAATAAGAATCAACTCAAAAGTCAAGGGAAAATGACAAATGGAATTTTTGTTTTGTTTTTTGTGGGTTTTTTTTTTTTTTTTTTTGAGGTAGGGTATCTATTCCAGGCTGACCTGGAACTCATTATGTAGTATCATGTTGGCCTTGAACTCATGGTGATCCTCCCATCTCTGCCTCCCAAGTGCTGGGATAAAAGGCTTGCAGTGCCATGCCCAGCTATGAAAACCGTTTTAATAAAAGTTGAAACTGGGCTGGAGATACGGCATAGTTCAAGTCCCACTATCTTCATAAAGCTAGATGCAGTGGCACATGCATCTGGAGTTCCTTAGGAGCAGATGGAGGCTCAAATGTGGCCATTCTTTCTTTCTCTCTCTCTCAACTTGCAAATAAGCAAATATAAATAAAAAAGAAATATCTGAAACAGGATAGTCTACATGTACACAAAGGAAGAGTAAGAGACCATGGCTGCAATTTGCCTGATATTCCACATAAGGATTAGGATATCATTTCTAGAAAGTTGAATGGATTCCATTTAAACAGAAGACCAATTTCAATTACAAAACCAATGCTAATTCAAATCAATTCTACCATGATAATCATTTAGGGGAAGAATGAGATCTGTGTGTGACCACAATGCAGGTGAAAATAAATGGGTATTGATGAGCAAAGAGACTATAATTATACTTCAACATCAGCATTTCAACATGAATAACAGAGCACAAAAGGCCATTAAAAAGGAGGGAAGGGGGCTGGAGAGATGGCTTAGCGGTTAAGGTGCATGCCTGCAAAACCTAAGGACCCAGGTTCTATTCTCCAGGTTCCACATAAGCCAGATGCACATGTGGCACATGTGCAGTTTGCAGTGGCTAGAGGCCCTGGTGTGTCTATTCTATCTCTCTTTCTCTTTCTAATAAATAAATAATTAAAGTAAATAAAATCTTTTTTTAAAAAAATAAGAGGGAAGGAACTAGTCAGAAAGAAGTGATTCAGTTGAGATGGGACAATGTAGAGCACAAAATAAGACAATGGGCAAGGATTACGATTGACTTACATTTTGTATGGGCTGGAGATTTGTCTCAGCAAGAAAGGCATTTTTCTACAAAGCCTAACAACCTGAGTATGATTCCCCAGTACCCATATAAAGACAGATGCACAAAGTGGTACATGCATCTGAAGTTTGTTTGCGATGACTAAAGGCCATGACATACCCATTCTCTCTCTCTCTCTTAGTGAAAATAAAGAGATAAAATATGTAAATATACATTATGTATATATATGAATATTGTCAATAAAATGGCTTTTAAAAGCATACTGGAATCTAATGGAAACCAGTGCCACATTCCACGACTGCTTGAGAAGTCAGAACTTCTGAATGATATTGATGAGGGAAACAGTCAAAGCCTAGGTGAGTAAGAATTTTTGTGAGATAAAATACAATATTTCCAGAAGACAAAATAAACTAAAAATTTATAAGTACCCCTTGTATGTTATTGTAAATTTAGGTTTATTGTACACAGTCTAACTTATACTGCCTACTTTGTAATCCCTTAGGTAGAGTGAGACTGTAGTTAAACTTCCAAATCAACATTGATGATAGAGGACATCAAATAGAGGAGAAACTAGATAGATATTAGAGGTCATTTTATTTTATTTATTTATTTAGGTTTGTGGAGGTAGTGTTTCACTTTAGCCCAGGCTGACCTGGAATTCGCTACGGAGTCTTAGGCTGGCCTTGAACTCACAGCGATCCTTCTTCCTCTGTCCCCTGATTGCTGTGATTAAAGATGTGAGACACCATGCCTGGCTGAAAGTAGAGGTTTATAGAAATTATATATGATTTTGTTAAAGAGAGTTTTTGAAGTAATGGGGGAATTTGGAAATTAGATTAGAAACTTTTATGAAAAAAGCAGAGCAATAGAAGTAACCTGGGAATCAATCTGTGCCACTTATAATTGAAATAGTCATTTAATTACTCATCCTTCATCTCTCTATGTTTCTCATGAGTATATTATTCATATTCACTACTTCTACTAGAAACATTAAGGAGCACACTTAACACATTGACCTCACATGCTAATAAATCCAGTTTGGAAGATAAAGCATACCGTTCACTCAATGTGTACCTATTACATTTAGCAGGTGTGAGTTGCACCTGCTTTGTCTTGTACTATCGCAAGGGATATTTTATACACTCCTATCTCACTAGCCACCCAGTAAGCCTTATTTATAAAACTATTGTTAGAGGGCTGGAGAGATGGCTTAGCGGTTAAGCGCTTGCCTGTGAAGCCTAAGGACCCCGGTTCGAGGCTCGGTTCCCCAGGTCCCACGTTAGCCAGATGCACAAGGGGGCGCACGCATCTGGAGTTCGTTTGCAGAGGCTGGAAGCCCTGGCGCGCCCATTCTCTCTCTCTCCCTCTATCTGTCTTTCTCTCTGTGTCTGTCACTCTCAAATAAATAAATAAATAATTTTTAAAAAAAATTAAAAAATATTGTTAGAGTACTTGTCAAATGACCTTATGAACTCTTGATACTGTGTCTAACAATCTCCAAATCTGTTTCTCAAAGAAAACTTTTTGAAATTTCTATAATATATCTTTAATAATATTTAAATGTCAAGTTAAGTCACTCAAAATCTACATGAGTTGATAATACAATCAATACAATAGTATAAAAATGAATATTTTCCCTGAATCTTAAATTAGTGAGACAGCACATGGTAATTTCCCCTTTAAAATGAGGAAAGTTGCCATAGGAAATATTACTTAATGTAGGGACTAGCATACACCACAGGGAAAATCAGCATTTCAAAATCAGTGAAGCTTTAAGCAGGTTTCAAGATAGGTCTGAAAGCATGTAATGCAGAGTGCATGATACAAAGGTGTTTTGACAGTGTGTTAGAGAAGGGCCCTGAAAGCAAAAAGGTACAGACCAAGTGACCCCTAAAGTTGCACATTTTAGACAGCAATAGAATTGCAATATCATAAAATTCAAGTAGTGATTATAGAATACTGAGAACCTCTGCTAACACCTGAAAATGTGGATTATGATCCCATTTGGCAGGGCCAAGACCAGGACAAATCAGGTGTAGTACTTAGCAAGCTGCTCCTGTGAAAGAAACAGGTAGTTGAAACATCTGGAAATAACTGAAAGAAAATCAATTTTTAGGAAGAAAAAAAGTGTTCTTTTTGTACTTTGATTCTTTTTGTTTATTTGATGTGTGTTTTCTTGCAGAAATACTGATTCATACCTTACATACCCAGAAAGCATCTCATGGACTAGACACTAGGATGGATGGGGAGGGAGGAGAGGGCATCAAAGGGGTGGGGAATGCTAATCTAGACCCAAATGGCAATGGTACCATAAAATTCTACTTCCTAAAAGGCAGACCAAATGGCTGAACCTTCACCAAGCCCTTGCAGGAAACACCTGAACCACAAGACACTGGAGAGGGTAGGATCAAGTCTAACCCAAACCTTCTACATCTTCCCTCCCTTCCTCTCCCCCTCCACCCTCTCTCTCTTTCTCTCTCTCCTCTCTAACAATGTATATTAGTCTTTTTCCCCCTCATTTTCTTAGTGGGCACTGACCTGTAACCCCTAGTACCAGCATGGGGCTATCATCCAAAATGAGCTTTTGATCAGAGAAACCTACAAGGTTTCCTAAAAGAATGACAGATTACTGTCAGAGTACTTGATGACCCACCAAAGGTCAGTGGTAAGACCCTATTGCTGAAGACTCCATATGCAGCTGACACCTAAAATGGAATGGCATGGCTGGAAGCCAGGAGAGAGTCAGTCCCCAGACAGTCAGCGTGTCTAGTGCCAGAAGATGCTACATGGGTGACTGGGGGAAATGACTAATATCTGTCCAAGCATCTCATGGTCTAACCTACTTAGCAACAAATAACCTGTTGTGATGCCCACACAAGTGCAATAGTGGCAGACAGCCATGGTGCAGAACCAACTGCTCTTGATTGGGCTAACTGATCCCCTCAGTGGTAAGGGACCCATAGCTGGAGCTGGGAAACAAGTCAGATCCATATCCAAACATAAGCCCACTCTCCCATATCAAGCTACCAATCATGGGGTACAAGAGTCAAAGGTATGTGGTGGCATTTAAATAGTTAGCTATTATCTGTCAAAGATTTTTTTTTTTCACTTTGCACCATTAACTCAGGGGGAAAAAAAATCACTTTCTTCATCATTGAAATCATAGCCTATGGCAGATAGTCATCTTAAAGCATCATTAATAGCATAAATAAACATACTTTACATTTGCATAGCAACTAACATGTTGAAAATACTTTAAAAATATTTTTTTTATTATTTATAAGGAGAGAGAGAGAGAGAAAATGGACACACCAGGGCCTCTTGCCATTGTAAACAAACTCCAGACAATGTCCCACTTTGTGTATCTGGCTTCACCTGGGGGCTGGGGAATTTAATCCGGACCTGGAGGCTTTGCAAGCAAGTTCCATTAACAGTTTAGCCACCTCTACAGCTCCAAGATACTTCCTTAATGCTCTCATGGTTTTATTAAATAGGTCACCACTATACCTGAGCCAGAAGTCAAATTTATACAACTCCAAACTGGCCAGTTCCTGCCAACTTCAGTTGCTAAAGACCTATGTGAATCTCCCTACCACTTACCACACAACATCAAGTGCTTAGGTTGAAAAGTACCAAGGGGAGACAACATCTCATATCATGGAAAGATAAAATAGGATATACCTGGGGTGTTCACCACACAACTGACCTTACAGCATCTCCTTCCCCCCGGCTTACCTAGTGCATTCAGTATTCATATACATATATATAATATAAAATTTTATATATTATATTATATATATAATTATATCATATATATATATATATATATATATATATATATATAATTTTTTATTTATTTGGGGGAGAGACAGAGAGAGAAAATGGACATACTAGGGTCCCTACCACTGCGAACAAACTCCAGATGCATATGCCACCTCGTGCATCTGGTTTACATGGGTCTTGGGGAATCAAACCTGGATCCTTTGGCTTTGTAGGCAAGCACATTAACTACTATGCCATCTCTCCAGCCTTCATTTCAGCCTTGACTGTAAGAATTGTATCCTACTTGCAAATCACCTGCTTTGACAAAGCCTTTGTCAACTAGGAGATGGAACTGTAAAGTACTGTGATGTAGCTTGAGGTTAAAGGGGCCTATGTAGTTGACAAATGGCTGCTTTCAGGTGCAAGGATCCACTCTGATGCTGTAGCTTGATAACTCTGGAGCCACATGCAAGTGGGGTATGGGCTAAATGGTAGTCCCTTCAAATATTTTAAATCCTAATATTCAGTTCTCATGGTAATTTTTTTTTAATTTTTAATTTATTTATTTGATCGCAACAAAGAGAGAAAGAGGGAGGGGGAGAGAGAGAGAGAGAGAGAGAGAGAGAGAGAGAGAGAGAGAGAGAGAGAGAGAATGGGCGAGGGCCTCCAGCCACTGCAAACATACTCCAAATGTGTGTGCCCTCTTGTGTGCCTGGCTAAGGTGTGTCCTGGGGAATTGAGCCTTAGGCTTCACAGGCAAGTGATTAACTGCTAAGCCATCTCTCCAGCCCACTCATGGTAATTTTATGTTAGTCTGTTATACCTTGACATAGCAAAATAGCTGAGGTTGGGTAATTTATGAAGAAAGGAATTTTTTCAGCTCAAAGATATAGAGGCTGAAAATTGAAACTGTATGTTGTCAGTTCTGTTATGGGCTCCATGACAGATGGCATTACTGAAAAAAAAAAAAACAACAAAACATCTGCCGGAGCCCAGAATTAATTTTTTAGGGAAAGTGGTCACACAAATACTGCTCTCCTGGCTAACCTGAAAACCAGTTCCAGGGAAATGGCGACAGACAATGTGTTCACTCAAACCTAATAAAAACAGGGATCCAGAGTAACAAAGATGCAGGGAAAGCAACACTAAATTAGATTTCTATCTTGCCCACCAAGTCTCAGGGAATACTATGGAAGAGGAGGTGGACAGATTGTTACAGATTCAGTATGGGTGGGAATAGACTGAGACATCATGTTTCCTTCATCCCTGCACCGACTGACTGAGCAGCCTCTTGGTTCACACAATGAATACCATTAACCCCACCGAAGACCCTCAACAGATTTGAGGCTAGGGAGAAGTGGTCTATGTGTGCAATCTTTTTTATTTAAAAAATCAGTAAATTTAAAATAAGGATGACATGATGAAAAAAAAAGTCAGGAATAAAGAATCAACCATTCTTATCTTTAAAGTAACCATTCTGTCATGAATTTCACAAAACCACACACATTCCTTCTGAGGTCAGTGTCCTCAGTGACCTAATATTAATCATCCTGCATCAGCCTCATAAATGCTGAGAAGCCTATAGGTATATGTCAACATGCACACCAGGATCTCCCTTTCAAAGCTTCCTCCAGCTCTTTAGGATAAATGTTCTGGCATATGAATCCTTGTTGGCTAATCTTTCTCCAAACCCACAAATTGATCAGCACTTTTATAGACTAATATTCAAATGGTTTGCTCACTTTTTATAACTTATTTATTTAGTTAGTTGATTTATTTCAGAGAGAGAGAGAGAGAGAGAGAGAGACTGACAGAAACTGGTCCACCAAGGCCTCTAGCCACTGAAAATGAACACATGTCCCTCTTTGTGCATCTGGCTTAAGTTGGTACTGGGGAATCGAACACTGGTCATTAGGTTCTGGAGGCAAGTGCCTTAACCATTGAGCAATCTCTCCAGCCTCCCACATTTGTTTCTAACTTAAGTGCAATCTAAGCCAGACATTCTCCAGAACTTAACAAAATCACATAACTCTCAGTTACTTTAAATTCAGAGCATAGACTTAAAGTAAAGTGACATCTTTACATGGAAACTCAGTTGTCTTGTATGTAGTGGAGAAGATGATCCTAATAGTACTATGAGTTTTGATGTTAAGTAAAATTTTGGGTCTAGATTTTTGGTAAGGCCAACTTCATGTTACTTTTAAATTAATCCCACAAAAGACCCTTAACAGAAATGGGGATAGGGAGAAGTGGTGTATGTGTGCAATCTTTTTTATTAAAAAAATCAGTAAATTTAAAATAAGGATGTTTCTAAGATTCTAGTTTCTAAAATTAATAATACCCTGTAGTGTGTGTAATGCTGAACAAAATATATATAGACTGTTAAGAGAGAATGTGCTCATTTTCTCAGGCAGCAAATTGGCAATATTTCAGTGATCTCTACCCCTTTTATTTATTTTCTGACTTGGCTATATTCATGGTGTTACATGGAATGCCAATATCATGATTAAAGTTTACAAAATCAGGAGCTTATGTATGTAAATACATAATGTATTTTAAATTAAAATTTATTAATGTTTGAGCTTTCATTTTGTCTAACCTCAAAAATACAATCAAATAACCTTCAAATTGTCATTTTCATTATTTTTCTGTCACTTCAATGTCATTATATTAGTGACATTACACTCTTCTTTCTTATTATATAATCTAAGCTTAGGAGTGTATTCATGCAAATTCCACATCATTATCAGTATGGAGAGCATGGTGGGGAATATTCTTGATCATGATTTGTCTTGATTTCTCTAACATGAATTGAATTATAATAATTCAATAATTCAAAATAAGTTACATTTCCTTGCTGTTTTACATCATTTTGATGCAATAATATACTTTTCTAATTCCATGCTGGGTACTGGTTTCTTCACTTTTATGAACTTCTTCATACCATTCATAAGAGACTCTAGAGGTCTTTTTACCTCTGTGGTGGTTTGATTAAGGTGTCTCCCATAAACTTAGGTGTTCTGGATGTTAGATTCCCCAGCAGATGGCAATTAGAAATTAAAGCCTCCTGGAGGCAGTGTATTGTTGGGGACAGGCTTATGGGTGTAATGGCCAGTTTTCACATGCCAGCATTTGGCACACTGTGCAGTTCCTGTTGTTCACCTTATGTGGGCCAGAGGGTGATGTCCACCCTCTGCTCATGCCATCATTTCCCACTGCCATTGTGAAGCTTGCCCTCAAGCCTATAAGCCAAAATAAACCTCCTTTTCCCACAAGCTGTTCATGCTTGGGTGATTTCTACCATGAACTCAAACCTGACTGCAACAACCTCTTTACCTAAATACTGGATCTTATTTCTGGGGACCATGGGAAGATTTTCACATCCTTCCTATCCTACATTGGAATTTTAGGAATTATGTGAGGCTCTCTCTCTGGTGCTCCAGTCATTAGGTATGTCATACTGTAAAATCTTTTAACATAATAGCAACTGTGGATTTTCCATGAGACATGTCAGGGTTATATTTTTATAGAGAATGATGTTTATATATCTCTCTTGGAAAGCACAAACTTAAAGGAGATCATAATGGTACTATTGTTCTACAATTATAGACTGGATTTTACTTTAATTTTAATTTGATATCTCATTTCAAAATTCCTATTGCCACTTTTCTAAGCAAAGAGCTCATTTTTCCTCTTCCAATGACAAGAATGGTAGCTACCTAAGTACTTTTATTTTAATTTTTTTGTTCATTTTTATTTATTTGAGAGCAACAGAGAGAGAAAGAGGCAGAGAGAGAGAGAGAATGGGTGCGCCAGGGCTTCCAGCCACTGCAAACGAACTCCTGATGCATGCACCCCCTTGTGCATCTGGCTAACGTGGGTCCTGGGGAATCGAGCCTCCAATGAGGGTCCTTATGCTTCACAGGCAAGTGCTTAACTGCTAAGCCATTTCTCCAGCCCCTAAGTACATTTTATAAGACTAGCATTTATTGTACGACCTGTTTTTCTGTGTGTTTGAGCTGTGGGTATACTTTTAAGTACAACACAGGCCAAAATGAGTTGAAATGCAGATAGAGATAACTCAGAGAGCATGAAAGAGAGGGTGCAGGCAGAAAATTATACAAATAGAAAGTGTGATTAAAAAGAACCAGTCATTTCCAGTCAAGAAGGCATCGGACTAATCACGCTTCACCTGGCAGGGCAATAACAGGCAAGATCTTTGGTCTTTTTAGAGTCAGCAGGTCCTACCAGCACTATGGTAGCACTATAGTTGGAGGGCATGGAGTAGCACAGTAGCAAATCTGATGATTCCCATACTCTCAGGTAGCCCACCAGTCCCCCAAATCCATCAAACATCCATCCCAACCACTTCACCAGCAGCCACACCATAGACCAGGTTTACTCCTGTGCTACCTGCAGGAGCAGGGATCCTGGTCAGGCACTGCTGACCTTCCACCATGCCAACCTGCTCTCATTCTTCCATCACACCTATGGCTTTCCTCCCTTTATTTACCACCTGGACTGCAGCCTGGTCCCCTTGTCCTACTGTGCCACCACCCCATGCCATCCCACCTCCCTGATATGCTGCAATACTGGACTACACTGTCCCATTCCCCCACCCCATCACTGGCCAAACAGGATGCCACCAGGACTCCAGGTCCCTACAATGGCCTCACTGACTCCTCCTGCCTGAGCAGACAGGCCCCCTTGCCATCAAAGCCTAATCTAGGCAAACACAAAAGGGAACAGTCATTGAAGATACTTCAGTGGTAATCTATAGCTTACTCCTAAATTAAATAATATTCCCACACCGTGATGGGATGACTACAGTACAAAATGAATAAAACAAAACATCAAATGGAAGTAACCCCAACAAAGTTGCTTAGTTCCATAGTGAAAGTTTCTAATCAAAACATAGAAGATACAACAGGATCAAAACCCCAAAATGAAGAAACAAGATATATGACTCAGTCCAAGAAATTGGCAGAGCTTTCAGAACATCAACAAAAGTCCAAAAATTGTGTGAATGTAGTCTTCAATAATTTGGACTTAATAGGGGAAAAAAAGCATCTTCCAAAGACAGTTAGATCAGCTGAAGCAGAGCCAAAATAATAAATAAAAATAAAAAAAATAAAAATAGGACCTTAATAATCAGCTGGCTTAGGTCAAGGAAGATATAAATGCAAGAGTTTATTCCAAGAAGCATTAAGAAAATCAGAAAATGACCTGAAAAGAGAACTCAACAGAGGGATAGATACTATATAGAAAAAGGCAATAGAAAATACAAACCAAATTGAACAAATGCAAACCTTTCTAGAAGCCCTCAAGAACAGAGTAAATAATGTGGAGGACAGAACCTCAGAACTGGAAGACAAGAGAGAAGAAAAAGTTTTTAAGTCCCAATACTTGATCAAGTTTATTGGGTATACCAGAAGGGGAAAAAATTCAGACCAAAGGCATAGAGAACTTATCTAACAAAATTATTGAAGAAGAAGATGTTCCCACCCTCTCAAAGGAGAGTCCCACCAAGATACCAGAAGCTAACAGAATTCCAAACAGACTGGACCAAAGGAGAAACTTGCCAAGACATATTATTAAGACACTAAACAACATGAACAAAGAGAAAGTCCTAAAAGCAGCAAGAGAGAAACAAAATGTTACATATAAAGGCAATCCCATCAGAATTAGTTCAGATTTCTAAATGGAATCCCTGAAAGCCATTAGGTCCTGGAGTGGAACCCTGCAAAGTCTAAGAACCTATGACTTGCAACACAAACTACTGTACCCAGAAAAAGTACCCCTCATAATTGATGGTGAAAGAAAAATCTTTCCATAAGTCAGCTCTACAAATATATGAATAGGAAGTCAAACCTACAGAGAGTACTTCAGGAAGTTCTCTACACAAAATAGTCAAATGACCAATGTCAAGAGCCTACAAGAAGAGGCTACAATAACCAAACTAAGAGAAGGTTCAAAAAACTATAAAGTCCAAGAAAACACAAAATCCCATAAAGCACCACAATAAGAAAAGTATTAAATCAAACCTCACAATTATTACCCTAAACATTAATGGCCTTAATTAACCATCAATAGATATAAGTTTATAGGGCAGATCAGAAAAATACACCCCTCATTCTACTGCCTTAAAGAAACTTGCCTCACCATTAAAGAAAGAAACCTACTCAGGGTGAAAGAGTGAAAAATGATGTTCCAAGAGAATAGAAATAAGAAACAAGAGGCTGGAGAGATGGCTTAGTGGTTAAGTGCTTGCCTGTGAAGCCTAAAAACCCTGGTTCGAGGCTCAATCCCCAGGATCCATGTTAGCCAGATGTACAAGAGGGCATACACATCTGGAGTTCGTTTGCAGTGGCTGGAGGCCCTGGCATGCCCATTCTCTTTCTCTCTCTCTCTCTATCTGCCTCTTTCTCTCTCTGTCTGTCACTCTCAAATAAATAAATAAAAATGAACAACAACAAAAAGAAACAAGCAGGCGTTGCTGTACTAATATTGGGCAAAATCGACTTCAAACCAAAGCAATAAAAAATACAAAGATTGTCACTTCTTACCCATCAAGGGAATGATCCAACAAGAGGATATCATAATCATCAATTTTTTATGCACCTAATACTTGTGCACTACAAATCATAAAACAATATCTACTTGATGACAAAACAGAAAGAAACATGAAATACCATCATATTCTGGGACTTTAATACTCTACTATCATCAATAGATAGATCATCTAAATAGAAAATCAACTGGGAATTAAACAGAGGACAATACCACCATAGATCAACATGATATAACAGACATTTACAAAATATTCTACCCCAAATCTACAGAATACACATTCTTCTTAGCAGGCCATAGACCTGTCACCAACGAAGATCATATGGTGGGTCATAAAGCCTACTTTCATATATTTAGGATAATTGACATAATTTTCTGCATGCTATCAGACCACACTGCTGTAAATCTAGAAATTAACAACAAGAGGTGTGCCAGGAACTCCATCAGCTCTTGGAGACACACTTTTAAACAACAACAACAACAAAAAAAAGGGTAGTGGATGAAATCAAAATTGAAATTGGACAATTTCTAGAAATGAATGACAATGACAACACATTGTATGAAAACTTATGGGACACAGCGAAAGTAGTCCTTAGGGGAAAATTCATAGCACTAAATGCCTTCATAACAAAGACAGAAAAATACCAAATCAGTTACCAAAACATCCATATAAAGGCACTGGAAAAGCAAGAAGAATCGAACAAAAAATTTCCAGATGGAAATAAGTATTCAAGATCAGAGAAATTAATGAATTGGAAACTAAGAAAAAAAATTAAGAAAATTGATCAAACAAAAAGCTGGTTCTTTGAAAAAATAAACAAGATCGATAAACCCCTAGCCAATTTGATCTAGAAAAAAGGGAGACACTATAAATTAAGAAAATTAGTAATTGAAAGGGATAAATGAAACTGGAAGAATCATCAGGACTTACTTCTAAAACCTCTACTCCACAAAACTGGATAATCTGGAAGAAATGGTTAAATTTCTGGATGCATACCACCTAACAAAACTAAACCTGGAGCAGATTAATAAGACTAATATCCTAAACAAACTTATCATCCCCATAACGATTGAAAAGGTAATCAATAACCTTGCCAAAAAGAAAAGCCCAGGACCAGAGGGCTTCTCAGCCAAATTTTATCAAAATTCATGGAAGAACTCACACCAATTTTACTCAAACTCTTCCACATAATTGGAGAACAGGGAAAACTCTCCAACTCCTTTTATAAAGCTAATGTCACCCTAATACCAAAACCAGCCATAGATGCCACAAGACAAGAATACTATATGCCGGGCTGGAGAGATGGCTTAACGGTTAAGCGCTTGCCTGTGAAGCCTAAGGACCCCGGTTCGAGGCTCGGTTCCCCAGGTCCCACGTTAGCCAGATGCACAAGGTGGCGCACGCATCTGGAGTTCGTTTGCAGAGGCTGGAAGCCCTGACACGCCCATTCTCTCTCTCTCTCCCTCTATCTGTCCTTCTCTCTGTGTCTGTCACTCTCAAATAAAAAAAAAAAGAATACTATATGCCTATACCCTTATGAACTTAGATTCAGAGATCCTGAACAAAATCCTCATGAACAGAAATCAACAACAAATCAAAAGTATTATATACTTTGATCAAGTAGGTTTTATCCCAGAAACCCAGGGTTGTTTCAACATATGAAAATAAGTTAATGTAATACACAAAATAAATAAGCTTAATCAAAAAAACCTATGATTATTGCAGTAGATTCAGAAAAGGACTTCAACAAATACAACATCAACTCATAATCAAAATGTTGGAGAGAATAGGCATGGACAGTATATATTCCAACATAATAAAAGCTATATATAAAGCACCTAACACCCAAATAATACTTAATAAAGAAAGGCTCAAGGAATACCCCTTCAGATTAGGAACAAGACTGGGATGCCTATTCTCACCTCTACTCTTCATGATAGTACTAGAAGTCCTAGCACAAGCAATAGACAGGAGAAAGAAATAAAAAGTGATACACATTGGAAAGGAACAAGTTTAGTTAGTCCTATTTGAAGACAACTTCATTCTGTATATAAGTGACCTGAAATCCTCCATCTAAAAACTCTTAACAGTGATTAATTCCATCAGCAAAGTTGTAACATACAAAATCAATGCACAAAAATCAGTAGCCTTTCTATATGCAAATAACAAATATACAGAGAAGGATATTAATGAAGCTGTCCCATTTTCAATAGCAACAACAACAAAAAAATACCTTGGAACAACACTAACCAAGGATGTGAAAGGCATATAATGAAAACATAAAAACATCCAAGAAAGAAAACGAGGAGGACATGAAAAGATGTAAAGACCTCCCATGCTTCTGGATAGGCAGAATTAACATCGTGAAAATGGCAATCCTATCAATAGCAATATACAGATTTAATGCAATAGTGATAAAAACCCCAGAATTACTCTTCATAGAGATTGAACAAATGGGCTCAAAATTCATATGGAATCTCAGCAGGACTTGGATATCCAACCCTATCCTCAGCAAAGGAAACACCTCTGGAGGCATCAACATACCTGACATAAAGCTATATTAAAAAGACATAGTAACAAAAAAACAGCATGGTACTGGTATAAAAATTGGATTATAGACAAAAGGAATAGAACTAAGGATCCAGACTTTAGGTCAAGTAAATGCAGCTACTTAATCTTTGACAGTGGCACTAATAATGTAGACTGGAGAAAACACAGCATCTTCAACAAATGAAGCTAGACAAACTGGATAACCATATGGAGCAAAATGAAGCTAGAGCCACACATCTAACCATGCACATAGATCAATTCCAAATGGATCAAAAACCTCAATACATGAACAGAAATTCAGCTACTACTATCAGAAAAAATAGGAAGAACTTTCCTTGACATAGAATTGAGAAAAAAAAAAAAACTGCCTTAACAAAGCTGTAGTAGCTCAGGAACCTAAACAATCACTCAACCATTGGGATCTCAATGAAGCTGAAAAGATTTTTCACATACAAACATACCATAAACAGAGCTAGACTTCCATAGAAAAGGAGAAAAATTTTGCCATCTATACACCTGACAGAGGCTTAATTTCTAGAATCTACAAAGAACTCACAAACCTAGGCAAAAAAAAAAAAAAAAAAAAAAAAAAAAAATCAAACAACCCACTCACAAAGTGTACAAGAGAAATAAGTAGGGTGTGTTCAGAGGAAGAAAAACAAATGTCAAATGCACAATAAAATTTTCAACATCCCAAACCATCAGGGAAATGCAAATTAAAACAGCTATGAGATTCAACCTTATCCCTGTAGGTTTAGAAAATTTAAAAATAAACAACAAATTCAAATAAATGTTAGCAAGGATGTGGGTACTAGAAACCATTATTCATTGTTGTTGGAAATGTAAGCTGGTATAACCACTATGGAAATCAATACGGAGACTCCTAAAAAGGTTGACTATAGAGTTATCAATGGATGCTGTTATTCCCTTACTAGGCATTTACCCTAAAAGCTCTACATCTCAGTTCAGAGATATTTGCTCAAACATGTTTATAGCTTCTCAATTCACAAGAGCTAAGAACTGGAATCAACCCAGATACCCATCATTGGATGAATGGATATCCAAGATGTGGGATATCTACATGATGGATTTCTTTTCAGAAGTAAGAAAAAGTGACATAATGAAATTTGCAGAAAAATGATTGAACTTGGAATAGACTATACTCAGCAAACTCACACAATCACAAAAAGACAATCACCACATGGTCTCACTCTTCTGTGGCTCCTAACCTGGATCAACCCAAGATGCTGACATACCTAATAAACATCTGAGTACCAGACAATAGGGAGGTTAGGGCTTGAGTAGAGGGTAAGGGTGGATGGGGAAACACAAAACTGGACACAAATTGAACTGGTAACATAAAATTTTATATCTTATCAGGACCTTAGAGGGAACACCTGAATCAAAGGGTGAGCTAATGCCTAACCTTAATTTGCTCCTGTTTCTAATTATTTTCTTTCTTTTTCATGGTTTATTTCTTTTTCTTCTTTCTTTTCCCTTGGTTCTGGTCTGTAACTCCCATTGCCAGGATGCAGTTAATACCTATAATGAGCTGTTGATCAGAGAGGCCTATAAGTTTTCCCAAAAGAAGACAGGCTTCTGTTGGAGCACTTGATTACCCACCAGAGATTAATGATAAGACCCTACTGCTGAAGACACTATATGTTGTAGGCACAGAACATGGAGAGACCTGGATAGAATCTGGAAGAGAGCCAGTACCCAAACAGTTAGCTAGTCTAGTGCCAGAAGGTGCTACATGAGCTACTGGGGAAAGTGGCCAACATTTGTCTGAGCAAATTGAGGTCTAAGCTACACAGAAGCAAACAACCTGATGTGATGCTCACTAAAGTGCAATAGTTGCACACAGCCATGGTGGGTAACCAACTGCAATTGGGTTGTCTAATAGATTTGCTCAGTGGAAAGGAACCCATATCTGGAACAGGAAAACAAGTCAGAATAATATTCAAATAATGAGTTCATTCCCCAATATCAAGCTCCCACCAGTATTGTGCTACAAGAGGGCCCCACACCCATTAAATTCTCTCTAAAATAACAATGGTCATCCCCTCTAATCTGTGATAACTTCACTCTACATGGAAGAAACTGCTTTTCTCTTTTTAGATGGAAGCAGGACCTGAGGAGAGAAAGCCCATCACACTTCACCAGGGCCGCAGCTTAAACCATAGAGTATTTGCAGAAATGAGCAAAAATGCTGCTTTCTCAGTGAACCTGACATCAGAACAAGGGTGAAAGAGATAGACACCAAGGATACTCAACTCCTACCAATCCAGAGCTCCAGAGGTACAGAGGATCCTAAGAGGACATCCTCATTGGGGATATAGGTCAACCCCAGGGGATTTTGGGCCATGCATTGTGGGGACAGCAGTCAGTTATGCATGGGGAGGTAACGTCTCTGTGAATAATTTCCCAACTTGTGGCTCTAACAATGTTTCCACCATCTCTTCAGAAAAATTCCTTGAGCCATGCTGGGAGCATTGTAAGTTTACTACATTGATAGACTCTTAGGAGCCTCAGAATCTCTGGGAGCATTGTAAGTTTACTACATTGATAGACTCTTAGGAGCCTCAGAATCTCTGGTTTGATAGGTGTTGTGTGTCTTCAGTGTCTACCTCTTTCACTCTTGTGCTGATATATCAGGCAAACTGAGAAAGCAGCACTCTTGCTAATTTTCCCAGTTCATCTGTGGTTATACCTGGGGCCGGTATGAAGTGCTCTGGGATGTTTATCTCCTCAGGTCCAACTCTGGTCTGAAAAAGAAGCAGATTGTCTAATGGATACTGAAGTCAGCACCAGTAAATGGGATAAGTATTAATTTATAGATAATTAACCATTAGCATCTTGTGGGTAATCAAGTGCTCTGGCAGGAGTATCCATATTGGTTTCCAAAGTGGTTATCCCAGGTTACATTCCCACCAACAGTGAATGAGTATTACTATTTGTCCACATCCTCACCTACACTATTTTTATTTCATTATCTTTTTTAAATCTTTTTTTATTTTTTTTTCTTTGCTTTTTTTCCTTTTGTTCTCAAATTTTATTAACATTTTCCATGATTATAAAAAGTATCCCATGGTAATACCCTCCCTCCCCCCCTTTTCCCTTTTAAATTCCATTCTCCATCATATCCCCTCACCATCTCAATCAGTCTCTCATTTATTTTGATGTCATTTAATTTTCTAATGTTTGTGATTTTTACTGGGGTAAGGTGGAATCTCATAGGTGTTTTAATTTGCATTGTACTAATGGTTAGGGATGTTGAACTTTTTCTTAAGTGTGTGTTTGCCATTTGTATTTCTTCCTCTGAGAACTCCCTATGTAGTTCTCTGCCCCACTTGCAGAGTGGGTTGTTTATATATATATATGTGTGTGTGTGTGTGTGTGTGTGTGTGTGTGTGTGTGTGTGTGTATGTATGTATGTATGTATGTATGTAAGTAAGTATGTATGTATGTATGTATATTGAGTTCTTTGAACTCTGGGTATTAAGCTCTGGACAGTAGCATAGCTGGCAAAGACTTTCTCCCATTCAGTGTATAATCTATTGGCTCTGCTTATGGTGTATTTGTGCAAAAGCTTTATGAGTTCCTATTGTTTGAGTCATTGTTTTAATTTTCTGGGAAACTGGGGTTTTGATCAGGAAGTCATTTGCCAGTCCTATATTGTGTAGAGTGTCTCTAATATTTTCTTCTAGTAGTTGAAGAGTTTCAGGCCTTATATTGAGGCCTTTAATCCATTTGGACTTGAATTTTTAAAGATTTTGTTTATATTTATTAATCTGAGAGTGACAGACAGACAGATCAAGAGAGAAAGAGGCAGATAGATAGAGAGAATGGGCACACCAGGGCCTCCAGCCACTGCAAACGGACTCAATATGCATGGTCTGCCTTATACATCTGCCTTATGTTGGTCCTGAGGAATTGAGCCTTGAACTGGGGTTGTTAGGCTTCACAGGCAAGCAGTTAACCGCTAATCCATCTCTACAGCCTTGGACTTGATTTTTGTGTATTGTCGTCCAATATGTCCAACACCATTTGTTGAAGATGCTCTCTTTTCTTTCCATGTTGCATTTTCTGTCTGCTTTTCGTATTAGGGTGATGCTAGCTTCATAAAAGGAGCTGGGGAGGATTCCCTGGTCTCTGATTATTTGAAACTGTTTGAGAAAAATTGGATTCATTTCATCAATGAAGGTTTGATAGAATTTTACTGAGAAGCCATCCAGCCCTGGACTTTATTTGGGGGCAGATTTTTCATTACCTTTTCAATCTCAATGGATTTTATAGGTTTGTTTAGAGATTAATCTGTTCTGACTTTACTTCTGTTAGGTGGTATGTGTCTAGGAATTCACTCATTTTTTCCATTTTATTCAATTTGGTAGAGATTTTGGAAGTATGCTCTGATGATTCCTCAAATTTCACTGATATCTGTTGTGACCTTTGCTTTTTAATTTCTGATTTTGCTATTTTGAGATTTCTCTTTTCTTTTTGTTTGATCAAATTGGCCAGGGGATAGGCAGTCTTGTTTAGTTTTTGCAAAGAACCAGCTCTTTGTTTCATTAAGTTTTTAAATTTTTTTCTTAGTTACCAATTAATTAATTTCTGCTCTAATCTTGATTATTTCTTTCCATCTGAAGCTCTTTGGGTTGTATTCTTCTTGTTTCTCCAGCACCTTTATGTGACCAGTTAGGTTATTAATTTGGGATCTTTCTGTCTTTGTAATGAAGGCATTAATTGCTATGAATTTTCCTCTCAGGGCTGACTTCATTGTATCCCATAAGATTTGGTAGGTGTGTTTTCATCACCATTAAATTCTAGGAATCTTACAATTCCTTTTTTGATTTCTTCCATGACCCATTCTTTGTTTCAAAGTCTGTTGTTTAGTCTCCTGGAGCTGGTGGAGTTCTCAATGTGTCTCTTGTTGTTAATTTCTAGCATTAAAGCATTGTTATCTGACATGGAGCAGGAAGTTACATTCTTTTTATAAAAATATTAACCTATTTTCTACACATTTTGCCCGTACTTCTTTTTCGTATATTTTTACAATACCCATTCTAAGTGCTCTTATTGGCAAAGACATCTTAGTAGCCCTAGGGGTGATACTATTGAAATAAATTAATATTTTTAGCATGGAAGATTGGTATATACCTATAACCCCAGTACTCTGACCGCAGAGTCAGGAGAGATGATGGCAAGTTTGAGATCATAGTACATTTCCAAAACTGTTTCCAAAAACAATGATCTAAGACTTTAGAATTTTTTCTAGTCTACCTTTGCTATGCATGTGATTCCTAGTACTGTAATAAATTATATATATTTAAATTTTCAGAAAAGATTCAACGATTAATACCTTTTTATATTCATTTACTCTCAATATCTTAGTATTTCTTATTTCCCATATGCTTTCAAAATTGAGATATTAATATTGGCTCACTGCATTTATAGACTACCCATATTTTACTCAGCTTCCTTTGTTTACCTAATGTCTATTTCTGCTGAAGCATACTTACCACAACATATTGTTTTTGTCTACATGTTTTCTTAATCTTATCCTGTGACTTTTCTTAGTCTGTTCTTATTTTTCATAACCTTTACAGTTTTAAGTTGTGGAATGTGTGCGTGCGTGTGTATGTGTGTGTGTGTGTGAGAGAGAGAGAGAGACTAAGTTGAGGTTATGGGATTTGAAGATACCACACATGTGTAGCATCCCTATCATCCTAGCATCTTTAATGGTATCCTGATATTGCAGACTCTGACATCTTGAAAGGTATGGCCTTAGGGCAGAACAGTCTTTTGGAGACATGGTAAAGATACAGTGCTCAGCATCTCCTCTAAATACTTACATTCTGCAATCTCCATGTCTCCCATTTGCCACAACTTAGTTCCTTACAGTAATCATTTGCAAGAGCAATTCCCCCTTCCTAGATCTGCCATTTCATTTTTGTTATTTTATTATATTTTGTTACTGTGACTACAGTATATAATTTTTCATCCATTTTTAACCTTTAATTTATATGAGTCATTAATGTAAGTTTCTTGCATATAAATATAAAGTTATTTTTTCTGTTCAGTATGTTTATCATTTTGTTTCTGTTTCTACACTACAAGGGATGAATTCTAGGGCTCCATGAATACTAGGTAAGTACTCTACTATTATGATGTATCCTCAGCAGGTTTTGATTTTTAGCTGTCATTGTTTGTCTTATAGTTGGAACACTTTACACCATTATTGTTCAAAGTTATTAATGGTATAGTTGGATTTATATGTATGGTATATGTTATTTGCATTTTCTAAACTGTTCTTTGTTCATATTTTGAACTTTCCATCCATTTTGCCTTCTGTGATTTTAAGTGAGCATTTCACATAATTTAATTTTCCCTTATTCTTTAGTAAATGAGTTATACTTCTGTTCTTCATTAGTGGTTGCACCGTAGCTTGCAATTTACATTACCTTCAATCCAAATGATCTTTTTTGTATTATATTGTAACTAATTCATGAGTGGCGTAAATTAGAATTTAAGAAAAGTGGCTCGAGAGATGACCTAAGGAATTTGCCTGTAAGGCCACAGGACCAAGGTTCAATTTCCCAGGACCCGAGTAAAGCCAGATGCACAAGGTGCCGAATTTGTCTGGAGTTTGTATGAAATGACTAGAGGCCCTGGCATGCTCATTGTCTCTCTCGCTTTCTCAAATAAATAAATATATTTTTTAATTAAAGCAATTATTTATTCTCTTGCACATATTCAAATATATTGTAGCTGTTATTCTTTTAAACTATTTGCCATTAGATCAATTAAGCCTAAATAAATTAAGTTTTGATTTTACTTTCATTATTTATCCAGTGTTCTTCCTTTCATTATGTATACTTGTGTCTGATCTACATTATGTTCAATTGCTCTATGTAACTTTGTTTACAATTTCATGTAAGTGGTAGCCTTGTTATTTCATTTCTCTTAAAGGCTTGAGTCTATATTTCAGCTTTTTCAGTTCTGTGCTTATTTGTAGAAAAGGGTACTTTTTATTAAACTATACTAACACATATGTGACACTTTTTTTTTCTGATATCTTTGAATTGTGCCTCTGCAATCTCTTGCTGTTTCCTGACTTTCTTGGAAGAATTTTGTTTTAATTATTTCCAATTCTTGGTGGTTGGTTACGGAATTTTGCTTTCTTTGGGTGGATATAATTCTTTGGTTATATGTTTTTGTAAAATTGTATAGAACTTGGGTTTTTAATACAACTAAACTCTCTGTGACTTCAAGTATTTGTTTAAGTAGAATAGGACTATCCCATACAGTGAATACAAGGGCAATGGATACATAGAGTACAATAGTTCTGATTTTTGTCAACTTTAGTGCAATGGTATGGCTTCTATATAGCTCTGCCAACTGAGTTAAACACATGGGAAGAGTGTAGCTAAAGTGTATTTCATAGTGCTTATTTATTCACTTTAGTACCAGATCCATAAAATGATCCTTTTTCATATTTAATGTAAGAGCCAGTGAGGTTGCCTATTCAAATATAAGTATCTACATAATACAGTTCCCACCCCCAAATTCTTAATCTCATTGTAGTCCACACTGAGATTTTATTGGTTTATCCAAAGTATAAACTGGATATCCTTATAATAATATTTTGTACCTTCTATAATTACTTTTATATGTGTACAGCATTGTGGTGGTGTTGGTAGGGGTGGAGGTGGTGGTGGTGGTAGTATGTGTATGTGTATGTGTGTGTGTGTGTGTGTGTGTGTGTGAGAGAGAGAGAGAGAGAGAGAGAGAGAGAGAGAGATACAATTTCATTTGTTGATGTTGTGACCTTTGCATTTACTTGTTGTAGACATGGGAGAACATCCAGTGGCCTCCTCTATCACTCACACATCAATTTATCCTTTTTCAGAGTCTCTAACTGATTCTAATTGCAAGTTAATAGCAAGCTCCAGTAATTCTTTGATCTCCACCCTCCACAGGACTAGGGTTATAGATATGATTGCCATACCAAGCTGTTTAAATGGGTTTTGTATATTCAAACTCAGGAAGACTGTTTCCTCAAGCCCACAGAAGAGGCATACTTAACTATGAAGTCATCTCTCCAGCCCCAATATCTGTTGTTCTAGGTAAGGAAATATTAACTTTGACTCTATTGGGATATCTGTTTCTTCAGATTTTGGATAATAATTTGATTTGCAATGTTCTGATGAGTCAAGAAAATCTGTTTGTTTTTCTTTGTTTTAACTTTTTGTTGTTGTTGTTGTTTTTCAAGTTGGGGTCTCACTCTAGCCCAGGCTGACCTGGAATTCACTATAGAGTCTCAGGGTGGCCTCAAACTCACAGAAATCCTCCTACCTCTGCCTCCCGAGTGCTGGGATTAAAGGCGTGTGCCACCATGCCCGGCTTGTTTTTCATTTTTAAAATGTCTCTTTCTTATTGTAAGGATAATAGTGATGGCATCTAAGGTTTTTCATGTTGTAATGGTGGAACATACCTTTAATTAATTACTGAGAAGGCCGAGGTAGAGGATTGCCATGAGATTGAGTCTAGCTTGGACTAGAGAGTAAGCTCCAGATCAACCTGAAGTTCAGTGAGATCCTGCTTGAAAAAAAATTGGTGTAGCATACCTAGGGACCTATGTTTATTCCATTTTTCAATGGATAGCCATGAAACGCCATTCAATTTTTATATTGATTTAAATGCTATAAAAATAATAAAATACTTAACAGTGATGGAGATAGACACAGAGAACAATCAACCCCTATCAAACCAGATATCCAGAGACACAGAGGCTCCTAATATATCAACAATGAAGCAGACCTAATATGAACCCAACATGGCTCAGAGAAATTTGTGGAAGAGGGGGCAGAAAGAATTTCAGAGCCACACATTGGGTCATGACACCCAGAGACATTTCCTCCTACCCCAAACTAAAAGCTAACCCCACAATGCATGACCCATATACCCCAACAAGTAGGGTCCCTGTGGAGGGGCAAGGACAGAGAGGAGGCTAACAATGGTACCAACCTGACTGTATTCACTGACTACAAAAATAAAAAAAATGGAAACATAATTATTTTAGAAATATTTTTAAGTATTTATTTGAGGTAGAGAGGGAGAATGAGTAATAAGTAAATATAAGTATGCCATTGAATCTTGCAACTGCTAAAGAACTCCAGGTACATACTTCTCTTTGTGCATATGACTTTATGTGGTACTATGGAATTGGACCATGGAAAGCAGGCTTTGCAAACAAGCCAGTGAACTTAACCACTGAGCTATCTCCCTAGGAATATTTTATCTGTTTATCAATATTATATTTTATTACATTATCTTTTGAATTTTCCTATGCTGACTCAATTTTCATATCATGTATATTCTCACACAATAAATGAGAAACACATAACAGTTTAATGGGGTAATGTAAAATCACAATATACAGTCTAACTTATATGTCATGGATGAAGAGATCTTCCTGCACCTCCTGATATTCCTTCCAATCCCAACCATGGCAAAAGTCTTGGTTCTTATGCTCCCAAAGGAGAAGAAATCATAGTGGGTTATATAATCAAATAATCAAGGGTTTTTTTTAGCAAGTATAAAGCAAAAATGGAAAGTAATTATACCTCTTAGAGTTGACAGCAGTCCCAGAAAAGAGGCATCAGCAAAATGCTGCCTTTAGTATCTCAACTTTACTATATTTTTCCCTTTCTCTTTTTTACCCAAAAGATGGTCTGGTTTCTTCCCTTCCTAGAATTGGTGGAGTAGTATTGGTAGCTAAATCACCCACAAGTTAGTACATTAAAATTATATGCATTAGATAAGAAATATCTGTAGCCATGGTGGAGATTTGAATTAGGTATCCCCCATAAACTTATGTGTTTTGCATGCTTGGTCTCTAGCTGGTGGTAATTTAAGCTGGTGGTAATTTAGAAGATGGAACCTTGCTAAATCTAAGAGGCTTGATAAGGGAAAGTGAAAAAGTTGTCCATTGTAAGCTCCCCATGGAAGCCCTTAACAGAACAGGCTGGAATTAGTTGTTTCACCAAAAGACATATTCTTTCTCTTATTTATTTAGCTTGGCTATCTCATAATCAGCTTCAAACCTTCTTCTTATCTTTAGTGTTCCTGATCTTTTAATTTTAACCTTAACATTTATTTTAATGTTAACATTATGCTGATCATATTACAAATATATTGTTTTTAGTTGGTTCACTTGAATTTTATATGTGAAAAATAACTGTGTGAATATTAATAGATTTTTCTTTTTTATTAGTTATGTATACAGTGTGTATATAGCCATGATGGTACCATCATTAGCTTTTTCCCTATCATCCCCCATGGGGATTGTGGGTCTTGCATTGTGGGGCTGGCCATAAGTTATGGTAGACAGGCAATGTCTCTGTCTTAATAACCCAACTGATGGCTCTAACAATCTTTCCTCTCTCTCTTCCATGAATTTCCCTGAGCCATGTTGGGTTCATTTTATATGTACTCATTTTATGAGTGCAGGAGGAGGGTTCTTTTTGTTGTTGTTGCATATACTAAATTTGTACTACAGTGTATGGATAATGATTATTTGATTATAAGTGGCAATGTCTATAAGGTTTCAATCTCAAAAATATTTCATTAAGAGTTATGGTAAGATCTGTAGTTATTTGTTCACTCAATATTCATCCCAGTAACCTTTTTCACATGTTCCTAAATGTGGTGACTAAAATGTTTAAGATATTTCTTTCCAGACCAGGCATTGTGGCACATGCCTTTTATCCCAGCACTTAAGAGGATCACTGTGAGTTGAGGCCAGCCTGGGACTACCATGCAAATTGCAAGTCATCCTGGACTACAGTGAGACCCTATCTTGAAGAAACAGAACACAACAAAACAAAACAAAATATTTACATATTTGATGTTCTTTTTTAGTAAATTTTATGAATCAAAGATTTGTTAAACATATTAAAATCAGTCATGGTTATGTTGTAATATTCTGACAATGCCTTTCTGAACATAAAGCCAGTTTTGAGCTGTTCCAATGCCCTTTGTCTAGGTTGGTATGTACTTAAAGGTAAACAAATACTTGAAAACAAACTTTACTGCTGTTTTGATTTGTATAAACATATTACTGGTGAGGTCAGAAACATTTATTTACCTGCAATATTTTCTACTTCTGCATTCTTATTTATTTTTCCTTGATGCTCTTTATATTTTTCCTTGCTCTTATTTCTTTGGGTATGTATTAATATTTGCAAAGCTTTATATATTTTGTACCTAACTTTAGTCAGTGTTGTATATCACTTATATCCTCTTTGAACACATGTTCATTCTTTAATTTTTGTTCTCTCTTTCTTTAAAGAAATTATCACATAGAAAAATCCATAATCTTTATCTTACAAATACAGGTTTTATGTTTTCACTAGAATTTCTTTGGGCTCTGATTATCATTGAGCATGTAATTTCATATTTATCAATATTGTTTAGAGGAATGGTTATTTGATGATCAATAAGAGCTTGTGTGCCTTCTTGGTTGACTAAAACATTTGTAAATATTCCTTTCAATTAAAACCATTTTTCCATTTATTAAACTGACTAATAAATATGTGCCTGTTGTGAACATGTTTTAAGGATCTTTCCTTGTGTTTTACATCTTCTTACATTTTGCGTAGGACTTAATGAGATATGTTAGGACGTAACATGGAGATTTAACACACAGGTTTTCCTTATTAAATATTGGCAGCACATCTGTGACTTCATCTAACTTGTGGGGTGTGTGTGTGTGTGTGTGTGTGTGCGTGCATGTGTGTGTATGTTCTGTCTGGTGCATGTATATGTATGTGCTTATGAGTCACTCATACCCTTGCATATGGCAGGGTATGCACACATGTGATGGCCAAAGGGGAACATCAAGTGTCCCCCTGTGGTGGTTTGATTGAGATGTCCCTCATAAATTTAGGCATTCTGAATATTAGGTTCCCAACTGATTGCAATTTGGGAATTAATGCCTTCTGGAGGCAGTGTAATGTTGGGGGCAGGACTATGGGTATTATGGCCTGTTTCCCCTTGCCAATGTTTGGCACATTCTCCTGTTGTTATTTTCCATCTTATATTGGCGAGAGGGTGATGTCCTCCCTCTGCTCATGCCATTATTTCCCCTGCCATTGTGGAGCTTCCTCTCCAGTCTGCAAGTTGGTACTAAGGATTGCTGTCATTTGCTGCTAGACACCTCTCTGTGTGGCTCTGGCTTTTGAAACCTTAGCCTAAGAAAAACCTTGCTGTGCTGTAAGTACAACTTGATTTACTATTCTGGTCATAGTTGAAAGACCTAAATGAAGTAAGAAATATGGACTGTGAAGTTTGGCTTGTAAGGGTGAGAAAGAGATTTGCTTGGACTGGGCTAGAAGCAGTTTTTGTGAGAGCCTTGCTGTTATGCCCATGTCCTGAGAACTTGTGCAGGATTGCAATGTGTTCAGATGGACTGGTATGTGCAGAGCGATACAGTACAGAAAACAATGGAATCTTTGGCTTGAAACTTCTGCCAGTTCAGCTACAATTGTATAAGAGATTACAACCATTTATCTTGGAACATCTGAAGGAGTATCCTGTTCTTCAAAGTCTGCTTTATTCCTCCCTGGACTAACAAATTGTCACCCCACCTGTTATTATAGAATATAAGGAATGCAGGAAAGAGATGGTTATTGAATTTGCAACATGGTATTGTGTTTTGGAAATGACCATGGGCAGTAGTGGGAAGCAGTTTTGCTGGTTGTCTGCATGGAAACCTGATGGAGCCATGAGAATGGACTGTGGGTTGCAGTGGAGACCCAGTGGAGAAGCTGGGACCATGAGAAGGCTGCCAAGGAGAGCACTGGCCCTGGTGATGGTTTCTAGGACTGTGAGTAGCCTAGTTAGAGGGGTGGAATTGGAACTCCAGAGACTTGATGCTAATTAGAATTATTGAACTTGGAGATTTGTCACTGACTAGAGTTGTTAGAGTTGGAACTACAGAGTTTGATATTTGCTCTGTTTAAATCTTTTACTGGTTGAATATGTCTTTGCTATGCCCAGTGCCATCTTTTGCAGTGTGAATGTTTATTCTGTGCCATTATGGGTTTTGGGGGATTTTTTTTAAATTATATCTCAGTTAAAAGACCTTGGATTATGGGGATATTTGAACATTAATTAAAAGATCTTGGACTAACATTAATTAAAAGATCTTGGACTACATTTGAAATCTAGAAATTTTGCTATGTAACAGACTGTCCTATCAGTTGTAACCACAGTCTGCATAGTTCCACTTCTGGGATAGAGAAGAATTTGAGAGACAAATATAATACATAAAAATGGGATATGCATATTTTTAACATGAATTATGACAGTCATTTTTCCTCACCAGTGAGGGACTACTTTTTAGATGAATTAATGAAAATAAAGCTAACATAAAGTTACTGGAATACAGGAAAATTATAGAAAGAGACTCCAAAATACATAAAGAGCACACCAAGATGGCAAAAGCAAAAATTTTCTGTTGGACTAATTATCTATGGAATAGAATGGGGAAAGAGACACTAACTTGTTCTTTCTGACATATAAAGCCATTAGTAAACTTAGAGTTAGCACAGAAAAGTTGAGAATCAATTCACTTCTAGTCGTAATGGCAGTCTTGACTCAATTGTATAATCAAGAACTCAACTAGATTACCAAAAGTGTATCATGTTTAGCTATAATACTAATAGTTAAGTAATTTACCACAAGACATATGTCTATACTATTTAATGTTACCTGGCATACCTGATATGTACACTTTATTTTGCATTTTATACACTGTGATAAGTGATAGATATTTTTGACACTCATGCTGCCCACATTAGTTTTAACAGCTCAACTGTTGAAGTTATTTTATAGCCTAGGGGTCTTTAATTTCAACATGTTCATTCTCTCTCTAAGTATTCTTTAACAAGTTTAATGAAACACATTTTTAATTAGCAATGCACTAATGAATAAATATAAACAGATCTATGCCCCATGAATAACCTTGCTGAAGGAGCCTATAAGTCTGAAAATAAAAATTTAAACTTTCTAGTGAAAGATAGACATTATAAGTAAATAGGTATCAGACACTAAAACCAGACAATTAAAATAAAATAATTTCTTAAAACGTGATTTCTGGAATTCATAATTTAAGTAGTTGCATTTTAAACCTAACTTTAATTATTGTTTGTGTTTGGGGAAACATTTTCTTAAACATTTTAACTGATTAGAAAAACAAAGCACAAGGAAACATTAGTGAAGAACTACTACTCTACAGCACATTATATATATTTGACTAATTACAGAATGAATTTGTGTTATTAGCTGGTTAGCAAAACATGAATAAAATATCAATTTATAATGTTTGTGTTAAATTCATTGTTCTATAGCTAATCATTTTCATAGCTTAGAGAAATAATCTTTGTATCCTTTTTATAATGGGGTGTTTTCCAATACATTTTAGAATTATTTTTGGTTTTATTAATTATAAATAAATATCTGTAGAGTGTATGGATTGGAAATGTGTATACAACAACAAAATAGCTAGAGTGATACATTAGTGGATCAAAAAGCTTGCTGGATAAGCATGATAACCTTGAGTTAGCTCTCTAGCACACAAGTAAAAATCCAAGTGTGGGCACACTTGCATGTAAACTAAGTGTTTGGAAGGGTGTCAAAAGGCAAATCAAGGAAATTCACTAATTATCTAGACTGCTGAAAAATCTGTAGCTCAATGATCAATGAGAGATACTATTTTGAGGAAGTAAATCACTGTTTTGAGTGATCAAGGAAGACACTTGAAGTTCTCTTTTGGCCTTCAGAGACAATAAAATATAAAATTAATGGAAACAGTGTTTATAGTGTTGGTTTCTAAGACTTAAGTTGGAGGAGACATGAGAATGCTAGTCAAAAAATTACAAAGTTTCACTTAAATTAATGGGTTCTGTATATGTACTGAACTTTCTAGTAGTTTTAGTTGTACTGTTTGTAAAATAAATACAACAATGCTTTTCACTGTGTGTTTGAATAAAGGTTATATCCATTTAATAGAACTACTATTACTTGAAAACTAAAACTCATTCTACAGATAATATAATTTTTTGTTTTATTTTCTATTTTTGAAGATATTTACATCCTTATTCTTCAAATATTTGGACTTACAAAACACAATTTAAGTATGAAAATCAGTCTCAAGGATGCATGTTGTTACACGTTTTTCTGGCTGCCTCAGTATAGTGGAAACTACTTATTTCACAATGTTTGCTAGTATTGAGAATTCTAATAAATGAACATATTACAAATTGGTCATATTTCCATTGGTTTATGCTCTTATGTACCTTCTTCCCAAACATCATTCCACTGTGGGCCTTCCTCAGTGGGGTTATAAGTAATTACTGAGGGATCATGAATGTGCTAGTCAGTCTTTGTGGGGGGGGGGTAATGCCTCATTTTCCCACCCTGTACTTCTTGTATTCTTTTTGCTCCCTCTTTCCCAATTTCCCATGGGCTTTGGAGGCTGTGTCAGAAGTCTCCAGTGTTAATGTTGAGCTCTAAGCAACCTCTAATTTTCTGCTTTGATGAGTTTTGAGTCTCCTATGTGTTTATGGCCATCTCTGGAGGGAATTCCCAGATTAGCAGTAAAAGCAGCACTCATATCTAATCCTCTCCCTCCTCTGTAATGTTTCCTTGAAGATGTCATAGAGATTTCTCTTCTCATGATAAGCAGTTAGCTATCATTTGGTCATTCTGATGGGTCTTGTGTTTCTCTTATATTCACTGTGATTAATAATAATAGTAATAATAATAATAATACAGGTTATTTTGCCAAGAATAGGACCAGCATGAATCAAGAGGTAAACATAGGCATTTAGAAAACTTTTTGGCTGGGTGTGGTGGAACATAGCTTTAATTCCAGAACTCAGGATGAAAGCAGAGGTAGGAGGATCACTGTGAGTTTGAGGCCACCCTGAGACTCCATAGTCAATTACAGGTCAGCCTGTAACAAAGTGAGACCCTACTCGAAAAATAAAAAAAAAGTTTAAAAAAATCTTTTTTAACAGGTATAGCATATCCTTTTAGCCAGAGGACAGTAGAAACTTTTACTTAGGGTCTATGACCTTCTGAGCCATAGACTTCTTACTTATTATAAGGCCAGAATTCCCTTTCACTGAAACAACCTCATATCAAATTCAGAGAACAGATGATTACCTCCTTAACCTATTTGCCACTTTTGCACTGGTGGGTGCATATTTATTTCCTGGCTGGTTACCTTTGTACCTTGCAGGATCCACTGCCTGTGCACATTGTTACTGACTGGCAATGTCTTCATTATTTTGGGGGCCTCATGAGCCTCCCAACCAACAGCTTAGTGTTGGGGATACCCCAATTCTGGCACTGGGATTTATAGGAAAGTCTCTGTATTCTGATCTTCCTCTTGCCGCTCTAGTATCCTTTTCTCTGATCCCTCCTTGCTTCACCTTTCTTTAATCCTTATTACAGTTTCCTAACCAGTAATATTGATACTTTCTACAATGTATAAACAAAACAAACTATTTCATACTAGGATTCATATACGAGAGAGGACATACAACACATATCTTTCTGAACCTGTTTAAACTCACATTTTCTGATTTTTCCAGGTCTACCCATTTTATCACAAATTTTTATAATTTCATTTTTCCTTAGCAATATGTAGTTTTCCATGATATATGTACCATATATTCATTATCTATTCATCAGATGAAGGGCATCTGTACAGATTCCATTTCCTAGTTCTTGTGAATAGAGCAGCAACCCATATTGCTGAACAAGTATCTGTGTAATAAAGAGTGGTTTTTTTTTAAGGTATATGTCCAGGAGTGGTATAGCTAGATCAAATAATAGATCTATTTTTAGAATTTCTGAATTCATACTGAATTCCATAATGGCTTTACAAGCTTACACTCCCACCAACAGTGGATGAGTGTTCCTCTTTCTCCAAACCCTCAACATAATTTGTTGTTGTTTGATTTTTTTTAATCATAATCATGCTGATCAGAATGATATACAATTTCAATGTAGTTTTAATTTGCATTTCCCTAAAAGATGTGGAGCATCTTTTCAGTTGGTTGTTGGCCACTTGTACTTCTTCCTATGAGAATTCTTCATTTCTCTGCCCCACTTTTGGAGTGTGTTGATTCATAATATTCTTATTTCTTAGGCTTTCTAAATCTTTGTCCATCCTAGATATTAAACCTTGGTCAGATGATTTTCTTCCACTCTGTAGGTTTTATATTGAATCTTGATGGTCTTGTTATCTCTACAATAGATTTTTAGTTTCATGAGCTCACAAAGGTTGAGTATTTTTCTTATTACCTGGACTACAGAGGTCTTATTCAAAAAGACTTTCCTATGTGTTGGAGTATTCTCACTACCTTTTGCTCTAGTCATTTCATAGTTTCAGGTATGATATTGAGGAATTTGAGCCAAATGGAAGTGAATTTTGTGCATTGTAAGAGAAAATTATCTATATTAATTCTTCCATAACTTGTTTTCCAGCTTAAGAACTATTCTTTGAAAATTCTGCCTTTGTCCCAGTATGTGATTTTAGCTTCTTTGTCAAATATCAGGTAACTGTAGTTACTAGAAATTAAACTTGGAATTTCTGCTTTATTTCATGGATCTATGTGTCTGTTTTTGTTCCAGTACAGTGCTGTTTTATTACTATAGTTTTAATCAGGTGTGGTGATACCACCAGTAGTAGTCTTTTTGCTGAGGATATATAAGGATTTTTGTTCTTCCATATGAATTTTGATACTATGTTTTTTTATATTTCTGTAATGAGTGATTCTGAATTTTTTATTTAAATTACATAAGTCTATATGTTGCTTTTTAAAGGATATTTTTATATTAATTCTTATAATTTACAATCTGGGAGATCTTCCAATTGTTTTTTATTTTGCTCAATTTCTTCTTGAATGTTTTGATGTTTCCATTGTGGAGGTCTTTTACTTCCTTAGATAGGGATATTCCAATATTTTAATTTTTTGTATATAGTATAAATGGAACTGCTTATCTGATTGCATTCTCCATATGTTTGTCATTGGTATATGTAGTAGTTTGATTCAGGTGTCCCCCATAAACTTATATGTTCTGAATATTAGTCTCCAGCTGCTGGCAATTTGGAAATTGGCTGCTCCTGGAAGTGGTATATTTTGGGAGATGGTCTTATGGATGTTATAGCCAGCTTCCTCTTTTCCGTGTTTGGCATACTTCTGTTGCTGTTGTCTACCTGATTTTGGCTAGGAAGTGATGACCACCTATGCTCATGCCATCATTTACCCCTGCTATCAAGGAGCTTTCCTTAAAGTCTGTAAGCCAAATAAACCCTTTCCTCCCAGAAGCTTCTCTTGGTTGGGTGTTTTCGGCCATTAATGTGAAGCTAACTACAATAGTAAAATTGGTACTGAGAAGTGGCGATGTTACTGATAAAAACTTGACTATGTGGATTTTGGCCTTTGGGAACTGATTTGCAGGGGGATGTGGATAAATTTATAATCTTGGCCTAAGAGATGCCTTCAGTGATGCAAGTACCCCTTGATGGAAATTCTGGAGAGTTGAAAGACCTGAATGCAGTCAGAACAATGAACTGTAAGGTTTGGCTTATGAGGGGGAGAAAGAGCTTTTCCTGGACTGGACTAGAGCAGTGTGTGTGAGAGGCTTGCTGTTATACCCATGTCCTGAGAACGTGTGTAGTGTTGCATTGTGTAGAAGTGGACTAGTGTGAACAGAGTGGTGTGCCACAGAAAGAAACGAAATATGTGAGCCTAAACTGCTTCCCATAGAGCTGCAATTGTTTAAGAGATTACAACTATTGAGACTGGGTCAGATTAGCTGCATTGGTACAATGGGAAGAATGTAGACTCATTTGAAGGGGCCTGAATGATGAAGGAGTGCCCTGTTCTTCAAAGTCTGCTTGATCACTCCCCCTAAGGTCAACATTTGGTAGCCAACCTGGTACTATGGATTATAATACATGCAGGAAAGAGAGTATCACTTTTTTGTTTGGAAGTGGCCATGGGAAGCGTGAAACTGACTTGTTGGATTACCTACATGGGAGACTGGTGGGGCCATGAGGATGGACCCTGGGTTATAGTGGAGACCCAGTGGATGCCAGGAATATGGCATAGCTGCCAAGAAGACCTGCTGGCACCAGATAAAGTTTTTCCAGGCTATGAGTAAACTAGCTTGAGGAGTAGAATTGGAACTCCAGAGACTTATCACTGGTTTGAACAATCAACTTGGAGATTTGTAACTGACTAGAGTTGTCATTTAAAATTCCTTGGACTATGGACATGTTTGATCATCATTGGGAATAATATAAAATATGGGGACTTTTAAAGTTGGACTGAATACATTAAATTTTACAATATGTATGGTTATCTGTTTATGGGGTTCAGAGGTAGAATGTGGTTGTTGATTCAGTTGTCCACCATAAACTACTTAATCTGAATGCTTGGTCCCAAACTTGTCGAAATTGGGGAATTAGAGCCTCCTGGAGAAAGTGTATTATTGGGATTTGGCTTATGGGTGTTATAGTCAGTTTCTCCTTGCCCATGTTTGGCACACTCTCCTGCTGCTGTTGTCCACCTGATGTTGGCCAGGAGGTTATGTTCATGCTCTGATCATGCCATCATTTTCCCCTGCCATCATGGAGCTTCACCTGAAGTCTACAAGCCAAAATAAACCCTTTACTCCTACCAGTTGCTCTACATCATGTGTTTTCTGCTAGCATTGTGAAGCTGACTGTAACAGTATATATGAAAGCTACTGATATTTTTGTGTTTATATTATATTCTGCCCTTTTTTATTTTATTTTTTTATTTTTTTGTTTGTTTTTATTTATTTATTTGAGAGCAACAGAGAGAGAGAGAAAGAGGCGGGGGGCGGGGGGGTGGGTGCACCAGGGCCTCCAGCCACTGCAAATGAACTCCAGATGTGTGCGCCCTCTTGTGCATATGGTTAACGTGGTCCTGGGGAACCAAGCCTTGAACCGGGGTCCTTAGGCTTCACAGGAAGCGCTTAACCGCTAAGCCTTCTCTCCAGCCCATATTCTGCCCTTTTTATAAAAGATTTTATTAGCTCAAGGAGTTGTTTGGTGGAGTCTTTCAAGTTTCTTAAATTTAGAATCATATTATTTGAAAATAAGACTATTTTGACTTATTTTCTAATATGCATCCTTTATGTTTGTTTGTTTTGTCTTATTTCTCAAGCTATGACTTCAAGTAATATATTATATAGCCATTGTGAAAGTGGATACTCCTGTCCTCTTTTAGACCATAGTGGGAATCTTTCAAACTTATCCCCATTTAGAATAATACAGACTTTAGTTCTGTTGTATATTGCCTTTCTTATGTTGAGATACTATACCTCCATCCATACTCTCTCCTGTGTCTTAATCTTGAAAGGATTATATACATACATATATATATTTCCCCTGAGGTAGAATCTCACTGCAGCTCAGTCTGACCTGGAATTCACTGTGTAGACTCAAGGTGGCCTGAAACTCATGATGACCCTCCTACCTCTGCCTGCCAAGTGCTGGGACTAAAGGCATGCACCACCATGCCTATTGTAATTTTTTTAAGGCTTTAGATGCATCTATTGAAAGAATCATGTGGTTTCTGTCTTGAAAGCTATTTATGCAATGCTTTATGTTCATCTATTTCTAGTATGTTGAACTATTCCTATATCACTGGGATGAATCTACTCCATTGAAATGACTGAAACTTTTCATCTGTTTTTGAATTCAGTTTACAGGAGTTTTATTGACAATTTTTATATTTATGTTTATCTTGGATATTAATCCTTAATTTTCTTTCCTTGTGTCTGTCTTACTTCAGTATTACTGCAATTCAGGCTTTATGCAGTGAAACACATAGAATTCCCTCTTAAACATTTGTGAAATAACTGAAGAATCATTAGTTTTAGTTCTATAAACATTTGCCAAAATTCTGTAGTGAATCAATTCTGGCCTGATTTTCTTTGCTTTGTAGGCTTTTAATTACTCCTTCAATTGTGTTACATGTTGTAGTTTTATTCAGGTAATTTATTTCTTCTCAGTATAGTATTGGTATATCATATGAGTCAAGAAGTTCATCTATTTCTTCCATATTCTAGTTTTGAGTAATATGGATTTTTTAAATATGTCCTAATGAGTCTCCCATTTTTGGCATGTGTTTTAATATCTCATTTTTCATCTCTAATCTTGTTGACTACAGTCTCCTCTCCTTGTTATTTTCATCTGCTTGGCCAGGAGTTTATCAAACTAGTTTATTTTTTTTAAGAACCAATTCTTGATTTCATCAATTTTTAAATTGTTTTTCTCTTTATCATTAGGTAGAAAGTTTGTATGGATACATCATGTGTACTTCCATTCCTGTATGAGGATTAGTTTGTCTCCTCCTTTCTTGCTGCCTTCTGAAAAAGAAAAACAGATTCTCCAATGGGGACTGAGGCCAGCATAGTTAAATTGGATAAGCATTGTTAATTAAGAGATATTTTGATGGGTGTAGCCTCTCTTTTGGCCAAGACTAGTAAGTGCTTCTCATTGCAGTCCATAATCCTTGTCTCCATAGTATTCAAAATCAGTTCACTGTTCCAGTGATGGATTCCTTTCCACTTAGCAGATCTCTCAGCCAATCATAGAGCTATTGATTAACCAAATAGGCTAGGTGCCTCTATTGCACATAATTGATTTCTGCCCTGAACTTGTTTATTTCCATCTGGAAATCTTAGATTTGAATTATACTTGTTTTTTCAAAGACTTTAGGTAGACCATTAATGTATTTATTTGATATCTCTTTATTTTTTATAGTGTATGAATTTAAAGCAATGAATTTTCCTCTTAGAACTGCATTCTTTGTGTCCCATAGGTGTTGGTATGTTGTATTTTCATTCATATCCATTTATATGATTTTTTTAAATTTCTTTCTTGACTTAATCAACAGCCCATTTATTGATCAATAGTGTGTTGTTCAATATAAAGGAATTTGTGTATATTCTGCTATATGCCTTGTTGATTTCTAGCTTCATTGTGTTGTGGTCAAATATAACACAAGAAATTTTGTAAATTTTCCTGAATTTATGAAATCTTGGTGTATGTACTAATATGTAATCTAGTTTAGAGAAGTTATCTTGAGCTTCTGAGAATAATGTATATTCTGTTGAGTTTGGGTGGAATGTTCTGTAGATGTCTGTTGAGACCATTTGATCTATGGTATTCTTCAGCTCTATTATTTCACTACTTTTTGTTTATATATCTTTTATAATGACAAGAACATGTTATTAAAGATACCCACCATTATTGTGTTGAGATTTCTTTTTTTCTGACTTAATGTCTAGTAGACTTTGGTGTATAAAATTTGGTGCACCTGTGTTTGGTGCATATGTGTTTATGATGTTATTATCTTCTTATTGAATTGTTCTCATGATGAGTATGGAGTGGCCTTCTTTATCTCTTTTGAATACTTCTGGTTTAACTTCTATTTTGTCAGATATCAATATACCCATACTTGCTTGTTTCCTATTTCCATTTTGATTGGAATATCTTTTTTTTCCATCTTTTCACTGTACTGTAATGTGGGATTTTTGAAGACAGTAATTGGATGGATACCATTTTCTGATCCAGCAGTCCATTGATGTTAGAGTTATAATTGGAAGATATGAGTAAATCCCTGTCATATTAAAGACCATAGAGTTCCGTGTTTCTTGATCTTCATTTGTTTTCACATATTCCAGTTTTATTTATTATTTTCCCTCCTGTACCCTCTTGAATATGCCAATTCTTCTCTTAAATGTAATGTATTACACCCAGTATTAGTTGTAGGGCTGGCATAATGCTCATATATTCATTAAGTTAGCTTTTATCATGAAAAGTTTTTATTACACCTTCTGTTATGAGGGATAATTTCATTGGGTACAGTACTTTGGGTTGGCACCTGTGTTCTTTCAATATTTGAAATATTCCATTCCAAGCCCTTCAGACTTTTAGATTTTCCATTGAAAAATTGAATATAATTCGTATGGGCTTATCATTTTAAGTGGCAAGATTATTGTCTCCTGTGGCTTTTGGTACTCTCTTTTTGTTTTCTGTGTTTAGTGTTTTAAGTATAATTGCTTTTCTGTTTTTGTCAATGTGGTATTCTGTGTCCTTTCTGTACCTGGGCCTCTAAAATTTTATTGAAGATACTCTCTGCAACCTTGATATATAGTTCTACTCCTTCTTATATGCCTATTATTTGAATGCCCAGTCATTTTAAGATATCTCAAATTTCCCTGATATTCTGTTTGTATGTTTCTGGGATTTATTTATCATACTTTGGCCTCCTTATTCATTTTCTCTTTCTTATCCTCAAGCTTTAAAAGTATGCACTTCACATGATCTGTTCTGTTGGTGCGACTTTCACAGGAACATTTTAAATTAATTACTTTATTTTTGTTTTCCATTTGGTTTTCATTCAGTGTCTTCATTGAATTCCATGTTTATTTCTTGGTTTAACTTTCTCATTATCTCTTATAATTTATTCTTGAATTTGCTCATGTCCTCATTGATTTAATTCCACTGAGTCCCCTATTCCATTCAGCATTCTACTGACTTCTTTTGCTTTTGTTTTTCAAGGTAGGGTCTCACTCTAGCCCAGCCTGACCTGGAATTCATTATGCAGTTTCAGGCTGACCTCAATCTCCTGGAGATCCTCCTACCTCTGCTACCCAAGTGCTGTGACTAAAGACACGTTCCATCACACTCTGCCTATTGTGATTGTTTTGATTATTTTCCAATTATTACAGCTGTTTCTTGCATTCTTACTAAATTTTACATTTTAATCATTAATCTCTTAAGTCCTTTTTGTTGTTTTTCTTCTATTTCATGAAGCCATTTGTCCACTAATTTGTTTCGTTTAAGTAGTTTTTTTTAAAAAAATATTTTCTTTATTCATAAGGAAGGAGAGAGAGAATGAGATAGAGAGAGAACCAATGGATATTGATGTCATTATTTAGATTATTATTTATTAACATCATTATTTGCTTCATTTATCAAATTCTTCAGGTTTGGGTGTTGGGTGGTCTTTCACGTGTATTCATATATCCTTGTGACATATTTACACAGGATACTCAACATTCATTTTATATTTTTATAGTCCTATACCTCTTATATTCAGTTTTTGAAACAATATTACTTTTTTTAATTTCATATTTTATTTATTTGAGGGTGACAGACAGAGAAAGAGGTAGATAGAGAGGGAGAGAGAATGGGTGTTCCAGGGCCTTCAGCCACTGCAAATGAACTCCAGATGCATGCACCAACTTGTACATGTGGCTTATGTGGGTCATGGGAAATAAAACCTTGAACCAGGGTCCTTACGCTTCACAGGAAAGCACTTAACCACTAAGCCATTTCTCCAGCATGAAAGAATATTATTTTTTTTAAAAAAAATTGTATTTATTAGATATGGACATACTTAGTATGTAAGCAACACATGTTGGTACCATCCTTTCCTTTATCCCTGCCACTTTTCAAATGGGCCCTACTCATTGGAGATGAAGGTCATTACCATGGAGATTATAGGTCATGTATTGTGGGGGCAGCAGTCACTTACAGGGGAGAGGCAATGTCTCTGTGCATAATGTTGCAACATGTGGTTTTAACAATCTTTCTGCCCCTCTTCTGCAAAATTCCATGAGACATATCAGGTAAGGTTTAAGTCTGCTTCAATGATGGGATCACTAGGGGCCTCTGGATCTCTGGTTCATTAGGTGTTGAGTGTCCTCAGGGTCTATCTCCTTCATCATTGTGTTGATATCAGATTGACCAAGAAAGCTACACTCTTGCTTATTTCCCCAATTCCTCTGTGGTTTCAACTGAGTCCAGGTTGAGGTGCAATGAGTTCATTTATCTCCTCATGTCCTACTCCTATCAGAAGAAGAGAAGCAGATGATCCAATGAAGAGTGAAGTCCACACAGGTTAAGTGTGATAAGCATTATTAGTTTAGAGAGATTTTAATGAGTATAGTCCCTCTTATAGCCCAAGATTAGTGGGAGCTTGATATTGGAGGTCAAAGTAATTATCTGGACAGGATTCTGACTTGTTTCAGTTCCAGATATGGGCTCCTTTCCACTGAGTCAATCTGTTCACCAATGCTAGAGCATTTGGTTACCTAACATGGATGTGTGCCACCATTGCACTTGTGTGAGCATCATGTCAGGTTGTTTACTTCTGAGTAGCTTAGACCTCGATTCAGAGAGATGTTGTCCACATTCCTCCCGTAGCTCATGTAGCACCTTCCAGTACTGGATGTGCTAACTGTCTGGGGACATGCTCCTTTCTGGATTCTAGCCTTGTCTTTCCATATCCTGTGCTGACAGCATATGGTGTCTTCAGTAGTAGGGTCTTATCATTAACCTCTGGTGGGTAATCAAGTTCTCTGACAGAAGTCTGTGCGCCCCCTAATTTCCTGATGGTGGTTCAATCTTTAGTCTATCTTCTAGAATATAGGTTTCTGTGGTACCACTTTTCCTTAAATTTTTTGTTTATCCCCCCTCTCTCCTCCCCCAAGGCCTACCCTTCCTATTGTTCAGGCCTTGGGTGCATATCAGATATGTCACCAACTGGGGCTGATACAGGTTATGAACTGCAGAAGAGTGAGACCATGTGGTGATTGTCTTTCTGTGATTGTGTGAGTTAGCTGAGTATGATCTGTTCCATGTTCAACCACTTTTCTGAAAATTTCGTTGTGCCATTTTCTTTATTACTACTGAGTAGAATTCCATCATGTAGATATACCACATCTTGTTTATCCATTCGTCCAATGATGGGCACCTGGGTTGACTCCACTTCTTAGCTATTATGAAGTGAGCAAGTATCTCTGGACCAAGGTGTGGAACATTTAAGGTAAATGAACAGTAAGGGAATAATTGGGTCTGTTAGGAACTCTATATCTATCCTTTTCAGGAGTCTCCATATTAATTTACATAGTGGTTATACCAGCTTACATTATCACCAACAGTGAATGATGATTCCTATTTCTTCACATTCTCACCAACATTTGTGTTCATTTGATTTTTTTTTTTAATGGTTGCTATTCTTACTGGTGTAAGGTGTAATCTCATAGTTATTTTAATTTGCATTCCCCTGATGGTTAATGATGCTGGACATTTCCTTAAGTGTGTGTTTGCCATTTGTATTTCTTCCTCTGATAACTCCCTATTCAGTTCTCTGCCCCACTTCGTGAGTGGGTTATTTGTTTTTTATTGTTTATGTTTTTGTATTATTTATATATTCTAGATATTAAGGCTATGTCAGATGTATAGGCAGCAAAAATTATCTCCCATTCTGTCAGTAATTTATTGGCTCTGCTTATGGTATGCTTGTCTGTGCAAAAAAAAATTCACCTTCATGAGATACCATTGGTTGAATGATTGCTTGAAGTTCCTGAGCTGCTGGGGTTTTGTTATGAAATTCTTTTCCCATTCATATATCATGGAGAGTTCCTCCTATTTTTTTTTTCTTATAGTACTAGAAGAGTTTCAGGTCTTTGATCCATTTAGACATGATTTGTTTCATAGCAAGATATATGGGTTTTGTTTCATTTTTTTTGTGTATGGTTATCCAGTTTGTTCAGCCACATTTGTGGAAGATGCTGTCTTTTATACAGTCTATGTTATTGGGGCCTTTGTCAAAGATTAAGTAGTTGTACTTACTTGACCTAATGCCCAGGTCTTCAATACTGTTCTATTGGTATATATTCCTGTTTTTATGCCAATACCATGCTGTTTTCATTACAATAGCTTTATAATATGGTTTTAGATCAGGTCTGGTTATGCCTCCAGAGGTCTTTCATTTGGTAAGGATATCTTTGGATATCCGAGATATGCTTACATTCTGTATGAATTTTGAGATCATGTTTCTATCTCTGTGGAGAATGATGCTGGGATTTTTATTAGTATTGCAATAAATCTGTATATATATATATGTGTGTGTGTGTGTGTGTGTGTGTGTGTGTGTGTGTGTGTGTGTGTTGAGAATGGGCACACCTGTATTTTTCTTGATCTCAATGAGACCTCCTTCTGATGGGGTTATCTTTATATGTAATGTCTTGTTTCTGTCTTGCTACTTGGAGAAGTCACTCCTTGTGTATGTTGTTTAGAGTCTTAATAATAATATGTCTTTGAGAGTTTCTCCTTTGCTTCAATCTGTTTGAAATCCTGTTGGCTTTTTGTATTTTGATGGGATGATCCTTTAAGAGGATGGGAAAGTTTTCTTCAGTATTTTTTTTTTTAATTTTTATTAACATTTTCCATGATTATAAAATATATCCCATGGTAATTCCCTCCCTCCCCACCCCCACACTTTCCAGTTTGAAATTCCATTCTCCATCATATTACCTCCCCATTACAATCATTGTAATTACATATATACAATATCAACCTATTAAGTATCCTCCTCCCTTCCTTTCTCCACCCTTTATGTCTCCTTTTCAACTTACTGGCCTCTGCTACTAAGTATTTTCATTCTCACACAGAAGCCCAGTCATCTGTAGCTAGGATCCCCATATGAGGGAGAACATGTGGCGCTTGGCTTTCTGGGCCTGGGTTACCTGACTTAGTATAATACTTTCCAGGTCCATCCATTTTTCTGCAAATTTCATAACTTCATTTTTCTTTACCGCTGAGTAGAACTCCATTGTATAAATGTACCACATCTTCATTATCCACTCATCTGTTGAGGGACATCTAGGCTGGTTCCATTTCCCAGCTATTATAAATTGAGCAGCAATAAACAAGGTTGAGCATGTACTTCTAAGGAAATGAGATGAGTCCTTTGGATATATGTCTAGGAGTGCTATAGCTGGGTCATATGGTAGATCAATCTCTAGCTGCTTTAGGAACCTCCACACTGTTTTCCACAATGGCTGGACCAGATTGCATTCCCACCAGCAGTGCAGAAGGGTTCCTTTTTTTCCACATCCCCGCCAACATTTATGATCATTTGTTTTCATGATGGTGGCCAATCTGACAGGAGTGAGATGGAATCTCAATGTAGTTTTAATCGGCGTTTCCCTGATGACTAGTGACGTAGAACATTTTTTTAGGTGCTTATATGCCATTCGTATTTCTTCCTTTGAGAACTCTCTATTTAGCTCCTTAGCCCATTTTTTGATTGGCTTGTTTGATTCCTTATTAGTTAACTTTTTGAGTTCCTTGTATATCGTAGATATTAATCCTCTATCAGATATATAGCTGGCGAAGATTTTTTCCCATTCTGTAGGTTGCCTCTTTGCTTTTTTCACTGTGTCCTTTGCGGTGCAAAATCTTTGTAATTTCATTAGGTCCCAGTGGTTAATCTGTGGTTTTATTGCCTGAGCAATTGGGGTTGTATTCAGAAAGTCTTTGCCAAGACCAATATGTTGAAGGGTTTCCCCTACTTTTTCCTCTAGCAGTTTCAAAGTTTCCGGTCTGATGTTAAGGTCTTTAATCCATTTGGACTTAATTCTTGTGCATGGCGAGAGAGAAGAATCTATTTTCATCCTTCTGCAGATATTTATCCAGTTTTCAAAACACCATTTGCTGAAGAGGCTGCCTCTTCTCCAATGAGTATTTTTGGCATTTTTATCGAATATCAGGTGGCTATAGCTACTTGGGCTTACATCTGGGACCTCTATTCTGTTCCACTGATCTACATGTCTGTTTTTGTGCCAGTACCATGCTGTTTTTGTTACTATGGCTCTGTAGTATAGGTTAAAATCAGGTATGGTGATACCACCAGCCTCTTTTTTGTTGCTCAGTATTATTTTAGATATTCGAGGTTTTTTATGATTCCAAATGAATTTTTGGATTGTTTTTTCTATTTCCATGAAGAAAGCCTTTGGAATTTTGATAGGGATTGCATTAAATGTGTAGATTGCTTTAGGTAAGATTGCCATTTTCACGATATTGATTCTTCCAAGCCAGGAACAAGGGATGTTTCTCCACTTTCTAGTGTCTTCTGCAATTTCTCGCTTGAGTGGTTTAAAGTTCTCATTGTATAGATTCTTTACTTCCTTGGTTAGGTTTATTCCAAGGTATTTTATTTTTTTTGATGCAATTGTGAATGGGAGGGATTCTCTGATTTCATCCTCTGTGTGTTTGTTGTTAGCATATACAAAGGCTACTGATTTCTGTGTATTTATTTTGTATCCTGCTACATTGCTGTAGGTTTTGATCAGCTCTAAGAGCTTGCTAGTAGAGTCTTTAGGGTCCTTTATGTATAGAATCATGTCATCTGCAAATAATGATAACTTGATTTCTTCCTTTCCAATTTGTATCCATTTATGTGTGTCTCTTGCCTTATTGCTATGGCTAAGACTTCCAAAACTATATTAAATAGAAGTGGAGACAGTGGACACCCTTGTCTTGTTCCTGATTTTAGTGGAAAAGCTTCCAGTTTTTCCCCATTTAGTAATATGTTGGCTGTAGGCTTGTCATAAATAGCCTTTATTATATTGAGATATGTTCCTTCTATTCCCAGTCTCTGTAGGACTTTTATCATGAAGGGATGTTGGATTTTGTCAAATGCTTTCTCTGCATCTAATGAGATGATCATGTGATTTTTGTCCTTCAACCCATTTATGTAATGTATTACATTTATAGATTTGCGTATGTTGAACCATCCCTGCATCTCTGGGATAAAGCCTACTTGGTCAGGGTGAATGATCTTTTTGATATACTCTTGTATTCTGTTTGCCAATATTTTGTTGAGAATTTTTGCATCTATGTTCATGAGGGAGATTGGTCTGTAATTTTCTTTTTTTGTTCTATCTTTGCCTGGTTTTGGTATCAGGGTGATGCTGGCCTCATAGAAGGAGTTTGGTAGGATTCCTTCTTTTTCTATTTCCTGGAAAAGCTTAAGAAGCAATGGTGTTAGCTCTTCCTTAAAAGTCTGGTAAAATTCAGCAGTGAATCCATCTGGGCCTGGGCTTTTTTTAGTTGGGAGATTATTGATAAATGCTCGGATCTCCATGTTTGTTATAGGTCTATTTAAGTGATTAATCTCATTTTGACTTAATTTAGGTAGGTCATATAGATCAAGGAAATCATCCATTTCTTTCAGATTTTCATACTTTGTGGAGTATATGCTTTTATAGTATGTCCCTATAATTTTTTGAATTTCTCTGGCATCTGTTGTGATGTTACCTTGTTCATCTCTGATTTTATTAATTTGTGTCTCTTCTCTCTTTCTTTTGGTCAGATTTGCTAAGGGTTTATCAATCTTGTTTATCCTTTCAAAGAACCAACTCTTTGTTTCATTAATTCTTTGGATTGTTCTTTTTGTTTCTATTTCATTAATTTCTGCCCTAATCTTTATTATTTCTTCCCGTCTACTACTTTTTGGTTTGCCTTGTTCTTCTTTTTCCAAGGCTTTAAGGCGAAGCATTAGGTCGTTTACTTGCGACCTTTCTAATTTCTTAATATAGGCACTTAAGGCTATAAATTTACCTCTTAGAACTGCCTTCATTGTGTCCCAGAGATTTTGGTAGGTTGTGTTCTCATTATCATTTGACTCTATAAATTTTTTGATTTCCTTTTTGATTTTTTCATTGACCCATTCATCATTTAGTAGTGTATTGTTTAGTTTCCATGATTTTGTGTATGCTCTATAGCCTTTCTTGCTACTGATTTGTAGTTTAATTCCATTGTGGTCAGATAGAATGCAAGGAATTATTTCAATTTTCCTGAATTTGTTAAGATTTGCTTTGTGTCCTAATATATGGTCTATTTTAGAGAATGTTCCATGTGCTGCTGAAAAGAATGTATATTCTGCAGCCTTTGGATGAAATGTCCTGTATATATCTGTTAGGTCCATTCCTTCTATGACCTCATTTAGTCCAGATGCCTCTCTGTTTATTCTTTCCCTGGATGACCTGTCAATTGATGAGAGTGGGGTGTTAAAGTCACCCACCACCACTGTGTTTGGTGTTATCTGTGACCTTAGTTCTAATAGTGTTTGTTTGACGAAATTGGGAGCCCCCATGTTAGGTGCATATATGTTTAGGATTGTAATGTCCTCCTGTTGGAGTGTGCCCTTAATCAATATAAAGTGACCTTCCTTATCTTTTTTGACTAACTTCGGACTAAAGTCCACCCTGTCTGATATTAGGATAGCAACCCCTGCTTGTTTTCTAGGCCCATTTGCTTGAAACACCTTCTTCCAACCTTTCACCCTAAGATAATGTCTATCCTTTGTAGAAAGGTGAGTTTCTTGGAGACAACAAATTGTAGGATCCTGCTTTTTAACCCAGTCTGCAAATCTATGTCTTTTCGTTGGGGCATTGAGACCGTTGATATTAAGAGATATTATAGAAAGGTGTGTATTTATGTTTGCCATTTGTGTGTGTGTGTGTGTGTGTGTGTGTGTGTGTGTGTGTGTGTGTGTGTGTGTTACTTGTTCTACCTGTGCTCTCTTCTGTTAACTGGTATTTGAGTATAGCTGGTTTTTTCTAGGTTCCTTATATGTGTGCTTTTCCTTTTGTTCAGCATGGAGGATTCTATCAAGTATTTTCTGTAGAGCTGGTTTTGTCTTCAGATACTCCTCTAACCTGCTTTTGTCATGGAATGTCTTTATTTCTCCATCTATTTGGATGGATAACTTTGCAGGATAAAGTAACCTTGGTTGACAGTTGTTATCTTTCAGAACTTGGAATATATCACTCCAAGCCCTTCTGGCTTTAAAAGTTTGTGTTGAATAATCTGCTGTAATCCTGATGGGCTTGCTTTTGTAGGTAACTTGATTTTTCTCTCTAACTGCTTTCAATATTTTTTCTTTGGTTTGTGTGTTTGGAAGTTTGAGTATAATGTGGCGAGGTGAGTTTTTCTGGGTTTTGTCTGGCTGGGGTTCTAAAGGCTTCCTGTATCTGTATTGGCACCTCTTTCCCAATTTGGGGAAAATTTTCCTCTATGATTTTGTTGAAGATGCCTACTATGCCTCTGGAGTGGAGTTCTTCTCCTTCTACTATGCCCTGAATTCTTATATTGGATCTTTTCATAGTGTCCCGAATATCTTGAAATTCCCACTCATACTTTTCTATAAGTTTGTCTTTCTCTTTGTTGGACTGCATTAGGTCTGCCACCTGATCTTCTAGCTTAGATATTCTGTCCTCTCCCTCATCCATCCTACTGGTGAGATTTTCTACAGAGTTTTTTATTTCATTAACTGTGTTCTTCATTGCTAGTAATTCTGACTGGTTTTTCTTTATTATTTCTATTTCTCTATTTATGTCTTGTATTGCCTTCTTTATTTCATTAAATTGGTGTCCTGCCTCTTCTTTGATTCCTTTGATTTCCTCTTTGATTTCCTCTTTGATTTCTTCTTTGAATGTTTTCATGTGTTCTTTGACCTCTTTGAACATATTTATAATTATTCTTTTGAACTCTTTCTCAGGCATTTCCTCTAACTCTTTCTCACTGGAGGACATTTCTGATGCATTAATACTTTTAGGTGGATTTATACCGTCTTGCTTTTTAGTGTTTCTTGTGTTATAATGTATATATTTTTGCATCTTGGATTAAGTTAATGCTTGGATTTTCTAGCTAGCTGTGTATTCTTAGCTGTATCAATTGATTTGATGTAATATATTTTCAGGGTAGGACCTTAAGGTATTAGGTGTGGCTCTTAAGACTCTCAGAGTATCTACAAAGATGTTCTTAGGGGTTAAGTTTCCCTGCTATAGGAGTATTCAAGCCGGCTGAGTGGAATAAAATACTGGTAGATTCTAAAATTTAACTAAACACTGTAGACATTCAATCAGAAACAGCCCCGAGTATGTATGCAAGAGTAGTTATTATAATGACCAGATCCTCTATCAATAAAGAGGTTTAGATTTCTGGTCTGTTGAGGTATCCAAGTCAGCTTGTGACCAAGTGAGACCCTTCCCTGGTGCAATCCCAGTTACCTTGGGTGATTGTGGTCTCAGTCAAGTTGCTGCCTGGGTCATCGGGCTGCTGTTCTGATTTCTGGAGCTGGGCACTTGCTTTTCCTACGGGGCAAACTGAGCCACTGCTGCCGCCTGTGCTGCTGTTGTAGCTGCCACCCCCGGAGCCACCACCGCTGCTGAAGCTGCTGTTGCCGTGTCCACCGCCGCTGCTCACCCCGAAGCCGCTGCTGTGGGATCTGCCACCGCTGCCGCTCCTGGGTCCGCTGCTGCTGGGGCCACTGGTACCGGTGCTGGAGCCGCTGAAGTTGCTGCCGAATTCTGCTCCTGCTTGGGTCCTGCCGTTAGCCCAAGTTGGCGTGGCCGGTCCTGGGCCGCTGCTGTGTTCGCTGGAGCTGGGTTCAGGCGACAGCGGGGGAGGGGAGGGAGCCGCGGCTGCTCTGGTTGTATCGCTTCTCCACGTGTGCTTTTACCTCGCGGTCTGCTCCTCCCTCCGTTGCTCGCTGCCGTTCCCCCCTCACGTTTCCCAAGTTGTGGAGAGCGTGGTGTGAGGGGAAAATCCCGCACCTGGCTTGTCCTGCGGCTCGAGCCGAGAGTCTGGCGGCTTCTGCCGCTCCGCGGCTGCGGCGGGTGGCCGAGCCGTCCCGGAGCCGCTGTTCCCGCCTGTGCAGTCTCTGGATGCTCTATAACTCTTCCACTTCTCCGCTGCCGCCTCAATTTCCTATACACCTCACTTTTTAGTAAAAGTGTGTATTTTGCTGAGTTTTTTTGGTCTTTTTCACCCCTAGGCTGCTTTGGCGTGGTACCTACGCCGCCATCTTAACCGGAAGTTTCTTCTTCAGTATTTTTGTTGAGTAAGTTCTCCATGCTGTTGGTCTGAATTTCTTCCCCTTCTGATATATCCATGATCTTAATGTTGGGACATTTAAGGATATCCTATGTTTCACTCCTATTCTGTTCACAACTTTTTTTTAACTTATTCATGTTTTTGTCTTTCAGTTCTGATGTGCTGGTCCTCCACATGACTGCCTTTGTTATTGAGGATTTCTAGAGATGTTTGGACTTGTTCAGTTTGGTTTGTATTTTCTATTATCTTTTTCTGTAAAGTATCCATCCCTTTACTGATTCCCTTTTAAGGACTTACTAAAACTTTTTCTTTGAATAATGCTTCTTTGATTTTATCCTTGCATTTATGTATGTCTTCATTGAGCTTAGCTTATTATTTATATCCTCTGGTTTTTTTTTGGCTCAACTTCAGATCAGTAAACTCTCTTTTGAAATCTGCATTTTGTTTGTTTGTTTATTTTTTTGTTTCTATTAGGTCCAATTTTGTAACTACAGCTATGTGGATTTCACTCACAAAATTGTTGGACTTTTGTTGATTTTCTACAAGTTCTGCATCTTGCTTGGTCGGGGTCATGTATCCTGTGTTTTCATTTTGGGCTTCTACTCCTGTTGTCTCTTGTATGTTTTGATTAGAGACTTCTATTGTGGGACTCGGTAACCATGTTGTGATTCCTTCCATTTGATATTTTGTGTTGTTTCTTTTGCACTCTGGTCTGCCTATAAAGTGTGAGAATCTTACTTAATTCAGGATGAAGCTGTTGTTTACTTGTGTAGTGTCTTCACTGATTGTTCCCTTTTATGTTTGACTAGAATAGGCTGTAGATGGCTTTGTATTCAGGGATGTGAGATTTTGAAGGACTAAGTGAACCAGCCACCCTGGGTTGGTGCTTACTAAAAGCAATGAGATTGGGGGGTGGTACAGAGACCTGTTTACTAGATGGGAGGAGTTGGTACCGTCCTGGTGTTAGGAAGAGAAATAAGGAAAAAGATGGTGCAGTTCTGGTGGGGTGGGGAGGATTCATGACGTGGTGTTGGGGGAGCAGGAAGGGAAGGAATCAGGAAGGAGATGGCAAAATCCCAGTGGTGGGGGTGGGAGTCAGGAAGGGGACAGCATGGTGAGGGGAGGAGCCCTACTTTGTTTTTATTTGGAGAGTGCTATTTAGAAATTATGATTAGGGTGATAGGTTTATTAATTTCTCATGGAGCATCTGATCATAAAATTTATTTGCAGGTACATTTGCTATGTATATTAATAAAATATATATACATACCGATATTTCATATTTAACTATGTATGAGTTTATATTATGTATATCAATTGACAAAACAGAATTCATCCCATCTTCTGTGATTAGGTATAACTTCTTCCATGTTGAGAAACCTGGCTGTCATGATCATTAGGATTCTACAGCAATAACTTTTTGATACAATTAAAGTAATTTATGTGTAGATAACACCCAATTCGGTAGGAAACAAATTTAAACAACAATATTTGTGTTCAGTTCTTTGTTTTGGTCTTAGAGTATCAAGGTAAATTGTTTCAGTGTTACTTCATTTATTTGATTCTCCATCTTCCTCACCAAAGTAATTAAATATATATTCATTATGGTTAAGTTTATTTGAAGCAGTTTAAATTCCATTTCAGTTACTGTGATGTGTTTTAATTTAGCAAGATTTACTCTTTAATGGGCACCCATACATGGAATTTAACAAATGCATTGAGCCACATTTATAAAATTTACAATGCCTTAACAGAACTGTTTTACCATTCAAACATTTCTCACACACAGCATTTTTATATGCATTCTTTCTTTTCTGCAATACCTCTTAGATAGTAGTCTTTTCTATACCTGTATATTTTCTCTCTTCTAGAAGCAAATATAATCATATAACATGCAGACATTTTGTCAAATTTACTTATCACAAGGTATTCAAGATTAATCAACATCATTACATAAATATACAGTTCATTTTTAATTCTGAAGCATTGTATTGTGATTTACCTCTTCATATATGTAAGAACATCTGCCTTTTATTTTTATGTCTATTGTTAATGAGAAGAATTTTGCTATGAACATTAGCATTAGATGTTTTGTGATGCCATATCTACTAAACATATAGAATAAATACATTTAAAACTTTTGACAGGGCTGGAGAGATGGCTTAGCAATTAATGAGCTTGCCTGCAAAGCCTAAGGACCCAGGTTTGATTCCCCAGCTCCCAAGTAATCCAGAAGCCCAAGGTAACACATGCATCTGGAGTTTGTTTGCAGTGGCTGGAAGCCCTAGCATGCTGATTCTCTCTGTACCTGCCTTACTCTCTGTCTGTCTTTCTTATTCTGAGACTGTACAAATATTTTCCCAAGTAGTTATACCACTTTGTATGCCCCCCACAAAAAACAAGTTCCAGCCAATTATGTCCTCAATTGTATTATGATTTTTAGTCTATTTACCCTAATTAATTGATAGTATATCTCAATGGAGATGCAGACCATATTGCTTAAGTGTTACCCATATATATACTTTAACAAAGTCCCCACTTATATATTATTCACCTTGAAGGAACTACTTTACAAAATGGGTAGTTATATGAAGTTTTTAATTTTATTAACAAATATTAATTGTATATATAAATTTGTTTCATCATTATACTTCTTTCCATACATATAGCTTGCAAAGTCAATATGCATTTTTTTCTTTAGTAGATATGCATATACTCAGTGTGTAAACAGCTTATATTCATACCATTCTTAGTCCCCTCTCTGTCCTCCCCCCTCTGAAGGGACCCGCCTCATTGGGGTTACCAGTTATCCCTATGCGGATTGTGGTTCATGGTAAACCTGGTATCAGCACATGGGTGAAGAAGATAGACACAAAGGCCACTCAACTCCTACCAAACCAGAGATCCAAATTCAATGTATTTTATATATTCTCTACAAGTCGTTTTAAAATATAAACATGCACATAGCATGCAATATAAGAGAAGTTCACATACTTTACACACAAGTACATTGTGAAATATGATTTGAAAATATATTACAAGTAGATATCACTTCCTTTGTTTTAATTCTTTTTTTTGTTTTAATTCTAATGATATACAAATTATGGCTTTTTTAATGAAATGAGCTTTTTTAAAAATTTTATTTATTTATTTATTTCTTTGAGAGCGACAGACACAGAGAGAAAGACAGATAGAGGGAGAGAGAGAATGGGCGTGCCAGGGCTTCCAGCCTCTGCAAACGAACTCCAGACACATGCGCCCCCTTGTGCATTTGGCTAACGTGGGACCTGGGGAACCGAGCCTTGAACCGGGGTCCTTAGGCTTCACAGGCAAGCGCTTAAATGCTAAGCCATCTCTCCAGCCCTGAAATGAGCTTTTATTATCATGTCTACAGCATTTTTACTGAAACCTTATTATGAAAATTTTCTCCTGTTTTCTTTTTCTTTGAAAATTATAATTTATTGTTTTATATTAATTTTGGTGACATAGTTTGAGTGGCCTTAAAGTAAAATATGTCCTATATATTCAGCTTTATTATGCATATGGATACCCAATTAATGTTTCTAGCACTATTCATCGAATTTTTAAAAATTATTGATTTACATATTTATAATCAGAGAGGGACAGAGAGAAGAGAGACAGAGAGAATGTATAATCCAAAGCCTCTAACCCCTGTGTCTGGCTTTACATGAGTACTGGGGAATTGAACCTGGATCATTAGGCTTTGAATGCAAGTGCCTTGACCATTGAGAAATCTCTGTACCTCTTACTGAAAATTTAATTTTATTCCCTTTACACAAAAATAAATTGACTAATCATCTCCATCAACTTGTACAATCTATGTATGTTTTAATTGTTTTCTATCTAAATTCTTTTTCCAATGACAATATTGTGACTATAGAAAAGATAGAAGTTGAATCAATTGTTTTATAATAAGTAATCAGTCTTTCTAAAAAGATTTCAAACTCAAGCTTTTGATAGTCACAATGAATGTGGGATGGTGGCAGGTATTTTGATTAGGATTCCATTCACTTTACCAAGCATACAGAAATGACATTTAAGTGTTATTGGCTCTTCCATTCATGTGTCCATATTACCTACCCAATAATTTGTGTCATGATTGAATTTTAAAATTAGTGTCTAGAAGTCTCCAGTATACAGGTTCTGTACACATTTTGCTACCTTTATGCCCAAACAATTTTTGTATAATTAATAGTATTGTTTTCAAATAGATTACAAGTATATAGAAATATAAATGATTTATAGGTATATTGATGTGACTTTTTATAAACTTTCTGAGTTTACTTGGTAAATTCTAGGAAATTTTTGTGGATTTGTTGGAATGTTCAATATAGACAATAATTACATGTGAATGTAAATATTTTCCTAACTTCCTATAGGTACGTCTTTCTTAGTATTTTGGTGAAACTATTTCTGCTATACTTATTTTAATTATAGATATTTGTGGGGTAGAATGTGATCACTAGATATACGTATACAAATGCTTAATAGTCACACAGTGCAGTTAAAATTTGCATCTCAAATATTTCTTTAAATTAAGATAATTGGGGATTGGAGAGATGGCTTAGTGGTTAAGCGCTTGCCCATGAGGCCTAAGGACCCCGGTTCAAGGCTCAATTCCCCAGTATCCACATAAGCCTGATGCACAAGGGGGCACATGTGTCTAGAGTTCATTTGTAGTTGCTGGAGGCCCTGACGTGCCCATTCTCTCTCTCTCTCTCTGCCTCTTTCTCTCACTGTCTGTCTGCCCTCTCAAATAAATAAATACAAATAAATAAATAAATAAGGAAATTAAGATAATTGTAAAATGTTCTATATTATATATATGTATAACATAAAGCTCTAAACACAAAGTTATCAATGCTTCATCTTCTAACCATAACTTTGGGTTTAGAGCATTCAAGTTCCTGTGTACAACTTGTCATAAAATACATAAACCATTATTGTAAACTATAGTTTACTATGGAAAGCCAGCCATGACCTGCTTTAAGTTACTCCTTATTGTATGACTGCCCTTTTCCATTTTTGTATAGTAGTAGTTAACTGCATTTTGAGTACAAACACAAAGGCAAAATGATTTTAAATCTTCTTTGTGATCTGAGATTTTACCTGCAATGCACTGACCATAAGGCAAGGACTGATAAAGGATTTATGTATGCAAATAAAATAAACCATTCCTGATGTAAGAACAATTAATTGGTAACATATGGGCACATTAATACATGAAAACCATATCAGAGCAAGTAGGACCAAAATGGTATCCTATGAAAAGGTAACTAACATTACAGTGGCATTGATCCCATCAACTTGTCATCTATCTGTCTACTTGTTGAATTACCTGTCTGGTGTATGTTAAGGGAAATATATAGGGAGAAATCCTTATAGGCTTCAGGGTTTCAGCTCCACTCAGTTTCCACTGCTTGTGGTCGACTCAGATTGGAATTGATATCATTCCATCCACCTATAACTAGTCCTGGGTACCCAGTTCTACATCTGGCTAAGATGAATAGGCTTGACTTGCAACATGTGGTTTAGCTGTACAATTCTCTAGTAGCTGGACATCTACACTATTTAGTATCTTATCTCTACTGTCTCTACTTCCAGTAAGGTTTCTTTGTACTCACTAGTTGTGGTGCTTTGAATCAGATGTCCTATGTAAACTTATGTAATCATAATACTTGGTGCCCAGCTGATGATAATTTGTGAGGTGGAGCATTGTGAAAGAAGGTGTGTTGTTAGCGGTGGGCTGAGGTAAATAGCCATCTCCTCTTGCTACAATAGGACTCAGTCTCCTGGTGCTGTTTTCCACCTGTTTTGGTAGAGGATATATCCAGCTTCTGCCCACATCATGCTTTCACATACCATCATGAACTTTTCCTTCAAGATTGTAAGTCAAAATATAAACTTTCCTTCCATCAGCTCACTCTTCTTATTATTTTAGTTTTTATGAGAGAGAGAGAATGAGAGCAGGAGTGAGTGAGAGAGAGAATTGATGTGTAAGGGCCTCAAGCCATTGCAGTCCAACTCCAGATATATGTTCCACCTTGTATGCATGTGCAAACGTTTGCACTTGTATGGCCTTGTGCATCTGGCTTACATGGGATCTGGAGAATTGAACATGGGTCATTAGGCTTTGCAGGCAAATGCCTTAACCACTAAGCTGTCTCTACAGCCCTATCAGCTGCTTTTGATCATTTGCTTTGTCTCAGCTATCAAGCTTTTAAATACTTTAGTAGCCATTTGTCTGTGCGTGAGTGTGTGTGTGTGTGTGTGTGTGTGTGTGTGTGTGTGTATGCATTATGGGTAATATGGGATCTAAGAGTTAATATTAGCAAGTCAGACTGGAATAAAATAAAATTTGATTTCAATGTCCATCTATCAAGATAAATATGATATGATAAATTGCAGCTAATGAAATCCATATAACTTGTGAATTAATTATTTTAAATAAATTTTTGCATTGTGGAAGGACATGAATGTTTCATTTATGTTTCTGGATTAGCCTTCTTCCAACATCACCCTACTGTACTGTGGAACTCTAGAATTGATTCCTCCACTCAAACTGAGTTTTTGTAGATAATTTCAAATCATTTGCTATCCATTCTTCTTTACCCGTACTGTCTCTTGTCATCAGTACTTTATTTTCAGATTGATATATCATTCACATATGACTGAGAACATGTGAAACTTGTTTTTCTATGCCTGAAATATTTCAATTAGCATAATATTCTCTACATATATTATTTAGTAACCTTTCAACCACTAAATGAATATAAAAAGTTAATTCCATATCTCCAAGATCGTGAAAAAAAAATATATATATATATATATACTAAGTGGCATCTTTTTTCACTGGATATATGTCTAAATATGGTTATCTGGGTCACATGATAGTCATTTTCATTTTTTGAGGGATGTTGTATTAGTGACTATAGCAGATGTACTGATTAAGATTTCTACTGTCACATGAATCTCATTCCTACTCACAAGGTTACCTTTTATCCACATCCCTACCAGCATTTGGTATTATTAATATTTGTGAAAATATTCATTTTGGGTGAGTATCTAACTCCTTGTATTGTTTATATTTCTGAAATAAGAGTACAATGGTCTGGGTTCCCACCTTAGCAATTTAGCTTGTGCTTTTTGGATTGTAAAGATACTTATATGTGCAGCAGGTTAAAAGTTTGCTTTTTTTCTTAGCATTTGGATGTCGTTTTGAAATTCCTTTTAAAAGATTTTGAGTTTACACTGTATCTTAAGAGATAATCTTGTATTTTTCTCTTTTTTTGTTTATTAATCTGATAAAAGTTATTCATTGACTTTCAAATGTTGAAATTAGTTCCCAAGTGTTACATGGTTCCTCATTCTAATGCTTCATCTACTTTATATATTGTTGGATTCAGTATACTAATATTTGGTTGTGGATGATATTATATATTAATGGAAAATATTGATCAGTTTTTTCTGTTCATGTAATATCTTCTGCTATTACTGGGAACTATATGATGCTGATCTAATACAACAAGTTTTTTTAGAATATTTGTAATTTTTATTATTTAATTTATTTACTAGAGAGAGAAAAATAGAGAGAAAAATAATGGGAATGCAAGGGCCTCCAGCCTCTGCAAACACACTCCAGACACATGTACCATCTTGGGTAACTGGCTTACCTGGGTACTGGGAAATCAAACCTGGGTCTTTAGGCTTCCCAGGTAAGTGTCTAAACCAGTAAACCTTCTCTCCAGCCCATAACAAATTTTGAATATCCTCATTTCCTTTTCTTTGTGCTACATCTATTTTTTTCCTCTCCCCCTTAACTTACTCTTCATTTCTTTCCTGAATGTCATTGTTGAATACTTGCTTGACATACTTTGCCATTGAAAGTACAGGGCCTAAAGCATTCTTTTGTAAAAAGATTTAAACAATAGTTAATTCCTTTAGTATTATTCAGTCTGTGGTGAACACACACTAAATGTTTTATGGTTAAGGGGGAAATTTCCTCTTCCAATTATGACATTTCTTTATTTTTTTCTTTACCTTTCTGTCTACCTAAAGATTTATCAGTTTTATGAAGTTTTGCTAAGTGCTACATTTGGTTTCTTTGATTTTCGATACTCTTTCTTCCCTAATTTCACTGATTTTTAAAGTTTGCTTTATTTTCATTACTTTCTTTTCTGCCTTTTTTGATAAAATCCACCTTTTCCATCTGTTGTTATTTACAGTGGATGTTTATGTGTCTGGTTTTATTAATTTAGTTTTTTTTTCTATTTTAAATACTTTATTTAATTTATTTGTTTATTAGAAGAGAGAAATACAGATAGAGAGAGAAAATGGGCATGCCAGGGCACCTAACCTTAGCAAATTAACTCCAGATGCATATGCTACCTTGTGCATCTAGCTTACATAGGTACTGGGAAATCAAACCTGTGACCTTAGGCTTCACAGACAAGTGCTTTAACTGGTATGCCATCTCTTCAGCCCAAATCAGGTTTTTCTAATGTAATCATTCAATTTTTTAAAATATTTCTATGCATTGCTTGGCCTGTGCTTAATATATTAATTTTTTATTTTAAATTAATTCACTTTAAAATATTTACTTAGTTTATATTGCTGACAAACTTTTCTCTACTTGGATTTGAAGTCCACTACTCAGGACAAATTCATGCCTAGAAAGTTACGTGTTATGTGTGGCTTCTACTACTACTGTTTGACTAAAATGCATGTGTTGTGCCAATCCAGTTTCCCTCTAAATACTCATATTTATGCTCATGTAATAGTGCTGTTCTCACTTTTGTTCCAAAAAGCTCATCTCAAATGTTGGTGAATACTAGGGAGACTTAAAACTTATCAAACTGTAGAAAAGTCACAATTCTCAGCATTAAATGATATTTTTCTGCCTTACCAGCTAAGGCTTAGGAATCATTGCAGAAGAGGTAATATAAAGAATGTAAGAGCCAGGGAAAGGAGAGAAGTACTTTGGAACATTATATTCTGGACATGTGGTGGCCATTTCATTTGATGAACTCACTGTAGCTGTTGTTACCTGTACAACATTGGGCCCACAGATGATGAAGAATGTCCAAAGACATCAAAATAGTAGAAAGATTTGTTAGAGGGAGGAAGAGGTTCAATTGAAGGAGTATGGAAGAGGGGAGAGAGTGGTGAAAGAAAAAAATGATCACAATTCTTTACATACACACATAAAACTATCAATAAAAATTAAAACTAATTTTTTTAAGTTTTTTGAGACGTTTATCCTAATATTTTACTACAGAAAAAATGTTTTCTAACATTTAAATAGAGCCCAAATTTTTATTTCATATTTTGTGCTTAAGTATCATTTATATTGGTTCACAGTATTTAAGTCGTATATATGATTCTATCAATTTCTATAGTAGGAGAACTACACTTTCAACTCTTTGTGGATTTTTCTTTTAGATATTAATGGGAGATTTGACTCATGGTGCTTTGACTTTCCTCAACTAGGTGACCATAAATTTAGTATCATTGCTGTCACAATTGGCCCTTTATAAAATTGTAAAGTTCTTGTGTCTTTATTTGTCTTGTAGTTATTATTCCAATGTCTACTTCATATTTTATCAATATCAGTATTTCTATCTTAATTTGGTTAATGCTTATAAGCATATGTTTATTATTTTAATTTTAACAATTTTATATCATTATAATGTAAATTCAGTCTAGATGGCACATTGTTGACTTGTGTTTTGTATTTAATGTGACAATTTATGTCTTTTAACTGATATGCTCACATCAGTCATATTTGTTATTATTGAAATTATTTAATGTTATTTCATCAATTTAGGATTATTCTATGTTTTCTTCTACTCATTTTGTGTTCTCTCTCCTGTAAGACTTCCCTTTGGATAACTGAGCATTTCATATGTCTATTGATGAATTATTTATGAAATTTTCAATAAACTTTAATTATGAATAAAATATAGTTCATCCAAGATCTATCTGTAAATAATATTTTCCCACCTCCTTTGTGTAAACATGAACATAAATGAATTTCAAATATTTCAAATATTCCTTCCTATTACTGATATTTTATTTTCATATAATATAATAATGCAAAGTGATAACCAAAATATTGTACAACTGTTTTTACCTTAATGAATTATAGCTTTAAGGACCAAAATTAGGAAAAATTATCTACTTGTTACTTCATTCAAGTACTTTTTTGTCTTAATGGATTTTATTTATTTTCTTGTGTGAAAATGGCAATACTACCAAAATCAATAAACAGATTGAATAGAATACTAATAAAATATCCCAGCATCATTCTTCACAGAGATAGAAAAAATGATCTAAAATTCATATGGAATAGCAGCATTCCTTGAATATCTAAGCATATACTCAGCAAAATTAATACCTCTGGAGGTTTCACCGTAGCAGATCTAAAGCTATATTACAAAGTCATAGTAGCAAAAATGGAATGGTACTGGCATAACAAAGGAATATAGACCAATGGAACATAACTGTCAGAGCATTTGATTATCCATCAGAGGCTAATGGTAACACCCTACTGCTAAGACACCATAGCTTTCAGTAGGGAACATGGAGAGACTTGGCTTGAATCTGGAAGAGAGCCAGTGCCCAGTTAGCCCATCTAATAAGAGAAGGTTCTACATGTGCTACTGGGGGAAAGTAGACAACATCTATCAGAGCAACTCGAGGTCTAAGCTATTTGAAGGCAAACAACCTGACTTTATGCTCACACAAGTGCAATATTGGCACACAGCCATGACTGCTCTTGGACTGGCTAACAGATCTGCTCAGTGGAAAGAAACCCATATCTGGAACTAGTAAATAAGTCAGAATCATATCCAGATAATGAGTTTGCTTCGCAATATCATGTTCCAACTAATCTTGGGCTACAAGTGGGTATACACCCCTTAAATTCTCTCTAAACTAATAATGGTTGTCCCATTTAATCTGTGCTATCTTCGCTCTACATTGGAGAATCAGTTTCTCCTTTCAGATGGAAGCAGGACCTGAAAAGATAAACGTCTCAGTGAACTTCACCCTGTCCCAGCTGAAAGTACAGAGGAATGGGGGAAATGAGCAAGAGCCTGATATCACCACAAGGGTGAAGGAGACAGACACTGAGGACACCCAACACCTACCAAACAAGATATCCAGTGGCTCCTAATAGCCAATCACTGAAGTAGACATAAAACGTATCCAAAATGGCTCAGGGAATTTTGTGGACGAGGGGTCAGAAAGATTGTTAGAACTACAAATTGGGACATCATGCACAGAGACATTGCCTATTTCCCATAACTGAGGGCTGCCCTCAAAATGCACAATCCACAATCCCCTTGAGGGTGACTGGCATACCAAACAGAGAGTGTTCCTTTTGAGTGGGGGCTGGGATGAGGGAAAGGATGGCACCAACATGTTCTGTTTACATATTGAGTATGTCCAAAACTCATTAAAATATCTTAGAAAAAATATTTTAGAAAAAATATCTTAGAAAATTATTTACTTGCAAAGAGAGAGACAGAGAGACAGAGAGAGATAGGGAAAGGTGGTGAGAGAAATGAGCATGTCAGGGCCTCCAACTGCTGGAAACAAATTTCAGATGCATGTGCTGCCTTGTGCATTTGGCTTACATGGGTACTGGGGAATTGAACCTGGGGATTCACAGGAAAATGCTTTAACCCTAAGCCATCCCTCTAGCCTCTTCTGCATTCATTTTTATATGATTGTCTTTAATATGGTGTCTGTGATTTCTTACTATTTGACTATGATCTATTTATGCATGATAGAAAAAGGGAGAGATGGGGAAAGATGGGTGTTTTCCAAATTTCTTGAATATGTAATTTGGTGTTTATTATTAATTTCAAATTTTGTCATCCATTTTTCCACAAATTAATTTATTTAAATTCACTCTTCCTTTCATTCTTAACCTCCCACTAATTATGCAGGCATTTATTTGTACTACACTTCTTGAATTACCTGTTCTATCTATCTTTTAATATATTTTCTTGCATTTAAATTATGATTACTTCTATAGGACCATATTCAAGTACATTAATCATTTCCTTTGTTTCATCATTTTCAGTTATGATATTTCCATTGGACCAATATTGCTACTTTTCATTCATAACAAGAATTTTATTGACAGTAGATTTTGTTTTGCAATGAATGTTTGTACTTAGCCTTAAGGTTTTAATTTTGATTGTGTTTCAGAAATGGCATCTCTCTGGTACACTGTTCATCTATTCTTTTTCAGTTAAGTAAAGAAAAGTAATGGGGCAGCCATCTTCACTTGGATAAAATCTGTTGCTTTTATTATGCCTCAATGTTGGTCAGACAGTTTGTTATGGGACACATGGGAAACATAGTGTTTTGTGTGTTCTGCAGTCATTTGGAATTTGACCAATTTCTGATCTTGTATACAACTCCTCATTCTGTTTCTTAGTGGAGGGTGTATACTTTTTTATTGATTTTGATAATAACTTTATAGGATAAACAGGAGACTATAAAATCTGATATCTGTCAGTAGTGTGGTGCTTGTACTTCCAATTTTGCAATTGCTACTGACACAATAAAAGACTGTATTCAACATGAAATCAACAAAAAATATTTTTCTCTGCTCATCAGTGGAAAAAAGCACTATAAAACCCAAAAGATACAAATTTCACAAGTTAAGGTAATTGTGTTCTACTACTAACATATATAAATTCAAGAAATTTGATTATTATATTTCTAGGAATTATGTTAGCTGTTTTGAAAAGCATGACTACTTGGAAATTGTTTTCATAATACAAATGGTAGTACTAAAAATGTCAAAACTTAGAATTTCTTTGCTTCAAAAATACACGTTAGTTTATCAAATGTTCTTTTATATACCTGGAAAGACAATCCTATAGAAGTCATGCAGCTGCAGATGCATTATAACTTCTGAGATTTTCATAACAGAGCTTTGTCATTATGAGAAAAATTCAGAAGTCAAAATAATAGTGAGTCATCACTCCATCAGATTCATACCAAATAGCAGTAATTGTATATAAATATATTAAAAGATCACATAGTCTGAGATTTCATTTTCTGTGGTTATTAAACAACTTCAAACCCTACATTAGCAAGTTATGTATCTAACAAGTTGCCAAGTAATGTCCCATATGTAAGATGACTAAAAATTTTAGAGTTACAGTACTAAAGAATAGAAATATATGATATTATAAAATATGAATTACCATATTTTTCTGTCAGAAACAATTTAGATTCAAACATTTTAATTTGAGAGATTGTATTAACATCTGGGAAAATAATTGCAATATTGAACGCTTTCTTCATAAAGGATATTTATTTTTATTGTGACAATGTAAAGTACTCTTATATACATTGAAACTGTGCAACATACAGAAAAATAAGAAAAAAATCAGTTATCTTTCATCATCCACAAACCTAACTAATGGTAATATTGTTTCTTTCCTCCTAAGTTTTACTGTTTGAAAAATATTTTTATTTCAAAACTTCACTTCCTGCTGTTTTCATTTAGTATACTTAGGGTCAATTAATTAATTACACATGTGTACTTATAAAATTCCCATGAACTCATGTACACATTATTTTAAAGTCCATTCACACTCATGCAGAAAGTACAGAAAAATATACTGAACAGAAAAGTATTTTAAAAATATAATTGGTCTCGTGTTAATTACATACTTTACTTCAAGAATCTCAAATGCCAAGCACATACAAAATCATTCCAGGTCAAAGTTGGTTATGGGAAATCAAAAATGTCCAGACCTAGTATAAAGCAAAAGGTATTCTACATTTTTGGCAACATTATGGCCAAATAATCACATCATGCTACAGATTCTATGTTTTAGCACTTGGCACACTCTTTCTCTCTGCTATTCAGGAAAATACAAACCTAGATATTACTGCTTAGATGGGATATTTTAGATATAATTTACATTGCTTTACTGTAGAAAAACTTTTTTTAAGTCCATCTAAACTAATAGAATCAGTCCAATAAAAGCAGAGTATGCTCTATAACAGACAAGAGAATAAATTACTCATTTGGTGACAAATAAGAATGTATTCTGCACTACTGAGAATAAGACAATGAACTATGTTATAATCTGCATAATGAGGCCACATTACAAAAATGCCAATAGACATAAGTAAACAAGGGTCTCAGTCCTAGACTATCAGGGAACTGGATGTTAAGCAGTGTTATTGAGAGAAGATTGAGCTAGCCTAAGATCTTCTTCCCTGAGTTTACCACAGATGTGCATTCCTGAGCAAACCTGAGATCTGTAGCCCAGGCTCATAACTTTATTTTTACCTATTGAAACCCATAGCAAAGTATCTATGTAAATTATGAAGATGTCTACCCTACAAAAATTATGAGATAAAAAATTGACCATGGTTTTAAGGTGCTAAGTTTATGATATTTTGTTTCACAACAATAAAAGCAAATGTACAATCTATAATAGAAGACATTGTAGCTATTCATTTATCTTATCCATCTAAAGATTTTGTTCCATTTCTTGATCTACATTTGTCATTCTCCCTCTTGTTTTTCAATTTTCCACTGTATTGTCTAGAAACTAAGATCCACTTTAGACAAATATTTACATATTTTAAGTATTTTCACTGAGATAACTTATCTTTTACTTTATGGGAGTGAAATATGCTCTTATCTAGGGCATAGTTGTACTTTTTATTTTATCAAGTGGATGAAATTGTACATTGCTACTTCTTTATATTTTCTCATTGAGTTCCACCCAAGATCCTCAAAACTCTAATTAGGATCACTAAAACTCTCAACATACTTCACATTTATGAAATGCAAATATACTTCTATTTTCCAGAATCCTTTTAATTTCTTATATTTTCCATTAATATAGCCAATATATTTGTGGTAGTTTGAATGTGATAGTGTAAATACAGGGCCCCATAGACTCAGATGGTTTATTAAAAATAAACTGGTAACTTCGTCTCCAACTGTCTGGCTGGATGAGGCATCACTGTGGGGCGGTTCATGGAGTATAGCCATAAGATGTGTTTAGCGACAGATCTATATTCTAGCCTGAAGGTTTATGGAGAGTAGTTTGAGCTCTGGCTGTTTATGCTTGCTTGTAGTGTTGGCTGTTTTGTTGTTTCTCTCTGCCTGGATCTATAAAAGGGAGCCAGCTTCTTCCACCATTGATAGGAATTCCCCTAGCCTGAAATAAACTGTTCCTCCCATAAACTATGTCTGGTTGGGTATTAGTTCCAGCAGTATGGAGCTGACTACAACAATATTCACTTTCGATACTTCTGGAATTTATTCTTGACACTTATTTTGGACTTTAACTTTTCTGTGATGACTCATTCAAACCTTTGCTATAGGTCTACAGATAACTTTTCATTGATTAATAAAATTCAGTGATAACTTTATTTCTATTTTAGAGAGTACATTGTATACAATAAATATGAATTCCATCATGTTTTGTTTCCTAAAGCTATAAATATGTAATATTCTTAAATGATTCTCATATACTGTAAGCTCTTTTTCGAGCTAGATTTTAATAGTCTGCTTAAAATTATTCACCATAAAACTAAGATCCATTAATAAGACAAGAAGATAGCCAAGTGCCCACCAAGAGATGTGCCACCTCTATCACATCTGCTAGGGCCCAGCAGAAATTTCAGAGGAACTGGTGACATGAATATTTTTCTTACTGCTAGCCTGACAACCAGTTCCAGGGCAATGGTCACAGACATGATGATTACTAGAAACCTATAAAAGGCTACAGAGAGCTCATCACTAAATGGACTGTCAACAGGCTTGCCATGGCTCATGGAACACTGCAGAAGGGGTGGGGAGGAAGACTGTAAGAACCACAGAGTGGGTGGAATATGCATGGCCCCCAATACCCCATAGGGATTGACTGAAATCTCCATTACATTATAGTAAATACCAGAACCCCACAGAGGAGGGCCCCCAGGGTAACAGGAGTAGTGGTGATGGGATAAGAGTATAATCCATATAGATAGATAGATAGATAGATAGATAGATAGATAGATAGATAGATAGATAGATAGGGAAAAATATTCTCCATCTACTATCAATTATATACTTTAGAGTTTGAGCAAATCATATGTTTGTACCATTCCCCTCATGTTAACCTCTTATGTTCCCTCTTCTCTTCCCACATTCCACTGAGGGCTGTCCTCAGTGGGGCTATTATATTCACCATAGAGTTAGGAATACATCATTCAATCTCTGTTTTTTGGTGGGGGGCAATGCCTCAAGATACTCCTTCCCACCCTGTGGCTTTTACAACCTTTCTGTCCACTCTTCTTCAATGTTCTCTGAGCCTTGGAGGGTGTGGTATTAGTCTACTTTAATGTTGAATTCTTTGCAAGCTCTAGACTTCTGCTTTAATGAGTTTTCAGTGTCCTCATATCAGATTTATCACTTTGTTATTAAATACTGCATTCTTGGCTTTTCTGATTTAACTCTTGTTTCCATTAAATTTCTTGGTAATTATAATTTTTACTATCTCTAATAAAGATCTTGGCACTTACTGTTTTTTTTTATTTTTCCTTCCTAATCCTTCAGAATTTCATTTGTAATATTAATATATATTATCTCCATATGGACATACGTACATATAGCCACAACTTTACCACCCCTGTAACCCATATTTCTTCCCGTCATATTGATCTGCTTACGATTCCCTCACCGTCTATTTCCCCTTTTTACTTTACTTTAGATCAGTCATTTGAGAGAAAATATGTGTTAATTTTTCTAAGCCTAGCTTATTTTACTTGATCTCTAGGTTCATTGGTGCTCCTAAAACCAGTGTATTTTTTTGTTTGAAATTGCTAAATAGTATTACATTGTACACATATGACATATTCAATATCTGTTCATCACTGACAGAAAAGTAATCTGATTTCCTGAGTTGTGCATTTTGAGTAGTATCATAGTATGCATAATTCTCTATTGTATACTGCTTTTGATTCTTTTGAGAACATAGCTAGGAGTGGTATATCTGGATCAGATTTTTCAGGGTTTTTTTGTTTGTATGCTTTTTTTGAGTTAGGGTCTCACTCTAGCCCAGGAAGACCTGAAATTCACTATGTAGTCTAACAGTGGCCTTGAACTCATGGCAACCCTCCTAACTCTGCCTCCCAACTGCTGGGATTAAAGGCACGCACCACCATGCACAGCTCAATTTTCACTTTTTATTTTTTTTTTTGAAACTTCAGTCCTATTGTCAATTGTGGCTAAAATCAAATATATTCCCACTTATGGTACAAAATGTTCCTTTACTGCACCATTTTCACAAGCATTCATTGTTTTTACTTTGTTGATTTGTTTCCTTTGTCCCCTTGATGGTAGTTACTCTGACTGTGGTGGCATCTATTCTCAATGTGCTCGTGAATTGCATTTTCCAAATTGTTAAGGATGTTGAACATATATTTTTTCATGTATTTATTAACATTTTGTTCTGTGTTTTTAAAACTGCTTATTTCTTTACTCATTTTGGATTGGATAATTTGATGTTTTATGTTTTATGTTCATTATAGATTCTCAATATTTATCACCTGTCAGATGAATGATTTGCAAAGAATTTCTCTCATTATTAGCCTTTTTCTTCATTATTCTTACTTTTTTTTGTATGGTACAGATGCTTTTATCATTCATGCAATCTCATTTGTCATTATGAGTAGTATTATTTCCAGAGCAATTGGAGTCTTTTTCAGAAATCTGTTACCTACGTTCATGTATTTTCCCTTTATTTTCCTCAAGCAGTTTTTAAGTTTGAAGTCTCACATTAGTACTTTGATTCACTTTGATTTTTGATCACAGTGACAGTTTCAGTCTTTTATAGCTAGGTATACAGTTTCTAATTAGCAGTCTCTTAATCTTGAAAATTTTATTTACTTTTAGCTCTATAATCTCAAAAGAAAGGCCTTCAATGTGTTTTATTATTATTGAGGTTATAAACATACTCTGTTTTATGGGCTGGAGAGATGGCTTAGCAGTTAAGCGCTTGCCTGTGAGGCCTAAGGACCCCAGTTCGAGGTTCAGTTCTTCAGGACCCACGTTAGCCAGATGCACAAGGGGGCTCACGGGTCTGGAGTTCATTTGCAGTGACTGGAAGCCCTGGCATGCCCATTCTCTCTCTCTCTCTTTCACTCACTCTCAAATAAATAAATAAGAGTGAACATTTTTTTTAAATGTTCTGTTTTTATTCTTTCAAAAATTTATTTAGAAATTTTAATTGCATCATAAAAATCTTTAGAAAAAATAATGCATTCTCCACATAATTCCTATTATTTTTATAATGTTATTTTTCTGTTTTATTTCAAACACATTTTAAAATAGGTCTACTGTGACTCATTCCCAGTACTGGACTTTGCTTTCTTACCTCATTATTCTGCTTGACACTGGGAATACCACTTCTAACATCTGCACAGGCAAGTGTATTAGGTATGTCCATGTTCCTATATAAAATTTAGTTTTTATCTTAATGTTGTTATGGTTTGAATCTGAAATGCCCACTATAGACTCATGTGGCATGCATCCTAGATCCAGACAGTGTTATTTTTTGAGGTTCTAGAAAATTTAGTACTTTTAAAACTATCTAAAGAAAGTAGCTCAGTGGAATGGGCCATTAGTGGTATCTTGTCCCTGGAACCTTCTTGTGTCAGTGTCCTTGCTTCCTGTCTGTAATGATGTGCTTCTTAGTGTTTCTCAATGCCTTCACCATGGTGGACTGACATCACTCAAGCAAAGCTCAAATAAACCTTTTCTCTCTTAAAGTAGTGTTAGGTCTGTTGTCAAAGGCAAAAGAAAAGTTGATAATTCAAAACATTCTACTGGAAAATACTATTTTTTCTTATTTCCTCAATCTTGATAATTAATATTCTAAAATAATTGTAATGTAAATAATGTAGCCATGAAAATTCATCTTTTGTATTTTGTTTTCAATGTCCTTTCCCCACATCTCTTATTCAAGATTACTTTCCATTTATATCCCATTTTTGATTCCATGATTCAGAGCACCTGCATTTGTTCTCCCTTTGCTAGTAGTGCTATGTTTTCTTTGTTTTAATCAATAAATTTTGAAGGCAGGTGCACAATTGGATAAAGCACTACTTATTCAGAGTATTCATCAAGGATGCGGCATGGAATTTATAAGGACCTTATGGAGCTAACACCATGAACTTTCTATATCATTACTTTCATTATGCTGTGCCCTATTTGAATGCATACAAGATACAATCTAATTCTCTTGGCGTGACATTCAAAGGTCACCTAAATAAGAAATATTCATACCTATCTCAGGTCTTTTTCTACTATACTCTCTTTTTCTACTCCAGAAATTTCAAGTCAAATTACAAAACCTATCATTGTTAGAGGATCTCTAGTTTTTGAAATGCATAATAGTTATTTTCTACAATGTATAGACCATAGGTAGTAAGTTTCACAAAAGAGAGGACCACGTTTAACTTCTCCCTTCCTTTTTTTAATGGCATAATTCTTAATGCCTACAAAAAGCTGTATTTTATGAATATTTTCAATATAAAAGCAATAGCATGATAACATAACATAAGATAACATAACATGACAAATATAAAACTAATAAATGTTGGCCTTTTACTTATAATTATTAACAAGTACTTTTAGGTGCTGACTTAGTTATTGATTAATTTATTGAGTGAATGGTTATAGACTCTGAGGGATTTTTAATACATTTTGATGAGAACTATCATTTGGTGCCCAACTATTTTATAATTTTCTATAAAGTATATTAAAAATGCAATTTAAGGTTTTAATCTATAATAACATTTAATTAAAAATATGTCAGGCAAGATGTCTATAGTTCTTTATTTCTATTAGACTTGGTAACTAGCTCTGATGTATTAAGGCAAGAGAAAGAAAAGGAAATAAGTTTATAATTTCTAGGAGAAAAAAATGGTATGAATCACAAAAATATGTTTGAAACATCCTCTAATAAAAGATGTGATTTTTATTTTATGCTTTAATTTTAAATAGTTAGAGAGCATTGTAGCGCTTTCTACAATGTGTACCTTGGAGATTTTCCAAACCTAGATTTTCATGTGATTACTGCTAACAGAACATATAAGTTCAAATAAGTCATAGAATTTCCACAAATTAAGTTTCTTCACTCTTTTCAAAAGTTTATTTTTATTTATTTATTTGGGAGAGAGAGAGAGAGAGAGAGAGAGAGAGAAAGAGAGAGAGGCAGATAGAGAATGGGTGAACCAGGGCCTCTAGTCACTACAAATGAATTCCAGATATTTGTGTCATCTTGTGTATTTGGCTTTATGTGGGTATTGGGAAACTGAACTTGATTACTTTGGCTTTACTAGCAAGCACCTTAACCACTAACCCATTTCTCCAGAATAATTTCTTCATTTTTAAATTGAATATTGTGTCCAAACTCACTGCAGATTTTTAGTATCAATGTAATGTACTTCTGAAAATATCATTTAAATATAAGAGCTTAACATTGCTAATTATTTGTCAAAGAATAAATGTATGTAAAGCCAAGTGAAGGCTGGAGTGATGGTTTAGTGGATAAAGGTATTTGCTTGCACAGCCTGACAACCCAGGTTCAATTCGCCAGGACTTAGATAAGGCCAGGCAAAGTGGCACATGTGTCTGAAGTTCATCTACAGTGGCCAGGGAGAGCATGGCATGAGCAAAGGCTGAACATTACCTCCTTGCCACAGCATGTGGAAAGTAGCAGCAAGGAAAGCAGATAACTGTAGCACCTTAAAGCCTACCTCCAGCAACATACCTTCTCCAGCAAGGCTCAACTTCCCAAATTGCCACCAGCTGGAGAAGACACAGAAACATATGAGTTTAGGTGGACCACCACATTTCAGCTCTGGCCCCCTTATACTCACCACCATCTCAATATATAAAAATTCCTTGATTCCAACTTTAAACATCCTACAGATTTTTTGTTTAAATTGATCCCAATACCGTTCAAAAGTCCAAAGTCCAAGGACTCATATGAGACTCAAGACAGTTTCTTAATTGTAAGTCTATAAAAATATTACACAAATTAAAAATGCATAATGACATAAAGTAAACATTCACATTGTAAAATATGTCATTGGGAATATCAAGGAAAGATAGAAACAATGCAAGATCAAAAGCATACAGGGCAAATCTCAAAACATGTTGCTCCATGTGTGGCATCTAAGACTGAGAATGAAGTCTTTAGGGTTCTGATTCCAGCCCCCCACCAGAGCTGCTTTGCTTATAGCCTCAGGCAAAAATGCATCCTGAGACTGCAGCTCTCCTTTGCAGCCTTTTTACAGTCCTTGCATCTCTAAAATTATGGGATCTCCACTTCAACATGTGATTCATGCCAGAGTTCTACCTAGTCTCTGTGCGGGAACTCCAACAACCCTCCCTCACATAACCCTGTGCCTTTCTCCAAGAAAAGAAAATCCTGTTGCAAATCCAATGACTCTATCTTTCCAACATTTGTATACTTACAAAGCATCAGGTGGGCTACAAAATTTGTTAAATAATAGGGGAATAGAGCCAACCTTGGACACAGGAACACTTTAGCAGTGTCCCTCATGTCTCAACACAGAAGAGTTAACCCAATATCAGTGCTGGTAAATTGCTCAAAAACTTACAGTTGAAGTGGGCTGCAGTCTCCTTCCTGAAAATTTCTGTTTTTGTATCATATCTGTATGCTTATGCTAGTCTATTTCTTCTACACTCATCCCTGTTCAAATTTTCATAACATAGGCAGAACTTAGCCAGCCTCTCACTAAAAGTGCTTCTAACCCATCCCCAATAAAATTCTTCTCATCATAGGCCAAATCTGCACAATTCCTTTTTCATTTAAGTCCGTCAACCCACACCAGGATAGTCCATTAAGCTCGGCTTATAGCACTTACTGGTATTTCTTATTACAAGCCTTTAAATCCTTCCACATTCCTCCCACAGATCAGTTTGAAAAGATCAAAAGCTATGCAGTCAGGTTACCAACAGCAATACCTCAATTTCTCTGCTAACAATTTTGTGTTTTAGTTACCTTCTCAATTCTGGAACAAAACTCCAAACCAAAAGCAGCTCATTTGGGGCAAAGTGTTTATATTTGCATATAGTCTTGAGAGGAAGTATTATGACAGCAAGAGAAAATATGGTACTAACAGATGCTGGACATCACAATCTTTCCACAACATGTGGAAAATAACAGCAACAGCAATATCATGAGCTGGGAGAGCTGACTATAACACCCTAAAGCCTGCTCCTGGAACACAAGTCCTTCAGCAAAACTCCAACTCCAAAATTGATTTCAGCTGGGAACCAGGCATTCAAAACACATGAATTTATATGGGGCATCTGATTCAAACCACTAAAGTACAGATATACTATAGCTAAATAATAGTTTTTAAATGAAAATTGTGCTGGAAGTAATGAATTAGTGTAATGGAAATAAAATGATCCTAACCACATATGTTGAAGAGAATAAAGGATAAACAAAGAGATAGCCATAGCAAACTTAAGTTAAAAAGGAAACAAGTGTAGAGGCTAGGGAGATGGCATAGTGTGTAAAGTGCTTGACATACAACCATGAGGCACTGTGCTCAGATCCCCAAAACCTATGTACAAATGCTGGACGTTGTAGTGCATGCTGTAATGTCAGAACTGGGAAGTGGGGACAGGTGGATCTCAAAGACTTGCTGGAAAGCAAGGCTATTCCAATTCATGAGTTCTACATTCAATTAGAAACCTTGTCACTTAAAAAAAGAAAGAATAACCTAGGAGGATAAATGTCATTGATCTTTGGCTTCTACATGTACATGCACATATACATGCATGTGTACCTACACACACATACTAATACACATTCATATATGTACAACATACACATACAAATAACCAAGTGCAAAAAAATGATTTAGCTTAGCAACTGAAGACCTTATTTTTATTAGACATTAAATTTAGCAATATGGAGAAAATTTGTTGTGCAAGTGAAGATACTAAGATTTTCTATTGTAAGCAATATCTTATTGATTCATGAATTTTCTTTTTAAATTCATCCTGCTAAGTTAGTCAATGTGTGGTCTAACATGATAGTCTTTTCATATGCATTCACTTGATATGAGCTCTCATTAAGCAGTTTTAAAAGAACTGTGTGTCTAATATGATCTGTGATTACAAATCATAATATTCACTTAATTTTTTTGAAATTCAAAAAGTTTATAAAGAAAAAAAGTAGGGCTGGAGAGATGGCTTAGTGGTTAAGCGCTTGCCTGTGAAGCCTAAGGACCCCGGTTCGAGGCTCAGTTCCCCAGGTCCCATGTTAGCCAGAAGCACAAGGGGGCGCACGCGTCTGGAGTTCGTTTGCAGAGGCTGGAAGCCCTGGCGCGCCCATTCTCTCTCTCTCCCTCTATCTGTCTTTCTCTCTGTGTCTGTTGCTCTCAAATAAATAAAATAAAAAAATTTTTAAAAAAGTAAACATGACCATCTGTACTCAAAGCTTATAATTTTATGTCTAGAATTTAAAATTTTTATCCATAATTTTCTACATGGAACAAAAAGAATTAGCAAACTGTTTTCTATTTTTCACTTATACAACCAGTCAAGAAAGGCAGTGCCACTTTAGATTACCTGTTTTTAATATAGATGGATAAATTTACTTCTGTATCCCTGGGGACAGAATTTCTAGCCACATATATAGATTTTATTTCTAAGAATAATGTTTTCTTCAACTACTTACTACCTCCTCTATCATGACTTCCATATCCTTTGATAATGTATTTAAGATCTCTTCTTCTCTTTCACACAATTCAAATCATACTAACCACTAACTCAGTGTCCCAATTTTACATTACCTCAAGAAAAAAGTTCACAGACTCTGGCATAAGCAATATATAACTAATTTCTTCAGCAAAGGTCCAGGCATAACAACCATTGGAATTTTCAGTTACTCAGAACATGCATCTTTTTTTTTAAATTATTCATTTATTTATTTATTTATTTGAGAGCAACAGAAACAGAGAGAAAGACAGGTAGAGGGAGAGAGAGAGAATGGGTACGCCAGGGCTTCCAGCCTCTGCAAATGAACTCCAGACGCGTGTGCCCCCTTGTGCATCTGGCTAATGTGGGACCTGGGGAACCGAGCCTCGAATCGGGGTCCTTAGGCTTCACAGGCAAGTGCTTAACCGCTAAGCCATCTCTCCAGCCCAGAACATGCATCTTAATATCACCACTATAACAATTTCTTAAAACCAAGCTGAATATATACACCCATTAGGTAGTTTATTTTTCCCCTTTACTTTTATTTAATTTTAAATTGAATTTTATTTTCAAATATTTTTGTATTTTTATTTATTTATTTATTTGAGAGAGAGAATGAGGCAGAGGAAGAGCGAGTGAGTGCGCATGCAAGAGAGAGAGAAGGGACATGCCAGGGCCTCCGGCCACTGCAAACAAACTCCAGTCAACTTGTGCATCTGGCTTATGTGGATCCTAGGGAATCAAACCTAGGTCCTTTGCTTTGCAGACAAGAAGAGCACATTAACCACTAAGAAATCTCTCCAGCCCTAAATTTTATTTTATTTTATTTTATTTTATTTTATTTTATTTTATTTTATTTTATTTTATTTTATTATTTATCTATTTATTTGAAAGAGTGAGAGAATGGGCATGCCAGGGCCTCCGGCCATTGCAAATGAACTCCAGATGTATGTGCCACCTTGTTCATCTGGCTTATGTGGGCCTCAAGGAATCGAAAAGAGGTCATTTGGCTTTGCAGGCAGACAACTTAACTGCTAAGCTATCTCTCCAGCCCCGAAAATTTATTTTTAAAATATTTTGTATTTTTTATTTATAAGAGAGAGAGAGGCAGATAGAAAATGGGTGTGCCAAGGCCTCCAGCCACTGCAAGCTAATTCCATATGCATGTACTACCTTGTGCATGTGGCTTACATGGGTCCTGGGGGGTCCTTCCTTTTGGCTTTCAGGCATGTGCCCTAACCGCTAAGTCATCTCTCTAGTCTGAAATTTTATTTTTTTTAAGTTTATGCCTTTATTTCCCATTCCCACCATTCCACTGATAACCCCCCTCTGTGGAGTTATTGGTATTCTTTGCGGTTCCTGAAGGCCTCAGTCTGTCTTTGGCCTGGGGCAGGGGGGTTCATACTTCAGTCTAATCCTACCTGCCCTGTACCTTTTCAAACTTTTCGTCCTCTTCTTCCACAGTGTTCCCTGACCTTGGTGAGTGTATTAGTTTCTTTTCTTTTTAGTGAATAGCTTTCATTTTAAACAAATTTATATAGGGCAATGCATTAATGTTTAGAGAATCAGATGAAAGTTAACATATATTTTATTGACACATGCATGGTTTTTCATAAAATATGTTTACCATGTATATACAATGTACAATAAATGTGCAATTAAATTCATCATTTTCAGTTACAGAACTAAAAAGTTGCAAGAATGTGAACAATAGAGCATAGTAGGTTCTCTTAATAGCTTCCCCAAAACTGAAATCATTAAAAATCCAATTCCACATGTAACTGTGTTATTATGGAAGCTATGCATGTTTAAATAAGAGCTGAATTTTCTATGTGCAAAAGCCACTTTATTTTTATTTTATTATTTTAAAAATTAAATCAACATGACAAGAAGAGAATTTCTTTCTAATGATTGAATGTTATATTTTTAATTGCCTTTTATACTTTTATTAAATAGGAGGTTTGAAGTTAACCTCATAACAAAATATATTATTTACCTTACTATATTCTAGAAATTAAAATTAAATGCATCCATATTTATATCCATCTATGTTGTTGACACTTAACATTAAATATATTAAAATTACTAATGTGTTAAGTAAAGTGCCAATCTCCTGGCAGTGTTCATATTCACTTGACTTAGTCATGTAATTTTGTAAGTGCTGAACTGAAAATCCCTTATCTCATATTTAAAATTTTGTAATAATAAGCTTCATTTACAAGACAATAACACACCTATTGTTCTTTGTGCATATTTCCATGTACTCACCATCAAGGGCTCTATATAATAATTTTATGATACTCAAGCAAATTTAGTCCCTTGAGTTATACTTTTTTTTCCCTTGATTCTTAACTGAAAGTGACTTTATCATTTGTAAACTTTTAATCACTACTGTTGCAATATTCACATACTTCTGCTCTGTGTATGTATATCAATCATCCCAGTTACAAACACAGGAGAAAAAACCAATGACAAGAGAATTTAAATTATTTACTTTGTCTAATTTGGCATCTTGACACTGAAAAGGTAAATATTACCTGTATTAAAAAAAAAAAACAAAACTATACTGGGGCTTAAGGGTGACTTAGCAGTTAAGTCACTTCCTGGAAAAGTCTAAGGACCCAAGTTCAATTCCACAGAACCCATATAATCAAGATGCACATGATGGTGCATACATCTGGAGTTTGTTTTCAGAGTGGCTAGAGTCTCTGGTGCACCATTCTATCTGTCTAATAAATAAATAAATAAATAAATAAATAAATAAATCATAAATAATTTAAAAACCTATACTGTAGAAAAATAGATATGAATATGTACTGGATTGATATCGTGAATAATTGGCAGCACTGTAGATACCCAAGAGGAGGAAGAGTTATTAGAAGAGACATTCTATTAGAGTAATATATCAGAAGTATTTATGATAGACTATCATATGTTACATACCCAGGTTTCTACCATCAAGGTTTAACATAGCATATTGCTTCACTCTTGTTCTTTCAGGTATATCTAAACTATAAAAAGCTTTATAGAAGAGATACTACCATTTTGTGCTACTCAGTGACTCTCAGTCGCCTCCATAAGAAGTAATTGGTATATGTCAGGTATATATATTTGTCATTAATTTTGTAAAATTTCCATAAAACAGGTTCTCATAAACATTAGATATTCATAAATAGTAGATATACAGTCATAAAATTTGTATAATTGTCATTATTTTCAACAATTTCTGCTTCAATCTGTTTTGGTGTAATATTTCTATTTACAAATGTAGAGCTAGCATTTGTTCATCAATATATAATGTTGCATTATATTGATATGCCATAAATCATCCACTGTACTAATTCTTGCTATTTTACATTTTTCAAACTTTGCATTAATGAAATTTTATGTTTTATTGTACATGTGTCAGAGTTCTCAAGCAATGCACTCTGGTTATTTCCACCAAACTCTATTTTAAAAGTCATTCCCTCTGGACAAGATGTGCTTTTCATTACTTATGTTCCCTTTTCTGAGTATTTACTCAAATATTCTCAAATATATCTCCTCTGATTATTCTGCATCCTTGCACTCTTGATAATTCTCTGAGGTACAGTCTTTCTCCTCATGGATTTCTTATTTTTTAATATATTACTTATGACTTTTGGAAATTGCCACCCCTACTAGCATTTATGCTTTTCCAACTTTGAGTGGGGTTTAGTTGATGTTACATTTACCACATAGTTAATACTGAAGTACAAAAATTTCCTTCCTTAATGGCTCAACTATTCAATTCCCAATAATAGTTCTGTGAGTTATCTTAGAATGTTTATGTAAGTACACATTATGGTTTCAAATATGAATTTTGGTTATTTATTTTATTTTTTTATTCACTTGAGACAGAAAGAGAGAAACACTCAGATGGAAAGAAACAGAATGGATGGGTCAGGGCCACCAGCCACTGCAAATGAACTCCACACACATGTACCACCTTGTACATCGGGCTTATATGCTTCCTGGGGAATTAAACCTGGGTATTTATCTTGCAGGAAAACACTTTACCCACTAAGCAATCTCTCCAGTGCTGGTTCTTCTTTTTAAACTCTTTGAACTATGAAACACTTTGTCTAATACAACAATAAATATAATCTCATTTTATCACCTGATGGCTTTGTGTATCAACTGAATATTTCATTTGGATTTTCCTTACAATAACCAATCCTAGCAATTCAAAAGATTTGATTGAACTATTTGGCTCTAAAGTATTTATTACATACTGTAGAGAATTAATCATAATGAACTAGCCATTAGGTTTTCTCTGAGTTGTTTAAGGAATAAAAATAGTGAGGTGACTTTTTAACACTTTGGATTTTCATTTGATCTTTCTTATTAGCTATAAAAACTGAGGATAAATAATGGAAAACAATAAATTAATAGTGAAAATTATACAAGGAAAAACATACAAACAAACTGAATGGCTGAATTTACTCTATCACTGCCAGGCATAGGCTGGAGCCTGCAGGAGAGGGGCTTGAGCTTCCAGGCATGGCTAAGAGCCCCCCAGGCTACAGGAGGCCACTCCCTCTCCAATCCCAGCATACCTGAATTTAGGCTCTACCCATAGCCTTGTGACCTATGGCCAGTTGCCTAGGAAACTCCTTGTCAGCCTTAACACAGCCCATCCTCCTGAGACCCTAGATCACTTGACACCCCAACCCCCCATTCCCCCCCCACGGCCCCCCTCCCATTGCCTACTTGCTAGAATGAATGTCTCCATATGCTAATTGTCATCAGAAAAGAGCTTGGTAAATCCAATCCCCGTAGGACCCTTCCCCCCACCCTCAGATGCTTATAAACCCATTTCACTGATAATAAATGGAGAGGGCTGTTCAACTATCTCCTGGGAGTATTTCTCTCATCATGCACTCACCCACTCCTGTTGCCTTGGTGCCTTCTGGGACAAGGGCGGCTGGCCCCCAGAGCAAGAACCCAGGAACCTGCATATTACATTCAGTTGAATTGAATTGAATTGAATTGAATTGAATTGAATTGAATTGAATTGAATTGAATTGAATTGAATTGAATTGAATTGAATTGAATTGAATTGAAACACATCCAATTGAACATTTACTGATATGTGAACGACACACAGGTCACAGGAAAGCAGGAATCAGAGTGGAATTGGAATTAAACACAGAAATCATGTAAGTACAGTGTGATATTCAAAATCAATTGTTTATAGCTAAATATTTATAAATCTCTATGTATGGAAATTATTACAAAAAGGTTCTAGTTCTTGCACAAAGGATATTCATCATGCAAATGATTAATAAAAAATTAATGAGTGGTCAATGAAATCTATTTCTTGTATTAGTCAAACTGCATGATATGAAAGTCATTTCTACAATACATGGGGTTATTAATAAGACCTTTCATTGCATGATGTTGCTTCTGGGAAGCAATGGAAATTAAGGAGAAAGAAATGTGATTTCTTGCTCTATTGTAATGTATGGATAGGGCTGATTCATTGTAATATGAATAAACTTGTTAACTGGTGTAAATTTCACAAATTATTCTATAATGTTATTATTTCATTTGAAGATATTTATAAAATGATTGGATTAGAAAAAATTATTTTACTTATTAGTCATTATGAAGCATGTCAACTGCTTTCACCTTATTTCTCTGAGGTATTTTTTAATGATATACTTTGTTAATCTTGGTTATTTAGCTTCTTATATAAAACCTAATCTTTAAGTAAATTTTACTCATAATATTGCAAACATAATGTTCAGTTTTAAACTTTTGTATTTAAATTTGTATAGTTAGTTAGAAAAATGATAAGTCAATTGTGAGAGACAGGCAATAGAGAGAGAAGGAGGAAAGGAGGGAAAGAGAAGTTATCTAAGAATTAAAAGTTTACTTAAATGTGTAAGTGTAATACAAAAATATGTATCTATATCATGCATTTATTTATGAACATTCCTTCACTAATATTTTATTTAGGAGTGAGGCATATGACTATTTTGAATATGTGTATTTGTGCATGGGCATTTGTTTGTGTGTGTACTTGCATATATATACATGTTTGTGCAGAGGCTAGAGGACAACTATACATGTCATTCCACAGGAGTTCCATCCCTTTCCTGAGACAGGGTTTGCCATTGGCCTGGAGCTCTCTAATTGTGCTAGACTGTCACAGGGATCAATCTTTCTCTGCCTCCTCAGCATTGGGATTACAGGTACATGCCTTGCTGCTTAGATATTAGCTTCTATGGATCAAACTCATGTCATGAAGGTTGTGAAGGAAGAACTTTAAGTTATTGCCTCAGCCCCTAAAAATGTTTTTTTTTTTTTAAAGTGAAACACAGACTAACATTTATTTTGAATCAATGAATATGGAATATGTATAGATATTTTCTTTCATCTTTTTTATTAGATATGTAAATAATTTGTATGTAAACAACACATTTTGGTACGACTCTTTCCCTCCTCCCTGCCCCTTTTCTTTAGAGGCCTTCTGCATTAGGGATGCAGGTCAACCCCATGGGGATTGTGGATCATGAATTATGGTGGAGAGGAGAGGCAAAGTCTCTGTGAAAATTGTCCCAGCTTGTGGCTCTAACAATCTTTCTGCCCCCTCTTCCACAAAATTCCCTGAGCCATGCTGGGAGCATTTTAAGTACTTCAGTGATGGGCACATAGAAGCCTCTGGATCTCTGGTTTGGTAGGTATTGAGTATCCTCAGTATCTTTCTCCACCACCCTTGTGCTGATTTCAATTTCAGTAAGAAAGCAGCACTCTTGATCATTTCCCCAAATCCTCTGTGGTTTCAGCTGGGGCTGGGGTGGAATGTGCTGGGTCATTTAGCTCCTCAGGTCCAGCTCCCATCTGAAAAAGAGAATCAAGTTCTCTTATGGAGACTGAAGTCAGCACAAGTTAAATGGGATAACCACTATTAACTCAGAGAGAATTAAAAGGGTTTAGATCCACTTATTGTCTAATGCCAGTGGGAGCTTGACTATAGAAAGCAGAATCATTATCTGGATATGATTCTGACTTCTTTGCTAGTTCCAGATATGGTTTCCTTCCCACTAAGCATATCTGTTACTCAGTCCAAGAGCAGTTGGTTACCCACCATGGTTGTGTGCCACTATTGCACTTCTGTGATAACTCATGTAGCACCTTCCAACACTAAATGGGCTAATTGTCTGGGGACTGGTTTTCCTTCAGATTCCAACCACGTCTCTCTACATTCCATGCCAATACCATCTGGTGTCTTCGGCAGTAGGGTCTTACCATTAACCTCTGGTGCGTAATCATGTGCTCTGACAGAAGTCTGTCTTGCTTGTTTTGGGAGATCTTGTAGTTCTCTTTGATCAACAGCTCACTGTAGATGTAGACCACATCCAGGGACACGAATTATAGGCCAGTACCAAGGGTAAAGAAAAAAGAAAAAAAAATAGAGAAGAAAGAGAAACAGGACAAATTTGAGGTTAGGTTTCATCTCATACTCTGCAGGGTACTTTGATTCAGGTGCTCCCTCTTAGGTCCTCTTAAGGGTTCCATCTTTTAGTTTCACTTCCAGGATATAGTATTCTTTGGTACCAGTTCAATTTCAGTTCAGTTTTGTTCCCTCACCTTTTCCCTCCCCCCAAGCCCTACCCTTCCTATTTTCCAAGCATCAAGATGCTATTCAGTTATGTCAGCAACTTGGGCTGATCCAGGTTTGAAAGTACAGATGAGTGAAATCATGCAAGAGTTATTTTTCTGTGATTGTATGAGTTAACTTAGAGTGATCTGTTCCAAGTTCCATCATTTTTTGCACTGTATTCATTATATAGAGTATTCTAATTTATTACACATTTCCCCATTAGTAGCTAACTAAATTATTTCTAATTTTCATTAATATAAAAACAACAGAGAACATTATGTAAAAGTGATTATACTTAATTTGGGTTTGGATATAATTATACTCTAAACACAGGAATTTTTAAATAAAAATGGCCAAGAAAACTCATTATTATATTCATAAGTAAAAAAAAAAAAAAAAACTTATAAGGTATGGAATTATCAAATGTTAAATCATATTGAAGCCAAGGATTTGATTGGTACCACATATGCATGTTCCAATGACAGCTGGTTCTTCCACACCTTTGAGTGTTGGGAACTAAAAATGTTCCACTCAATACGGGGTTCCTTTGCCAAGTTAGCAGTTTGAAGTAGAAGGTATGTAGAGCTTTCTCTCTCATTCACAAAGTCAGCTCAAAAATGAGTCTAACTGCTGTCTGAAGAAATATATTACTAAATATAAATAACATGATCAAGGATTGTTTCCTCCTGTATGCAATGCCAATCCAACAGTACAAAATGTAATACCATAATGAACAATGCATATATTTATATTAATTAATATGCATAAAAGCATTTCATATAATTCAATACACATCTGTGCTGACAGTTTAAAAAAAACACTATAGATGAACTTTCTTAACCTGGTAAAAAGGATATGATACACTATGTCATCATCAGATATCATATTCTGCGATATTAGTGTCAAACATTTTCATTGGAATCAAAACAAATCTAGTTTGATTAGACAAGAATCAAAGAGAATCTAGCCAACACAGCAGGAGTTAAATAATGGAATCAAGATTGGAAAAGGAAAAACTCCTTTTATCACAAAATTATTATTGTCTACCTATACAAGTCAACCTAAATTAAAAAGATAACTATAAATAACATAATTTCCAATTGTTGAAATAAAGTGGAACCTCTTTATGATGTGCTTGAGATAATCATGCAGCAAAACATAAATTCATAAACTCACTTGAGTATATGAAAATTTAAAACTTCAGTATAAAAATGCAGAATTATAAATGTAAAAATCAAGTTAAGGGCTAAGTAAATTATTCCTAATGCATATTCATGATAATATTTATAATTTATATTAATACATAAATTATAATAAATAGTAGAGACAATCTATTGAAAATGGAAAGACAGCCCTTGTTCTTGGATTAAAAGAATCAACATTGTGAAAATGGAATTCTTACCAAATGTAATTTACACATTTAATGGATTCCCTTTTAAAATTCTAATGGCATTCTTCAGATAAATAGAAAAAAAAAACAGTCCTAAAATTAATCTGGAAGCATAAAAGCCTCAAATATCTTAAACATTTTTGAGCAACAAAAATAAGGCTGTTGGTATCACCATACCTGATTCTAACCCATATTACATAGCCTTAGTAACAAAAACTTCATGGTACTGACACAAAAACAGACATATAGATCAATGGAACAGAATAGAGGAACCAGTTGTAAGTCCGGGTAGCTACAGTCACCTGATCTTAAACAAAAATGCTAAAAAAAACAAAAAACAAAAAACTCATTGCAGAAAAGACAGCCTTTTCAGAAAATGGTGCTGGGAAAACTGGGTATATAACTGTAGAAGGATGAAAATAGATCCTATCTCTCTCCATACACAGGAATTAAGTCCAGATGGATCAAAGACCTTAATATCAGACCTGAAACTCTGAAACTACTGGAGGAAAAAGCAGGGAAAAGCCTTCAACATATTGGTATTGGCAAAGACTTTCTGAATATACCCACAGTTGCTCAGGATATAAAATCACATATCAACCACTGGGACCTCATGGAATCACAGAGCTTTTGTACAGCAAAGGAATTTGGGAATACAGCAAAGAGTCAACCTACAGAATGGGAGAAAATCTTTGCCAGCTATACATCTGACAGAGGAACAATATATTGGATATCCAAAGAATGTGAAAAACTAAATAATAAGAAATAAAACAACCCAATTAAAAATTGGCTATGGGGGCTGGAAAGATGGATTAGTGATTGAAAGTTTTTCTGTGAAGCCTAAGGACCCTGATTCAAGGCTGCCTTCCCCAGGATCCACATTAGCCAGGTTCACAAGGGGGCACAAGGGTCTGGAGTTCATTTGCAGTGGATGGGGGCCCTGCCGTGCCCATTCTCTCTATCTGCCTCTTTCTCTGTCTATTTTGTCAAATATATAAATAAAAATAAAAACAAAGACAAAAACAAAACACAATAAAAAAGACTTGTTTAAAACAATGGGCTATGGAACTAAATAGGTTTCTCCAAAGAAGAAATACAGATGGCATATAAACACCTAAAAACTGTTCTAAATCCATATCCATCAGGGACTTGCAACTTAAATCTTTTTTGAGATTCCTCCTCACTCCTTTCAGAATGGCTACCATCATGAAAGCAAATGACAATAAATGCTGGCAAGGATGCAGAAAAAGTGGAATCCTACACTGTTGGCGTGAATGCAATCTGGTGGAGCCATTGTGGAAATCAGTGTGGAGGTTCCTAAGATAGCTAAAAATAGATCTACCATATGACCCACCTATACCACTCCTAGGCATATATGCTAAGGATTTGTCTCACTACCTTAGAGATACTTGCTCAACCATGCTTATTGCTGCTCTATTCACAATAGCTAGGACATGGAACCAGCCTAGAAGTCCCTCAATTGATGATTGGATAATGAAGATGTGGAACATTTACACAATGGAGATCTACTCAGCAGTAAAGAAAAATTTAACTATGAAATTTGCAGGAAAATGGATGTATCCGGAAAAGATTATACTTATTGAGGTAACCCAGGCCCAAAACGCCGAATGTCACATGTTCTCTCTCATATGTGGATCCCAGCTACAAATGATTGGACTTCTATGTCAGTTGTAATAAGACTTGGTAGCAGAGGCCAGTAAAATAGACAGGGGATATAAAGGGAATAGAGAAAAGAGAAGGGGGCACTTAATAGGATGATATTGTATATATTTAAGTAGAAGAACAGATTAATGGGGGTTTAAAGGACTAAGTAACATCAGGGTAAGAGACTGAGTACAGGAAATGTGGGGAGAAGGTTAATTAAAATCTAATAGGTTATGAATAAGTCATATGGAAGCCTACTTTTATTGATAATTCAGCACACAGAAACCATGGATGGATACTAGAAAGATTTCAGTGCCAAGGATAGGATAACTTCCAGTTAGTTGTTGTCCAGGGAGGTCCCTGATACCCCTAAAACATTTCAGGCCATTGCTAAAGCTCTTGGTTTCCCACCATAAATATATGGTAAGAGCCTATTGAGACTCCACATACTTGGGCTGCAAGGTCACTAAGAAATCCTTCTGGAGCTGAGCTAAAAACCTCCTCTGTGTTGACCAGCTGACAGTAAGGTATGCTGCATGCAGTTCAATGGAAGAGAGAGAAATCACCAGTGGAGGTACTCAACAGTGGACACTGCAGAGCCTTAAGTTTGGCCAACCAGGCCCAATGAGCCAACAGGTGCAATGGTGGCATGTCTGTTATGGGGGAAAACAACCACTCTCTAATTGGACTGGAAGCTCACTCCATGGGAGGGAATACAAGCCTGATACTAAAAACCTGTCACATGGGTGGTAATGAGTCCTGTGGGTTTAACAACAACAGGTGCCTGGCTAAGTGTATATACTATATTCACCAAAGTTCCCAGTAAGCACTCCTCTTAATATTCATACCCATATATTAATGATACATTCACTTGGGGTTAGAGAATCTTCTGTTTTCAGATGGCAGTGGCCTTGGAATAACTTAGAAGGCACCATGGTGCTGAGAAGAAGTGACAGAGGAGTGCTCAGCACAGGTACATCTCTATCACATTTTCCAAGGCTCAGGTTCCATTGCAGAAGAGGTAATGGAAAGAATATAAGAGCCAAAGGAAAGGTAGAACTCATTACAATGTGCTCCTCCAGACACAAAATGGCCTGGATATCCATGACCTCACAATGCCTGACACTACCTACACAAGACAATCATAATAGGAGGATAAGATGATGACATTAAAATAAAAGAGACTGATTGAGGGGGGTAAGGGGTATGATGGAGAGTGGGAAAAAAGAGAGAGGGAAAAAAGGGGAAAGTGGGAAGGGGGGAGGGAGGGAATTGCCATGGGTTATCATCTATCTTTATGGAAGTTGTCAATAAAAAAAACAAATTAAAAAATCCAGATGCAAAAAAAGGAAATTGGTAAGATGACACAACAGGAAATTATTGGGAAAGATACCTAAATGGCTGATATTCATATGGTAATATATTTTTTCATTATTACTCATGAAAGAGTTGTATGCTAAAATAACGAGATTTCCTTTCAACACTATTATACTGACCAATAGTAAAGTTATGACAATTCTTAGTATTCTTAACAATATGGTAGATCAGAAATACTCATATACTGTGTGTGAACATATGATGTTTAACATATCACAAAAAAATTATATAGGAAATTAACTCTCATCTCAGATATTATTGACATATTAAATAATATAATACTTTTTGTACATTGCAGAATATTTTTCAGAACCCCTGGTCACAGTCAACTGGCTGATAGGAGAACCTGCCACTACTATTTTTTTAATATTTTAATTAGCTTGAGTTAATCCTTTGTTATCAACTAAAAACATCTCTACATAATTCCAAATGTCCCTTTGGGGGACTGGAGTTTAAATAGATAACTTAAAGCTACATGTTGATTTTCTAAGTACCCATTCACTTTGCTATGTACCTTGAAACATGAACATCATATCATACATTTTTTCATGCACATCTTTAACAAAGGTTTCTACAGTTAAAATAGATGGGTAAGAGTTTGTGAATTTTAAGACTTTTGATATATATTACAATCAGTCTCCACAAGTTTTTATCCACTTATATTTCTAATACTGGTGTCTAGAAGAGTTCTCCTGTATTTATAAGCATACAGCATTACCACTACTTTTAATTTTCATTGATGATATGTTGTATAATAAGCATAACCATAATTCAATCCCTACAATCTAAGAACCTAGCCACTCACCTTTGGCCAGATTTACATTAAAAGTTATAATGTCTGTCTTCTAAAGTGGGCCTGAAATACAAGAAGAAAGCAATTGAAGGCTTCCATAAATATCTTGTCACTATTAGACCAGTGGTCAAATTTTATCTTGCAGGTTGGTTGTAAAGTACAAAGGGTCAACAGATAAGTAGAACTGTTGATGTGTTTTCTTCTTAAACAAGTCTGACTCCTTCTTGTACAAAGAAAACTATCTGGTAGGGAATAACTTTCAAACACCACCTCCCATATAGCCACTTTCTGGCCATAAAGCTAGAAGGGGGCTGCAGGGGAGGTGATGTTAGTACAAAATATATAGTAAGAAAGTAGAGTTAGGTAATAATGAGAGGGGAAGGATTAGGCAGGAATCCGCCAGGGGTGGGATGAGGAAGAGAAGTATGCAGTGGAAAGATGAAACACAACTAAGAACATATGAATAGGCCATATTGAATGGGATTAATACCCATTATTGAGAAATTCTAACCTATGATCCACATATGAGAGAATGCATAGCGTGTTAGTGTTTCCAAGCCTAACTTACCTTACTCATACTATGGTCTTTTCCAGTTCCATCCATTTTTCTACAAATTTCATAATTTCATTTTTCTTTACAGATGAATAAATCCCCATTGTGTATGTATACCATGCATTCATAATTTATTCATCAGTTAGTGGATATCTAGGCTTGTTCTCTATCCTAGCTATTGTGAATAAAGGAGCAATAAATATGGCTCAGTGTCTATGAAATAGAAAGTAAACTAATTAGGGTATGGAGTGGTACAGATGGCTCAAATATGGTTGATATTTTATAGCTTTCTTTGAATTTGGACTGCACATCTATTTAGAAATACAATAGTAGTTGAGTAACATAAACATAGTTTGACAATTTTTCATACTTGAACATAATGCAATATGATCATACTCCCATCCAAATGCCTTCCTTTGTCCTTTTCCCTCTCCTCCCTTCCACTGAACTTGTACACAAGTAGTCCGTCTTCCATTTTGATGTCTTTATTTTTGAGAAACTTCCACACTGTTCCTTAATGGCTATAACAACTACCATTCCCATCAACAGTGAATAAGGGATTCTTTGTCCCACATCCTCGCCAGAATTTGTTGTCATTTCTAAGAATACTTCATTTATTTCAGAATGTATGGACATTCTTGGGCCTCCTGATACTACAAAAGGACTCCAGATCCAGATACATGTGTAATACTGTGCATCTGAGTTTATATGAATATTGGGGCTTCAAACCCCAGCCATCATGCTTTGCAAGAAAGTGCCTTTAACCATGGAGCAATTTCTCAAGCCCTCATTTTTTATATCAGCCATTCTGATAAGAGTGAGATGGGATTTAATGCATGTTTTAATTTGAATTTTCCTGATGGTTAAAGATGATGTAAACTTTGTGAGATATTTGATACCCCTTTGTATTCATAACTTTGAGAATTCTGATTATTTCCATAACAGCATATTTGATTTGACTGTTCATTTTCTGGGTGTTTATACTTTTTTGTTTTGTATAATCTAGATGTTAATCCTCTGTGAGTTAAAGAGATGGCAAAGATTTTTTCCAGATTCTGTGCGCTGTCTTTTCACTCAGTTGACCATTTTTTTGTGCTACACAAAAGCTTGTAAATTTCAATTTCATGTAAGTTGACCTTACTAGACTGCTATACAGAAAAGCCCTATGTAAAAGTGAACTCACAATTACACTATCTCAGCCTACAGAGTGCTGAAATTAGAGATGTATGCTTTTATACCTTCCTGTCAGTTTATAGTTTTATAAGTTTTAATAAATGTATGCAGTCCTGAAACAACCATAAAAATACAGAATATATTTTTCATCCTATACAATTCTGTCACTCTCCTTTTTATTTCCCTCACCTTCCCCAAGTAGCCATTGATCTTATTCCACTGAAAGCAATTAGTTTAGTGTCCACTTGAAGTTGATAGAATAGAATCATACTATGTGTGTGTTCTGAAATCCAGCTTGTTTCTTTCAGCCTAAAGTACCATTTTTGAAATATAGGCACTTTTTGTTTGCTTAGTATATGTTCATCATAGACAAAAAATGGTCTTGAGCATTCTATATACTCCAAATCCATCCAAATTTGTCCTTGTCTTTTACCATTGAGATTATTTTAAAGTGCACATATTTCTGCTATATATTGAATAAACTCTGTGGTCATTTTCTTTGGGAATTCTAACTTTTTAATCATTATAAAATACATATATGTGTGTGGTGTGATTATTATGAAATAAATTATTTTATTTTATTTATTCACATTGAATACTGTCTTTAAAACTGTGTGCAAACATATCCATGAACACATTGTACATATATATATATATATATATATATATATATATATATATACACACACACACATACACACACACACACACAGATGCATAATCGATGTGCCTACTTTGTACTATAAGATACATTTCATTAATATCTTATCACTGTGTTTTCAAAGTGGACATTGATCTTCTTACATTTCACTTATGATTTTATGTTCCTAAATATTTTTATTTATTGCCATTTTCAGAAGAAAGTTAGAATCTTTTTTACTTTGTTAAAATATTCTATTGACTAATGAATAAAATCTTCTTACTTGAGTTTAGAAATTGCTACTACCTTAATACCTATTCATATATGATAAAATGTAGGCATATTCATTGATTCAATTTTTTATTTTTCATTTAATGTATTGCTCATTTAGTACTGAATAATTTCAGTTAAATAAATTCTTACTCTATTTTATTCAATTATAAAATATATTGAATATAAAGGATAATTTCAGCTGTTCTCTGAAATATAGTAACACTATTTTTTAAACAGCCATTGAGTATTATTATTAATTTTTAAGTTTTTATTTTTTATTTATATTTTGAAAAAGAGAGAGAAAGAGAGGTGGAGAGGGAGAAAAAGAGAGTACATACCAGGCTTTCTAGCCACTGCAAATAAACTCCAGATGCATGTGTCACTTTATGTATCTGGCTTTACGAGGGCATTGGGGAATTGAATCTGGGTCCTTAGGCTTTATCAGGCAAGTGCCTTAACTGCTAAGCCATCTCCAACATTAAGATTTTATTTGGTTGTCTTGAGTTCTTTATTGCCTTCTAAATCAATGCTATGGAATTTCCCTAATACATTATCAGAAGTTGTATTTCAACTTATAATTAAGAGATTTTTAAAAAATATTCATATTAAATTCTGTTTTTGTCACATTGTAGCGAAAGAATGCAAGCTCATTTTTAAATGTATACATTATTTCTGTGCAACTTAACACACTGATTTTAATAAGAATTCATGAAAACTTATTAAAGAATCTAACTATTGAACAATGGTGCTTTATAGAAATATAATTTTTAGATCATTCTGAACCTCAACATAAAAACAAAGTTACAAATGCAATGCCAAATGTCCCTAGACAACATTGAAAATAAATTATATAAAATGAATAAACTATGAAATATACATAAATAAACTATGAAAAATGTCTTCACAAAATCACAGTATAGATAAATTAGAAAAATCTCATCAACTTCAGTTATTAACATAACATACTCTTTGTTGGAAGAAACAGTGAGGAAACAACAGGGCTTTAAACGAATAGAACAGAATAAAGAAAAATAATTCACAAATATTCATGTGGAGTACAATATTTTGATCATAAAGTTTAAATATCCATGCTTTTTCTCACTTTAGTAATGGATAAGGAAAGAGTCACATCATAATTTCTGAGAAAGTAAGGTAATCTAGCCCCAAGCACCTGTGAACTTGGTCTGCCATGTCTTCTTTGCATAGAACGGACCTTAACTAAGGAGAAACTGCTAGGAGAGAAATAAACATTCACCCAGAAAAGAACAAAACCAAAGAAAAGAGAAGGTCCAGAGAGAGTGGAACAAAATAATAAACTTGGGTAATTTGTCATAAAATTAGCCATATTTTAATACTTTAACAAAACCAAGTAATTATTGTGAAAAGTCACAAAGTTGTTAAACACATATCTTCATAGATTTACAGAGCATGGGTTTACTTAGAAAAGTAGGAGAATAGCATTCATATACACACTCAGTTTCAATAAAAAGTAGAAAACAGCATTCTCTACACATCCACAATATCCTGGGCTTCAACTTCTGACGTCAAATACGGGACAAAATGCAAGCCTGATTTATGTGTCATTGTGCCTTTCTGGTAAGTTTTGTTTTGAGGAAATTAACCTTTTATATCTGTCTTCAGTTAGTATGATTACTCTTTGATTAGGGACAATGCAAACCAATTTCTGACTATATCTATTTGGTAATCTAATAATGATAATTTTATATGTATTTATATTTACTGTAATGAGTAATTAAAAGTGCATCATGCCGGGCGTGGTGGTGCACGCCTTTAATCCCAGCAATCGGGAGGCAGAGGTAGGAGGATTGCCATGAGTTCAAGGCCACCCTGAGACTCCATAGTGAATTCCAGGTCAGCCTGGGCTACAGTGAGACCCTACCTCGAAAAACCAAAAAAAAAATAAAAAAATAAATAAAAAATAAAAAAAATAAAAGTGCATCTTTCAGGGATGGAGAGATGGCTAATTGGTTAAGCTCTTGCCTGTGAAACCTAAGGAGCCTGGTTTGAGGCTCGATTCCCCAGGACCCATGTTAGCCAGATGAACAAGGGGGCGCATGCGTCTGGAGTTCGTTCGCAGTGGCTGGAAGCCCTGGCATGCCCATTCTCTCTTCCAAAAAAAAAAAAAAATTAAAAAAATACAGTGCATATTTCAGTCGTGCTATACAAGGCTGTGAAATCATTTGAGTTAATTCTACATAAATGAAATAAAACTTGAGGCAGTAAATTATTACCAAGTAAAATTTCTCATGGAACTCTTTGAATTAATATATTATTATTTGCAATTAGTCCAAAATTGCAAACTGTTCCCTCAAAGATGATTTAAATTATTCTGTCTTAATGTAACAAATATTACAGATATTTATCCTGGTTAGTAGTTGTTTTTCATTATGAATTTGAAAACAGGTGCTAATTTCATACACATAAAAAGGCGAGCATCCAAACAAGCTTAATCCAAATTGTCATAATTAGTGATTATAATAAATGTATGTATTTTATCAATACTTGGAAACAAAGCCCTTTGCTCATATAACTAAATAGGTCAATATTATATATGCAAATCTGTGTTAAAATAAGTAATATAAAATAATTGACTCATCCAACTGAAAAGTTTCATATCCATGAAAATAATAAGCACTCAAATAAGATAAAATATGAGTCATGCCAATTAAGTAAAGAGGCTAAAATATTCAATTAATTCAAAAACCAGAAATGGGTTGGGCATGGCGATGCATGCCTTTAATCTCAGTACTTGAGAGGCAGAGGTAGGAGGATCACTGTGCGTTAGAGGCCACCCTGAGACTACATAGTAAATTCCAGGTCAGCCTGGACTAGAGTGAAACCCTACCTTGAAAAACCAAGAGAAAAAAAAAAAAGAAAGAAAGAAACAAGAAATAAAAATGGCATATAAAGATTTTAGGAAATAGGATGGAATCACGTGTACTATAAGCTATACAATCACATTTGCTTTTATAAGCTAATATTCATTATAAAGTCTAAACAAGGATTCTGCTTTAAAAGATTAGGATAATCGGGAGAATTGTCTTCTTGAATTTAAAACTGTGATATGACTGTGTTTTTAATTTTGTGAAACCTATATCAATTTCAAAAGGAACTTGTAGAAGTTATTGTCCATTTTTTTTTTAATTCTGATGAGAGATTTCCTAAGATTCATCACTTCAAAGCAACAAATTTTACAAAATTCTAAACATAGATATCAGATATTTGAATGCTACGATAGTAAACATCATATTTCCTGCATAATGACACATGGATGTTAGGAAATGCAATTCATTACCCAATTCCAATATATTTTATAAAATAATGTGAAATGTATATTTTATTTTGTATATTTTAGTTTATCAAATTTTCCTAAATTCAAGAGTTACGTTTTCATCTCTAGAAACGGTTTTGTATCTCCAAGATTAATTAAATCATGAAGAAAAATTGTTTTCTTAAATTATTTTTTATATTTTTCACTAATTGGTACATAATATTTATACATATTTATGATTTATTATAATTTAATGAATATATACAATAGATAATTATCAAATCAATGTATCTTTCATATACATCATTATAAATATTTATCATTTCTTTCTGTTAAATTTTCATTGACAACATTCATACATATAGACAATATACCATGATCATGATCCCTTTCCACCACCCTCCACTGAATCCCTTCTTCTTTCCATTTTGATTATGTTCATCCTGTTAATCAGGTCTTGTGTAGGCAAGGTTGGACACTGTGATGTCATGAATATCAAGTATAATTTGTGTCTTGAAGACAATATTATATGCACTCGTTCCTTTCCTTTGGGTCTCACTATTTTTCAACTACCCCTCTGCAAAAGCATTGGAGAGCGTGATAGATATGGTTCATTTAGTACTGGACACTCCACTGTCATTTCTGCTCAGTACTTTGAGGAGTTATGAATCACCTGGTGGTCATAACCATCTGAAAAGTGAAACTTTTTTTAAAAAAACTGAGAGTAGCATTAGTATATGGGCATATGCATAAGTATTTGAAGGGTAGTTGATGGACATAATATATTCATTTAGCCAGACAGCAGTAGTAGTTTCCCACAGAGGCACATGACTTCCCCTGCCATAGGCTTTTGATTCATGTTTCAGTACAAGGCATGAATTCCTTCCTGGGAAGCAAACCTCAAGTCAAATCAGAGAGCAATTGGTTTCTCACATAACAGACATGCATTATTGCACCAGAGAGAGATGTTTCAATCTCACTTCCAGCTTGATTTCTTAGTGTCCTGCAGCATAAGCATGTGAAATATTGAGCAATAGTAGCTTACAACCCAGTTCTGGTGGGCAACCAAGAGCATGGCAATATTCTATAATGTTTGAGGACAGCAGTGGGCTTCCTCACCCACAACTGTGTGCAAAGTATCCCACCCCTGGCACTGAAATTTTCTCTTAAAAATCAGTGGTTTCAGGGAACAGCTTTATCAACCCCTGCAGGGTAGTTTTGTCCAAACTTACTCTTTTTTCACATATGTATTATTTATCTTGCAAATCAGCAATTTTACATGTGACTAATACAAAATATCTTAATTTAATTTTATTTATTTATTTATTTATTTATTTTTTTTTTGGTTTTTTGAGGTAGGGTCTTGCTCTGGTCCAGGCTGACCTGGAATTAACTCTGTCATCTCAGGGTGGCCTTGAACTCATGGCAATCCTCCTACCTCTGCCTCCCGAGTGCTGGGATTAAAGGCGTGCGCCACCACGCCCGGCTTAATTTTATTTTATTTTTGTTTTCTGATACAAGGTTTAGTTCCAGCCAAGTCTGGCCTGGAATTTACTATGTAGTCTCAGGGTGGCCTTGAGCTCACAATGATCCTCATACCTCTGCAGCCTGATTACGGGATTAAAGGAATGCAATACCACACTCAGCTAAACTATTTTTATTTTTTCTTAACCTTCCCATTCTCTTCTCCCATATTTCCTCTCCTAATGCCACTTAGGCCATTTTATCCTAGGTAATCTGGCCCTATACATAAATATCTACTATTCCTTCACCTTAACCATTTCCCTCTCTTCCCTACTTCATTTATACATGATAGTAAACGTTCTAAAGGAGACACAAACAGAGAACAAAGAGGAAAAATATGTAGAAAGCTTCCACAAAGATATAATACTAGAAAACTTATTAAATATAGGAAAAAATATACACCCATGTCCAGGCATCAATAGTACCTCAAAAAATGAAAATGAAGAAATACTTAAAAAAATCATAATCTAATGACAAGTCAAAGACACATGGAGAATTTTGAAAGGAGTAAAATAAATGATTTATTGTATGTGGAAAAATGTATGACCGGGCTGGAGAGATGGCTTAAAGGTTAAGCGCTTGCCTGTGAAGCCTAAGGACCCCAGTTCAAGGCTTGGTTCCCCAGGTCCCACGTTAGCCAGATGCACAAGGGGGCACACACATCTGGAGTTCATTTGCAGTGGCTGGAAGCCCTGGCGTGCCCATCCTCTCTCTCTCCCTCTATCTGTCTTTCTCCCTGTGTCTGTCACTCTCAAATTAATAAATAAATAATGAACAAAAAATATATTTAAAAAAATATATTAAAAAAAAGAAAAATGTATGACCAATGATGGACTTTTGAATAGAGATTTTATAGGTGTTAACAAAGTGGGATGAAATACTCTTAAGTATAGAAAGAATAAAAACACTGCATACTAAAAGTACCATATTTGTTAAAGACTTTCTTTCATAAATTAAGAAAAAGATAAAGACATATATACAGAGAGAGAGAGATACATACTCACCAAAACTAAAACCAGCCACCACCAACAACAAAATCTGATGTCTTCACCACAACTATATTTGATTTTCAAGGAGAGTTAAAGTGAAGGAAGTCATCAAAAGTGAAATAAAAAGCTGCTAAAAAGTAACATGATAGCTAAAGAGATGATTTAGCTGTTAAGTTGCTTGCCATTTAAGCCTAAGGACCCAGGATTGATTCACTAGTACCTACATGCACATGTGTTTTTGTCAAGTAGAGTCTAATTCTACCTCAGGCTGACCTGGAATTCACTATGTAGCTTTGGGGGAGAGGTGAACTCTTTGCAATCCTCCTACCTCTGCCTCCCAACTATTGGGATTAAAGGCATGAGCCACCACACCCAGCACAAATAAATAAATTAAATATTTTGAAAATACCAACTTGTTTGAGGATAAAGAAAATGGTCACTGGTTAAGATTCTTTTTTTTTTTTTTTTTGGATATACTATGGTTTATTCATGTCTTCTCTGTTAATTTTATAATCATTTTTTTAAAATTTTTATTAACATTTTCCATGATTATAAAATATATCCCATGGTAATTCCCTCCCTCCCCACCCCCACATTTTCCCATTTGAAATTCCATTCTCCATCATATTACCTCCCCATTACAATCAATGTAATTACATATATACAATATCAACGTATTAAGTATCCAATTCCCTTCCTTTCTTTTCCCTTTATGTCTCCTTTTTACCTTACTGGCCTCTGCTAATATTTTCCTTCTCACGCAGAAGCCCAATCATCTGTAGCTAGGATCCACATATGAGAGAGAACAAGTGGCGCTTGGCTTTCTGGGCCTGGGTTACCTGACTTAGTATAATACTTTCCAGGTCCATCCATTTTTCTGCAAATTTCATAACTTCATTTTTCTTTACCGCTGAGTAGAACTCCATTGTATAAATGTGCCACATCTTCATTATCCACTCATCTGTTGAGGGACATCTAGGCTGGTTCCATTTCCCAGCTATTATAAATTGAGCAGCAATAAACATGGTTGAGCACGTACTTCTAAGGAAATGAGATGAGTCCTTTGGATATATGCCTAGGAGTGCTATAGCTGGGTCATATGGTATATCAATCTTCAAGTGTTTTAGGTACCTCCACACTCTTTTCCACAATGGCTGGCCCAGAATGCATTCCCACCGGCAGTGTAGGAGGGTTCCTTTTTTTCCACATCCCTGCCAACATTTATGATCATTTGTTTTCATGATGGTGGCCAATCTGACAGGAGTGAGATGGAATCTCAATGTAGTTTTAATCTGCATTTCCCTGATGACTAATGACGTAGAACATTTTTTTAGATGCTTATATGCCATTCGTATTTCTTCCTTTGAGAACTCTCTATTTAGCTCCATAGCCCATTTTTTGATTGGCTTGTTTGATTCCTTATTAGTTAACTTTTTGAGTTCTTTGTATATCCTAGATATTAATCCTCTATCAGATATATAGCTGGCTAAGATTTTTTCCCATTCTGTAGGTTGCCTCTTTGTTTTTCACTGTGTCCTTTGCAGTGTAAACTCTTTGTAATTTCATGAGGTCCCAGTGATTAATCTGTGGTTTTATTGCCTGAGCAATTGGGGTTGTATTCAGAAAGTCTTTGCCAAGACCAATATGTTGAAGGGTTTCCCCTACTTTTTCCTCTAGCAGTTTCAGAGTTTCAGGTCTGATGTTAAGGTCTTTAATCCATTTGGACTTAATTCTTGTGCATGGCAAGAGAGAAGAATCTATTTTCATCTATTTTTATCCAGTATTCAAAAAACCATTTGCTGAAGAGGCTGCCTTTCTCCAATGAGTATTTTTGGCATTTTTATCGAATATCAGGTGGCTATAGCTACTTGGGCTTACATCTGGGACCTCTATTCTGTTCCACTGATCTACATGTCTGTTTTTGTGCCAGTACCATGCTGGTTTTGTTACTAGGGCTCTGTAGTATAGGTTAAAATCAGGTATGGTGATACCACCAGCCTCATTTTTGTTGCTCAGTATTATTTTAGATATCCAAGGTTTTTTGTGATTCCAAATGAATTTTTGGATTGTTTTTTCTATTTCCATGAAGAAAGCCTTTGTAATTTTGATAGGGATTGCATTAAATGTGTAGATTGCTTTAGGTAAGATTGCCATTTTCACAATATTGATTCTTCCAATCCAGGAACAAGGGTTGTTTCTCCAATTTCTAGTGTCTTCTGCAATTTCTCGCTTGAGTGTTTTAAAGTTCTCATTGTATAGATTCTTTACTTCCTTGGTTAGGTTTATTCCAAGGTACTTTATTTATTTATTTTTTTTTGATGCAATTGTGAACGGGAGTGATTCTCTGATTTCATCCTCTGTGTGTTTGTCTTTAGCATATATGAAGGCTACTGATTTCTGTGTATTTATTTTGTATCCTGCTACATTGCTGTAGGTTTTGATCAGCTCTACCAGTTTTCTAGTAGAGTCTTTAGGGTCCTTTATGTATAGAATCATGTCATCTGCAAATAATGATAACTTGATCTCTTCCTTTCCAATTTGTATCCCGTTTATGTGTGTCTCTTGCCTTATTGCTATGGCTAAGACTTCCAAAACTATATTAAATAAAAGTGGGGACAGTGGACACCCCTGTCTTGCTCAGGATTTTAGTGGAAAAGCTTCCAGTTTTTCCCCATTTAGTAATATGTTGGCTTTAGGCTTGTCATAAATAGCCTTTATTATATTGAGGTATGTTCCTTCTATTCCCAGTCTCTGTTGGACTTTTATCATAAAGAGATGTTGGATTTTGTCAAATGCTTTCTCTGCGTCCAATGAGATGATCATGTGATTTTGGTCCTTCAACCCGTTTATGTAATGTATTACATTTATAGATTTGCGTATGTTGAACTATCCCTGCATCTCTGGGATAAAGCCTACTTGGACAGGGTGAATGATCTTTTGGATATACTCTTGTATTCTGTTTGCCAATATTTTGTTGAGAATTTTTGCATCTATGTTCATGAGGGAGATTGGTCTGTAATTTTCTTTTTTTTTTTTTTTTTTTATCTTTGTATGCTTTTGGTATCAGGGTGATGCTGGCCTCATAGAAGGAGTTTGGTAGAATTCCTTCTTTTTCTATTTCCTGGAAAAGCTTAAGAAGCAATGGTGTTAGCTCTTCCTTAAAAGTCTGGTAAAATTCAGCAGTGAATCCATCTGGCCCTGGGCTTTTTTTAGTTGGGAGATTATTGATAACTGTTCAGATCTCCATGTTTGTTATAGTTCTATCTAAGTGATTAATCTCATTTTGTTTTAATTTAGGTAGGTCATACAGATCAAGGAAATCATCCATTTCTTTCAGATTTTCATACTTTGTGGAGCATATGCTTTTATAGTATGCCCCTATGATTTTTTGAATTTCTCTGGAATCTGTTGTGATATTGATCTTGATTATCCTTTCAAAGAACCAACTCTTTGTTTCATTAATTCTTTGGATTGTCCTTTTTGTTTCTATTTCATTAATTTCTGCCCTAATCTTTATAATTTCTTCCCATCTATTGATTTTTGGTTTGCCTTGTTCTTCTTTTTCCAAGGATTTAAGGCGAAGCATTAGGTCGTTTACTTGCGACCTTTCTAATTTCTTAATATAGGCACTTAAGGCTATAAATTTACCTCTTAGAACTGCCTTCATTGTGTCCCAGAGATTTTGGTATGTTGTGTAGTCATTATCATTTGATTCTATAAATTTTTTGATTTCTTTCTTGATTTCTTCATTGACCCACTCATCATTTAGTAGTGTATTGTTTAGTTTCCATGATTTTGTGTATGCTCTATAGCCTTTCTTGCTACTGATTTGCAGTTTAATTCCATTGTGGTCAGATAGAATGCAAGGAATTATTTCAATTTTCCTGAATTTGTTAAGATTTGCTTTGTGTCCTGATATATGGTCTATTTTAGAGAATGTTCCATGTGCTGCTGAAAAAAATGTATATTTTGCAGCCTTTGGATGAAATGTCCTGTATATATCTGTTAAGTCCATTCCTTCTATGACCTCATTTTGTCCAGATGCTTCTCTGCTTATTTTTTCCTGGGATGACCTGTCAATTGATGAGAGTGGGGTGTTAAAGTCACCCACCAGCACTGTGTTTGGTGTTATCTGTGACCTTAGTTCTAATAGTGTTTTTTTGACGAATTTGGGAGCCCCCATGTTAGGTGCATATATGTTTAGGATTGTAATGTCCTCCTGTTGGAGTGTGCCCTTAATCAATATAAAATGACCTTCCTTATCTTTCTTGACTAACGTTGGACTAAAATCTACCCTGTCCGATATTAGGAAAGCAACCCCTGATTGTTTTCTAGGCCCATTTGCTTGAAACACCGTCTTCCAACCTTTCACCCTAAGATAATGTCTATCCTTTGTAGAAAGGTGAGTTTCTTGGAGACAACAAATTGTAGGATACTGCTTTTTAACCCAGTTTGCAAATCTATGTCTTTTCGTTGGGGCATTGAGGCCGTTGATATTAAGAGATATTATTGAAAGGTGTGTATTTATGTTTGCCTTTTTTTGTGTGTGTGTGGTTCTGGTTCTACCTGTGCTCTCTTCTGTTAACTAGTACTTGGGTATTGCTTGTTTTTTCTAGGTTCCTTATATGTGTGCTTTTCCTTTTCTTCAGCATGGAGGATTCTATCAATTATTTTCTGTAGAGCTGGTTTTGTCTTCAAATACTCCTTTAACCTGCTTTTGTCATGGAATGTCCTTATTTCTCTTTCAATTTAATGGATATCTTTTCAGGATAAAGTAACCTTGGTTGACAGTTGTTATCTTTCAGAATTGGAATATATCACCCCAAGCCCTTCTGGCTTTAAAAGTTTGTGTTGAATAATCTGCTGTAATCCTGATGGGCTTACTTTTGTAGGTAACTTGATTTTTCTCTCTAACTGCTTTCAATATTTTTTCTTTGGTGTGTGTGTTTAGAAGTTTGATTATAATATGATGAGGAGAGTTTCTTTCCAGGTTTTGTCTGTCTGAGGTTCTAAAGGCTTCCTGTATCTGTATTGGCACCTCTTTCCCAATTTGGGAGAAATTTTCTTCTATGATTTTGTTGAAGACACCTACTATGCCTTTTGAGTGAAATTCTTCTCCTTCTACTATGCCCTGAATTCTAATATTTGATCTTTTCATAGTCTCCCGAATATCTTGAAATTCCCACTCATACTTTTCTATAAGTTTGTCTTTTTCTTTGTTGGCCTGTATTAGATCTGCCACCTGGTCTTCTAGCTTAGATATTCTGTCCTCTCCTTCATCCATTGTACTGGTGAGATTTTCTACAGAGTTTTTCATTTAATTAACTGTATTCTTCATTGCTAGTAATTCTGACTGGTTTTTCTTTATTATTTCTATTTCCTTATTTATGTCTTGTATTGCCTTCTTTATTTCATGAAATTGGTGTCCTGCATCTTCTTTTATTCCTTTGATTTTCTCTTTAAGTTCCTCTTTGACTCCTTTGATTTGTTCTCTGACTTCTTTGAACATATTTACAATCATTCTTTTGAAATCTTTTTCAGGCATTTCCTCTAACTCATTCTCACTGGAGGTCCTTTCTGAAGCATTAATACTTTTATGTGGATTTATATCGTCTTGCTTTTTAGTGTTTCTTATGTTATAATGTATATATTTTTGCATCTTGGATTAAGTTAATGCTTGGATTTTCTAGTCAGCTGGGTATTCTTAGCTGTATCAGTTGATTTGATGTTATATATTTTCAGGGTTGGAGCTTAAGGTGTTAGATATGGCTCTTAAGACTCTGAGAGTATCTACAAAGGTGTTCCTAGGAGTTGAGTTTCCCTGCTATGGAAGTATTCATATAGGCTGAGTGGAATAAAACACAGGTAGATTCTAAAAGTTAACTAAACACTGTACCCATTCAGTCAAAAAAAGCCCCAAGTATGTATGCCAGAGTAGTTATTATAACAACCAGATCCTCTATCAACATAGAGGTTAAGATTTCTGGTTTGTTGATGGATGCCAGTCAGCTTGTGACTAAGTGAGACCCTTCCCTGGTGCAAACCCAGTTACCTTGGATGATTTTGCTCTTAGTCAAGTTGCTGCCTGGGTCGTCGGGCTGCTGTTCTGATTTCTGGAGCTAGGCACTGGCTTTTCCTGTGGGGCAGCCAAGCCTGGCAACTGTGGCCCTGCAGATCAGCACCCCTTTCTCTGGATCTGCTGCTGTGAATGCTGCCTCTGCTGGGTCTGTCAGCAGCTCAAGCTGTTGCTGCTGGGCCCACTGCTGCTGTTTCCTCTGCTGCTGCTGCTGTAGCTGCCACTTCTGGAGTCACTGTTGTTGCCTCTGCTGCTGCTACTACTGTAGCTGCCACTTCTGTAGCCACTGCTGTTGCTGAAACTGCTGCTGCTGGGTCTGCTGTTGTTGCTGCTCCTGGGTCTGCTGCTGCAGGGTCTGCCGCTGCTGCCGCACCTGGGTCTGCTGCTGCTGGGGCCGCTGGTACTGGTTCCGATGCTGCTGATATTGCTGCCGAACTCTGCTCCTGCTTGGGTCCCACTGTCTGCTCAAGTTGGCATGGCCGGGTCCCGGACCGCTGTTCTGTTCACCGGAGCTGGGCTCAGGCAGTGGGGGAGGGGAGGGAGCCACTGCTCCACGTGTTCTTCTTCCTCCTGGTCTGTTCCTCCGTTGCTCACTGCCGCTCTCCCTTCATGTTTCCTGAGTTGTGGAGAGCGCTGGTGAGGGAAAGCTCCCGCACCTGGCTTTTCCTGTGGCTGGAGCCGAGCCTGGCGGCTTTCTGGTGCTCCTCACCACCGCCGCGTTTGGCGGAGCAGCCGGTGCCACTTTTGCCAACCTGTGCGGGCTCTGGATACTCTGGATCTCGCCTACATTTCCGCTGCTGCTTCAATTTCCTATACACCTCACTTTTTAGTAAAAGTGTGTATTTTGCTGAGTTTTATTTGGTCTTTTCTCCCCCCAGGCTGCTTTAGCGTGGTACCTACGCCACCATCTAAACAGAAGTTGGTTAAGATTCTTACCTGCAAAGCCTAACAACTCAGGTTTGTTTTGTCAGTACCCATGTAAAGCCAGATGCAAAAAGTGGCACATGTATCTGTAAGTCATTTGGAGCAGCTAGAGACCTTATTTTGCTCATTCTCTCCTCTCTCTGCTTGAAAATAACTGAATAAATAATCTGAATAAGTAACCTATGAAATTATTAAACTCATCAATATAAACAAGTAGACATTTTATATATACATATTATGTATATATAAAGTATGATAGCAAACACAAAGGAAACACATAACTAATAAAGTTATGTGTAGATTGTAACAGTAAATGCATAATGTAGAGAAATCATTTTAAAAATTGTAGGGTTGTATATGTGATTTAAATTGAGTAATTAAATTGATTCAAGCTAAAATAGAATTTTATAAATTATATTATGTAATGACTATAGTAAGAGTAATTAAATGACCTATGAATGTTACAAAATGAGAAAGAGGTAAAATTAATCAACAAATATCAATACAAAAGGATTGCAAAGGAGGCAGAATGACTTGAAATATGGAAAAAGATGTGAGACAGCTTACACAAAATGTAAGTAGTATACATTTCATTGTATGTATTTTTAGAAGAATTTTTAAATATTTTATCTATTTATTTGAGAGAGAGAAGGTGGTAAAGAGATAGAAAAAGAGAGAGAATATTTGCACCCAGGCCTCCAGCTACTGCTAACAAACTCTAGACACAGGTGTCACTTTGTGCATCTGGCTTACATAGCTACTAGGGAAATAAACCTGCTTTGCAGGTAAGCACCTTACCTCTCCAGCCATGTACCTATTTGTTAAGTAAATGGATGAAAATCTCCAACATTAATTCATAGAGTGTTTGAACAAATGACAGACAAGATCCACATTAGATGTTATCTATAAAAGATTCACTTTACATTTAAGAATATGCATATGCTTAAAATAACGAAATTTCAGAAACACCTCACATAATACTTTGAATGTATGGCCACCAATAGGCTCAGATGTCTTATTAAAGCTTTAAACTTGGATTTTCAGCTGTCTGGCTAGAAGAGGTGTTACTGAAGGCAAATCCTAGGGTCCAGATGCAAGGTGTATTTGAGGGTGAAATCTGGGGTCCAACATAAAGGTATACAGATTAGTCTGACCTCTGCCTGGGTCCCTGGTGCAGCTCATTCTCTTTATTTGTTGCCCCTTTGTACTTGCTTGTGGTGCTGGATGTAAGGTTGTGTCTCTCTGCTTTGATCTGGACAGATAGCTACCTTCTCCCTTTATAAATGGAGCTTCCCCAGGATCTGTAAACTGAAATAAATCCCTTCATACTATAAACTGTATATGGTTTGGAAGTTAGTCCCAGTAGCCTGGAGCTGACTACATCACCCCATGAAAATGACAACTAAAGAAAGAGGGTGTTGGGCTGGAGAAAGGGCTCAGCAGTTAACATGCTTACCTGCAAAGCCTTAGACCAGATTTCAATTCCCCTGTACACAAAGAAAGCCAGATGTACTAAGTAGCACATGCATCTGGAGTTTGTTTGCAGGGGCTAGAGGACCTCGCATACCCATTCCCTCTCTCTCTCTCTGCAAATAAATATTTTTAAAATAAAAAGTGTTTATAATAACACAAGTTTATTACATCCAATCTAAAATGCTTGCAATCAGGATGACTTCAGATTTGTGTGTGTGTGTGTGTGTGTATGTTTTAGCATGCTTGCATAGTTTTTTTTTTCTTTTTTACTAACTCTCTGTAATGTAACCATATAGTAAATATTTTGCACACTGACAGGATGATGCTCAAAATGTTTCAGATTTTAGAGCAGTTTTATTTTTGAATTTTTTGATAAGGCATGCTCAACAAGAATTAGGCAAATTTGATTACAAATTATAAAGAAAATTATTATAAGAATAAATGTGCCAGGCCACAGTGAAAATATAAGTATATGTAAATATTCACCACCTATCACAACATCTAAATATATAGAGCTGGAGAGATGGCTTAGCAGTTAAGTGCTTGCCTGTGAAGCCTGAGGACTCCAGTTCGAGGCTCACTTCCCCAGGACCCACGTTAGCCAGATGCACAAGGGGCATAAGCATCTGGAGTTCATTTGCAGTGGCTGGAAGCCCTGGCATGCCCATTCTCTCTCTCTCTCTCTCTCTTTCTCTCTCTGTCTGTCACTCTCAAATAAATAAAAAATAAAAAATTAAAAAATAAATATACAAGCAAAACTGGCTTCATGGCTAAAGTGCTTACCTGAGAAATTATGGCACAAACACACAATAAAGCAATAAGATTAGACTTAAAATACTTCATTTCCAAAAATAAAGAAGGCATCATGACTGATGAAAACAGAAAATTTCAATAATAGTCAAATGATAAGACAAATTGATTTAGGAGACATATGCATAGTATTTCACAGAAGAGCAGAAGAATATGCATTTTTCTCTGGCATATCTTTATGTGAAATCACAGATTAAGTTAAAAGAATTTGAATAAACTTAAGAAAAATGAAATAATTCTGTGCATATTTTCTGATCAAAATGGTACAAAACTAATAGCAAATGAGATTTGAATTTTGGTAGGGTTTCCATTGGACTTATAGATTAACATGGATATTACAAATGTTATGATTATTGTAATTTATTTGACACAGGACCCTTTTATGAAAGTCTGTCCCAGTATAGTAATTGTAATGTAGATTTTGCTGGACCCAAACTTCTGACAACTCTCCTTTGATGGGAATAGTGGTGTTCACCAGAAAATTGAGCTACTAGGCCCATTAACTACTGTTTTACAATATATATAAACAATATATCGTTGCAATAATTTATACATTATTTGTTTTCATCAGTGTTTCACAGAATTTACCTCAAGTTTCATTTACTTTCTCAAGTTTATACCTAAGTACTGCAATATTTTTAATATGGAGAAAAAATAGGCTCAACGTTCTATTTTGATTCATGCTCTCTTTTACTTCTTTAACTTTCAAACATCTTGATTCTTTTGATGTCAATGAAATCTCTTATTGTAGGTTGCATATACTTGAATCCAAAGAACCATGCAATAAGTGAAAATTCAACATATCAAATTTAACAAAATATTGGGCTGGAACAGTAGATCAGCAGTTAATGTGCTTGCTGCAAAGCCTAAGGACCCTGGTTTAACTTCCCAGTACTCACATAAAGCCAGATTCACAAGGTGCCACCTGAGTCTGGAATTCATTTGCAGTGGCTATAGGCCATGTTGCACCCATACTTTCTCTCTCTCTCTCTGTCTGTCTCTCTCTCTCTCTCTGCCTCTTTCTTTCTCTCTCATAAATATATAAATTGATGAAATATTTTAAATAAATTTTAAAAAGAAAAAAATATATAAACCATAAATCAGATAAGGTGGTGATATCTAAAACATGCACATAATGTCCAAACTCATTATATATGATGTATCTAGCAGATATATTTATATCAATGGGAACATTTTCTATTGTAAAACTAAAAGTGCTAAAAATTTATATAGCCTTATACACACAAATCCCCAAATAAAATAATCAAAAAACTCAACTGGTACATGATAATTCATACAAAATTATTAACCAGGTAGGAAATATGCAGCAAAATCACAATGACATTTCCTACCTGTAACAATGGCCATTACAAAAAGACTCCAAAACATAAAAATAGAAGACACTAAGTGTTGTTAATGATATGCAAAAAAATGAAATCCTTATTCATTGTTGACTTTAAAATGTTGCAATCACTTTGGAAAACAGGATATAAGCTCCCCAAATTTAAAACTATCATACAAAACAGGTGCCAGGACCAGATTGGGGCCTAGTGGTACTTCAGGCCCAAATTTTATCTTTTGAGTTAGGAACTGAATAGTGAATGATATCCCCAAATCACTATTTGGTTTATAAAGCCATAGTCCCCATGTGTTTCCTGCTCTGCAGTTGGTAGCTTTTTTACCTTTTAGGATAAACTTAATAGTGATTGGATTACAGGTACAAAAACCCATGGTCCACCAAGACCCTTGGAGTAGAGTTTAGGTTGCAGTACATATGCCCATCATGGTGAGTCTGACCCTAGGCTCTGGTTAAGTATAATGAGGTCATACTAAACAGGGAGGGGGGGTGTCCCAAGAGATTGTTCCTGTTGACTCACAGCACCAGCTTGCATAAAAGAACTATTCTCCCCGCCCCACTCAATTTGGTTTTCTGAGACTTGGATCTCCTGTCCCCTGGGCAGACATAGAAGGGGGTGTGTCACAACATGTTGTGCCCACTTGGGCCACTTGGGTGGTAGCAATTTTGGAGCTCATCATAGGTATCCCAGTCCCCTTCAGTCAATATGTGCAAGTCAAATGTTATGTCAGGGAACCAAGTTCCAATAGGGGCTGAGCTGAATGGGACATGGAGTTAACAATCATCCCTGTAGCCATGTTATTAACCATCCATGTGAGGTTATATGGCTCATGAGGGTTAGGTCCAGTGAGGGCCAAACCCATAGCCAAATCAAGAGCAGGATTTATAAAGTCTTAGCTTTAGTGGGTCGAGTGGGTGGGGCTGAATCTTCCATCTTTCTGATGTCATCAGGAGGCCTTTCCCACTGGTGTTGCACCTGTTGAGTGGTCTTTCATCCTGCAGGTTTGATGTGGGAGTGATGTATCCAGATTCTGACTCCCTCAACCTTCATACTTGTGGGCATAGTCAAGATTACCATGAGAGGGCCTTTACAATGTGGCTCAAGAGTCTTCTGATTGTGTCTCTTAATCCAGACTTCATCACCTGGTTCAAAGCAATGGGGGTTTAGAGGGGGAGCTGACTCATAGATTTGGCATATAGCTGGACAAATCTATTTTTGGACCTTATGGAGAGCTTGTAGGTATTCTAGCAACCTCTGATGGTCAAATTCTGCAAGGATCTCAGGTTGAAGGTTAGGCAGAAGTGGAGGAGGCCTCCCATATAGTATCTCAAAGGGAGTTAGCCCTAGGGTATAGGGGGTGTCTCTAGTCTTAAACAGGGCATAAGTAAGTAAGGCTACCCAGTCACCACCAGTTTCGAGGGTCAATTTAATTAATTAATGCCTCCTTTAATATTCATTCTCTCTACCTGGCTTGAACTATGGGTATGGTAGGCACATTGAAGTTTCCAATATGTCCCCACAATCTTAAAAAGTGACTGTATTACCTGAGATATGAAGGCAGGTCCATTATCAGATCCCAAAAATGAAGGTAGTCTATACCTGTGGGTAATTTCTTCTAGCAGCTTCTTAGCCACTATGGTGGTAGTCTCTTTTCTTGGTGGGAAATGCCTCCCCCAGCCTGAAAAGGTGTCTAAAAAAACTAAAAGGTACTTGTATCCATGTAAACCCAGTTTGACTTTTGTGTAATCTATTTCTCTGTCTTTTTAGACCATTTCCTGGGGCCTTTTGTCCTACCATTAAGGGATTTACTGACTCACAGGTAGGGCAGTGGGAAGTGATCTCATTCACTAAGGGCCCTAGGTAAAAAAATTTGTAGTTAGCAATTCTAAGCACCTCAAATTTTCTAAGACCCAGATGGGTATTTTTATGAATCTAATGAATGAGCTGTTTAGCAAATTCTGAAGAGATAGTTATTTGGCCCTCAGCTGAATGGAGCCATCCTTCTTTTTGGAAGAGTCCTTGAAATTTGGTTAGGTCCTTCTTATCTTTTGAGCTATAATGGGGGGTCAGAGGGAGCCCTGATGGAACCATAGCCACCAAGGTCATGGCTGTGTAGTCTAGTGCAGCCTCTTTTGTGGCTTCATCAGCCAGTCTGTTTCCTTTTGCTCTTTTATCTTCCCCCTTATGATGGCCCAGACAATGGGCGATGGCAATCTTGAGGGGAAGCCATATCACCTCTAATAGGTCTAGGATCTCATCTTTATTTTTAATGGCTTTTGCTTCCACTATGAGCAGCCTCCTTTCCTCATAGATGAGCCCATGGACATGAACCATGGCAAAGGTGTATCGGCTGTCCATGAAGATGCTTGAAATTTTGTCTTTGGCCACTTTAAGGGCCTGAGTCAGGGCAATTACTTCAGCCCTCTGGGCCAAAGTCCCTAGTGGTAGGGCAGAGCCCCATACTATATAGTCAAGAGTTACTACCACAGTGCCTGCATTCCTGACTCTGTCTTGCATGTAACTGCTCACATCTGTGAAGTAGTCCACACTCCATTAGGCATGGGGATGTCTGTCAGGTCTGGCCTCATGTTTTGGACTTGGTTTGACACGATTGAGCAGTCATGTGTAATGTCCTGGTCTGGGTCCAGCAGTAAAGTGGCTGGATTGTGGCTGAGGTAAGGCGGTATTGGATGTGGGGCAGGTTCAGAAGCAGAGACCGGTAATGCACCAGTTGGTTATTAGAGATCCATTGATCTGGGGGATTCTTGAGAATCTCTTCAATGGCATGTGGGCTAACTATGATCAATTTCTGTCCCATAGTAATCTAATCTAGGTCCTTAACCAGCAATGTGGTGGCCACCACGATGTGAAGACAGGCTGGCCATCCTTATGCTACTAGGTTCAGCTTTTTGGACAGATGAGCTGCTGGTCTTTCCAAGGACCTAGAGTTTGAGTCAGAACCCTCTTGACTATTCCTTTGTTTTCATCCATATACAGGTGGAAAGGCTTATAGATGTCTGGTAGGGCCAGTACCAGGGCCTTAAGGAGTGCCTCCTTGAGCTGGTGGAAGGCTCTGTCCATCTCTGGAGTCCAGTCCAAGGCATTCTCCTACCCCTTGTGGTTTCATACAGAGGCTTAGCAATTTCTGTGAATCCTGGCCCCCAGAGTCTACAGAATCCAGCCGAGCCCAAGAACTCATGAACTTGTCATCGAGTTTTGGGAGTGGGGATACTGAGAACCATCTCTTTCTGGGCCTGAGACAGCAGGTGTTGTCCTCATTTGAGTATGTACCCTAGGTACATTACTTCCCTTTGGTAGAGCTGTGCATTTTTTGCAGAAACTCAATACCCCATCTGGTCTAATTCTCTAAGCAAGGCATCTGTTGCCAAATGCCAGGTTTCTTCATCTGAGGCAGCTATAAGGAGGTCATCAACATATTTTAGGAGGATTATTTGGGGGTGAGCCTGCCGGTACTCATCCAGGTCTTCATGGAGTGCCTTGTCAAAGATGGTGAGTGAGTTCTTAAAACCTTGTGGTAGCCTAGTCCACATCAGCTTTCCTTTGAAACCACACTCTAGGTCACTCCATTCAAAGGCAAACAAGGGTTGGCTAGCTGGAGCCAGTGGCTTGCTAAAAAATGTGTCATTAAGATCCTGCTCAGGCAGAAGCTGAACAACAGGGTGTATGGATTGGGCACTGTGGGGTGAATGTCTTCTACTCTTTTGTTAACCTACTTTAAATCCTGCACAGGTCAGTAGTCATTGGAGTGGGGTTATCGTATCAGCAGAAAGAAGGTGTTATAGGCAGACTATCAAGGAACTAATATCACTTGTTCCCAGAGTCAGTTTATGTGAGATATTATCCCCACTTTTGCTTCCTGAGACATGTAGTACTAGCGGACTCAGGCCAGCTTTTAGTTGTACCAAAATTGGGACCCAATATTTAGCTAGCCCCATCTGATTCCTTTCTGCCCATACTCCTGGAATTTCCTCCCATAATTTTTCCAAGTATGGCTCTTTGTTGGCAGTTTGAGGGAGCAGGGCATAGAATTTAAATTCTTCCTCTAGAGACACAGTCAGACTGTGCATGGGTCCATTTTCGTTAAAGACCGGTACTCCCCAGGGGCTAATATGGATTTTTGCTCCCATCTTGGTCAGGAGGCCTCATCCCAGGAGCAGGAATAGGCACCCAGGGATGACCATAAATGAATGGATTGGCCATCCCATTCCCAAGTCCACCTTTTTTTGGGTACTCCATGGATATTGGTTAGTTCTGGTGGCTTCCTGCACCCATGTTTTCTTGTTAGACAGGGGCCCCATAGATCCTTTTAGGATCGAGTGTTGTGGTTCTGTGTCAACTAGGAACTCTACATGTTTCCCCTCCACCTTTAGGGTTACCCAGGGCTTATGGAGGGGATGTGAGCTTTAACACCCTCATTCACTCAGTTCTTCTATCTCCAAAACTTTTGGTCCTTTTTCCCTCTGCTATTTGGGGCAGTCATTCATCCAGTGTCCTATTTCTTTGCAGTAAGCACACTGGTCTTTTTGGAGACAGGGTCATCCCTCCTTTTTTTGAGGAGTTTGTCTTTATACTTTCAATAGGCTATATCTCTTCAATCTCATGAATCAAATTTTTCTTTGCCTATAGCCAGCAGTAGCACTCTGGAGAGTCCTTCTGTTTGTCTACCTTCTGGAGTCTCCCTATTGTTGTAGACCTTTTCTGTTATGGCAATGAGCTAGAGCTTACTGGCAAATCTATCCAGTCTTTGGAGCATTCTGCAGATGTCTGGCACTGCCTGGTTCACAAAACCATGTTCACAGTAGACTGATTTTCCTTCACTTCAGGGTCAAGATGTGTGTAATTCCAGTAGGCCTCCAACAGTCACTCTAGGAAGGCCCCTGGGCTTTCCTCCTTATCTTGTATGACCTGACCTACATCAAACAATTTTGTAGGCCTTCTGGTGACTTCCCAAAGATCACCCATTAGAATCTGGTGGTAGACCTTCAGCCTCTCCTTACCTGCAGGGTCATTAGGTTCCCAGTTCAGGAAAATCAAGGGAACATCCATGTCAATGTCAGCCTGGACCACTGTGGGCTGGCCATTTGGCCCTGGAACTTTCAAGCCACAGCTAGCACCCATTATCTTTCCTTAGTCATGAAGAGCACCTGCAAAAGTTGCTGGCAATAGTCTCACATGGGAGTCTAATAGGACTAGCAAGGTGGAGGGTTTCTCAGAAAAGTTGGGATGTTCCATTTTCCACTTATATAGGTCACTAGTGGCAAAAGCAATGTGGGCCATATACTGTTGGACCTCCTGATCATGGGGATTATTTGCTCATAAAGGCAGCACAATCATGGTGGAGTCTGCTTGTCTCAGAGTCCAGACCCATGTATGAGGAGTACCTATCATATTCCCTCTGTACTACACTGGTCCCAGAACAGCAGCAACCACTTGTAGTAGGGATTCCAGCATGGGGGTAGGTATATAGGAGGTGGGTAGAGGTCTTCCTTGGGAACAGAGTGGAGTAGGACTGCTGGATTGCAGTTCTTCAGTGGCCCTGACTCTTTAACCAACAGGATCATAGGAGTTGAAGGCAAAAAGGGTCTCAGCCAAGAGAGGGGCTCTCCACCAGATATTGCCAAACAGTAATATATGGGACCTGGTCAGGATGCCCAGGATTCCCATATATAGTACCTTTAACTTGGTAAATGGTGGGAAGGTGGAAGGTGCCTCCTTCCAGCCATTCCACAGTGAAAGTTGGCCATTCATTCCTGCAAAAGTTGGTTGGTTTTCCCGGCTGTCCTGTTAAATACAGATTGTCCTCCAGGCATCAGAAATCCTTGAAGTGTGACTGGAATAGGTCCATGAGGTGGAACTTGCCACCTGTTCCATGGTGTCTCACAAGAATGTAGAAAAGATGGGCTGGAGAGATGGCTTAGCGGTTAAGCGCTTGCCTGTGAAGCCTAAGGACCCCAGTTCGAGGCTCGGTTCCCCAGGTCCCACGTTAGCCAGATGCACAAGGGGGCGCACGCATCTGGAGTTCGTTTGCAGAGGCTGGAAGCCCTGGCGCACCCATTCTCTCTCTCTCCATCAATCTGTCTTTCTCTCTGTGTCTGTCGCTCTCAAATAAAATAAAATAAAAAAAAAAGAATGTAGAAAAGAACACAACACAACACAAACACAAAGACACAGAAACAAACCTCCTAATGAGTAAAAAAGAAGCCAAAATGATGCTGACAGCAGCCTATCCCGTAAACGAGCTTTGCCAGACAGGCGTGACCTGTCAGTATCTATCAAAACCAGAGTGAGACTGGAGCTCTCCAGCTCCAACAGATGGGGGTTTGAAGCATCTTCACAACCCCCTGGCCCGGAGCTAATAATTTGCATATCTGCCTGACTTTCATGGGCCTCCAGGTTGTGTACAGACACTAGATCTATCAGATAAACAAGGGATACAGCAGAACAAAGATGCATAGTCCAGAGGTGCACCCAATCTCACCAATTGGAGAAGAATCAATTGCTCCCCTAGAAATGCTCCAATATCAAGTCTGGGGGGGTCTCCAGCGATCCTGGGACAAGCCCCCAAGTAAGGGTCAAAGAATCACTGATGAAAGACCCCAGACTCAAATACTTTGTAAAAGCAATGAGTGCTTATTCTGCAGAATCAACCATCATGTGGGGGTCATCCATTCATACAAAATGGTGACCCTGGGAGAAGCATGCTGGCCCCTTTTAAGAACAGCTAGGGGAATTTTAGGAGGGTTAGTTCATCTTCTAATGTGATTGGCTAAGCAAGCAGCAGTTACATTTGTACACCTTTGATTGGCTGTGGCCCACATTTTACCATAATTGGACATATTTAGACATGTTTTAGAGACTGCAGTAACTGACTCAGTTCTGAAGCCTGCTTTCTTGGGCAAGTGATTTTTTTGGTCATAGTCCAGAAGTATTGCAGGAACTGGCTCAGGCCCCAGGGAAGCTATCTTCCCCAGCCACATTTCAGGATTTTTCCCAGAAGTCTTCCCTGCCTTGCTGGGAAACTGAAACTGAGGGCTAGCTGTAAACTGGAGAAAATTTGATCATCTCAAAAACATAATTCATAATAAATAAGAATGTATCAATTTATTGAGCCTAAAATAAACAAAGTACTGTAAAAGAACACAATTTCAACAATAAGAAAATAAGAGGAAGAATTCTGGATAAGATGGCAGCATAGGCACAATACCAAACCAGCCTAGGTAGGCATTTAAGCAAAACCTCAGCAAAATACATTGTTCTTCTGAAAAGTGGAGGAGTCTGGGTTATTATTAGACAAAGCAAAGAAGCTGGAGAGACCGAGATCCACCAGAAAGTAGGAAAACAGCCAGAGGCCCACTGAGGTGCTCATGGCCCATGATCCACACTCTGAGCAACTGCCCAGTGCAGTACTATCAGATGTGCCAGGCTGCAGCAGCAGCAGCAGCAGCAGAGAGCAAGCAACAGATTTTTCAAGTCCATCAGCTTTCTTGCAATGTTAAAAAATCTGAAGGAAACACAACTGAGATCAACGAAAAAGCTACTGAAAGTGTGAACAACTCCAGAAGTCTGAACTCTCCCATCCTCCACCATCAGAACCATAAACCTCCAGCATTCAGCCCCCAGTGGCAGCACAGCCAGCAGAGCAGGTCCAAGGTACAGCTGCTCAGGACAAACTGGAGGGATTGAGGCGGGCATTCAACATTGGTGAGATTGGAAGCCACCCCAATGGTAATGAGACTGACTGGCCAAAAAAAAAAAAAAAAAAGAAAACAAAACAGGTACACAGGTTTGCAAGAGCTAATATCCCTTTCCTTCTCAGGGCAGGTTATGAGGCATATATTTTTGGTCGATTTTACCATTTTCAAATAACCTGTATTTGGGGGTTGAAAATTGTTGCCTTTGGTGCTTCCATATATATAGGGCCTTTGTTTATTGCTTTGATCATTATTGGGGGCAGGACATGGAACCCAATTCAGAACAGAAACCTCTACCTCACAGATGACAAGATTAAGGGTGTAGAACAACACATACCTTTAGGAATTTTGGCATTATATGATTATCTTTTTGTTTTAATCCCAACAACTGCATACTTTGTGCTGGATTTTATTGATTGTGTATGTTACTCTGTTGAAGTTTAGCATTTGTCAGTAAATTAGTCCACATAGTCTACTAGAATACTTGCTTACCAAGCAAACTCAACACCTAGGATTACTTCTCTGGCTTGATTGGGGACAAGAGTTACACCTGGTATCTTGAACTCATATCCTGAGTGTACATAGAGGTGCATCTCCACATCTCGGAATACTAAAGATAAGTAGAAATCCCAAGCATCAAATCAATTCAGGATGCAAAAGTGGCTACAATATAATACTGGAAACTCAAAGAATCAAGATAATACAGTCCCACTTAAAACTATAAATCCATAAGAAATAAACACCAATGGGACTGTTTTAGATGAAATGCCTGACATAGATTTCAAGAAAAGGATGTATTCTATGGTCAAAGAAATCAGAGAAGAAATGAAGGGAATCAAAGAAGAAAACCAACTTTTGAAGAGAAAATAGGACACCAGCTTAATGAAATAAAGAGGTCATTACAAAACATGAGTAAGGAAACAAATACAGAAGAAAAACCAGGCTGAAAGCCAGAATCTGAAGAATACAGTCAATGAAAAAAAAAAAAAAAAACTCTGTTGAAAGTCTCACCAGTAGAATGGATGGAGAAGAGAGCTGAATATCTAAACTATAATACCAAGTGGCAGATCTAATATAGTCCAATAAAGAGAAAGACAAGCTAATAGCAAGGAATTTTAAAATATCTGGGACACTAGGTAAAGACCAAACATAAGAATTCAGGGTATAACAGAAGGAGAAGAATTCCAATTAGTGGGTGTTTGCAACAAAATCATAGAAGAAAAATTTCCCCATATTGGGAAAGAAATGCCAATGCAGATACAAGAAGCTTTTAGAATACCAAACACACAAAATCTGGAAAGAACCTCTCCTCGTCATGTTATAATTAAACTATCAAACATACAAACCTAAGAAAATATACTGAAAGCAGTTAGAGAGAGGAAGCAAGTCACCTACAAAGGCAAGCCCATCAGAATAACTGCAGATTACTCAGTCCAAACATTAAAAGCCAGAAGGGCTTAGAATGATGTATTCCAAGTTCTGAAAGAAAACAAATGTCCACCAAGATTACTTCATAAAGCAAAGCGATCTATCCAAATTGATGGAGAAATAAGGACATTCCAAAAAGAAAAAAAATAGGCTAAAGGAATTTATGACAAACCAGCTCTACAGAAAATATTTGAAGGAATTCTTAATGCCGATGACAAAGCAAAACACACAGGAGGAAATAGCAAAAAATAAAACACACTCAAATAATAGTTAAAACAAATGAGTAAAGGGAAAACAGGGAACACTACAAAATAAGATGAATGGAGAGAATAAATGCTACCTTTCAATAATAACTCTTAATATAAATGGCTTCAATGGCCAATCCAAAAGACACAGGCTTGCAGACCGATGAAAAGTCAGGGTCCTGGCATCTGCTGCCTCTAGGAAACTCATCTCATAATAAAAGATAGACACCACCTTAGGATGAAAGGATGAAAAATGGTATTTCAAGCAAACAGGTCTAGGAAACAAGCAGGGGTTGCTATCCTAATATCTGACAGGATAGAATTCAAACCAACGTTAGTGAGGAAAGATAAAGAAGGTCATTTTATATTGATTAAAGGAACTCTCCAGCAGGAGGACATTACAATCCTAAACATATATGCACCTAACATGGGGGCTTCCAGTTTCAACAGACAAACACTATTAGACTTAAGGTCAGAGATAACATCAAACACAATTGTAGTGGGAAACTTCAATACCCAACTCTCATCAATTAACAGGTCATCCAAGCAAAAAATAAACAGACAGACATCTGAATTAAATGATGCCATGGAACAAATGGACCTAACACATATCTACAGAACATTCTATTCAAACACTGCAAAATATACATTTTCTCAGCAGCACATGGAACATTTTCTAAAATAGACCATATATTAGGACACAAAGCAAATCTACACAAATATAGGAAAATTGAAATAATCACTTGTACTCTATCTGACCACAATGGGATTAAACCACAACTCAGCAACAAGAAAAGCTACAGAGCATACAGAGATTCATGGAGAATAAACAGTACACAATTGAATGTTCAATGTGTCATTGAAGAAATAAAAAAGGAAATCAATACCTTCATAGAATCAACTGATGATGATAATACAATATACCAAAACCTTTGGGAAACAATGAAGGCAGTCCTAAGAGGGAAATTTATAGCTCTATGTGCCTTATTAAAAAATTAGATAGTTCACAAATAAACAATTTAATGTTCCACCTTAAAGCCCTGGCAAAACTAGAACAAGGCAAACCAAAAATCAGTCAAAGAGAAGAAATCATAAAGATTATGGCAATAATTAATGAAACAGAAACCAACAAAACAATCCAAAAAATCAATGAAACAAAAGTTGGTTCGTTGAAAGGATGAAGAAAATTGAGAAACCCTTAGCAAGTTTGACCAGAAGAAAGAGAGGAGAAAAAAAACTAATAAAATTAGAGATGAAAAAATGCACCATTATAATAGATACAAGGGAAATTCAGCCAATTATAAGGACATACTTTAAGAACAGATATGCCTCTAGGCTTGGAAATCTGAAAGAAATGGATGATTTCCTTGATTTATATGACCTACCAAAATTAAATAAAGATGAGATAAACCATTTAAATGGACCTATAGCAAGTACAGAGATAGATCCAAGCAGTTATAGAAAAGTCTTCCACCTGAAAAAAGCCCAGGCCCAGATGGATTCACTGGTGAATTTTACTAGACCTTCATGGAAGAAGTAACACCAATGCTGCTCAAACTTTTCCATAAAATAGAAAAGGATGGAAGGAATTCTACTAAACTCCTTATATAAAGCCAGCCTCACCCTCATATCAATAGCAGGGAAAGATAGAAATTCTGAACAAAATACTGGCAAACAGAATACAAGAATATATCAGAAAGAATATTCACTCCAACCAAGTTGGCTTTATCCCAGGGATGCAGGGATGGTTCAACATATGCGATTCAATAAATGTATTACATCATATAAATGGTCTGAAGGAATAAAATCACATGATCACCTCAATATATGCAGAAATGGCATTCAACAAAATTCAACATCCTTTCATGGTAAAAGTATTGCAGAAACTGGGAACAGAAGGAACTATCTCAACATTATAAAAGTTATTTATGACAAAGATACAACCAACATATTACTAAATGCTGAAAAGCTTGAAGCTTTTCTACTAAATTCAGGAACAAAACAAGGGTGTCCACTGTCCCAGCTTTTATTTAGCATAGTAATGGAATTCTAAGCTGTAGCAATAAGGCAAGAGACAGCCATAAAAGGGACACAAATTGAAAAAGTAGAGATCAAATTATCACTATTTGCAGATGATATGTTTCTATCCATAAAAGACTCTAAAAACTCCAGTCACAAACTCTTAGACCTGATAAACAGTTTTAGCATTGTAGCAGGATACAATATAAACACACAGAAATCAGTAACTTTCCTATATACTAACAACAAACCTGTGGAGAACGAAATCAGGGAATATTTACCATTCATAATTGCCTCAAAAATATTTTTAAATTATATGGAATATTGTAAGTGTATGGGGTAAACTTAAATAATGAAATGAAGGAGCTCTACAATAAGAACTTTAAAACACTCAAGTGAGCCGGGCATGGTGGCACACGCCTTTAATCCTAGCACACAGGAGGCAGAGGTAGGAGGATTGCCATGAGTTCAAGGCCAGCCTGAGATGACAGAATTAATACCAGGTCAGCCTGGACCAGAGTGAGACCCTACCTCAAAAAAAAAAACAAAAAACAAAAAAACACAAACAAACACTCAAGCAAGAAATTGCAGAAGACACAACGAAATGGAAAAACATCCCATGTTATTGGATTGGAAGAATCAATATTGTGAAAAATGTCAATCTTACCAAAAGCAATATACACATTTAATGCAATCCCCATTAAAATTCCAATGGCATTCTTCACAGGAATTGAAAAAAGGCAATCCTAAAATTCATTTGGAAGCACACAAATCCTCAAATAAGCAAAATGATTTTTTTTTAAATTTTTATTTATTTATTTTATTTGAGAGCGACAGACACAGAGAGAAAGACAGATAGAGGGAGAGAGAGAGAATGGGCGAGCCAGGGCTTCCAGCCTCTGCAAACGAACTCCAGACGCGTGCGCCCCCTTGTGCATCTGGCTAACATGGGACCTGGGGAACCGAGCCTCAAACCGGGGTCCTTAGGCTTCACAGGCAAGCGCTTAACCGCTAAGCCATCTCTCCAGCCCAAGCAAAATGATTTTGAGCAACAAAAAATGAGGCTGATCCTATCACCATACCCAATTTTAAGCTATATTACAAAGCCATAGTAACAAAAACAGCATGGTATTGGCACAAAGGCAGAAATGTAGATCAAGGGAACAGGATAGAGGACCCAGATGTTAATCCAGACAGCTACAGCCACCAGAATTTTGAAAAAGCCAAAAATATTCATTGGAGAAAAACAACCTCTTCAACAAGTGTTGCCAGGTAAACTTGATATCAATATGCAGAAATATGAAAATATTTACTTAACTTTCTCCATGCACAAGAATAAAATCCCAGTGCATAAGGGACCTTACTATCAGACATGAAACTCTGAAATTGCTAGTGGAAAATGTAGGGGAAACACTTCACCATATTGGCATAGGTAATGACTTTCTGAATATAACCAAATTGCTCAGAAAATAAAACTACTAATCAACTACTGGTGTTTCATGAAATTACAAAGCTTTTTTACAGCAAAGGACAGTGTGAATTGAGCAAAGAGACAATCTACACGATGGGAGAAAATCTTTGCCAGCTACACATGTGACAGAGGATTAATATACAGAATATACAAAGAACTCAAAAAACAGTACAATAAGAAATTAAACAACCAAATCTAAAAGTGGGTTATGGAACTGAATAGAGTTCTCACTGGAAGAAATATAGATGGCATATAAACATCTAAAAAAAGTGTTCTGTATGCCCAGCCATCAGAGAAATGCAAATTAAAACGATCTTGAGATTCCATCTCTCTCCCATTAGAATGGCTACCATCAAGGAAACAAATGACAATAAACATTGGTGAGGATGTGGTAAAAGGGAAACCCTTCTGCACTGTTGGTGAGAATGTAATTTGGAACATGCATTGTGGAAATCAGTGCTGAGGTTCTTGAGACAGCTAAGAATAGATTTGTCATATGATGCAGCTATAGCACTCCTAGGCATATATACTAATAACTCTTCTCACTGCTTTAGAAATACTTGCACAACCATATTTATTGCAGTTCTACTCGCAATAGCTAGGAAATGGAATCAGCTTAGATGTCCACCAACAGATGAATGGATAATAAATATGTTGTACATCTATTCAATGGAGCTCTATTCAGCAGTAAAGAAAAATGAAATTATGAAATTTGTAGGGAAATGTATGGATATAGAAAGTATTATGCTAGGTTCTCCCTTGTATGTGTATCCTAGGTACAAATGCATAGACTTATGTATGATCTGGAACCAAAAATCAGTATCATGTTCCCAGAAGCTAGAAAAATGCTACATGGAGGTAGGAAAAGGAAGGCCTTAAGAGATTGTATAAAAGACAGGTGGAGTATGGTCAATCAAAATTCAAGATATTCAGAATAAGACATATGAATATATACTTTGGTAAATAATGGCACTTCCAGAAGCCACAGATTGTTACTAGAAAATGTTCCGTGCCTGAGATGGGATACCTTCCAGTGAGTTGTTGGCCAGGGAGGTCCCTGCTGCCTCCAAAACATTACAGGCTATGGGTAAGGCCCTTGGTTCCCCATAAGAAAAAGCTGGTAAGACCCTATTTCTAAGCCTTCACATGCCTGAGAAATTAAGTTGGTACTGAGCAGAAAACGTTCTCCCTATAGATCAGCCAACTGAAAGCTTGAAAAAGCTGCAATGTATGCAGTCTTATAGGAGACAGAAGTCATCAGTGGTGAAAACAGTGGGCACTGGCAACTTCAAGTTTGGCCAGAGAAGCCAAATGACTGAGCGAGTACAATAGTGGCATGTCTGCTCTGATGGAAACCAACTGCTCTCTAATTGGACTGAGGGCCCATTCTATGGGAGGGAATACGTCCCTGGTACTGAAAACCTAATCCAAAGCCTATGGCAGGGGAGGTCATGAGACTTAGGGGTGTAAAGCCTGCTCTAGTCTGGATAAATGCATATATTATTCTCACCAAATTGCCCTGAAAGCACTACACTTAATGTTCATACTCATATATTAATTCTACTCTCATTCTTTTTAGAGAAGCTTCTCTTCAGATGGTGATGACCACTGGGATGATACAAAAGGCAACATAGTGCTGAGAAGAAGGGATGGAGGGGTGTCCAGAACTAAAACATCTCACACCCTCCAAGGCTCAGGGTCCATTGCAGATGAGGTGGTGGAAAGAATGTAACAGCCAAAGGAAGGGTACCACTCCTTACAACCGTCCAGGCAGAATCTGGCCTCAATATCCAAGACCTGACAGTGCCTAGAAATACCCACATAAGACCCTCATATTAGGAGAAAAAGATGATGACATCAAATTAAAAGAGAGACTAATGGAGAGAGGGAGGGGATAGGACAGAGAACAGAGTTATGAAGGGAAAAGTGGTGCAAGGGAGGGGAAGGAAATACTATCATTTGTTGTCTGTAAGCATAGAAGTTGTCAACATATATATATATATATGGCATATAGGGCCTAGAAATTTAATTTTAATTATTTGTCTCATATTCAGAAGAAATAGTTATCAATGAAGTACTACCATTTCTATGTTTTCTGTAGCCAAGATATGGAATCAACTGTGCTGTCCATCCCTACATGACTGTATAAATTAATACATTTGGACACAAAAATAAAGCAAATCCTGGTGTTTCTGTCAATGTGTATCTCCATGGTGGAAGGGAATAGAAGTGAAGAGAAGGGAAGGAAAGTGTTTAAAAGATATATTACTTTTTTTATTTATTTATTTGAGAGCGACAGACATAGAGAGAAAGACAGATGGAGGGAGAGAGAGAGAATGGGCGTGCAAGGGCTTCCAGCCTCTGCAAACGAACTCCAGATGTGTGTGCCCCCTTGTGCATCTGGCTAACGTGGGACCTGGGGAACCGAGCCTCGAACCGGGGTCCTTAGGCTTCACAGGCAAGCGCTTAACCGCTAAGCCATCTCTCCAGCCCTAAAAGATATATTAAATGGATGCATTGAAGAAATGGCTCAGCAGTTAAGGCACCTATATATATATATATATATATATTAAACACAAATTCCATGCACAAATGGCAGGAATAACAGTTATTTTAGTAACCTGAATGCTACAATCTAGACATCAAATGATCAGATTAAATGAAATTAACTTAAAAGTAGTACATTTTAAAATATTATGAAATTGTGTGTATAAATAAAAATATCTAAGTTTTTTATGATGTAATGATGTTTTGACTGATTATACACTATATATATGGTTGTGGACCCACAGTTCTATAATGAATTTGAAAAATTCCAGTCACCTAATGAAATACCTCTTGCACTGTAATAAAGCTACATTATTTATGTATTTATGGTGATGCTGATGTAAATAAACCTCCTGCACTGCTAATTACATATAATGTAATAGAAACGAGGGACAGAAAATATTCCATTCAATGGATCGTTAAAAAAAAGAGAGAAATAATTTATTTAGACATCAAGAACCAGGGTACTCATGCCAAATGCTTTGGGCTCTAGCAAAAGTGGTGTTCATAGAAAATTTATTGACATGCATTATGCACCTTCCATAATGAGCCAGACATTATCTTAGGTAGTGACATAGAGTTCTTAAATGAAGATTGCTCAAGAACAATGTGCCAACTATAAATTACAGAGATTTTAAATGTGCTACTAAATGGGTTTTGACAAATGTATACACCTACATAACCACCATCACAGTCATGATGACATTTCCATTGTAGCAATAACATACTTCTAATTTACTTGTTTTCTCATTACAGGGCAGAGCCAACCACAATTCTTCTTCCTAATAACATGATGAGTTTTCAAAACAAGCTGATTTTTCAGGGATGGAATTTGATAATATGTATTTTCTGTGTCAGTTTTCTTTTGATAATCATTTTTATGGACTTCATTTAGGGCTTTGTGGTTCTTATATACAGAAAACAAAGTATATAAGATGTACACTGTATAGCTGTAGTACAAGATGTTTATTCATTCACCTGTTAATGTATAGTGACATTGTTTACAATTTGAGCTTTTCACTAATTAGGTTAAGAACATTCATATACAAATCTCTGAGTTGGCAATATGCTTTTATTTCTTGTGAATAAATATCTAGAAGTGGAATCATTGGGAATATATGTCAAGCAAAAGAAGTGCATAGTTTAACATACTAAGCCCATAGATATCTATGTATGAACTCCCATTTTTTCCAAACTAATTATAATGCATCTACTTTACTTAAAATTTATAAAATTGAACAAAATCTTCTAATGATAAAGTATAAGAAAATATGTCTTTAACCATATCCTTACCCTGGTTAGGCATGGTGGATCACACCTAAAATTCCAGCACTCAGGAAGCTGAGAAGGAGTTACAGGCCATCCTAGTTTAGTGAGTAATTCTTCAATCCCCTATTATTGAAATTCTCACACATTAAATAATTTGCTCATTGTCTATATCACCTGTAAGCTTTGTGTCAGAGTTCTTTTTTTATCACCATTTTCCTAGCATCTAAATATCAGTACATACTGTTTCATATCAATAATTCTATGCTGAAATTATACTTAGGTTTACTAAAATATTATTCCCAAGTATATATTATTTAAACTTGATACAAATCACATAATATGGTGAATCTTTTTCATTGATTTGAATTGGTTCTATGATTTATACACCTCGGGAATAACTCCCACTTAAACATTGTGATCAGTAAGTAACTCCGTTGAATTTAAATATATACACATTTATATAAGCAAGTTTATATGGTCACTATCTTTCATGCTACTAATTACCATTCTTTCATTTCAGCTTGAAGATCTTCCTTTAAAATGTATTATAAGGTGAGTCTTATTGGTGAAGACCTCTCTTGGGTTTACTTTTCTTGGCTATGTCCTTATTTGTACTTGCTTTGAAGTAGAACTTCTGCATAAAAAGAATTCTTGTCTGCTAGTCTTCTTCTTTCATTACTTAAAAAGTATCATTCTATTCTGACCTGAAATGTTTTTATAGAGCAATGTGCTGATAGCCTTGTAAGTGAGGAAACTCCTCCTGCTTCCAAGATTCATCTCTGGGTCTTTCCATTTGACAGTTTAATTATATGTCTTCATGTCCTCTAGCTTTAACTGAACACAATTATAAGCAAGTGCTTTAAGTGTTGAGCTATCTTCCCAATGCCTGAGCCTTATTGTAGATAAGCAATTAATACAGTTTTTGTTTTTCAAATAGAAAAATCTGAAAAGGTATAGATTTTTAAATCAAATCTGTTAAACTGAATTTTGTGGGATGATTATAAAGTATATTTTCCTTCCCATGTTATTGTGACAAAAATAATAACTGACAAGAACAACCTGAGGAAGGAAGGGTTTATTTGCACTCAATATGGGACACAATGAAGGCAGTCCTCATGGGAAAATTCATAGCACTCAATGCCTTCATAAAAAAGACAGAAAGACCCCAAATCAATAGCCTAACCATCCACCTAAAGGCATTGGAAAAACAAGAAAAATCCAACCAAAAGAGATCCAGAAGGAAAGAAATAATTAAAATCAGAGCAGAAATTAATGAATTGGAAACCAAGGAAACAATTAAGGCAATTGACAAAACAAAGAGCTGGTTCTTTGAAAAAATAAACAAGATTGACAAACCTCTGGCCAATTTGATCAAGGAAAAAAAAAGGAGAGACTCCAAATTAACAAAATTCAAAATGAAAAAGGACAGATCACAACAGACATCAGTGAAATCGGCAGAATCATCAGGACTTATTTCAAAAACCTCTACTCCACAAAACTGGAAAAGGTGGAGGAGATGGATAAATTCCTGGATGCATATCATCTACCAAAGCTAAACTCAGAGCAGATCAACCACTTCAATGAACCCATCACACTCATGGAGCTTGAAAAAGTAAATAAAAAACCTCCCAAAAAAGAAGAGTCCAGGACCAGATGGATTCCCAGCCGAATTTCATCAAACCTTCATGGAAGAACTCAAACCAATCTTCCTAAAACTGTGCCACACAATTGAAGAACAGAGAAAGCCACCCAACTCTTTCTATGAAGCTAGTATCACCCTAATCCCAAAACCAGGCAGAGATGCCACAAGAAAAGAAAACTATCAGCCTATTTCCCTAATGAACATAGACGCAAAGATCCTCAACAAAATACTCACAAACCGAATCCAACAACACATCAAAAGCATTATCCAACTTGACCAAGTGTGATTTATCCCAGGAACACAGGGGCGGTTCAACATATGAAAATCTGTCAATGTAATACACCACATAAACAAGCTTAAACATAAAAACCACATGATCATTTCGATAGATGCAGAAAAGGCCTTTGACAAGATACAGCATCACTTCATGATCAAAACATTGGAGAGAATCGGCATGGCTGGTTCACATCTTACCATAATAAAGGCAATATACAAAGCTCCAAAGGCCCAAATAATACTTAATGGAGAGAGACTGGAGGAATTCCCATTGAGATCAGGAACAAGACAGGGATGTCCTCTCTCACCTCTGCTTTTCAATATAGTTCTGGAAGTCCTAGCCCAAGCAATAAGGCAGGAGAAGGAAATAAAAGGGATACAATTTGGAAAGGAAGAAGTTAAGTTAGCTCTATTCGCTGATGACATGATTGTATATGTAAGAGACCCGAGAGACTCCATCCCAAAACTCCTGAAGGTGATTAACTCCTATAGCAAAGTAGCAGGATACAAAATCAATGCATAAAAATCGGTAGCATTTCTGTATGCAAATGACAAAGACAGAGAAAAAGAAATAAAGGACATAGTCCCATTTTCAATAGCAACAAAAATAATAAAATACCTTGGAATAATGTTAACCAAGGAAGTAAAAGATCTATACAACGAAAATATAAAAACTCTCAAAAAAGAAATTGAGGAGGACTTGAAAAGATGAAAAGACCTCCCATGCTCCTGGATAGGCAGAATTAACATTGTGAAGATGACAATCCTACCAAAGGCAATATATAGATTTAATGCAATTCCAATTAAAATCCCTACAGTGTTCTTCACAGAGATAGAAAAAATGATCTCAAATTTCATATGGAAAGGCAGAAGGCCTCGCATATCGAAATATATCCTCAGCAAAAGAAATACCTCTGGTGGCATCACCATACTCGATATAACGCTATATTACAAAGCCATAGTAATAAAAACAGCATGGTACTGGCATAAAAACAGGAGTATAGACCAATGGAATAGAATTGAGTACCCAGATTTTGGGCCAAGCAACTATAGCTACTTGATATTCGACAAACGCCCAAACAATAAAGACTGGAAAAAAGGTAGCATCTTCAACAAATGGTGCTGGACAAACTGGATAACCACATGCAGGAAACTAAAACTTGATCCACACATTTCACCATGCACAACACTCAAATCCAAATGGATCAAAGACCTCAACATAAGACCAGAAACTCAAAAACTACAGGAAGAAAATTTAGGAAGTACTTTCCATGATATAGGAATGGAAAAAGACTTCCTGAATAAAACCCTAGTGGCTCAAGTTCTTAAACAGTCACTCAACCATTGGGATCATATGAAGCTGAAGAGTTTCTTTACAGACAAGCATATAATAATGGAATACCCACAGAATGGGAGAAAATATTTGCATGTTATCCATCTGATAGAGGCCTTATCTCTAGAATTTATAAAGAACTCAAACATCTAAACAATAAGAAGACAAATACCACACTCACAAAATGGGGCACAGAGTTAAACAGGCAATCCACAGAGGAAGAGATACAAATGGCAAACACACACCTAAGAAAATATTCATCATCCCTAATCATCAGAGAAATGCAAATTAAAACAACTATGAGATTCCACCTTACCCCAATAAGGATAGCCAACATGAAAAGGTCAAATGAAAATAAATGCTGGTGAGGATGTGGAGAAGCAGGGACACTCATTCACTGTTGGTGGGAATGCAGGATGGTACAACCACTTTGGAAAGCAATATGGAGACTCCTGAAAAAGCTGACTATAGAAATACCAACAGACCCAGTTATACCATTATTGGGCATCTACCCTAAAACCTTCAAACCAAAAGCCAGAGAGATTTGCTCAACCATGTTTGTAGCAGCTCAATTCGTAATAGCTAAAAGCTGGAATCAACCCAGATGTCCATCATTAGAAGAATGGATCACAAAGATGTGGTATATCTACACAATGGAATTTTATACAGCAGTAAGAAAAAATGACATAAAGAAATTTGAGGAAAAATGGTTGAACCTGGAATAGATCACTCTCAGCGAACTTACCCAACACAGAAAAAAAATCGACACATAGTCTCACTCCTCTGCAACACCTAACCTGAATCTGCCCAAGATGCCTTACATACCCAGCAAGCACCTCATGGACTATACAATAAGATGGATGGGCGGGTGGGGAAGGAATCAAAGGGAGGAAAACAGTAATCTGGACCCAAACGGCAATGGTACCATAAAATTCTACTTCCTAAAAGACAGACCAAATGGCTGAACCTTCACTAGACCCTTACAGGAAACACCTGAACCACAAGACACTGGAGAGGGTAGGATCAAAACTGACCTAAATCTCCTACATCTTCCCCCCCTCCCTCTCCCCCTCTCCCCTCTATCTCTCTCCTCTTTAACTCTTGTATATTAGTTATGTTTTTCCTCAATTTCTTAGTGGACACTGACCTGTAACCCCCACTTCCAGCTTGGGCCTACCATCCACAATGAGCTTTTGATCAGAGAAACCTGCAAGGTTTCCCAAAACAATGACAGACTTCTGTCAGAGTACTTGATGACCCACCAAAGGCCAGTGGTAAGACCCTATTGCTGAAGACTCCATATGCAGCTGACGCGTAAAATGGAATGACATGGCTGGAAGCCAGGAGAGAGTCAGTCCCCAGATAGTCAGCGTGTCTAGTGCCAGAAGGTGCTACATAGGCAACTGGGGGAAATGACCAAGAGCTGTCCAAGCAGCACATTGTTTAACCCAATTAACAACAAATAACCAGATGTGATGCCCACACAGGTGCAATAGTGGTACACAGCCATGGTGAGGAACCAATTGCTCTTGATTTGGCTAACTGATCCACTCAGTGGTACTAGACCCATAGCTGGAGCTGGGAAACAAGTCAGAACCATACCCAAACACAAGCCCACTCTACAATATCAAGCTACCATCAGTCACAGGGTATAAGAGGGCCTAAACCTACCATACTGTCTATCAAAAAAGTAAGTGTTATCTCAATTTTCCAGGTGCCAACTTACTCTCCGTTGGAGAATCTGCTTCTCTTTCCTAGATAGATGCAGATCCTAATAAGAGAGCTGCCCCAACATACCTCAAAAGGGGCCCAACTGAAACTAAGGACAACTGGAAAAATAAGCAAGGGTGATGTTTTCCTGTGAACCGGATACCAGCACAAAGGGGAAGGAGATCAACGCAGAGAAAAATCAACTCCTACCAAATCAGAGAGCCAGAACCTCAGAGGCTCCCAACACCTCAGCACTGAAGCAGGCCAAAAATGAACTCAACATGGCTCAGGGAAATTTTGCGGAAGAGGGGGCGGAAAGAATGTCAGAGTCACATGTTGGGTCATGATTTGCAGAGACATTTATCATACCAATAACTGGGGGCTAACTCCACAATGCACGACCCATTTTCATTAACAAGGAGGGTCTAATGGGAGGGGGTAGATCACAGATGAGCCTAAATAATGGTACCAAACTGCCTGTATTTACTGAAAATAAAACTAATAAATTGAATTAAAAAAAAAAATTCCAGATTACAGGCTGTGGTGTTCCAAATGTCATTGTAGCATGAGCTTGCAGCTGCTAGTCACAACTACAAGACTAGTCAGTAAATAGCAGTGAATTCTGGTCCTCAGCTCATTTTCTCTTTTTTACTGTTTTTGGAAACTCAACACATGATACTTTGCTGCCCACAGTTTGGGGCATAGTCCTCCCACCTCAATTAACCTAATCTGGAAACTCACAGATATGCCCAGAGATTTGCCTCCTAGGTCAGTCTACATCCAGTCAAGTACATAGCTGAGGTTAATCAATACAGAAGGTAAATAGGGCAATATTGCTGAACTATATGCCTAAAACACAAGAAATTTCGTTTGAAATGAAACATACAAAAAAATAGAAAAAAATATTTAAAAATTTAAAAACGAAAATAGAAGTATATTCTTTTAACATAAAGAAGAACTAATGTGGACCAAATTTACTTTCTTGTATAAAATGATTAATTATTGAAAACTATACAAAACAATAATTTCTAAGACACTGATCTTCACATAACAAAAGAATATAATTAATGTGAAATTGGAAATGATTATCCTTCATTTATTGGCCTTTGAGAAGTTGAAAGCCATGGATGAGAGAGTCAACATACTTTCTACGTTAAAGTGAGAAAGGAGCGATTGAAAGGTCACAGCGCCTAGAGTTATGGAGACAGAGTGTCAGAGAGAAAGGAGGCATAGACAAGGAATCCCAGAGAGGTACAGATGTTTCCTCCTCAACTGTTCAGCTGAGTAAACACCAGGACATGCATGCTAGTAATGTATTCAATGCTAGGGGAAAATAATGATAGGTAGTTGTGTTTGGTACTCACACAGGGACAGTAATCATGCCTGCTGCTACCACAATCTGGAAAATTTCATGATTTATGTAACACAGGGCACAGTCTCCAAAGCATTTTGCTACAGAAGTGGAGAATAGCTACAGACGGTGTGTTGTTAAATTCATTCTGAGAAATCAAAAGAGCAAAAAATGGCAAAATAGACGCTCCCCAGTATATTAGTTACCTTTTTCATTGTTGGGACAACGTATATGAAAAAAGCAATTTAAGGAGGAAAGATTTATTTCATCTAACAGTTAGAGGGGCTACAGATGATCGTTTCAGGGCAGGCATGAAAACAGGAGTGTAAAGTTTCTGGTCACACTCAGTGAGGAAGTAAAGAACAATGAATGCTGGTTCTCAGCTAGTGACATTCTTTTTATACAACACAAGCCCCCAGCCCATGAAATGGTACTGCTCATATTTAGAGTACATTATTCCACCCACAATAACCTCATCCAGAAAATCACAAACACACATGCCTAGAGATTCATTTCCATAATGATTTTAAATTGTGCCATGCTGAGAGCAGAAATTAGCTGTCACTCCAAGTAAATTAACCAAATCTTAAAACAAATAATCCAACAGGGGTCTTTCTGGACAATATTAACAAATCATCATATCGAATAGTAAACTCAAAATGTAATAAACTAATAAGGATAAAAAGTTTACTTTGGCTCATGTTCTAAAATTTTCCAGTCCATGTTCAGTTGGCACCGCTGCTTTTAAGCTTATGGAAAGACAACACATCATGGCAGCAGTGTGTTGTGGAACAAAACTGTTTACCACATAGCCAGGGAACAAAGAAGATAATGTGACAATGTACCTGATAACCCACTATCACCTTTTCTTTTTTTTAAAAAGAACATTGGCCTATTTTTTTTTATTATTTATTTGAGAGCGACAGACACAGAGAGAAAGACAGATAGAGGGAGAGAGAGAGAATGGGCGTGCCAGGGCTTCCATCCTCTGCAAACGAACTCCAGACGCGTGCACCCCCTTGTGCATCTGGCTAACGTGGGACCTGGGGAACCGAGCCTCGAACCAGGGTCCTTAGGCTTCACAGGCAAGCACTTAACCGCTAAACCATCTCTCTAGCCCCCACTATCACCTTTTATAACATGCCCTCAGTGATTTAAATACCTCCCAATAGTATTTACCATTTTGGAAGAGCAACATGGGCTGCCAAACAAGCATTTAACAAACCTTCTTGTGGGGAACATTCATCGGAATAATAATATTCTGCCACTGGTTACAAAAGGTTCATATCCATCATACAATAGAAAACTGCATTTGGTGCTTCTCCAAGTGTGCCCAAAATCTTGAATGTTCAGTCTTAACATGTAAATCTAAGTTGCAAGTCCTCTGCGAAAGTCAGGGCACATACTGAATCATAATGTCCTTTAAAATCAAAGGAATTTGTTTACATACTTATTTCTTGTTTTCATGTATTTTAGAACAGGTTTTATGTATCCCAAGCTATCCTCAAACTCAAAGTGTAGCTGAGGCTGGCCTTGGTTTTCTGATCCATCTGCCTCAGTACCCCATGTGCTGAGATTATAAGTATATGCCACTATGACTGGATTGGCTTATGTACATTAAGATACAGTAGTGCAAGAGAAATGCCATAAACGTTCCTATAATGATGTGATGACCAAAGCAATAACAGAATTCATCAGAACATCCATTGAATTACATATTCCAATGCCCAACATCTAATCACACCATGGCATGTCATCAGCCTCAAAGAAACTGATGAAGAATGCTGCCATATCTATGTTATTTCTAGCACATGGCCAGTCTTCAGAAAATTGCACACTGCCTGGTACTTCACTCAGAAGGTGTTGCATGTAGGAAGTATGTTAATATATTTCTTTTCATCTGAAGCTTCAACCACATTCTCAAGCCTACATTCACTGTCCTCTCTAGGACTACTTGAAGGGATTCTTGGTAAAAATATGTAGCCTCTCATGTTTTTTTTTTTTTTTTTTTTTCCTGGAATCTCAGTGGAAACTTTCATAACCCTACAACTCTTAGATTCTACTTTTCTGAAAAACCAGCATCATGCATAAGGCACCTAGTTCTACTACCAATGAAAGCTATGCATTACCCAGCTTGAATATTAGTTATAGGAGCCTCTGCACACTTTACCAGCAGAACATAGGGAATTTTTTCCTTGGGTAGTCCTGTATAATTGGAGTACTACATGACCCTCTTATGTCATGTTTTCTACATTTATATGTAAACTATGTACCTATAAGATCATCAGAATATATCTTTGTAATTGCCCCAAAACATAGCATTTCTATCAGGATGTGGTTAACACTACAATAAGCGTTTGATCAGAGATATCCATAATGTCTTCCCCCCCCCAAACAAACAGACTTTTGTCAGAGCACTTGATTACCCACCAGAGATTAATGGCAAATCCCTACTGCTGAAGACACCATATGATGTCAGCATGGAATATGGAGAGACCCAGCTGGAATATGGAAGAGAGCTGGTATTCAGACTGTTAGCCCATCTACTTCTAGAAGGTGATAAATGAGCTACCTGGGGAAGGGGCTAATATCTTTCCAAGCAACTTTAGGCCTAAGCTGCTCAGAAGCAAACAATCTGATGTGATGCTCACAAAAGTGTACTAGTGGCACACAGCCATGGTGAGTAACCAACTACTCTTGGATTGGCTAACAGATCCATTCAGTGGAAAGGAACTCATATGTGGAACTAGGGAAAAAAAGTCAAAATTATATCCAGATATTGAGTGTGCTTTCCTATAACAAGCTCCCTCTAATTTTGAAGGTCTACATCCATTAATTTCTCTCTAAAATATTAATACTTATCCCATTTAATCTGTGATGACTTCACTCTCTATTGGAGAATCTGCTTCTCTTTATCAGATGGGAGCAGTACCTGAGTAGATAAATGACCCTTTGCACTTCACCCAGGCCCTAGCTAAAACCACAGAGGAACTGGGGAAATGAACAGGAATGCTGCTTTCTCTGTGAACCTGACATCACAAAAATGGGGATGGATATAGACAAAGAGTATGCTGAACACCTACCAAACCCAGAGATCCAGAGACCCCTAATGAGCCCATCACTGAGTAGACTTAAAATGCACCCAACAAGGCTCAGGGAATTTCATGAAGGAGGGTGTGGAAAGATTGTTAGAACCACAAGATGGGACATTATTCATGGAGACATTTCCTCTCTCCCATAACTGACTCTTATGCCCAGAATGCCTTACCCACAATCCCTGTGGGGATTAACTGCATCTCCAATGAGAAGGGCCCCTTCAGAAAAGGGGTAGGGATAAGGGAAAGGATGGTACCAACATGTGTTGTTTACATACTACATATGTCCATATCTAATGAAATTAATTTTTAAAAAGTTTATTTTGACTTACTATTTCAGAGACTCATTTCCATAATCAGTTGGTATTGTAACTTTTAGACTTTTACCAAGATAATACGTTATAGCAAGGGCACATTTTAGAACAAAATTGCTCACCTTATGATTAAGAAGCAAGAAAGAGAGAGTGAGATTCCACCTTACCTAGTAAGGATAGCAAACATTAAAAAATCAAATGAAGGGCTGGAGAGATGGCTTAGCGGTTAAGCGCTTGCCTGTGAAGCCTAAGGACCCCGGTTCGAGGCTCGGTTCTCCAGGTCCCACGTTAGCCAGATGCACAAGGGGGCACACGCATCTGGAGTTCGTTTGCAGTGGCTGGAAGCCCTGGCGTGCCCATTCTGTCTCTTTCCCTCTATCTGTCTTTCTCTCTATCTCTGTCGCTCTCAAATAAATAAATTTAAAAAAAAATCAAATGAAAATAAATGCTGGCAAGGATGTGAAGAACCCTCATCCACTGTTGGTAGGAAGATAAGATAGTTCAACCACTTTGGAAAGCAATATGGAGACTCCTAGAAAATCTGACTATAGAGTTACCAACAGACCCAGTTATTCCCTTACTGAGCTTGTACCTTGAAAGCTCCGTGTCTCAGTCCAGAAAGAGTTGCTCAACCATGTTTATAGTGGCTCAGTTCATGAAGAATGAATAACTACGGTATGGTTTATCTACATGATGGAATTCTACACAACAGGAAGGAAAGATGATACAAGTAAATTTGAGGAAAAATGATTGAACCTGGAATAGATCATTCTCAGTGAACTTACCCAATCACAGAAAGATAATCGCAGTATAGTCTCACTCATCTATAGCTCCTCACCTGAATCTACCCAAGATGCCAATATACCTCTGTCTATCCCTCTTCTCTATCTCTTTTATAATACTAATCTTTTTTTATCTCCTATTTTCTTGGGTGTTGACCTGTAACTCCCAATACCAGCATGTAGCTATCATGCACAATGAGCTTTAGATCAGAGAGGCTTATAAATTTTCCCAAAAGAAGACAGATTTCTGTCAGAGTACTTGATGGCCCATCAAAGGTTAGTGGTAAGACCTTACTGTTGAAGACACCATATGCTGTTGGCACATAACATGGATATGGCTGGAAGAGAGTCAGTCCCCAGAGAGTTATCACGTCTAGTGCCAGAAAGTGCTACATGAGTAGCTTGTGGAAAATGACAAATATCTGTCCAAGCAACTCATGGTCTAACCTACTTAGCAGCACACAACTTGACCTGATGCTCACACAAGTGCAATAGTGGCGCACAGCCATGGTAGGAAACCAACTTCTCTAGATTTGGCTATCTGATCTGCTCAGTGGAACAGGACCCATAGCTGGAGCTGGGAAACAAGTCAGAACCATACCCTAAAATGAGCCCACTCTCCATTATCAAGTTCCCACCAATTTGGGCTAAAAGTGAGCCTAATACCTATTATATTCTTTCTAAAAACAAAACAAAACATGGTTATCCCATTTATCTTGTGCTAACTTTACTCTCTGTTGGAGCATCTGCTTCTCTTTTTCAGATTCACACATATGCTAAGGAGAGAATCATCCCATCATACCTCAAAAGGGCCCCAGCTGAAACTAAGAATAATTGATGAAATAGACAAGTGTGTTGTTTTCTTGGTGAACCTGCTACAACGACAAGGGTGAAGGAGATATAGACAAAGAAAACAATCAACTCCTACCAAACCAGATATCCAGAGACACAGAAGCTCCAAAGACATCATCACTGAAGCAGACCTAATGTGAACCACCGTGGCTCAGGGAAATTTGAGGAAGAAGGGGCAGAAAGAATGTCAGAGACCCACATTGGGTCATGATCCACAGAGACATTTCTTCCTACCCAAACTGATGGCTAACCCCACAATACATGATCCATATACCCCAACAAGAAGGGTCCCTGTGGAAGTAGGGAGGACATGGAGGAGGCTAACAGTGGTACCAGCATGACTGTATTCACTGAGTACAAAACTAATAAATATAAATAAATAAATAAATAAAAGAATAGAAAATAGAAAACCAAGAATTTCAACTATCAAGAAATTTGTAAAATTCTTCATTGACTGAAATAGGGAAACTATGTTGACAATTAAAATACAGAGTATAAATTGGTTTATTGTTACCAAGCAACCTAAAAAGTTAATGGCCAGTATATTATAAAAAATGCTTGCCAATAAATTTAAAAATACTAGATAAAATGTAAAAACCCAAAGAATTATGGAATTGAAATTATTTCAAGTACAAGGGTAAATGTGAATAGATATTTAGCATATTGTTGTAGTTATCACTGTGGTGCAGGGACAAAATGCCCAATAAAAATGGTACCTGATGGGAAGAGTTGGCATATTTGGCTTATAGTCTCAAGGAGAAGTTTCATAATGGTAGGGAAAAGATGGTATAGCAGAGGTTGTACATCACTTCCATAACAGATAGAAATCAGAAACATAAGAATTATCCCCTCTGGCAAGAAAGTGCTGGCTACAACATGCATAAGCATGTCCCCAGCAACATACCCCCTCCAGCAATGTTCCTCCTCCAAAATTTCCACCACCTGGGAACCAAGAAATGACAGCACATAAGTTTATAGGTGACATCTGATTCAACCCACCACATATGTGAGAAAATTAAATCAGTTATTTCATTTAAAAACAATAATAAACCAGGCATCACAACAAACACATTTAATCCAAAGCATACTCAGGAGGGAGAGGAAGGAGGATTGTTGTGAGTCCAAGGCCAACCTGAGACTACATACTGAATTTCAGGTCAGCCTGAGCTAGATTGAGACCCTACCTCAAAAAACAAACAAACAAGCAAAAAAATAATAAATAAATGAACAATAAAAGAAGAGCATGTATTGTTGCCTTTTAGTAAACATTTGAGGAAGAATGAACATTTATCTTTCCCATACTTAACCAAGTAACTGAAGTGGAGGAAACCCTTCCTAAATGATGCTACACTATTACCAATTTACTATCAAAGATAAAGACAGAGAATTCTGGTTAAGATGGCGGCATAGGTACCACGCCAAAGCAGCCTAGGGGGGAAAAAGACCAAAAAAACTCAGCAAAATACACACTTTTACTAAAAAGTGAGGTGTATAGGAAATTGAAGTGGCAGCAGAGAAGTAGAAGAGTTCCAGAGCATCCAGAGCCTGCACAGGTTGAAAAAGTGGCTCCGGCAGCTCGGCCAACCGCTGCGGCGTGGCGCACCACAAAGCCGCCAGACTCGGCTCGAGCCGCAGGAAAAGCCAGGTGCGGGAGCTTTCCCTCACACCGCACTCTCCGCAACTCGGGAAACGTGAGGGGAGAGCGGCAGCAAGCAACAGAGGAGCAGACCGTGAGGTAGAAGAACACATGGAGCAGCGAGAGAACCAGAGCAGCTGCGGCTCCCTCCCCTCCCCCACTGCCTGAGCCCAGCTCCGGCGAACAGAGCAGTGGCCCGGGACCCGGCCACGCCAACTTGGGCTGACAGCGGGACCCAAGCAGGAGCAGAGTTCGGCAGCAACATCAGCGGCTCCAGCACCGGTAACAGCGGCCACAGCAGCAGCAGACCCAGGAGTGGCAGCAGTGGCAGACTCGGCAGCAGCAGCTTCAGGGCGAGCAGCGGCAGTGGACACAGCAGCAGCAGCTTCAGCAGCACTGGTGGCTCCAGCAGTGGCAGCTACAGCAGCGGCTCAGTTTGCCCCACAGGAAAAGCAAGTGCCCAGCTCCAGAAATCAGAACAGCAGCCCGACGACCCAGGCAGCAACTTGACTGAGACCAAAATCATCCAAGGTAACTGGGATTGCACCAGGGAAGAGTCTCACTTGGTCAAAAGCTGACTTGGATCCCTCAACAGACCAGAAATCTTAACCTCTTTGTTGATAGGGGATCTGGTCGTTATAATAACTACTCTTGCATACATACTCGGGGCTGTTTTTGATTGAATGTGTACAGTGTTTAGTTAAATTTAAGAATCTACCTGTATTTTATTCCACTCAGCCTGCTTGAATACTCCTATAGCATGGAAACTCAACCCCTAAGAACATCTTTGTAGATACTCTGAGAGTCTTAAGAGCCACACCTTACACCTTAAGGTCCTACCCTGAAAATATATTACATCAAATCAATTGATACAGCTAAGAATACACAGCTAGCTAGAAAATCCAAGCATTAACTTAATCCAAGATGCAAAAATATATACATTATAACACAAGAAACACTAAAAAGCAAGACGATATAAATCCACCTAAAAGTATTAATGCATCAGAAATGTCCTCCAGTGAGAAAGAGTTAGAGGAAATTCCTGAGAAAGAGTCCAAAAGAATAATTATAAATATGTTCAAAGAGGTCAAAGAACACATGAAAACAATCAAAGAAGAAATCAAAGAGGAAATCAAAGGAATCAAAGAAGAGGCAGAACACCAATTTAATGAAATAAAGAAGGCAATAAAAGACATAAATAGGGAAATAGAAATAATAAAGAAAAACCAGTCAGAATTACTAGCAATGATGGACACAGTTAATTTAATAAAAAACTCTGGAGAAAATCTCACCAGTAGGATGGATGAGGGAGAGGACAGAATATCTAAGCTAGAAAACCAGGTGGAAGACCTAATGCAGTCCAACAAAGAGAAAGACAAACTTATAGAAAAGTATGAGTGGGAATTTCAAGATATTTGGGACACTATGAAAAGATCCAATATGAGAATTCAGGGCATAGTAGAAGGAGAAGAACTCCACTCCAGAGGCATAGTAGGCATCTTCAACAAAATTTTGGAGGAAAATTTCCCCCAAATTGGGAAAGAGGTGACAATACAGATACAGGAAGCCTTTAGAACCCCAGCCAGACAAAACCCAGAAAGAACCTCTCCTCGCCACATTATACTCAAACTTCCAAACACACAAACCAAAGAAAAAATATTGAAAGCAGTTAGAGAGAAAAATCAAGTTACCTACAAAAGCAAGCCCATCAGGATTACAGCAGATTATTCAACACAAACTTAAAGCCAGAAGGGCTTGGAGTGATATATTCCAAGTTCTGAAAGATAACAACTGTCAACCAAGGTTACTTTATCCTGCAAAGTTATCCATTCAAATAGATGGAGAAATAAAGACATTCCATGACAAAAGCAGGTTAAAGGAGTATTTGAAGACAAAACCAGCTCTACAGAAAATACTTGATAGAACCCTCCAGGCTGAACAAAAGGAAAAGCACACATATAAGGAACCTAGAAAAAACAAGCTATACTCAAATACCAGTTAACAAAAGAGAGCACAGGTAGAACCAGAAACACACACACACACACAAAAATGGCAAACATAAATACACACCTTTCAATAATATCTCTTAATATCAACGGCCTCAATGCCCCAACGAAAAGACATAGATTTGCAGACTGGGTTAAAAAGCAGGATCCTACAATTTGTTGTCTCCAAGAAACTCACCTTCCTACAAAGGATAGACATTATCTTAGGGTGAAAGGTTGGAAGACGGCGTTTCATGCAAATGGGCCTAGAAAGCAAGCATGGGTTGCTATCCTAATATCAGACAGGGTAGACTTTAGTCCGACGTTAGTCAAGAAAGATAAGGAAGGTCACTTTATATTGATTAAGGGCACACTCCAACAGGAGGACATTACAATCCTAAACATATATGCACCTAACATGGGGGCTCCCAAATTCATCAAACAAACACTATTAGAACTAAGGTCACAGATAACACCAAACACAGTGGTGGTGGGTGACTTTAACCCCCCACTCTCATCAATTGACAGGTCATCCAGGGAAGAATAAACAGAGAGGCATCTGGACGAAATGAGGTCATAAAAGGAATGGACCTAACAGATATATACAGGACATTTCATCCAAAGGCTGGAGAATATACATTCTTTTCAGCAACACATGGAACATTCTCTAAAATAGACCATATATTAGGACACAAAGCAATCTTAACAAATTCAGGAAAATTGAAATAATTCCTTGCATTCTATCTGACCACAATGGAATTAAACTACAAATCAGTAGCAAGAAAGGCTATAGAGCATACACAAAATCATGGAAACTAAACAATACACTACTAAATGATGAGTGGGTCAATGAAGAAATCAAAAAGGAAATCAAAAAAATTATAGAGTCAAATGATAATGAGAACACAACATACCAAAATCTCTGGGACACAATGAAGGCAGTTCTAAGAGGTAAATTTATAGCTTTAAGTGCCTATATTAAGATATCCCCAGGGAACTGGCCCTTGGCTTCATAGAGTGCCCGGGGCTTCACATGCTCTCAGAGGTGTGTCCTCTGTTCCCTTATGGGCATCTTAATAGGGCATCTCTCAAACTCTGCTCTTCCTGCAGTCAGAACCCCAATAGTGCAGGAAGACTGCCCATGTTTGCCAGCATTCAGCTTCCACCCATGGATCCCCAAAGCACGTTAGCACTGGGGATTCAGTTTTAGCAGCCTCACAGACATTCCTGTCCTTCAAGGATCTTGTTGACAGCCTCGTCACCCCGACATCCAGAGTCCTTAGATTGCTGGCATTTTGGACATACATACCAGTCAGTGTTGCCATCTGGCAGTTCAATAAATACCCTTTTCTGTTTGATCCCAGTGACCTTTATTTGACACATTAACAAATTTCTGATTGTGAAATTTAAAACAGTGGAGATGCCTCTATTTTCATTGTTTTTGTGACTGACTTTGCCTATATAACTTCCTGGGGTTTTATTTGTTATTTTTATTTTGCCTACTGAGGGTATTTGGGGTGGGTTTGTTTTTTGAGATGTGTAATTCTTTTATGGAGTTTTAAAAAAGAATTTTCATATTGTTTTTCTAACATGGCTTCATTAAACGTTTAAGTATTTTAAAATATGTAATATTTGGACCAGATGTTGTGAATAATACTAGAGATAGAGCTATTTTATTCTGTATTTTTAAAACTGTTCCGTACAAATAAAAGCTCTCCTGGTTGTAAAAAAAAAAAAAAAAAAAAAAAAAAAAAGGAAATTAGAAAGGTCGCAAGTAAACGACCTAATGCTTCGCCTTAAAGCCTTGGAAAAAGAAGAACAAGGCAAACCAAAAATTAGTAGACGGGAAGAAATAATAAAGATTAGGGCAGAAATTAATGAAATAGAAACAAAAAGAACAATCCAAAGAATTAATGAAACCAAGAGTTGGTTCTGTGAAAGTATAAACAAGATTGATAAACCCTTAGCAAATCTGACCAAAAGAAAGAGAGTAGAGACACAAATTAATAAAATCAGAGATGAACAAGGTAACATCACAACAGATTCCAGAAAAATTCAAAAAAACATAGGGACATACTGTAAAAGCATATACTCCACAAAATATGAAAATCTGAAAGAAATGGATGATTTCTTTGATCTATATTACCTACCTAAATTAAACCAAAATGAGATTAATCACTTAAATAGACCTATAACAAACATGGAGATCCGAACAGTTATCAATAATCTCCCAACTAAAAAAAGCCCAGGCCCAGATGGATTCACTGCTGCATTTTACCAGACCTTTAAGGAAGAGCTAATACCTTTGCTTCTTAAGCTTTTCCAGGAAATATAAAAAGAAGAAATTCTACCAAACTCCTTCTATGAGGCCAGCATCACCCTGATACCAAAACCAGGCAAAGATAGAACAAAAAAAGAAAATTACAGACCAATCTCCCTCATGAACATAGATGCAAAAATTCTCAACAAAATATTGGCAAACAGAATACAAGAGTATATCCAAAAGATCATTCACCCTGTCCAAGTAGGCTTTATCCCAGAGATGCAGGGATGGTTCAACATACGCAAATCTATAAATGTAATACATTTCATAAACGGGTTGAAGGACAAAAATCACATGATCATCTCATTAGATGCAGAGAAAGCATTTGACAAAATCCAACATCCCTTCATGATAAAAGTCCTACAGAGACTGGGAATAGAAGGAACATATCTCAATATAATAAAGGCTATTTATGACAAGCCTACAGCCAACATATTACTAAATGGGGAAAAACTGGAAGCTTTTCCACTAAAATCAGGAACAAGACAAGGGTGTCCACTGTCCCCGCTTTTATTTAATATAGTTTTGGAAGTCTTAGCCATAGCAATAAGGCAAGAGACACACATAAAAGGGATACAAATTGGAAAGGAAGAAATCAAGTTATCATTATTTGCAGATGACATGATTCTATACATAAAGGACCGTAAAGACTCTACTAGCAAGCTGTTAGAGCTGATCAAAACCTACAGCAATGTAGCAGGATACAAAATAAATACACATAAATCAGTAGCCTTCACATATGCTAAAGACAAACACACAGAGGATGAAATCAGAGAATCACTCCCGTTCACAATTGCATCAAAAAATAAATAAATAAATAAAGTACTTTGGAATAAACCTAACCAAGGAAGTAAAAAATCTATACAATGAGAACTTTAAACCACTCAAGCGAGAAATTGCAGAAGACACTAGAAAGTGGAGAAACATCCCTTGTTCCTGGATTGGAAGAATCGATATCGTGAAAATGGCAATCTTACCTAAAGCAATCTACACATTTAATGCAATCCCTATCAAAATTCCAAAGGCATTCTTCATGGAAATAGAAAAAACAATCCAAAAATTCATTTGGAATCACAAAAAACCTCGAATATCTAAAATAATACTGAGCAACAAAAATGAGGCTGGTGGTATCACCATACCTGATTTTAACCTATACTACAGAGCCCTAGTAACAAAAACAGCATGGTACTGGCACAAAAGCAGACATGTAGGTCAGTGGAACAGAATAGAGGTCCCAGATGTAATCCCAAGTAGCTATAGCCACCTGATATTCGATAAAAATGCCAAAAATACTCATTGGAGAAGAGACAGCCTCTTCAGCAAATGGTGTTTTGAAAACTGGATATATATCTGCAGAAGGATGAAAATAGATTTTTCTCTCTCGCCATGCACAAGAATTAAGTCCAAATGGACTAAAGACCTTAACATCAGACCGGAAACGTTGAAACTGCTAGAGGAAAAAGTAGGGGAAACCCTTCAACATATTGGTCTTGGCAAAGACTTTCTGAATACAACCCCAATTGCTCAGGCAATAAAACCACAGATTAACCACTGGGATCTAATGAAATTACAAAGATTTTGCACCACAAAGGACACAGTGAAAAAAGCAAAGAGGCAACCTACAGAATGGGAAAAAATCTTCGCCAGCTATATATCTGATAGAGGATTAATATCTAGGATATACAAAGAACTCAAAAAGTTAAATAATAAGGAATCAAACAAGCCAATCAAAAAATGGGCTATGGAGCTAAATAGAGAGTTCTCAAAGGAAGAAATACAAATGGCATATAAGCATCTAAAAAAATGTTCTACGTCACTAGTGATCAGGGAAATGCAGATTAAAACTACATTGAGATTCCATCTCACTCCTGTCAGATTGGCCACCATCATGAAAACAAATGATCATAAATGTTGGCGGGGATGTGGAAAAAAAGGAACCCTTCTGCACTGCTGGTGGGAATGCAATCTGGTCCAGCCATTGTGGAAAACAGTGTGGAGGTTCCTAAAACAGCTAGAGATTGATCTACCATATGACCCAGCTATAGCACTCCTAGGCATATATCCAAAGGACTCATCTCATTTCCTTAGAAGTACATGCTCAACCATGTTTATTGCTGCTCAATTTATAGTAGCTGGGAAATGGAACCAGCCTAGATGTCCCTCAACAGATGAGTGGATAATGAAGATGTGGCACATTTATACAATGGAGTTCTACTCAGCGGTAAAGAAAAATGAAGTTATGAAATTTGCAGAAAAATGGATGGACCTGGAAAGTATTATACTAAGTCAGGTAACCCAGGCCCAGAAAGCCAAGCGCCACATGTTCTCTCTCATATGTGGATCCTAGCTACAGATGACTGGGCTTTTGCGTGAGAATGAAAATACTTAGTAGCAGAGGCCAGTAAGTTAAAAGGGAGACATAAAGGATAGAGAAAGGAAGGGAGGAGGATACTTAATAGGTTGATATTGTTTATATGTAATTACAATGATTGTAATGCGGAGGTAATATGATGGAGAATGGAATTTCAAATGGGAAAGTGTGGGGGTGGGGAGGGAGGGAATTATCATGGGATATATTTTATCATCATGGAAAATGTTAATAAAAATTAAAAAAAAAGATAAAGACAGCAGAAGGAAAATATAGACCAATTTCCCTCAGGAATATAAATACAAGTACCCTCAACAAAACACAGGAACAACAAGCCAAATCCAATAGCATTTTATACAATTTGAATGCAATCACCAATTTACCTTGAACCAAGGCACAGAGGTGTAGGAGAAATGCACCATCATTTTACTATGTACCTTATAGAATGTGAGCAAGTAAACTAATGTAATATATCACATTTAATAAATGAAAAATAAATCACACCACATTCCAGATCAATGCCAAGAATACTTGAAATTTTCATGGTGGTGTATGCCTTTGGTCTCAGTACTCAAGTGTTTGAAGCTAGTCTGGCCTGCAAAGTGAGTTTCAGGTCAGCCTAGGCAAGTGTGAGTTCTTACCTCAAAAACAACAAAAAGATTACATGGAAAAAAATCAACGTCTTTTAAATATAAAAATATTCCTTATCCCAGTAAAAGAATTTCAACAACCCTATAAGTGGCATTGATCAAAAACACATAGTTGAACTGAAGAGATGGCTCAGTGGTTAAGAGATCTTACTACAGCAAGACTGAAAGCCTGAAACCACATGAGTTGGATTTCCCAGCCTCCACTGGCAAACAGCTGGATGGGGCCATGCATATCAATAAACCTAATGTGTATGTGATGGGGTCAGTTGGAGACCAGAGTATCACTGTAACAATATACCAAGAGATTATTAGGGCCCCTTTCTGAAGATAATATATAAATTATGAAATGTTTCCTGATATTCATGCACCTCCACACACATGCATGCATCCATACAAGTACATATCACACACAGACACAAACAAAACATTTTGTCTCAGATTTGATGGTCCTATTTTGTGATCAAATTGAACATGTAGTGAAGCAACATATCATAAAAGGAGTATGTGTTAAAGCCAGCAGAGAGAGAGGGAGAGGGTGGGGGGAAATGAGATATATGAGATATGAAACTGGGGTGAATGCACCTTCAAGGCCATGTGCTAGTCATCCAAACATCTCCAATATGTTTTTAGTTTTTACAAGGTACCATTCTAGAGATCAGCCCATGGAGAATACAGTACATCAAAACTTTAACCATGACCACTGAGAAATAATAATGTGATCTGAAAACACATGAGGCAATTTATTGATAATGAATATATGAACATACAATAATTTGATCATATTTCTGTCTCTTCATCCTTTGTTGATCTTCTCTCCCCAGTCCCTTATATCTCCCACCCTGTGGCTATTACATTCTTTCCATCCTCTCTTCCACAAACTTCCCTAGGCCTTGGTGTGTGCACTTTAAGTCTACTTTATTGTTGAACTCTCAGCAACATCTGGATTTCTGCTTTGGTGCATTTTGAGTATCCTCAGTGACTGTCTACATCACCCTGCCCCAGGTTTTTAGGCTTGCCTTGTTAGTAGCACACATACACATCTTGCCAGTTCCTCTGCGATTTCATCTGGGCCCTGGCTACTATGTGAGGGGTGTTTCATCTCCTGCCAGGGAATCAGCTATGTACTCTTATCTTGTTAGTAGATTATGGTTGGCATTAGTTCTCACTGCTTTCTCTGAAAAATAAAACAAAAGCTTATCCAATGTAGAGTGAGATCAAGATACATTAAAGGGGTTAATCACTGTTAATTTAAGGAGATTTTGTTGGAAGTAGCCTCACTTTTGGATGAAGGCTAGTGGAAACTTTTCACTGGAGTCCCTTATCATGGTCTCCATAGGATTCTGACTTGGTTCCTAGTTACAGTTCCATAACTTTCTATTTTTCCTTTCTATTGAGAAGATCTCATAGCCAATCAAAAATCCATTGGTTACCCACCTAGGCTGTGAGCCACTATTGCACAGGTGTGTGCATCTTGTCAGATTTGTTGTTTTCATATAGCAATGCCCAGTGCTTACTCACAATATTGATGGACACTTCCCAGCATTAGTTTATGTAGATATTTTCAGCACTATATGGACTATCCATCTGGGAACTGGCTTCCTTCCAGATTTAGTTGGATCTGTCAATGTGCTGCATCAGCACCATGTGGTGCTTTCTGTAATAGGGTCTTACCTTTTACTTCATACAGGTAATCAAGTGCTTGGACTAAAGCCTGTCTTATTTTTGGTGACCTGATAGGTCTGTCTGATGAACAGCTAAATATGGATTGTAACCAATTTCTGGCATTAGCAGTTTCAAGCCAGAGCCCTGCTTGATTTTCAATGATTGTCATCCTTTCTGGAGTAAAGTGGAATCTCATAGTTGTTTTAATTTGAATTTCCCTGATGGTTAAGGATGTTGAACATTTTCATGAATATTAGCCATTTGTACTTCTTCCTTTGAGAATTACCCATTCAGTTTTCTGCCCCATGTACTGGGTGGATTGTTTGATTATGTTATTACTTAGATTTTTGAGTTCTATGTAGATTCTAGATATTAGGCCTCTGCCCGTGGTATAGATGGTAAAGATTTTCTCCCATTCTGTGGGTAATCTCAGCTCTGATTATGGTATATTTGTATGTACAAAAGCTTTTTAGCTTCATGAGATCCCACCGGTTGAGTGTTTGTTTAATTTCCTGGGTTACTAGGGTATTAAGTTAAACTATATTTGTCATTAGCATTTGACCCATGGAATCAAACAATTGGGGGAGTTTTGAGGAAGGGAAACAGAGAACGTAGTATACCTTTTGTGTTGCTTGTGATTTCATCATATATTTATATATAATATATATAATATATATATATATATATAATATATATATACTATATATATACTATATATATACTATATATATAATATAATATATAATATATATATAATATATATATATAATATCTTTACAATAAAATGTTAAATCATGGATGGAGAAATGGTTTAGTGGTTAAGGCACCACTTTACTTGCCTGTGAATCCTAAGGACTAGGTTCAATTTCCCAGTACCCATGTAAGCCTGATGCACAAGGTAGCTGGAGATGGAGTTCATTTGTAATGGCTAGAGACCCTGGTGTGCTCATTCTCTCTCCATCTTCCTCTCTCTCTCTCTCTGTCTCTCTCTCTCCAAATAATTAATTAAATAAATGAAAATGTGAAAATGTGAGAAGTACTTCTTTCCGTAGTAAATGATCAAAGAATGAGTATATTTGAATATACTTGAAAGGTAATTTTAGAAGTGAGAATGGAATGAGAAGGCACAGATTCCCAAAAGAAAGTAAGGTCATTCATTATAGCAGTTAAGAGAGCTATACCCTGTTATTCAAAATAAATATCTAAATAAACAAAAATAATACATTTTTCACAGAAAAACTGACACATAAAAGGTCACTATAGCAAACTTCTGTGAGTCAGTACTAGAAACGATAAAGAAATCCTCAGCATTGGGATGAATTAATATCATGCCTGTCTAGTACATAATCAATTTTATTCCAAAAGTCAATTCTAAGTTCATTTCATAGTCTAAGCTTGCATAGTTTCTCAAAAATGCAGGGGTATATATTCTTGCCATGTGATCTAGTACTAAAAAGGGTTTGTGATTCTAAATATTTTTCCATCAAAAGGGTTCTTAAGGTATACCATCAAAATATGCCTCTTGAGGTAATTTAAGTGGAGTTGGCACATTTTCTTTGCAAGTAATGTTTTGTATGGGGCCCTACCTTGTGGACATAATTATAACATAGCATTTCTCTTCAAAGGGAGTTCACCAATCCTACATGATTATTTTTTTTCTTACTCTGCACATATTTCTGGTTTGCAATATCAGCAGAAGTTTCTCATATTTCCAAAAATAAGCATCTTCTACCGATAAACTTGAAAAACTATGCAGTTCACATGAAAAGTAATGATAGATTGTTCAACCTCACTATTTGGTGAAAAATATTGTGTTCAAATAGAACAAATTAAGTGACCTTAAATTAAAAAGAGGGAAACCCAACAACAGCAGACATCGTAAAAAGGAAAAAGATTTTAGAAGCAGATGAAAAAAACAAAACAAAACAAAACAAAAACAAAAAGCAATTTGATTCTTTCAAGAGAATTCATTTTCAGCTTGGATAACATCCATCTAAAGATTTTTCCCCTACAAATTAATAGTATAAAAGTCCCAGGCTGTGATAACTCTAATTCAAAGCAATTTTGTGTTTGCTAAATGGAATGTGACAGGGATCTGAACCAGTGCTATACTACAGAAAATAATTACTTGAGAATTAACTTGATAATTTTACTACTGAGAAGAATGAACTGAAATCTACCTTCACTTTAATTATGTGTAAAATAGAAATATAATTACCTGCACAGATAGTAATCAGGAAAAATGAAAATACATCTCTCTGTTACTTGGTAGATAGCAAACTAGTTTGTTAAATCTGTTCCCCACTCCTTGTATGCTAAAGATAACAAATTAGTTACTGTAATGTCATCACAATCTCACTCCACAGTAAAATACTAGGAAAAAAAAGTTTTTCTAATGTAATTATATAATTCTTTTCTGTTGGATTTCAGTTTAAAGAGGAAAATTTGAAAAAGTTAGTTATGAGAATTCTTCCCAGAGTATTACAATAATGGCATCAGGGCAAAGTGGCAAATTACTAGAGGCTTCAATCTAGTACAGAAAGCATAAGAACTGTTAGAATAACACCAAGCCTTCTCATCCTGATTTAAATTTATTAGCTGTTACCCTTTTAATGCCAAAGCGTAGGACTTCTATGGATTTTATATATCAACATCTATTATGGGTGTTTGGAATAGGTCTGCAAATTAAACAGCAGTATTTCATTCACAGAGACTGGGGTTGATCCAATGAGCTCCAGTTGCACACACAACAGCAGAGCTGGCCATCGCCCAGGACTACTCCATTTCTCCTACTGCAGACTAGTCATTGGAAATGTAAGCTAAGGCCAAATTTTTGAGCCACAAAAGACTTCAAGCTAGAAAGAAAAACCCTAAACTACTTTGAAAAAATAAAAGCCTGAAAAACTGGTTATGCAAATTTAGAGATGTTGCATGCAAAATGCACTCCAGTTTTCAAGGCACTCATTCTACCATGATTATCTATAGTACTCAGGCAAGTAACCACACTCAATACTTTCCTATTTCATGTGGAAGCTAGTTCTGGAATTTGGAAGCTAATGGTTTGATAGCCAAGTTGGGCACTGAAATTACCAAAAGACAAGTTTCTTCAATTCCTTCCTCAGCATCTCCTATGGAGTGTCCCAAGATCATGCTGTTTTTCCTTTAATAGCTTTCATATATATCATGAATCCCTCCCAAATAAGAAAATTGATAAATCCAGTTTGAGAATAACTACTCTGACACCATAAAGCCATGGTGTATCATTTCATTCTTCATAGTTCCTTTTGATCTGCTTGCTGTGCCAAGTACTATATGTAATAAAGCTGTGCCACATAATAAAAACACCAGAAATTTGAAGTTACTAATAGAAAAAAAACTGGCACTTAAATTCCACTAAATTTTCTTAGCAATTAGATGAATTGATACTTGGCCTCATCCACATGCCAATTAGGACTTTGGAAATTTTGTCAAGGGGCAAAATAGAAATTCTACAAACTTTTTGATGTAAAGAGATTTCTGTTCTTGAAATGATCTAGTATCCAGACCTTAAAACACAGTGCGCAATGAAACAAAAGGAATGTTATTAGAACAATGTATAATATGAAATAACAAAAGAAAACAGGAGGGTAATATAGGTAGATAGAATCAGTAAAAATGACAGTGGAAAATATCCTGTGACTAAATGTCTTATAACCACCTACAATCTTAAAAGAGACGGTAGGGGAGATTGCTGCTTTAATCATGGAAACAGTTTCTTAGTGACCTCTTTTTCTTTTTAATTTTTATTTATTTATTTATTTTTTTGAGAGCGGCAGACACAGAGAGAAAGACAGATAGAGGGAGAGAGAGAGAATGGGCGCGCCAGGGCTTCCAGCCTCTGCAAACGAACTCCAGACGCGCGAGCCCCCTTGTACATCTGGCTAACATGGGACCTGGGGAACTGAGCCTCGAACCGGGGTCCTTAGGCTTCACAGGCAAGTGCTTAACCGCTAAGCCATCTCTCCAGCCCTCTTAGTGAGCTCTTGAAGAAAAGGCAAACATACATTACCCCAGAAGATAATTTTATACAAGAAAGGAAGATGAAAAGTAAAACTTGGGTATCTAAAATTATGTACCATTTTCTCCTGTGGGTGATATAAAAATGCCAGAGTTTATGATAGAGAATGAAATCATAGAGGTTGAGGAAACCCAAGAGCTTATCAAAGTAGTGAATGAAATTCAGAAAGACAAATCCTGGCCATATAGATTCTTACAGATTCAGGTTGGAAGCAAAAAAATGTTTTGGGATGAGTATGCTTGGTTAAACTGCACTTTTTAAATAGTCAAATAAAATACTGTATTTTCATCAAAAGCCTGAAAGAATGAGGCCTTGATAAAGAAAATAAAATAATGCCTACATAGCATTTTAAGAACAGGATAATAGAGAGACAGGTTTTCATACTCTAGAGCTGTGCTATTCTCTGGGGAAATGTGTTATAGCAGCAAGGGTCCCAGGAAAAGAAATAGGAGTAAAGTGAATGGAAATCAAAGGACACTTCCTTGGCAGGTTTTATTGGCATGTTGCAAGGATAAAGAAAAACACAAACAAAAGCAATGTGTCAAAGTTTCAAAGCCATACAACCTCCTATGTATCCACTCATTTGTAACCCATTCTCAGATGCTGACTCATTTCCCTTCTTATGTCTGTGAATGATACTTGCCACTATATCTTTTTAACTTAGTATTCTACCAGTAGATAGATAGATAGATAGATAGATAGATAGATAGATAGATAGATAGATATCACAAATGTTATCTTGAATAATAAGGTTGACATATAAAATTTATACAAACCATTTTATATATACGATATCATTGCTGTTAAAATATTCATGTGTTTATTATATTTATAGGCAATTAAACAGAGATGTTTTAACAAATATAATCTGGGGTCAACAGAACTGTTTCTGTGCTCATTTGATTTTCCTTTGTATCATGCATTTCTCAAACATGAAATAATTTCAAATTTAAAAAGTAATATGTATGAAGGCTGGAGAGATAGATTTGTTAGGTGCTTGTCTCTGAAACCTAAAACTCAGGTTTGATTCCTTTCTACCCACATAGGCTAGATACACAAGACGGTGCTTGTAATCTGGAGTTCATTGACAGTGGCTCTGGAGGCCCTGGCATGCCTATTCTCCCTGTATCTCCTCTCTTTCAAATAAATAACTGACATATTTTATATTAAAAATAACACAAATAATGCAGAGAACTCCCACATATGTTTTCTCCAGATTTTCCAAAGTTTAAATTTTCTTTCTTTTTCATTTGTTATCTATTTTTATATGCCTTTATCTATCTAGATAGATAGATTTCTATTCATGTACACAAATATATGCCTACATTTATACATGTATACATATGATAGTACATATGCATTCTCATATGCATATTTACATACTTATATATAGATAGTTGAAAGATAATGTGAAATATTATGTCATATAATATATCATAAGTTCCTATTATAAGATTATAAATTCAAGTGATAGAGTAATTAATTAAACATGTTTAGTTGCAAAACTTCCTCATTGTATTTTTATCCTACTATATATACATTCCTTAATACTCAGGCCTTTCTCTTGCATAGCTATCAGCTTTTTTTTTTTTTTACATTGAATAACAATTTTAAGTGTAACATACTCTGATGTGGTGATATTACCATGCTACTCATCAATTCACTTACCATTTGAATGCTAATCTATTGACAAATCTTACCTAAACCCATGTGTATGATGATGGTCACACAATGATTATTCTTCTGCCGTAATCTACCACTCTCTTCATTTTTTTTTAAATTTATTTATTTGAGAGCGACAGACACAGAGAGAAAGTCAGACAGAGGGAGAGAGAGAGAAAGGGCACGCCAGGGCTTCCAGCCTCTGCAAATGAACTCCAGACGCGTGCGCCCCCTTGTGCATCTGGCTAACGTGGGACCTGGGGAACCGAGCCTCGAACCGGGGTCCTTAGGCTTCACAGGCAAGCGCTTAACCGCTAAGCCATCTCTCCAGCCCACTCTCTTCATTTTTATTATTCAGAATTCTACTTTATGGAATAACTTTCTTTGATCTCTTAGTTTATGTGATGCTGAATCATTTGTATCAGTATGATCAATATAAAGTCATATATTTCTGTTAAAAATATGTCAGGAGTAGTGAGTTAACTCATTGACTGAAGTGTTGGCTACATAACTGTGAGTAGCCATGTTCAGACCTCCAATCCCCATGTAAAAGCCAGATGCTGCAGCACAAGCATCTTTAATCACGGCATACCTAAGACAACATGGAGGGCAGGGAAAGCACAATTTCCTAGAAGTTTGGGAGCTAACTAGCCTGACAAATGGAACAGTGAACAACATGAAATCATGCATCAAATGAGGTAACAGGCCAGGATTAACACCCAAAGTTGTTCCCTGACTACCACATATGTCCTGTGGCACAAGCATTCCCACTCTCATGACATGGATATGTATACACATGAACATGTGTGAACACATCATATAGGCACACACATGGAAATATAAATAATCAGTGCATTACATTATATTGCACTTCTTCCTTCTTTCTGTTCCAGTTATCTTACATTTGATCAGAAAGAACTCATTCATGCTGTATTTTGGAAATACTTCCATAAGTTTTGAACACTATTACATTCTGACACAAAATGTTTCAATATCATTTCATGCTTTCAAAATGTGTTTTCATCTGATAGGGCAAAGAAGTAATGCTTAATAATATCTATAACTGTAGATTATCCTAACATAGTTCTTACCCTCCGTTTCATAGTTTTATCACATTTTTTCCATAAAAAAGATCCAAGAATTTCTTTGTAAAGAGCACACATTTCCATACTCAATTGACCATGTAATACATACAAACACATTTGAAGATATTATCTACTTATCCTATATTATGTATATATCTAGCTACCACATTTCTAATGTCTATCATTAAGCAAAAAGTTTTCTAGGTAATTGCAGCTATATTTTCAGCTCTTTTTCCAACCCTTAATTGAAAATTCATAGACAAAATATCACTTAAAATATTAGTACTTTTAAATCTTATTATTTAATCCATTTGAAATACACCAGCTTTTTTAAAATTTATTTTTGTTTATTTTGATTTATTTATTTAAGAGAGAGAGAATGGGTGCACCAGGGCCTCCAGCCACTGCAAACAAACTCCAGATGCAAGCGCCACCTTGTGTATCTGGCTTATGTGGGTCCTGGGGAATCGAGCCTGGAACCAGGGTCCTTAGGCATCATAGGCAAGCGCTTAACTGCTAAGTCATCACTCCAGTCCCTACACCAGCTTTTTATCACTATTAAGTTTTACATTTTTTTCCAATTCTAGTTCTTGTACTTTTATTAATTGTATATGTAGGACATCAAGCTGTGATTCATGACTGCTACACTGTTAAGCTACATGAAGGTTTTTAAGCAATCAATTTTAAAGTTTTTATTTTAGCTATGTGTACCATATATTTTCCACATATTCTATGTATCACTATACATATAAAGACAGGTAATTTTAATCTACCCCAGTGAAGTTTCCTATAAACTGTAGCAGTTATGTAAAGACAGTCAATGGTTACTTCATTGATACATTAACATATGCATAGATTATCAGATGAAGTTAAAATACTGTGAAAGCATAGCTATTGTGTATATGAAAATGTCACATAAAATCATAGACAATATGAGTGGAGTAATTTTAAATTTTGATAGTATTTGACATTCCTTAGATAAACTCTTTTTCTGTTCTAATCAAAAGACAAACTGAAGTTATTAATGTGAATGATTGGATACTATTATTGTAATAAAAGATTGGGTAGCAACTGCATTATTTTGACTCATAATGTATTTTTAGAACTATATGGGTTCAGACTCAGGGTTGAAATAATCATACAAAGATGGAAGAGCCTCCGAAAATTCCAGTAGACAATTGGAATTGAGAGCAAAATGGTGTCATGAAGAGGACTGACGAAAGATGCCTAAGAAGCTTTTGCCCACAGAAAAAAAGAATTAAGGGAAAAGAGCTGCTCTTCCAACAGAATTCTTAACTGTTAAGCCATCTCTCCAGCCCTAACAGAATTCTTGAGAAAAAAAAAACAAAACAGGAATGTAGTGGACATGTGGTGGAGTGATTAGTAAGCAGAAGTATAGATGAGCCTGATAAAGAAAGCAAGCACAAAACATCTATGATCCTAATTCTCCAACACATAGGAACTCTGTTCCAACAGGCATTTCATCGGAAATGGAATGCTCCTGGAAGCCCTCACTAATGCCACAAACACATGAAGCTTTTTTTTTTTTTTTTTTTTTTGGTCTGGAAAAGTTTTTTTTTTTAATTTTTTATTTATTTATTTGAGAGTGACAGACACAGAGAGAAAGACAGAGAGAGAGAGAGAGAGAGAGAGAATGGGCGCGCCAGGGCTTCCAGCCTCTGCAAACGAACTCACGAACTCCAGACACGTGCGCCCCCGTGTGCATGTGGCTAACGTGGGACCTGGGGAACCGAGCCTGGAACCGGGGTCCTTAGGCTTCACAGGCAAGCGTTTAACCGCTAAGCCATCTCTCCAGCCCTGGAAAAGATTTTTCATGTGTCTTACATACATTTGTGGATGGTCTCTGCTAGCCAAGAAAACCCTACTCATATTTTTTCCTCCTCATTCATGCTAATAGCATAGATATTTTTCTTGAAATTTGACTTATTAAGAACCCTAGGAAGCATACAGGTGTCTGCCCCCAATAGCTTAACCAACACAACAGTTGAGATAATGGATGGCCACATTCATCCTCTAGTGGAACACAAACCAAGCAAGAAGCACACTCAGTGGCTCAGTTTGCCCAGGCATAAGAAACAGATGACAACATCTATAAAATCTTGGCCCCAGGAAACAACCAGATATCACTTCTTGAGACACTTGTCTTCCAATGCCCTATGAAGTAACAGTTGTCCTCATCTAACTTTGGGTATACTGAGCAGCCAGGTACCATGACACACCACCCAACAAGTACCCAAGAAGCACAAGGAAGGCAGGACATGAAAAGCTTAGCTCCAAAGGTCATCATAAAATTATGGAAGTAATTACCAAGCACTAATTGACTCCATTACTGCATACACAAGTGCAAAATGTCCCTGTAAACCATGTGTGGTGGCACACACCTTTAATCCCAGCGCTTGGGAGGCAGAGGTAGGAGGATTGCCATGAGTTCGAGGCTACCCTGAGATTGCATAGCGAATTCCAGGTCAGCTTGAGGTAGAGTGAGACCCTACCTCAAAAAATAAAAGGAAAAATAATTTTTAAAATGTCCCTGTGCATTCATTATGAAAATGATACCTTTACTTCCATGTTTCCTTATTAGTTATTAACATTTATTAATTGTGCAGAACAATGGGTTTCATTATGACTTTTCAGACATTTAAAAGTGCTTTGATTTCCATTTCTTGTCTCAGTCTTCCTCACTGCTGGGCTTGTTCCTCTTTCTAAATGTCCCACCTTCTATTTTCATTGATTTTGACTAGATTCCTCATATGAGAAAAAAAAAAGTGCAATAGTTTCCTTGGTGAGCCTGGCTTATTCTGTTTAACAGGATGGTCTCCACTTCTTCCAATTTTCTTGGTAGCAGTATGCTTTGAAGCTTATTTCTGGCCAAATTATACTTAATTATATAAGTATACCATATTTTATTCTTCTGTTGATGGGTACCAAGTTGAATATAATACTTCATTATTGTGGGTTGACAGATTACTGTATGCTGACTTTCATTCCTACAGTTATATACCTAGCAGCAATAAAGCTGGGTCACATGGTATTTCAATTTTTAGGTCTTTGAAGGACTTCATAAGGATGTTTATGGTGTCGGAACTAATTTGTACTCCTACCAGCCAATGTAAGCATTCTCTCTTCCCAGTAGTCAACAGTTCTTTGTTGACATGATGATAGCTATTCTGGGTAGAATAGGAATCCCACTGAAGTTTTCATTTGTAATTCTCTGATGGCTAAAGGTGTTGAAAATGTTTTCATGTATTCATTGGCCATTTGTAGTTGTTTTGAGAACAATCTGTTTAGTTCATTTGTCCATTTATTTACTGGGTTATTGTTCTTTTCAGTGTGTCTTTTGGTGTTCTTGATGTAGTCTGATATTACCTTCATGCTAGATAAATAGCTTTCAAAGATTTTCCTCCCATTACTGAAGCCGTAGTTTGCACTGATAAAAATTTTTCCTTTGCCAGGAAAATGTTGCTTAATTTTATGCAATCCCATTTGTCAATCTTGGGATTGTTTCCTGTGCTCTTAGAGAACTTTGTAGAAAATAACCATTTTTGGTTTTATCTTGATGCAATTTCCCTGTATTTTTTTTTTCTATAGTAGTTTCAGATTTTCACTTCTTATATAAAGGATTTTGGACTACTTTGAATTTATTTTTTTTCAGTATAAGAGACAAGGGACTAGTCTCAGTCTTCTATATACATACATCTCGTTTTCATAGTACCATTTGTTAAAATAGTTGCATTTTCTCCCATATATCTTTGTGGCAGTTTTGTTTGAAATCTCATGGCTATGGCTGTGTGGGAGTATGCCTGTTTCCAGGGTTCAATTCCATATACCTGTGTGTCTATTTCAGTTGCTGTGACTATGCACTATAAGTTGAATTTGGTTATTTTTACACTTCTACCATTGCTCTTTTGTTAAAATTACTTTAGCTATTGATAGGATTTTGTGCTTTCATATAAACTTATCTTTTTGGAGTTCTGTAAAGAATATATCTGTGATTAGCATATCATTTTATACTTAACATATTATCCTTCCCCTTATGTTAAAACTTTTGAGCACTTCAAATTTTCCATAATATTAAACAATGTTAAAATTTACACTTGATTTAAATTTTATTTTGTGTAGTTATAAAAGTAATATTGTTAGAATTGTATTCAATACACTGCAATCTGCTGAGAAGTTAGAGTTATCCCTTTTATTTTTCTTTCTTTCTTTCTTTCTTTTTTTTTTTTTTTTTTTGAGGAACGGTCCTACTTTAACCCAGTTTGACCTGGTACTCACTTGAGAACAGGCTGGATTCAGATTCAGGGCAATACTCCTATGTCATCCTCCCGAGTGCTGTAATTCAAAGCATCAGCCACTACATATAGATTCATAGTTGAATTTTAAGAACTTGAATGCAGTAATATTTTGTCTCACATGCACAGTTCAATTATTATGTTGACTGTGTAGTCACCAGGAATAATTCTGAGCAGAAATGTTTATCAAAGTCTTGTATCTTCTTACATGGTATTGCTTTGTAGGTATCCTCTAGCAAACATTAACAAATGCTAGTTATTATAATTTTACACATTTTACAGATTTTTGAAGCAATGTAAACAGAAAACAGTCCATTCAAAAGTTGATGAACTAAATAACATTGAATATAGCAGGCTTTTGATTGATTCCGGAATTCAATGGCATTCTAATTGTCAAATGGTTTTCTCACAAGGGTATGAGTTTGTGATTATAAAAGTACTCTTCATCATAGTAAATACATTGTAGTTAAATGGAACCTCTTCCCACACTGTAGTTGTAAAACATTCAAGTAAAATGAAAATACTGGAAAAAGGAAGAATATTGTTGTATTTTTATGAAGATTTAGCTGATTTCATAGAAAAATTTTAATAATTTGTCTACTGTTCAATATCAATCTTGCCTATCCATGAACATGTGAAGTCTTTTCATTTTCTTGTAGACAATAATTTCTTTCTTGTGCTTGCATGTTGATTCTATATCCTCTTATTTTGTTAAAAGTATTTATAAGATGTGTGAGTTTTCTGGGTGATTCACTGGGGTCTTTTAAGTCTTAGGGGCACATCATCTGCAAACAGGGACAATGTAATTTGTTTCTTTCCAATTTGGATTCTTCTTAATCATTTATTTTGCCTTATGGCTTAGGTATAGAATTCAAGTACTACACAGAATAAGAATAGGGAAAGTTGTCTCCTATTTCTTTTTACCAACGTTAGAGAAAATGCTTTTAGTTTTTTTCCACCCATTCCAGCATTGTCATAATCTTGTTGTGTATACACTTTAGTATGTTGAAGTATAATCCTTCTAATCCTAGTTTCTTTTTAGCTTGTTTTTTCATGAGGGGATACTGAATTTGGTAGCATCTATTAGCATATTTTTATGAACTTTTACTCCACTGTTTTCATGGCATAAAACATATTTGCTCATTTTCATGTGTCCAATCATTCTTGCATCTCTGGAATGAAGTCCAGTGGTCATATTTTGCATGCTTTTTGATTTTTGAATGTATTGTTGAATTTGGTTTATTAGTATTTTGTGGAGATAAAATTATTTGATTATAAAATGAAATGTGTATAGATACAGTTGGAAAAAAGTAATAATAATAATAAAACCTTTCTTAAAGTAAAACTGCCAGGCATGGTGGCACAAATCTTTAATACCAGCACTAGGGAGGCAGAGGTAGGAGGATCACCATGAGTTTGAGGCCACTCTGAGACTACATAGTGAATTCCAGATCAGCCTGGGTTAGAGCAAGACCCTACCTCAAAAAAAAACAAACAAACAAACAAAAAAAAAAACAACAAGTAAATAAGGTAAAACTGAGGAGTGTCTCTAGCAGAATGGGGCCAGGCATGGAGGAAAGAGTGTACAAGTACATGATGTATCTATAGAAAATATGTTGCTAATAATAATAAGAAAGTTGTTTGAAAAACCTAAAAAATAAAATAAAACTAATATAAAAATCAGTCAAAAGAAAATAATTGATTCTTTTATAAGAGACCAATAATTATGTGAGATTTGTTTTTCTATGCCTCCCTTACTAGAATCAGTTGTTGCAGCCAAGGTGTTTTTTTATAGGCGGAATATGTTCAGCTTGTTGCTTTGTGGGAACTGAGGGATACTGCCAATCAATGCATTCTTCTTGGCATGTTGTTGCATTCACTTTTGAAGCTATCTTTCTTTGATTCCTGGAAGCTATTCCTGACATCAATAAACTTTGCGTCCTGTTCTATTCAGATTGGCACTCACTATAAAAGTCTGATGGTTTGTACATCAAAATGGGATGCCAAATATTTAAGTCTGGAAGTGACCCTTAGTTTAATGAAGAGTTGAGGAAGCAAAGAGAATACTGAGTTCTGAGCTATAAGAAGAGACCTTAAACGACATGGCACTCTACCTGCCAATCTCAGTGCATTCAGAACCAGCCCATAAGCAAGCCATTCTACAGAATGGAGTAGGCTGTGGACATTGAGAGAACAGACAAACCAGATTTCAGAGCTCATAGTCTCCACCAGAAGCCAGATTATATTTTCATGTTTTTGTAGCACTACTAAGAGTACTAAATAAGTGGAAACAGCCAATGTGTCCACAAGAAGATGAATAAATAAAGAAAATTTAGTATATACACAAAGTGAAATCTTATTTGGGCATAAAATAATGAAATTCTGTTACTTTTAGAAGAATGCATGAAAATAGAAGATATTATGTTAAATGAATATGCCAGGCACCTACAAAAATACTGTATTTTTCCCTCATATATGGACACATAGAAAATGATTTATTTTATGTAAAAACAGTGGTTAGTTAAGGTAAGGAAATGTTAAGTGGGGTCCAGTAAGGTTTGGTTGTACTACCAAAATGCAGTAACATGGGTTATGATTGCATTTTAGTATTCTATGGTATGCTAGAGTAAAGATAATTCATGATGATTTCTCATAATTTTCAAATTACCAGAAAAGTTTAAAGTTTACAGAAGAAAGCTAAGATGTTTACTAAGTAATCCTACATACCCTGATTTTATCATTGCCAGAAACATGTATTGATTATCACAATTTGCTGCCCAAATATATGCAATAATGTGTCATTTAATAAACAAGAACTAAGGTTATTTTAAAGATTAGAGTTATAACAACAGTACTCTAAAATCAAATAAATGTAAAATTAATTTTTGTTATTCTAATTACATTTAATGTAACAAATTTTTATATATTTCTTCAAATTACGTAGTCAGAAAAAAAAACATGATTCTACTAATACTATAATAATATTTCTCATTTTAGGGATTTCAAAATTATTTTGTAGTGAAAACCACTGGAGCTCTTCATAATTGTCATTACTACTTTGAGTTTCTTCAGTACATAGGTGAATTCTGACTGGGATATGCCTACAATTTGGGAAATAAACAAGAATGAGTTTATTCCTAAATTGTCCAGAAGGGAAACAATGAATGAAAGCATGTTCATTAAGCCATCAGTTAGTTAACTCTCCTTCTGGTTCCCCCCCCCCCCCCCCTTTTTAATGCAGGAACTCGCAGAAACAACTCACTTTATTACTCTGAGCAATTGCCTATATCATGTTGGGGATGAAGGCGGGGATTTTAGGATGGGGGAAGAGGTAAGGGCCAATAGTAAACTTTAACTATTGAAATGGTAATTACAATTGCCATGCAGAGGTAGCAGGCCAGAAGCCATTAGGCATCTTACTGAGTCCTAGCTGGCCAGAGACAGGTCGCCAAATTTTAGCTAGGCTCAGGTTAATCGTTTGGAACCTTTATTTAAAAGAAATAGACATAAACTTGATGCTTACAATTTTAGCTAGGCTCAGGTTAATCTTTTGGAACCTTTATTTAAAAGAAATAGACATAAACTTGATGCTTACAACTAAATGTGTCTTCTGGAGTGGCAAGCCAAATTTTATGGACTATTCAGATAAAAGTTTAAAAATAATAATTACAGACAACATTAAACTTCGAGGCTTAGCTTATAAACTTTCTAAGAGGAAGGAAAGACTACAGGAAATCTCGTTGGAACTGGGCTACTGGCATAAGGGCTGGCTGCCTCCTGCTGCCCAGGCCCAGAGAGTTTAATCAAGGTTAAATTTATAATAGACTGGTACTTCTGTTGCTTTTTAATTGAAACTCCATTAAGAAATTGGATGAAACTAAGATACAGAAGAAAAGCCAGTTTAACACTATATATCAAGATTTGGTAAAGAATTTTTATTTATTTTTATTTTTTTATTTTATTTATTTTTGTTGTTGTTGTTCATTTTTATTTATTTGAGAGTGACAGAAAGAAAAAGAGGCAGATAGAGAGAAAGAGAGAGAATGGGCACGCCAGAGCTTCCAGCCACGGCAAACAAACTCCAGGCATGTGAACCCACTTGTACATCTGGCTAATGTGGGTCCTGGAGAACCGAGCCTCGAACTGGGGTCCTTAGGCTTCAAAGGCAAGCGCTTAACCGCTAAGCCATCTTTCCAGCCCAAGAAGTACTTTTGAAAGACAGTGAAGGTATGCAAATAACACCTTTGTGAGGGATACATTCCAAACAGTTGTTGCTAAGGCTTAGTTTTCAGGCCTTGAGGCTGTTGCTCAGTGGATTAGCACTTGTCTAGAATGCACAAGGCATTCAATATCCACAACCAAGAAGAGTGAAGTAGAAGGAGGGAAAAACCTATGTTTCATGCAGTGAATATATTCAAATTGAATCTATACCACCAGATTTAGTAGTCATATCCTTAACTAGAATAGTCAATTTTAAGTAAATAAAAACTTAAAAAATATTCTGTCTGCATCTCTAATATGAGCAAATGTTCAGCTCAGGAAAATTAACTTAGATCATAACTTTGAATCCTAATAAATATGTATATATCTTATTAGATAATTATATACACACATTTTACATCAAAATTATATTATGATATACAAATATAATTTTTAACAAATATTTTCATTAATCTGTGCTTCAGTTAATAGCAATATCAATGTACTACAAACAACTACAAAATTTATTAAAACTACTAAGTCACATTTTCCCTACTGTCTTTAGGGTTTTCAACCTCTACACCTTTCTGTCATTCATATGGGATAATAACCTTATTTCTCAGATTCAAACACCAGTATGAACATGGACTGAACAACCAATGTAGTTGGTATGAACATGTCTGAATGATGTGACATTGATGGAAATTATAATAAAGCAGAGTGGATGTTCAACTGAGATATGTGCACACATCTCTTGATGAAGTATTCTCAGAGTTACTAATTTACAAATAGTGAGCGGGGATTTTACCTAGCGTTTATTAAGTAGCTAAGATGCGATAAATATTTTTACTGATTTTATTTATTTGCCTGCATCATCTTCTAAAGCACAGGAAGTAAAAATGGAACTTACCAATTCCTTTCATTTGGTTTTTCCTCTTGAACACCTGAATAATCTTGATAAAGTTGTTTTAAACTAGATAAGAAGCACGCTCAATTCTTAAGAGATGACTTTCTGTCCTTAAGCTCATCAAGTTTTGTTTGTAGCTGTTTCAGCTGTGGTTCTACCTGCAGCAGTTCATCCTGGACTTCAATTAAATGCCGCCTTTTCCTTTAGATGTTGAAAATCGTCTTAGCATTCTGCCTTTTCAGGTTTTTCAACATCTGGACTTCTTTAAGCATTCTGATGAGTTCTTCTTTCATAATGGTAAAGAATTTTTAAATGTGTTCATTATTCTGTTTGAATTATTTTAAAGTGTCATTCATTAACCAACAACTCTTATTTCCCACTTTAATATATTTAAAGTAGGTCTGGAGAGATGGCTTAGCAGTTAAGGCACTTGCCTACAAAGCCTAAGGAACCAGGTTCAATTCCCCAGGAACCATGTAGACCAGGTGCACAAGGTGATGCATGCATCTGGTACACATTTGATGTGACTAGAAGCCCTGGCATACCTATTCTCTCTCTCTCCTGAATGAATAAATACTATATATTTGAAGTAATTTTACCATTTACGGAAAATCCAACATTCTTTAGAATAATATAAAAATTCATATTGAACCTGAACTCAGCTAAACAAACAACCCTCATATCCTACCACTAACTGGAAACATTCTGCCCTTAAAGGCATATAAAGTTCTTAAGTTTTTTAAGGATATAGTATAACTCATGCTTTTGTATAATCATATGTTTTCCTTAGGACACAATTTCTTAAGCATACCTCCTATCCAAACTCTTTGTTTCACAGTCAGATCACCCTGTAATTCTATCAAAATAAATTTCCGAGCTTTGTTTTGTATAGCACTAAATTCTGTTATGTGTTTTGTATAGCGCTAAATTCTGTTATGTGTGTTATATGTGGTGACCTTTGAAAGACGCAATAGAAGATAATTGACCAACTACTTCCTTATTTTACTTAACCTATTCTACTTAACGTTCTATTTTGCAAATTCCTATGAAACAAGATGGGACATGTGTATGGAGTTCATTTGCAGCAGCTGGAGACCCTCATATGCTCATTCACTGTTTCTCTCCCTCTTTCCCTCTGTTAAAAACATGTACTTATGAACATCAGCATACTGATTCCGATAAACATCTCTTGATCTACAAACCTAATTAAAATATCACAAATTGGAGTGATAAACACCTTTTTTTATGCTTGAAGATCTGACATTGCATTTGATTGTAATGTCTTTTTACATTTCTCTAATATTCCAATAAGTGACAGTTCATCAATGTCACTTTATATCTCATGATAATTGAGTCTGCTATGGCTGTCATAATAAATTACCTCAGACTAAATGGTTTAAATACCAAAAACCTATTTTTTCACAATTCAGCAGCATGGAACTCTGTCATAAATGTATCTGCAATATTCATTTTTCCTCTTGCCTTGTAGGCAATATAAATGACTACTTTCACCTAGTCTTCCCTCCATGCCCTGTCTTTGTTTTGGGGATTACAGGCCATGTGTATGAACACATATAACTTTAGCAAACTCATTACAGGTTATTTCAAAAGTATAGTCATATTCTGTGGTATTAGAAGACAGAATTTCAACATATGAATTTGGCAGGAGGCACATTTCAGGCCATAACAAAGAACATGACATTTTTAATAGAATGCTACAATTACTGTAAAAATGTATGACATGAATATAAGCATAAGGAGCAATCAAGAAACAGATTAAGGGACTATTAAAAAGAACTGACCAGGCTGGGTATTGCGGCACAAACCTTTAATCCCAGCACTTGGGAGGCAAAGGTAAGAGGATCGCAACGAGTTCGAGGCCACCCTGAGACTACACTGTGGATTCCAGATCAGTCTGGACACTACCTTGAAAAAAAATAATAAATTAAATAAAATAAAACTAATTGACAAGTATTCTTTAAAAATGTCATGTTAGTGTATTATATACAGGAAGGATTTTGTAGATGATTAATAGATAGATAGATAGATAGATAGATAGATAGATAGATAGATAGATATAATAATGATATAATAGTGATTTTAACTTTGAGCACTTGGCTAAATGGTGTCTTCAGATTTCTCTACTAAGGACTTCTTTTCTTTATAAACAGAATTTAACTTTCTTATCACTAGGAATTCTTATACAAGATTATTATATGCCAAATGACAATTGCCCAGTTACATAATTTCTTTTTTGCTAATCAACTGAAATGCTAAGTAAGAAAGAGTTTTATCTTTTTTACCACATATTTTTAATATATTTTTTTTTTTTTACTTATTTAAGAGTGACAGACACAGAGGGAAAGACAGATAGAGGGAGAGAGAGAGAATGGGCGCGCCAGGGCTTCCAGCCTCTGCAAACGAACTCCAGATGCGTGTGCCCCCTTGTGCATCTGACTAATGTGGGACCTGGGGAACCGAGCCTTGAACCGGGGTCCTTAGGCTTCACAGGCAAGCGCTTAACCGCTAAGCCATCTCTCCAGCCCGTTTACCACATATATTTATTATATAAATATGTAAATATTAACTCTGGATATTTATTTTGTTTTACAGACTATAATCCATTAGTATCCAAGGATGCTCACTGACACATGCTTCAGGTTGACTCACTAGTTAGTTCAACAAATCCTATGAATTTTTGAACATGCCCTTATTTTCTTTCCTTCTTTCTTTCTTTCTTTCTTTTTTTTTTTTTTGTTTGTTTTTTCGAGATAGGGTCTCACTCTAGCCAGTGCTGACCTGGAATTCACTATGGAGTCTCAGGGTGGCCTTGAACTCACAGTGATCCTCCTACCTCTGCCTCCTGAGTGCTGGGATTAAAGGCGTGTGCCACGATGCTCGACAACCTTATTTTCTTACACTAAAAAAAAAAAAAAAAAAAAGATAGGTTCATTCTGCACTTCTCTTGATCTAACGCTGACATCATCCATTTTTCCAAAGGAGATATTTTCTTAGTAATGGAGCATTTAAATTAATTTTGAGCAATTCATTATTGTTATACAAGTGTCCACATCTTTGTATACAACTATTATCTAAGGAGTTTGAAATAATAAGTAATTTAAATAATAAATCACACTACTCTTCAATTTTCAAAATATTTCTTTAGATTAAATTCAATGATATTGTTTTCAGTCACTTAAATTATATATTTTATAAAAATTGTTTTATCTTCCAAAACTACATAAGAATATAGGGCTCTAATAAACAAAGAATACATACACTGCTGACAAATTATTTTGTAACAAAGGAGATATTCTGTATCATCTAAAGCAGAGTTATTATTATGCCTAAGACATATAGTTTAAGGATTTTTTTTGAATTTTTTTGTATACTTTTATTTACTTATTTGAAAGTGATGGACAGAGAGAGAGAGAAAGAGGCAGATAGAGAGAGAGAGAGAGAGAATGGGCATGGCAGAGCCTCCAGCCACTGCAAACGAACTCCAGATGTGTGCACCTTCTTGTTCATCTGGCTAACGTGGGTCCTGGAGAATCAAACCTCGAACCGGGGTCCTTAGGCTTCACAGGCAAGCGCTTAATGGCTAAGCCATCTCTCCAGTCCAGTTTAAGGATTTTGAAGGAGAAACAATAAAGCTCAGGATATTGTATTATTTTCTTTGTCACCTGAAGGATTTTCTACATTTTTTTCTTGATGAAAACTACTTCACAATCCCCTTCTCAGCTCTTTTAACAAAGAATGTTGAGTTCTGCATTAACACAATAAAATAAAAGCATGTAAAGAAGAAATAAACAAAGGAAATGTTTACATAGAAAAATTATTTCTTTTTGATTGTTATTTCCTGCTTATGATCTTAGTTTGCCAATCATAATATCATCTATTAATTTTTGATGAGTAAAATGCATCACTCATAAACACTTCCAGAAGTTCCTTGATGGTTCTCAGAAAAGTATTTGCCAGCTAGTCAAATAAAGACAGATTACTTGGATAGAAAAGGCAATCTGGCTTTCAATACTAACATCTGGCCACTTACTAATATCTTTATCCCCCTGAAATCTCACGAAGATTAAAGTTTTCCTGAAGAGGGTCTCTGGTGTTCATTTTGTAGCCTTTCCCAGGTTCCAGCCTTTATAATCCCAGTCTATAGTGATATAGAAAGTGCTTTGCTTTCTGTACTCATTCATGCTCATTAGAAAGGTTGCAGATAGTTCACACTTGCAATGAGCATGATCTTCCAGTTTTCTGAGAAATTTAATGAATTTCCCTTTTGTAAAAGAACAAAACACATTATCTCTTTAATATTGAAATATGCAAAGACCATGAAGATTTTCCTTGATACCTTAATTAGTGGGTTTGTTTCCATGCAGGATATGTCTAAAAGAAATCAATCATGTTTCTCCCTCTATAAGATACATAGATTGTGCTATGCTCTGGATCTTGTTTGATTTTAGCTGAAATGGATATTTAACTTCTAGAAATATGTTAGGCTCTTACCATACTCTCAATTTGACTGTTTTTCTCTGTGTATTACAGAGGATGCTTTTCTGGACAATAAATTAGGAAGGATAGAAAGGTACGAGCTGTAATCTTTGCTTATGTTAAAATTAACTTTAAAATTTCCATGTTTATGGTCTTTTGTATTTAACATATCAGTGCTTCTCATGAACAATTCCCTTCATACCAGGACACCTCTCTAATGGCTGACAGAATCTTTTATGGCTATTCATATATTTCAGCTTTACATAAGTATGAGTCAACAGTGCATAGAGGAAGAAAATTAAAACATATGCTAAATTTTATTTCTACAAAGGCATATGCATCTACTATAGCATCACACTGTTTAAACACCAGAAAATATCTACTTTGACCTTGGGATTTCAATAAGTGTTATTTTGTAAATTTAATGTATATATTTGTCTATTCTTTAATATGATGTGGATGGTATGAATCTTACTTTATATAGAATGTTTGTTGGTAGTTTAGACATGCTTGTAAGAATAATGAAAAATTTACAACAGATTTGGAAGTATAGAAGGCATCCAGTTAACCATTTCCTTTTTGTCAAGCTGCAAAAGATAACAGAAAATCTAGCAATGGGGAAGAAATGCACAAGATGGTGGCATTAATTGTGAAAAACCCTCATAGAAATGTACTCAGAAAGGTTGAGAAACAAGTGTGAGGCTATTAATCCACACTAGGGGAGGCATTTTTATTATTAGTTCTCTCCTCCTCAGCAATTCAAAAATATAAATCCCACCATGCCACAAAGAGACAGTTAACTACTCATTAGGTAAAATAGAACAGGAATTCTTTACATCATACTCACAATTAGTCACTTCCATAGTAAACTATAAGAGCTGCTAATAATTTACATTACCATTTCTAGAACAGTTCACAGCTTTAAACTATGGGATATTTCTCCTTTGTGTAATTACTTATTCAACAAAAGACACCAAGGTAGGATTTCATTACTTCTTAATATTTAAAAAGACCTAAGGTTCTGCAGTTATGTGAATCTGGGAGGTAAAACAAGTACCAAAGGATGATCAGTGTGGCTGCTGCTTTCTTGAGCAGGAAGTAAAGTGAAACTGTTTTCCTTTGTACAACACAAGAACTTTCTTTGAGAAAAAAAATCATTTAAAAGTCCCAGAAATTTCTCCAAATAGACAATAACATGTGGGCAATATCTCTTTATCTTTATATAATATCTTTATCTGCAATAAAGAAATGAAATGCACAAAAATATTTTAATTTACAAAAGGATAAAGATAACATTCAGGCCTTGCTAATAACAAGATATTCACATTAGAGGTTCTTCATGAAATGTTGGAGAGTCCTGTCATTTTAGAGGTATTAGATATTTGTTCTTTGCACTAAAAGTATGTCACTTACATTTCTGAAAGGTAGAAAATTTTCTTGGACACAGTGAAGAGTCTCTATTTTATAATATCAATTATTGGATTCTTTTCTTTGTTTCTTTCCTCCCTCTCAGATTGTTGTCTCTTGGTTTTCCCAGGTGAATGTCTGCTTTAACACCATGAAGCTAATAATGTAGTAAAGAAAAAATAGCACATATATAAATGCATGCTTGAATGAATAAACTCCATGAATCCTAAAGAGTTGGAATAGCAAGAAATGTTGTAGTTTAGGACTGCAGGCATCAGTAAATGTCTCATTTGTTTTCTAGGGCTGAGAATTTGAAATAGATGCCAAATCAAGGTTTACTGGAGCTGTTACTCCAGGACTTTCACTACTCAAAACTCTGTTGCCCTTTCCTTCTAGAGTGACTGATCTGAGCAACTTTTTCTTTTTCATTTTTTAGCTCATTATTCCTCTTTTCTAAATGGAATGTTGTTAGCTTTATTTTTATTAAACATGCAATGCTATTTAACCATTTGATCCCCTTAGTTTTATAATGATTTTTAAAAGGAAGTCTTTGAAACCCCAATGGGAATGGAGGTTCATGCAAAATATGCTATCAGTTGCTTACAAGCGATACAGCTTACAGTGAATAAACATTTACATAATTCCAAAATGTTTATTTTTCCTACATAATCTAATCTAGTTTATCATTCTGAATGCAACATTTATTGTGTGTTTGTGTATATATGTGAGAGAGAAATAGGGAGGAAGGGAGTATGTAAATTCAGATTCTTATGTAAATTATATGAAAGGATAAATCTATTCACTGATGGACAAGAATAAAAGCATTTCCCTATGGTTCCTAAATGCATTTTACAGGGCCTATAGCCTGACAAAACAATATATTTTTTAAAATATATTCTTTTTAAAAATTTTTTTTGGTTTATTTTTATTTATTTATTTGAGAGCAACAGACAGAGAAAGAGGCAGAGAGAGAGAGAGAATGGATGTGCCAGGGCTTCCAGCCACTGCAGATGAATTCCAGATGCGTGCACCCCTTGTACATCTGGCTAACGTGGGTCCTAGGGAATCTATCCTCGAACCAGGGTCCTCAGGCTTCACAGGCAAGCCCTGAACCGCTAAACCATATCTCCAGCCCCAAAACAATATTAACTATAGACATTATGATGCTATCATCAAAGATCACAAAAGTTAAGAAGTGTGCTGTGACATAGAACTTAATTGTGATGGGCTTGAAAATTTCCATCTGTGTTTTTTTTTTCACTTCTCTTTAAGGAGCTGAAAGTTTGATATTTAATCAAATCTTTAAGCTGCACTCAAATTTTTCCTCTCTCTCTCACTCTCTTTCTCACACATACATGCACATACACACAAATGCAAACACAAAATTCTTGAAAGAGCATTAAAAGGGATTGCAGATTTTGATCAACAGATGCTAAAACTGGAGACATTATGAAATGATCCCTAATGTTTAAAACAGGTAAAGTTCCAAATAAATAGAATTATAAAATCATACTCATCTCATTCAGGATTGTGTTTAGCACTCACTCCTTTGCTCTTCTACTAAGGATTTTTCTATGTGCATAGAACTGAGACATTCACTGTTTTTGTCATGAATCAAAAAGATCTACCATCACAGCCGGGTGTGGTGGTGCACGCCTTTAATATCAGCACTCGGGAGGCAAAAGTAGGAAGATTGCCGTGAGTTTAAGGCCACCCTGAGACTCCATAGTGAATTCCAGGTCAGCCTGGGCTAGAGTGAGACCCTACCAAAAAAAAAAAAAAAAAAAAAAAGGTCTACCGTCACATCCATCCTAAGTCCCTATTTTTACTATTAAACCTTAGTCATATTTTGAAAGCTCTATGTTTTTATTTTTTACTTTGTTTGTGGATGTCTTCCTTTTACAGATGCTATGAAAACACTGCATATCAACCATTTGGGCTGGAGAGATGGATTAGTTATTAAGGCACTTGCCTATGAAGCTTAAGGACCCATTTTCAATTCCCTTGTACCCACATAAGCCAGATGTACAAGGTTATGCATGTGTCTGGAGTTCATTTGCAGTGCCTGGAGACCCTAGCATGACAATTTTCTCCCTGTCTCTTTATATGCCTCTTCTTTCTTTCTGCCTAATAAAAATTTTAAAAATTATAATTGTTAAAATAATTACCAGAAGCCATGACAGGCTCTGTAATCCAGCATGGTGACTGTTAGATGGAAGATAGAGACAAGAGAATTTCTTGGATGGTTGCAGATTGAGTGGCCTGGCCTGCAGGATGGAAAACAATGAACAACACCATCAAAAATAAAAGGAGACAGAGAGGGAGAGAGAGAGAGAGAAAGAGAGAGAGAGAGAGAGAGAGAGAGAGAGAGAGAGAGAGAGAGAGAGACACTGACTGCCTCCCTGTTCCAGTTCAAAAGGGGAATAAGGCAGGCACCAACAGTCAAAATTTGTCCTCTGACATCTACATATGTATCATGGCATGTATGCGCCTATACTTACATTAACATGCACACATACATACAAAAATATTTTTAAATTATTTGAAATATGATATATTTGTATCCCCTATATATATTTTACTAAATAACCCATATCCAAAATAGAAGACATTTCTTTGAGACAGAATCTCATACTTATATCAAGCCTGACCTGGAACTCACTATGTAGCTCAGTCTGGCCTTATAGCATTGTTAATACTTCTATGTCAGCATTTCCAGTGAAGGACAATAATTTTGAATGCTGAAAGACAAGTTCCCTTCCCTTCCTTCTTGGTACACTACTCACTTCTTAGTAAGTTATGGATTTTGACACTAATTTTCCAAGTGCATTATTTTTAAAAGTAAAGCTATCCTTGTTATGTCTAAGAAAAGATGTCAAGTCAATAGATTATATTTCATTCCTAAGTAGAATAAGAGATGATTTATTTTCTAATTGAGAGCTGAAACAGAATACTTTCCATGGGTCTAAACTTCAAGAATATGTTTGTTTAATCCTTTTCTTTGCATCTAACCAAGCTGAAATTAAGATTTCAGTTGGGTTTGTCATCAAATCTGTGATTTGAAATCATCCACTCAGTTCCATAGTTTCAGGAGAGTTCAATTACCTGTGAGAGTAAAAATGGTAGTTAGCTTCAACATCAATAGGAGAATCTCTCTTACTAGAAAAGGTTCTATTACTTTTTTGAAAACTCATCCCATTATGCAATACCTACCAATGTAATCTCCATAACAATTAACTCAAATCCAACCTAATGGTGAAAGTTAAATCCCATTCACCATTCCTGGTAGTACTCCTGCTCCAAGAGATGGAACTCATGCTTGATACTGAAAAGTAATAATTTAAAAAAAAAAGAAAATACTAAGAAACAGTAGGCCGGGGTTGTCATAGGCCTTAAGAGTAAAGCTGCTACTTTTTAGGACAAATAAATATGCTGTGTGCCCTTCACATTGTCCTCTAAAGATATATGAATAGACCCATAAATTGGTGCCATACTCATCTTTCACTACAGAAGCTTTTCACTACCAATGCTGGTGATAACTAAGGTGGCTAAAACCTCAACAGTGCCTAGAATAAGTGACACTGGAGAGCTCAATGCTAAATAAGACATCATTACCTCTTCCTAGGATCACTGAACAATTTATACAATGGAGCTGAAGGAAAGTATGAGCCATAGGATGGAGAGAAGTACTGAGAAGTTCATTAGAACTGTTTGCCAGGTGTGATATAGATCTTGAATTCATGACATGACAGTGATTGCTATAACTGGCACAACATTGGGCCTATTAACACTGCATCATAAATGATGCAGGAATGCATGATGTCCCCACCCCTCACTACAGAATTATAGGCAGCTAATTATGGTTGTGGGAGTGGGAGAAATTTTCTACGATTGTATAGTAACTAGTAGTACTTGCATACTCTGGTAAATATTCCCCTAACTTTGTGCAAATGCAGGGAAACCTAGTTAAATCCAAGAGATCACAGACACACACACACACACACACACACACACACATACACACACACACACACACACAAAGGAATCATCAAACTAGGAGATGGACTAATTAAGAAAAGGGGTTCAGCAAAAGAGGAACAGGGATTGTGGTCAAGAGAAGGTAATGGGAGAGAATTATGTTCAAAATTATATGCTTGTATAAAATTTTCCAATACAAAAGAAATAATACTGTGTCAGGGGTCTGTGTGTCATGTATTATGTGTTTAAATTAATAAGCATAGTATATTCCCAATGGTATGATATCAAACTGTTAAGTGTAAACAACAGTAAGTAAAATCAGCAGTGCTTGCAGAACAAACTTAATTTGAATTTCAAACATCAGTAATTAGCATAAAGTTTCATTTTTTTTTTCTCCTTCAAATTTTGTTTTACACACCCCCACCAAAATTCAACAAATTTGGTAGCTTAATAATCTGACAAGACTTGTAGAATATGGTGCTGAACAGACCACTGAATTGCAGTTTGTTAGTACTTTAACTACCTTCTTGGTCTGTCCTATGGAATATTTTAAGGCAAATAAACTTGAAAGAAAAATTTTGACTTCTGAAAAGGAAAGCTGACATGTATTTAGTATAGATTTTGATTTCTTTACATGATCTGAATATGTTCTTAAATCAAAAACTAAAGCCAAATCAAATGTCAAATGTCTCTCTTCCACTAGTTTAATACTATCAAGGTAAGTTTGTAACATTTAAATGGAAAATTCAAAAAAAAATCAGCAATATTCCCTCCCACAATATTGTACCACTTTCCTACTTTTGTACATATCAGTTCCTTGTAGTTCTTGATATGGAAATGCAATAGGTTCTATTGTTGTTTTTCTCTATTTGTAAAAATTGAGATGAGTGGTCATTGTTCTTTTGTATTATCTGATTCTACCTTGATCTTTGTTCTGTTTCCTTTGTTTGGTACAAATTCATTCACATAAAAAGACACTCCTTAAACATACACTTACAAATGACTTCTCATTTCGCTATACATAGTCTTCACCATCAGTTCCATACATTTTGTTAGCATATATGGAGATATGAACAACTCAAAAAATGATATTTTGTTTTTCTTTTATTTTAACTTTAATTTTTTATTGACAACTTTCATAATTTTAAACAATATCCCTTGGTAATTCCCTCCCTCATCCCACTTTCCCCTTTGAAACTCCACTCTCCATCATATCCCCTCCTTCTCTCAATCAGTCTCCCTTTTATTTTTATGTCATGATCTATCCATCCATTATAATGGTCCTATGTAGGTAGTGTCAGGCACTGCGAGGTCATGGATATCCAGGCCATTCTGTGCCTGGAGGAGCATGTTTCAAGGAGTCCTACCCTTCCTTTGGCTCTTTCATTCTTTCTGCCACCTCTTCCACAATAGGCCCTGAGATTTGGAAGGTGTGATACAGATATTTCAGTGCTGAGTACTACTCTATCACTTCTTCTCAGCACCATGGTTCCTTCTGAGTCATCCCAATGTCACTACCATCTGAAAAGAAAAGCTTCTCTAACCAAAAGTGAGAGTAGCATTAATATATGGGTATGAACATTAAGAGAAGTGCTTACTGGGCAGTTTGGTGAGCATAGTATACACATTTAGCCAGACACCAGCAGAAATTATACCCGTAGGGTGAAAGATTACCCTTGTTGTAGATTTCCAGTATCAGGGATGCTTTTCATTTGAGTTTTGAATGTCCTTCTCCTTCTCATAAAAATATACACTGCCCCTAACTCCTCCAATTTCTTTTAAAAAAATATTTTATTTTGATTTATTTGTTTGAGAGACACAGAGAGAGAAAGGAGCAGATTGAGAGAGAAAGAAAGAAGAGAGAATGGGTGCTCCAGGGCCTCCAGACATAGCAAATGAACTCCAGATGCATGTACTACCTTGTGCATTTGGTGGTATGTGGGTCCTGGGGAATCAAACCTGGGTCCTTTGGCTTTGCAGGCAAGAGCTTTAAAGCTCTTCTCCCATTTCTTTCACAAAATCTACTTCAGTGTAGAGGCTACATTATTGTTGCTTCATGACACATTATTTTGATATATTTCCTTCTTTAGGAAGAATATTTTGATATTTCTAATTTGACTATAAAGCAAAAGTTAACAAAATACTTCACTGTTCTGAACTTGTGATTCAAAAATAAGGGGGTAGTTTCAGCATTCAAACTTGAGATATTACCCATTGCCCTTTTTTTCTACTTTTTAGTCTTTGGTGGTTTTTAAGCTGAAGCAGCACATAGGAAGATAAGGAGTGCAGCTTTAACAGAAACTACAGGATTCTGCACTATAGGCTTCACTATATCCTAGTAAAACATATTTTGACATAATTGGTGGTGTTGGAATCCTTCCCAGAAGCAAAGAAGTGCCTACTATGGGGTTAAAACTGAAATGTCAATGTGAAACCAAGACAGTCATTTCAGACCATTAATTCCACCATACACAAATGTCTTTGCAAGCTTTAAAACTAAAGCAGAGAGAGAGAGAGAGAGAGAGAGAGAAACTATTCAGAATGCTTAAGTATATCAAAGAGCACTCTTTCATGGCTACTGCCAATGTTCACACTGTTAAACACAGGGGGCCTCAAAGGAAACACAGGCTGCTTTGAAATAGAATATTCATCAAGTTATAATGGCTGATAATTATATTGCTGCACTCCCCAGTTGTTTCTGGAGGAAAATGCAAAGCAACACTTGCACGTTGGCATCATATCACCATCAACTGGCCAAGAATATTTACTAGGAATGTTTACTAGGGTGCAAATCATCAACTTTGAAAAGGAAAACAAACAGCAATAAACAAAATCATCCAGTATTTGATAAACTTACAGAAAAGCCAAATGTTCCTCTACTTGTATTTCCTGCCCCATTGACAAATAGGATTGAATTTCAATAACCTTAAATCTCAGAAATGCTGCCAACTGGGAATCTGTTACTTTTGTGAGCCAACCACTTGACAATACATATTTTATCCTCCACAAATTTTGAATAATTGCTTCACTAAGTCTATGCAGTTCTTTGCCATCCTATCCAATTTTATATATTCATTTACTGAGAACATTAACTTAATGACCTAGTACACTTAAATATGCTGCTTGTTCTTGACAACTGCTTAAACTTCACTTATAGCATACATACATTATGGTTAGAGCTGTTCTTATCTACTGTCCATGTTTAGGAGCATTTTTTCTCTGCTACTTGATCTTGATAATATATGCACCCTGGCTCAGATCATTTCATCTGACAGAGAGACGTACCAGGAACTAGTTGCAGAAGAACTATCAAAAGTCTAACTGGATTTATTAACCCAGAGCACTTATGGTTTACTAATAACATAAAACATTCATAAAGATTAGTTCGAACAGTATTCCAGAGCCTCCACTATTTTCCTGGAAAAGATGTACTTCTAGATCTTATCAAACTTTTCATTACACATGTTCCCCTGCAGAAGTTATCATGAAACACAGCATGTAACTTATAGATTGTATGTTTGTTCAAAAATGATTGCAATGTATCCTACAGTTATATGTATGGAAATCTGTGGAACCTCCCATAATGATAATGCTTGTAGCTTTATTTATTGATTACATTAGCTCTTTTTTTCAATATTTCCTTCATTGCAAATATAATCATTTGTCTCTGGACAAAAATAATGATGATTCTGAGTGGCTAACTATTTAGTATATATACATACTTGAAAATTATCTATGCTACTTGGCATTGCCCTTATTGGCCCTTATCTATTTTCATCCTCCAGTTAGAAAACAGTGAAGGTATTTCTATCTTCCACCTCTCTAACCTATTCTCCCTTGTTTCTAACACCATACAAGTTTCTAAAGTAATTTATTTATCTAAAATCACCTTCCTTCAAATCCATTATCCATCCCACCGTCAAATTCAACTTTTTGGATTGAAATTTATAATACATTGTATCAAAGTTTCTAAAAGGCTTCCTGTTGTCTAATGGATGAAATCCAAAATTGTCCTTTGGCATTTCATGATCCCATATTTTAACACATACTTGTTCTCACTAGCCACCATTACGGACCTTCATTTCTGGTCAGATCACTTCTTTTCTCATTCTGTGTACTTTCTCACAAAAGTCAAGACACATTTTTTCAATAAGCTATTCATTCATGCTGCAAGATAAACAGTATATCAAAATGGCAGAAAAAAATCAAGATGAACTTTGTCAAAGCCCACAAAATCTAATGTTTATCTTCTTATCATATAATAATGATAATGAGTATAATTATTACATGTTGAATGTATATGTCCCTCCTCCAAAAGACTTCAATATTGAAATGATAAACTGTCATGAAACTTGAAAGTGAACCATGATGATGATAAAAAGATGACTTAAAAGGGGTCAGAAGACAAGAAGATAATGGAATATATATGACATATAAGCAGAAGGAGGGCTATTAGAGGTAGGAAAGAAATTAGCAGAACAGACACAAGGGGGTGGGAAGAGGGTGTAGGTAAAGTAGACCAATTAAAACAATGCATGAATATCTATAATTAATTATTTGAAAATTAATAAGTAAAAACAGCATAAAGTTGATGATCATTTACAAAAGGAAATCGGACCCTTGTCAGAGAATAGACCTGCCTATGTAATAATGTTTTATCTCACAGTGTCCAAAATTATGACAAATAAACTTTTCATTCCCTGAACCCAGGCTATTCTAATATACTACACAAAGCTGATACATACAGGATTTATTAGGTATCCGTCATAGTCTAGCAGTGTTAAACTATCTCAATAACAAATACACATTTTCTTGGTGCTTGCTAAATATAGTATCATCCTTAGAGTAGAAATGGACAAAAGTGGCTTCATTCATGCTTACTTAATATCAGTGATATTGAAGAGCATTTCTGACAGAGCCAGTATTCTGGGCTAAGCAAAAAGACGTTCGACAATTTTTATGTGGATCAGTATGCTGTATTAAAGAGGAAATAGAGTATCAATAAAGAAAGCTAAAGGGGCTCTGGGGATAACTCAGTGCTTAAACATACTTACCTGCAAAGCAAGCTGACTGAGTATTGATTTGAACAGTACCCACATAAAACATATGCACAAAGTGGCACATGTATATGGAGTTCTTGTATACTTGAAAGAGGGGTGTGTGTGTGTGTGTGTGTGTGTGTGTGTGTGTGTGTGTGTGTCAAGCAAGTAAATATTTTTTTTAAATAAAAGAAAGCTAAATATGCAGTCTGGAACAAGATCATTATGAGACTATAAAATTGCAAACATAATGAGGGAGTGAAGTAGGAAAATATCTTTATTCAGATTAGAGCTTTTAAACTTTACTGTTATGGCAGATATAGACATGGAGGTAGATGCTTGAAATCCCACCACCCAGTAGGCATGAGGATCATGAGTTTGAGGACAGTTTGTACTACATAGTGAAACTTTATTGTAAAAATAAATATCAAAATTAAGGGATGGAAAAGGAAAAGGAGGAGAAGAAGAAAGGAGAAGAGAGAAAAGAGTAAAGGAAATGAGAGGTTAGGTTGTAGGTAGGGACTGTTTTCAGGTATAAATCTCTTCCGCCACATCAGTTGGTCATAAACTATTATGTGGACTGAATTGAGTGTTAACATTTTTTCCAAAGTGCTAATATACTATATCTGTTTCCCACTTCTCTAAAGGACGCTTTCCTATTTATGTATTAAAAGCACCCATCTCTGGGCCTTGAGAGATAGCTTAGCAGTTAATGTGCTTGCCTATAAAGCCAAAGGACAGGTTTGGTTCCCTGGGACACATGTAAGCCAGATGTGCAAGGTGGCACATGTGTCTGGAGTTCATTTGCAGTGGCTGCAGGCCCTGATGAGCCCATTTTTTCTCTCACTCTCTATCTGCTTCTATCTCTCTAAAGTAAATAAATAGACATAAAAGCACTCATGTCTCTTCAACCTGGGTCAATTTTAATGTAATGCCTTGTAATCAAGCTTAAAATTTAAAATTCTCCCTTTGGCATGCAGTGTCCCATATATACTTTACCCTGCTCATGCCCATGAGCTTATCTCATGCTATTTTAAATATTTTATTATCATACCTTAATTGCCCCAATAAATGTGTTTTTTATGACACTTACATGAAAGCATATAAGGTACTATCATCATATTTATTTTTCCTTATCTTATCCTGTTTTTGTTCATCCCTTCTACTGGTCCCTTTTTTCTTCAACTATAGTCACTATTCAAATTTTGTCTTTTTATGGTTAGATTCCACATATGAGAAAAATCACATGAGTCTTGTATTATTGGATCTGGCTTGTTTCATTTAGCCTTATGATCTCTGACTCTGTCAATTTCCAAGTACATGGCATGATTTAATCATACTTTTTACTGAGTCTATTGTGTAAGTGTACATTTTTATTATGCTTCATCTGTTTATAAGCACCCAGGCTGACACTATGACTTGAATATTTTGAATACTGTCATAATAAACCAATCTTCATTGCATATTGACTTGAATCAGGTTTACAGGGTATACATACTAGGAGTAGTAAAATTGAGTGGTTTCACAATTTTGTTTTTTTACGTTTTGAGGAACCTACATGTTAATTTCCATAGCGGCTGGATAAACCATCATTCATAGGAATTCTTACATTTCATATGTTTTTGGTTTTCTGGACCAAAGACATTTTGACATGGATTATTTGGACTCTCAACATAACTTTGGAATTACATGTTTCTGATGGTTAAATATTTAGAACATATGTTCATGTATTTATAGGATATTTCTACTTCTGAATAGTGTCTATTCAGTTCAGTTCATTTGCTCATGTATTGATTTGATTTTTTTTTTTTTCGAGGTAGGGTCTCACTCTATCCTAGACTGACCTGGAATTCACTATAAAGTCTCAGAGTGGCCTCAAATTCTTGGCAATCCTCCTACCTCTGCCTACCAAATGCTGGGATTAAAGGTGTGTGCCACCATGCCTGGCTGGGAGATTTGATGATTTTTGATACTTATTTTTCAGTTATTTTTATATTTTGTATATTAATCTCATATAGAATGAACAGATGGAAATCATTTTCCTATTCTATAATGTTTCTTTCCTCTAGCAATCCTTTCCATTGTTGTGTGGAACTTTTTGATATTATATAATCACATTTATCATTTGCTGTTATTTTCCTGAGTTATTTAATTCATAATCAGAAAATTATTAAAGTAATCAAAATGGGTTTCCTATGTTTTTCTCCAGTAGTGTCACTATTCTAGGTCTTATATTAAACTCTTTGATACCTTTCAAGTTAATTTTTATATAAGATGAGAGATGGATATTTAGTTTCAACCTTCTATATATGGATATTGAATTTTTCAAATGTAACTTGTTAAAGAGGCTTTCTTTTCACCAGTGTATATATTTGAAATCTTATTAAAAATATGATAGCTTCAACTTCATGGATTTTCTTTCTATATTCACTATTTTCATAGTGGAATAGATGGCCCCAATATATTCAGTTGTTTGTACTTTGCATCTGCTGGTTACCTGGCTGGAGGCAATGTCACTGGGTGATCTTAAGATGTGGTGATGGGTTTCTGATTTCAATCTAAAGATATACAAAGCATGCCTAGCTGGAGTTCCTGAAGTGTGCTGTGGCTTTTGACCTTTAGGCTTGTACTTATCTCTGCTTGGGCCTGTGAAGGCAGACCAGCTTCTTCTGCCATTATGGAACTTCCTCTGGATCTGTAAGCTTCAATAAATCCCTTCCTCCATAACTGTGCCTGATCTGGAAGTTTATCTCAGCGAACCTGAAGCTGTCTGCTACATCTATATTTCTAATTTTGTGCATTGTCATCCTGTTATTATTCCTATGACTCAGCAGTATAGTTTGAAATTAGCTGTTGCATTACCTCCATGTGGGCTTTTGGCTCAATTACTATGGCTATTCAGATTTTATTTATTATGTACTTATTATTTTGTGTATGTAATTCCAAATGAATTTTATGATTCTTTTTTATTTTTTCTATGAAGAGTGGCATTAAAATGTTAGTGAGAGTGCACTGAATCTTTAAACTGTCTACAAAAATATATCTACTTTGCTGTTTTTATTATGTTGATCCATCATCATAAGAATTCTTTCTCCCTTCTAGAGTCTTTACTTTCTTAATTGTATTAAAATAGAAGTTATTCATTCCTTTGATTAAGTTTATTTCTACATATTTAAGCCTACAATGAATAGTATTGTCCTAATACCTTTATCAGAAAATTTGCTGTTAGTATGTAGATAAACTCTTTAATTGATTTTCAAACATCACTCAGTATGGCCTAGCTATATTGTCAACAACATACCTCTCTATATATCCTAAGGAAAAGTAATATACTTAAATCATTTTCATTAAAAATTTGTAGGAAATATAATCTACAACCTTATACATTTCCTTTGATTATAAAAAATGTTAGTCAAGAATAGTCATGTGACATTTGCCAATGTTCAAATAATTTCATTCTATCAAAAATATCTCAACAGGCTGGAGAGAAGCAATTATGGTTCTTACTGTGAAGCCTAAGAACCCAGGTTCAATTCCTCAAAACCTAAATAAGCCAGATGAACATAGTGGCATATGCATCTAGAGTTCATTTGCAGTGGCTGGAGGCTCTGGTGTGCCCATTGTTTCCCTCTCTTTCTATGTCTCATAAATAAACACATAAATAAATAAATAAATAAACAAGAAAATTTCAGAATATTTCAGCATAGTTCATGGTTAAATACAAAACATGCTTCTTGAAATCTAAATCAAATTTATATAATATCCATCTTTATAATTGAACATAGAAAACACAGTATGGATTTTTAAAAATGTATTTGAACTATATGCTGTCTCATCCATTTATGATGAACAGCTAAGTAAATTAAAAGTCATTTTATAATAAAGAGGCTTATAAACACCAAAGTACCTTGGATAGGTGCCTTTAATTATTTTATATTGTTCAGTCTTGTGAACAACAGTATGAAACTATAATTAAGACTATCCTATTCTATCAACATTCTGTTTCTTATACTGCTTACATATGAGTTTTACTCTGCACTATACCCCAATCAACTACTCTCATATTTTGATGTTAAATTGTTACAAGTATACATAAAGCCAGAAATGCATAGACTTGTCAGTTACTAAATTGCTATACTTAGCCCCACTATTTAAGTGGAACATGATGTAAAGAAGAATATTTATAAAGAAGAAACATTTTATTCTTGGATGTGCTAAGCATTTGCAATTACCCCAACTGAATCATATAATAAAACAAATAAAAAATATACAAGTCATCTCTACATCCTCTTTAAATCTGATATGCACTTGTATTTCACATCCCCATTATGTTCTCAGGGCTAAACTCAGTGAGTTGTTGGCCTTGATGGCCCCAAACCTTACAGGCCATTGCTAAGGCTCTTGGTTTCCCATCAGGAACAGAGGGTAAGACACTATTGCTGAAGAAACTACATACTTGGCCTTCAATGACACTGAGAAATCCTGTTGGAGCTGAGCTGAAAACCTTCTGTGTATAGACCAGCTAACAGTTCCATGGAAGAGAGAAGAAAATCACCACTATAGGTAAAGAACAGTGGATACTACAAGACTTAAATTTGGTCAACCAGGTCAAATGAGCCAACAGGAGCAATAGTGGCTTGTTTGTTATGGCGGAAACCAACCACTCTCTAATTGGACTGGAAGCCTGCTCCATGGGAGGGAATACATGCCTTATACCTAAAACCTATTAAGGCAGAAATCATGAGCCCTAGGGGTGTAACATCTGCTGGTGTCTGGCTAAATGTACAAACCATACCAAGCTGCCAGATAAGCACTTTTCTTAATGGTCACATATATACATTAATGCTACTCTCACTTTTGCTTAGAGTGACCTTGGGAAGACTCAGAAAGCACCATAGTGAATAGAAGAAGTGACAGAGGAGGGCTCAGTACTGTAATATCTCTATAACACCTTCCAAGGCTCAGGGTCCATTTTGGAAGAGGTGGTAGAAAAAAATGTAAGAGCCAAAAGAATGGTATGACTCCTTACAATGCACTCTTCCAGACACACACATATTGTTCTGGATATCCATGACTTGCTACTGCCTGACACTACCTACAAGACTATCATAATTGGAGGAAAAGTGATGACATCAAAATAAAACAGACTGATTTAGAGAGGGAAGACATGTGATGTAAAGTGGAGTCACAAAGGCAAAAGTAGGGGGAAGGAAGTAATTACCATGGATAATTGTCTATAATTATATAAGTTGTCAGTAGAAAATGAAAATAAAAATGGTAGTATTAACTTGGCATTTCTTTCTCCTCATAAATAAGTAAAGAGTAAGGAGAATGGTAAGGAAACAATAAGACCAGCCATTATTAGGCTCCTGTTACCATTTCCTCACATTAAATGGACTCATATGAAGTCATCTTCTAAAAGTAAATATTTAAATAAAACCTTATCTTCCTTAAGTTGCTTCTTTACAGGTACTTGTTCAAGGAATGAGACATATAACTAATACAACTACCAAAACAAATGTGAAGAGAATAAATAATTTTAAGAATAGATAGATTCAAGATTCAGAAGGGTAATCAAACATATGACAAGGTTTTTGACAACAAATTTATAGGTACATATCTCATGATCAAATTAACTATATTAATAGAATGAAAAATAACTATCTTACCAATCAATATAAAATGATACTACTAGAATAGATTTTTTTTAATTTTTACTTATTTATTTATTTATTTGAGAGTGACAGACACAGAGAGAAAGACAGATAGAGGGAGAGAGAGAGGGAATGGGCGCGCCAGGGCTTCCAGCCTCTGCAAACGAACTCCAGATGCCTGCGCCCCCTTGTGCATCTGGCTAACATGGGACCTGGGGAACCGAGCCTTGAACCGGGGTCCTTAGGCTTCACAGGCAAGCGCTTAACTGCTAAGCCATCTCTCCAGCCCTAGAATAGATTTTTAATAAAAATCATGAAGTCCCCTGGGTCCCCAACTACTGGGTCCCAAACTAATGGATCCCTTGCTTCAGAGAGGGTGCTTTCAGAGTGAGTAGCCCATAGTTCCCTTTCATACTGCTGATGGCTTGGAGTGGCTTGTACCTAGTGTGTGTGCTGCAGAAGCAGGTCTTTTGCTCTGCCTTCTGATTGAATGGATACTGGGCCCCCAATTCTCAAGGGTACACACACAGTGTGTAGTCAAGAGCCCCTGGTTCATCCCCCACCTCCCAGTTCTCTAGTTCTGGTACCCTTCCTGATGGCTTGGGACAGTCTGGACCCAACATACTGACTGTGTAAGCAGACCAGTTGTTCTACCATCCTAAATGACCAGACCCTGAGTCCTCAACTTCCTGTTCCTCTGAGCCAGAGGGTGAACAGTCCACTGAGGAAGTTAGCCTCTTGTTCCTGGCTCACCATCTTTCTATCTCCTGGCTCCACAATCCCCAGTTACCCTGTGCTGAAGAGTGAATGCAAGTGGAGTGAGTAGGAGTGACCTCCCAGTTCCCCTCTTCTCAGTTCCCCAAGTACCCATGATGCACTTGCAAACTCCATAATCTGCACATCTGTGGTTATAACCCCATTTGACTCTAATCTGGTTAACATTTAAAACAGAACACTCATTGAAGATCTTTCAAGGACAAATACATGATTCCACCTCAATATATAAGACCTTTTTTCCCTAGATTGGTAGATCACAATGCATAAAAACCAACAAAAGTCAGAAATCTGAGGGATCTACACAAAGGATGCCTAGTACCACAATGAAAAACTCCAATGAAAACATAGATAAAACAATAGAAATTGAACCATAAAATAAAAACACAACAATATATGTGACCATGACCAAGAGAATATTTTTAATATTTCAAAATTTATTTATGTATTTGACAGAGAAAGAGGGAGGGGGGAGGGAGAGAGAGAGAGTGAGAATGGGCACGCCAGGGCTTCCAGCCACTGCAAACGAATTCCAGATGCTTGTGCCCCCTTATGCATCTGGCTAACGTGGGTCCTGGGGAATCGAACTATGCTCCTTTGGTTTTGCAGGCAAATACTAAGCCATCCCTCCAGCCCAAGAGAATTGTTTAATTGGAAAGAAATTGTCAAAATCTCAGTAAACTCATTGTGGTACTTTAAATAGATGGCCCCCAACAGATTCAGTGTTTTACTAGTTTTTAGTTTGCATTTGCAACCACCTTGCTGGAAGTGATGTCACTGGGCAGATCATTAAAGTGTGATAGTGGGTTTGAGATTTCAATCTGAAGATATGCAAAGTGTGCCTAGCTGGAGTTCCTGAAGAGTGCTGTGCTGTTTGGCTTTTGACCTTTAAGCTTGTGCTTCTCTCTCTCTCTGCTTGGACCTGTGAATGCAGGCCATCTTCTTCTGCCATTATGGAACTTCCCCTGGACTTGTAAGCATCAATAAATATACCTTCCTCCATAACTGTGCCTGGTCTGGAAGTTCATCTCAGTGAACGCAAAGCTGTCTGCTCCATTCATAAATGAAATCGAACATAATTGTCTCTTATAGCACCCAGCTTTATCACTAGGCTTAACTTAATTGAAGAAAACCAGAGAGACCACTAAAGAGAGCTAAATCAATTAAAGGTGAGTCAAAAAATAGAGGATCTCAATAACCAGCTAATTAAGCTTAATGAAGACATAATGAAATACAATAATAAAGTCCAGACAGCATAAACCAAATAAGACCTCAACCTGAAATCATACCTAAAAAATTAAGAGATGGATATGATGCAAAAAAAAAAATCAGAAACAAAAATCAAATAGTGCTTTTAAAAAACACTCTTGAACCCTTCACTAACAGAGTTACTCACGTGGAGGACAGAACCTATGAGCTGGAAGGCAAGACAGAAGAAATTGATCAGGAGTCCAAAAACTTTACTAAGTTCAAAAATCATGCAAACAGATCATGGGTATACCAGAAGGGGAAGAAATCCAGGCCAGAGGCATAGAAAGCATATTCAACAAAATGATTGAAGAAGAATTTCCCAATCTCACAAAAAAAAGAGGCTCATTAGATACAAGAAGATCACAAAATACCAAATAGACTGGACTAAAGAAGAAACTCTCCAATACACATAATACTTAAATCTGTAATAAAAACAAAGAAAGAGTGCTAAAAACAGCTAGAGGAAAACAGCACTACATACAAAAGCAATCTCATTAGAATTACCTCAGATTTCTCAATGAAACCCTGAAAGCCAAAAGTCCCTGATATGGAACACTTTAAAATATAAAATAGCAATGCCTTCTCACCTAAACTACAGTATTCCTAACACTACATGGTGAAAGGAAAATTTTCCATTAAAAAAAGTCAGCTCTATAGTTACATGAATACAGCCAAACCTACAGAGAATCTACAGGGAGTACTCCCCAAAGAGTGGTCAAACAACAAATCTCAATAGTGAACAAGAAGATCACAATAACAAAAACTAGAGAAGATTCAAAAAAGTACAAAGCCCAAGAAAGTACCAAACCCCATAAAGCACTGTATCATGGCAAGTATTAAATTGAACTTCAGAGTTATAATCTTAAATATTAATGGTCATAAGTCAACCATTAAATGACACAAGTTAACAGGGTGAATCAAGAAAATGGACCCTTGTATCTACTGTCTTCAAGAAACACAACTCACCACCTTATGGTGAAAGTTTGGAAAATGATATTCCAAGAAAATGGAAATTAGAAATAAGCAGGAGTTCCTATATTAATATGTGCTAAAATGAACTTCAAACCAAAAGTAATCAAAAAGGTCAAAGAAGGCCATTTCATACACAATAAGGGAACAATCCAACAAGAGTATATCACAATCATAAATATATACAACAAACACAGGTTCACCACAGTTCCATAAACAAAATCTAATTGACAACAAAAAGAAATAAACACCAACACCATCGTAATCAGTGACTTCAACACTCCACTATCATCAACAGAGAGATCATCTAAGCAGAAAATCAATAGGGAAACAATAGAGCTCAATAACACCATAGATTAACTAGACCTAACAGACATCTACAGAACATTACACCCTACTTCTACAGCGTACACATTTTTCTCAGCAGCTCAAGGAGCCTTTTCCAAAATAGATTGTGTATTAAGCCATAAAGCATGCTTCCATAAATATAGGAAAATTTAAGTAACTTCCTGTGGCATATCAGATCAAAGTGATTTAAAGCTAGAAATTAATATCAAGAAACTCATCAGGAATTCTACCAGATCTCAGATACTGAACAAGACACGTTTAAACAATAAGCAGTTTATAGAAGAAATAAAAACAAGAAATTATAAAACTTCTAGAATTGAATAATAATAAAAATACAACTTACCAAAAATTATGGTACACAATGAAGGTAATCCTAAGGGTAAAATTCCTAGCACTAAAGCCCTTCACAGCAAGAACCAAGGGATCCAAAATTAATAACTTAACCATCCACCTTAAGGCATTGGAAAAACAAGAAAAATCCAACCCTAAGAGTGATAGATGGGAAGGAGTAATCAAGGTCACATCAGAAATTAATGAATTGGGAACTAAAAAAGCAATTAAAAATTGAGGAAATGAGCACTTGGTTCTATGAAAAATAAATAAGATTGATAAACCCTTGGATAAATTCCTAGACACATGCCCTCTATCAAAACTAAACTCAGAGCAGAATAATTTCCTAGACAAGCTTATAATATCCATGGAGATAGAAAAAGTAATCAAAAACCTCCCTCAAAGAAAAGTCCAAGACAGGGTGGTTTCTGTATAAAATTCTATCAAACCTTAATTGAAGAACTGAATCCATTTTTTCTCAAACTGTTTCACATAACTGGACACTAGGCACTGCTCCCTGACTCCTTTTATGAAGCTCACATTACCATAATACCAAAACTAGATAAAGATACAATTAATACAGAGAAGGCCTTAGAAAAACTACCACATCACTTCATGATCAAAATGCTGAAAAGAATAGGCATAGAGGGTGTATTTCTCAACAAAATAAAAGCTATATACAAAACATCTAAAGTCCAAATAATACTTAATGGGGAAAGACTCAAGTAGTTTCAATTGAGATCAAGAAGCAGACAGGGATCCCCACATTCACAACTGCTCTTTACCATGGAACTAGAAGTTCTATTCCAAGCAATAAAACAGGAGAAAGAAATAAATGGATGCAAATTGGAAAGGAAGAAGTCAAATTCTCCGTATTTGCAGATGACATGACCCTGTATATAAGTGATCCAAAAGTCTCAACCTCAAAACTTTGAAATGTAATGACTTACTTCAGCAATGTGGCAGGCAACAAAATCAACACACAAAAATAAGTAGCCTTTCTATATGCAAAAGACAAAAATACAGAAAAAGAAATCAGCAGTTGTCACATTTTCAATAACCACAAAATAATCAAATATCTGGGACTAACACTAACTAAGGATATGAAAGGCCTGTATAACACAAACATTAAAAGGCTCAAGAAAGAAACTGTGGAGGGCTTGAGAAGCTGGAAACTCTCCCATGCTCCTGGATAGACAGAATTAATATTCTAAAAATGGAATTCTACCAAAATCCATATGCAGGTTTAATGAAGTACCACTAAAATATCCAGAATCATTCTTCAGAGATATAAAAAAGTAATCTCTAAAGTCATATGAAGTGGCAGCAGACTTTGGATATCCAAACATATACTCAGGGAACAAAATAAAAGGAGACTTCTGAAGGTATCACCATGCCCGATCTGACATGGTCTTACAACAAGAGGCAGTGACTTGGGCCACACTTGAAACATATCCTCAGAAAACTGACACTATATTCCCAGTAACAGCAATTGTAGAGAGGAGAAAAAGGAAACAATGGAGGACAAAAGTTACATGTGGCAGCAAACAAGGGATGAGACTAAAGAAACCCTCTCTCCTTAGCACTGAAGACTAGAGCAGCAGCAAGATGCCATATTAAAATGATCCTGATGACATTGTGTCTTGGCAGCCTGAGAACTCCATGAATTGTATTCTCTGTAACTCACAGCATGTGTCACCAGAATATATGCTAAAACATGAAAGCAGAATACCTCTAAACTTAAGAGAAGAAAGTTTGTATCAGAACCTTACAGTAGACAGCAAGGGAAAATCCTGGTCAGATACAGTCTACAGAGGAAAATAGATATAGGTTCCAAACATCTTATCTAATATCAGGAAAAACAGCCTAAGGTTAAGACCACCATTTGAAAGCTCTGCAAAGAGTTATTACCAGAATTGCCTGACTCATGAAGGACTTCTTAAGTGACTGGAATCTATGACCTCACAAAGGACAGCCTAGACATGAGAAGAATTTTCAGAGTACTAACGATCCCACCACTGGAGGACTGTTCAGGTGTGTCATTTTCAGATGAGGCAAATCCATAAACGACATATTTGACTTGACCTTGCAAAGGACAACAGAGTGGTTTGACAGGCCTTCTGGGATCCTCCAAAGTAACATGAAGTCAAGGCTCCAGCTGGCAATCAGTTGAGATTGTACTCAGCTTCCATAGTCCCATCTATCTGTCTCCCTTTCATATTTATTTCTCTTTATTTACTACTCAATAACAATTTAGTAGGCCAGTTCTGTATTGTTCTGTTCTTTCCCTCCTTCTTCCTTTTTTCCTATTTTCTTCTCTTTTTCTCTATTCTTTATTTTTTTCTATTTCCCTTTGATGAGCTTGCCAAAAGAACATAAATAAGTCTGGTTTTCAGGTTCTCTATGTTTCAGTCTCACGAAATTGGGGACTGTTTTAGGTTACCTGACTGTAGTTCTTTACATTCCTTTACATTTCACCATTACCTAAAGTTACCTCAACCTCCTGTCTTTATTTTTTTGTGCCCTTATATTTATTTTTCTATGCTCTACATTTTATCACCCTAATATCATTAGTCTTACTCTGCCTTTTTCCTTTCATTTCATACTCACTGAAAATAATATTTTACTTTATCTTCCTAAAATGATTGAATTTTAAGGTACAAATGGTTGTCACTAGCATATTCAGAGTGGTTCTACATTTGATAGTGATTATTTTTGTGGCAGAATTCTACTTCCAGCGGAGTACTGGGAACTGATCCTTGTACTATAAAAACAAGTCTAGTTGAGAAAATGTCACTTCAACCCTATCATGTTTAGTTCCTTTTGAGCATTGAAAAACAACTCCACAGAAAGAATAAGGATGTATAGAAAATTCTAGCCAACAACCTATCACCACATGCATAAATTCTGATTTAAAAATCACAGAAAAAATGGAAAAGTATGGTAGCTTAATTTTCCCAATGGTAACCAATCCCTTAGTAATGGCCTAAAATGACGGTGAGTTGAATTAAATGCCAGATGAAGAATTCAAAGGAATGATTATAAGTATGATCAAAGAAATCATAGTGAATATGAAAGAAACTCCTATATAAATTCAAAGAGAACATATACAAAGAGCTGAATGAAATAATTCAATGCATGATAGGAAAGTAGAATTAAATATAGAGATAGAAAAATACATAATATTCTGGAAATATAAAATTTATTAGTTCAAATAGAAACCTTTACAAAAGCCACAACAATATAAAATTATAATGTGTGAGGAAGAATACAGGATATCCAAGTTTTAAAACAAGGGAAACAAATTGGAACATTCAATGAGAAAGATGAATTAGTAAGAAAGCATGATCATCATATACAAGAGTGACAGAAGACTAATAAAACAATTCTATGAACAATATCATAGAAGAATTGCATGTAAAACACAAAATATTTTCAATGGACTTATAGCAGAAAATTCCCCAAATTTAGAGAAAGAGATGTCCATCTATGAGCAAGCGAAGTTTAGAACCAAATAGATGAGAACAGAGAGCTTCCCCATGTCATATTATAATCATAATACTAAATAAACAACAAAGAAATTATATTGAAAGCTACAAGACAGAAATATCAAGTGACATCTTAAGGCAGACAGCCCCATGAGAATAAGAGCAGATATCTCATCAGAAACAGTAAAAGCCATCAGGGTTTGGAATAATATTTCAAGCTCTAAAGGACAAAAAATGTTAGCCCAGACAACTAGGCACAGCAAAAATAGCTGTCACAATTGAATGAAGAACAGAAAAAAAAAAAAAATTTCCAACCTTTCCACCAAAAAACAAGCTAAAGGAATTCATGATGAATAAATCAACTCTACACAAGATACATGAAGGCATTCTTTGATGAGAAAAATATATCCTTGTGTTCACAGGAAGTAATTAACTACATGTGAAGAGTTATTAAGAAAAGGAGGTACAGATAATCACCCAATAGAATAACATTAACAAAGTGACATAAATTAAGACACACATTTTCCAATAACTTAGAATATTAATGGTGTAAATACCTTTAATTGCAAATACAGGCTAGAATCTAAGTTTCAAAAATAAGTATCTATCCAATTGTTACTTCCATGAAATACACTTCACCACTAAAGATAGGTACAGCCTTACCGTAAAAGAATAGATGGGGTATTCCAAGCAAATGAAAGTAAGAATCAAGCAGGTCTTTCAACAGAAACAGTGAAAGTCATCGGGGCTTTCTAATATGTGATATTTAATATCTTTTATCTGACAAAGTAGACTTCAAACCAAAATTAGAAGAAATAAAAGGTCACTCTATTATGATTAAGATGAAATTATAATTCTAACAAAGGCACACCAAACATGAGTTTGCTCTATTTCGTATTAGCCACAGCATAATAATATTTGATGTCTTCAATGTTTCTCTTTCACTAATACACAGGTCATCATAAAAAAATTAAACAGAAAAATTTGAGTTGAATGCCTTCATATATCAAATAATATAATAGATATGTACAATAAATTCCACCCAAATATATCACAAGATACTTTCTTCCCAGATGTTCATGAAAAATTCTCTAAAATAAATCATATAAGTGGACACAAATAAAGTTTGAACATGTATGTGCAAGTAGAAATAAATTCTTCTATCTGTCCACCATGGAAGAAAACTATTCAAAAATGTAAGAAAAGACAGAACGTACACATCATCAGGAAGACTGAACAATACATTATTGAATGACTAATAGGTATTCAAATAAACCAAGAAAGAAGTTAAAACACTACTAAAATGAAATGAAAACATAACATACCAAACATTATGAAATATAATGCACACAGTCCTAAGAGGGAAATTTATAGCTACAAGGGCCTATCTTCAAAATTCAGAGAGATCTCAAATAAATATTTTCATGACATACTATAAGTTCTTGGAAAAACAAGAACAACCCAAGCTCAAAATCAGTAAATGGAAAGAAATAATTAAAATGTGGAGAGAAATTAATGAAATAGAGGGCTGGAGAAATGGCTTAGCAGTTAAGTGCTTGCTTTTGAAGCCTAAGGACCTTGGTTTCAGGCTCAATTCCCCAGTACCCACGTAAGCCAAATGCACAAGGTGGCATATGCATCAGGAGTTTGTTTGCAGTAGCTGGAGGTCCTGGTGTGCCCATTCTCTCTCTCTCTCTACCTCTTTTTCTCTATGTCTCTCTCAAATAAATAAATAAAAATAAACAAATTTAAAAAAATGAAACAAAAACAAAATATCAAATAATAAAATAAAATAAAATAATCAAGAAAAATGCTTCCTGAAAAACATGAAGCACAAACCATTAGTCAAACTAATCATAAAAAGAGAGAGTAGATACAAAGTAACAAATTAGAGATAAAAAGGGAGAGATCAAAGCAGATACCAGTGAAATTCAGAAAATCACTAGGGCATACCGTAAACAGTTAGACTCCACCAAATAAGAAATTACAAAAGAAATGTATAAATTTCCAGATGTATGCTGCCTACCAAAGTTAAATCAAAATGAGAAGCACAAATTAAACATCTATGACAAGCAAGGAGACTGAAGCATTAACTAAAAATAATCTCCCATATATAAAAAAGGTGCACAGATAAATTCACTGGTGAGTTCTACCATAACTTAAGAACTAACTCTAATATTTTTCCTAGCATTCCATAAAATAGAAAAGAAAGAATAATATCAAACACTTCTTGTAAAATATTATTACCAAGTTGATAGTATCAGAGCTTGGTTCTAAGGTAGACTAAGCTAGCCACAGTCCTCATCCTCAACAGGCAAATTAAGCAAGTGAGTGTGAAACCCAGAGAATGAGATTTATTCAACTTGGCCACAATGGGAAGAGAAACAAAGAAAAACATGAATGACCCTCCATGTTCATCTTTAAGGTCCTGATATGAGGATTAAATTCAAATAGGGTGAAAAAGGAATGCATAATTAAGTTGTCTCAGTCAAGGTATGATCTCATCCTTCATTGACCCACCATTTTCTCAGGTCGAGTCTGTTTTGTAACCTGGTCTGACAAGTTGACAGAAGTGTGTGAAATCTCTTTGTAGGAGATAAAGTCCTCTGGTCAGCAAATGGTTCCAGCACTTTGCTTTTCCAGCATGAAACTGCTAGGTCAATACCAATTTCTTTGGCTCCATAGTTTTAATAGGGCTATCACCAAAGGGAGAGGCACAAGTGTCTCTTCCTCATTCTTTCCACATAAGGAATGATTTTATCATGAAAACAAAACTAGAAAAACATATAACGAAAAGATAATATTCTGGAACAATTTTCCTGATTAACTTAGATGCAATTTTTTTATTTATTTATGTTTTATTTTTTTCTCTCAATTTTATTAACATTTTCCATGATTATAAAAAATATCCCATAGTAATAACCTCCCTTCCCACCACTTTCCCCTTTGAAATTCCATTCTCCATCATATCCCTCCCCATCTCAATCATTCTACGTACATATATACAATACCAACCTATTAAGTACCTTCCTCCCTTCCTTTCTCTTCCCTATATATCTCCCTTTTAACTTGCTGGCCTCTGCTACTAAGTTTTTTCCTTCTCATGCAGAAGCCCGATCATCTGCAGCTAGGATCCACATATGAGGGAGAACATGTGACACTTGGCTTTCTGGGCCTGGGTTACCTCACTTAGTATAATCCTAACCAGATCCATCCATTTTTCTGCAAATTTCATAACTTCATTTTTCTTTACCGCTGGGTAGAACTCCATTGTATAAATGTGCCATATCTTCATTATCCACTCATCAGTTGAGGGACATCTAGGCTGGTTCCATTTCCCAGCTATTATAAATTGAGCAGCAATACACATGGTTGAGCACATACTTCTAAGGAAATGAGATGAGTCCTTCGGATATATGCCTAGTAGTGCTATAGCTGGGTCATATGGTAGATCAATCTTTAGCTGTTTTAGGAACCTCCACACTGATTTCCACAATGGCTGGACCAGATTGCATTCCCACCAGCAGTGTAGAAGGGTTCATCTTTTTCCACATCCCTACCAACATTTATGATCATTTGTTTTCATGATGGTGGCCAATCTGACAGGAGTGAGATGGATACTCATATACCCATTCTCATTGTCTTCCTCTTTCTCTCTGTCTCTCTGTCACCGTCTGTCTCTGTATTCCTCTCAAATAAATAAATGTAAATATATATTTTTAAAATGTAAAGTATGCTGACTTGTGAGGAAAGCTTTGGAATCATTTCAAAACTTGATGTTAAACTCAAAGTAGGCAACTAACAATTCACATTCTGTGAAACTCATTAAGGTGCCAATGGAAATATGAATTACATGTTCATGAACTATAGATTTAATATGAACTGTTAAATATTTGGATCATGAATTAGATATAAGAATATGAGTGGGCTGGAGAGATGGCTTAGCAGTTAAGGCACTTGCCTATAAATCCTGACTATCTATCTGGGTTTGATCTCACATAAAACCAGATGCACCATGGCACATGAATCTGGAGTTTGTTTGCAGTGACTAGAGGTCCTGGTGTGCCCATCCTCTCTCTGTTTCACTCTTCTATATCTCTCTGTTTGCAAATAAAGAAAAAAATAGTTTTTAAAAAAGAATGTGAGTGTTTCTAAGGAAACTTATATGTAGAGCCTCAACAATTCTATAGCAAGTTAATGAGTGTTACATGGAGAATTGAGATGGAAACCCCTGGGTTTACAAAACCTAGTATATCTTAATCTATCCATATTTTCCTGAACCTTTGTACTTTCTCAAATGAAGGTAGCCAACCTTTGCAATTAGTTTACTGACCTCACATGAAGCAAGTATCTAACAAAATGTTTCTCATTCATTCTTAATTGGCTTCAGCCCAGTAATCATGGTCAGGCAGAAGGATATCTCAGGGTATCATAGTTTACATATACCATGAATCTTGGCTATCATATACTAACAGGTACTGAAAAACTCAGGGAGGAAGTAGACCTTAATAATGGACCAAAATGTACAGAATAAAGAACAAGGTAGGAAGAAATTTAGTCATTTGGAACATTTCAGGCATGCAATAACTAGTTGGGATTGAATGGTATATCAAAGGTACTGGAAATCATCAAAATTATCTTCTGGTAGTTGCTCTTAGAAAGTTCGATTTGATGTAAGAAATAATTGAAGGTGCCAATATTTCCTCACCATGGTATTTGGACAGGGATTCTATATCCTAATAACATAAAGGCATTAAAAATGTATTATATAGCTGAATGTGGAAGTGCATGACTTTAATCCCAGCTCAGGAGGCAGAGGTAAGAGGATAACCATGAGTTAAAGGCCACCCTGAGATTTAGTAGTGAGTTCCAGATCAGCCTGGGACAGAGTGAGACTCTACCTAGAAAGACAAAAACAAAAACAAAAGTATTATATGATAACTCAGACCATTTTATCAGACCAAAAGAAGCCAAAATGGTCTATCTTCAAAAGACAATAAGAGGGCTTTGGGAGATGTCTTCAATTGGTAATGTAATTGCCACACAACTATGAGCAGGTAAGTCATCATTTCCAGCTCCCATGAAGAAGCCAGGTTTGGTGATGTTAGCTGCAGGAGGATCCCTATTTCTTGCTGGTCAGCAAATCTAGCTTAATTGATGAACTTCAAGTTCAGTGTGAGATCCTGTATCAATAATTAAGAAAAGCAACTGAAGAAGACACCTATTATTGACCTCTACCCATCATATGCATGTGTACTTGTGTGTACCTTCACTGCACACACATACACACAAAAATGACAATAAAAAATACTGATTTCAAGGGACATAACATCTTTGAATGTCATGCAACTATCATATAAGGCAATAATTGACATTGGATCATACTTTCATTGATCTAGGGTGCATAGTTTCAATAAATATGATGTAATTCTGAAATAACAAAGTATAACTGGCAATAGAAGTGAGGCTATGTAATAATCATAAAATAGGCAGGAAGCCTCCTATATTAATCAAGCTTCCTGGTGCCGCAAGCAACTTTGACAATAACTAATAGGTAGATTGTGGCACTTTTATATGCAAAATTGTTGAGAATTTACTAGTGGGTCTCAGTTTAGAAATAAGTAGGAGGAAAAAGATGGGAGGAAGTAGCAACAGAAAAAGACAAAGAAACACATAGAGAAAAATGGCCCAGAAGTAGACTGAAATTAACTACTTCCATTTAAAAAACCTAACCTCTTGATCAGTTTCCATGTCTCAGTGCAGTCACAGATCCAGAAAACCATTGATTTAAGAGGTGGTTTATGTCTGTATCACTACAGCAAGCATATACAACTCAGTCATTCTGCAGAAGTACCTTTAGCCATTTTTAAAATTGTATTTATTGTAACGTAAAATAATTAGATTTAATTATCATGTTTTCAAATAAACATTTTGTTTCCCTTTCTCCTTCTTTGCTTCTACCCTTTTTTTCCCCAAACTCAGCCTCAGTTTTGCTTTCTTACTACATGATTCCTTTAGTCCTATGCCCAAAGGGCTTTAGATCTTACCACAGAAACACTTACTCATCTACATTACTGCATTATCCACAATAGTTTGGAATTGGAATAAACCCTAAGATTATTAGTGATGAACTTTCAACTGACACTGTCATAAAAAATCTTAGATACTATCATAACACTATAGCTCTAATGGGTCCTTTTGGAGGGAAGCAATAAATTATATTTTTGCACAAATCTGTGTCACAGAGTGTCAAGAAACTCAACCTTTTTTATATATTACTGAAAGTATGGAATTCCTCCAATCCTATACCAGCCAAGATAGCAGATAAAAAACTGTACCACACCCTGGAAGTAGTTACAGAGTTGAGCATCATTGTGACATATTTTATGAAATACAGACATAATAGACACTGACATAGTACCATTCCACACACTGCCAGGCTTGGAAAAAATAAATAAATAAACAGAAAACAGATGTATATTGAAAACTTACAATGGATTACCATAACCTTCAGAAAGCCAGTAACTCCAACTAAAGCTGATATGCCAGATATAATCACTTTACTGGAGCAGATACACATAGCATCTGGCACTTGTTTTCAGTGTATCAAATTCTGGTATATCATTTTTGATCCTTATCACTAGGACATATCAAAAGAGTTTACCTTCACACATCAAGGACATCATTATACATCAGTTGCCATGCCCTACAGATGTGTTAACTTTCCTACTCTCTGTCATATAGTGTACAAAGGAACCTCTAATTCTTTGACATTCTGTAGAAACATTAGACTTATCCATGGATAAGTAATGGAAAGTAATATTATTGTATTAGTATAAGAACTGTTTGCCATACAGTGGTGGATACAGTTAATGAAAGATTGAGGACCTTCCACAAAAGGAAAATCCTTTTATGTTAAATGGCTCAGGTGTAGCTAGAATATCCATTCTAAATAAAAGATGAAATTACCCTTATGAGGAGAAGAAAATATCACAGGTATTGATTATCACCATCAGTAAGTGGAAAGTTTACATAGTATCTCATAATACTATTTTTGCCATCTATGTTGTGAATCCTAAAAAATGAATTTTTTGTGTGGATCTCAAAGAAAGTGCTCCAAAATAAATCACACACAAGTGAACGTATTGGTTCTAATGTTGTTGAGGTCTCCAGAAAGCAGGAAGGGCTAAAGGACAGATTTCAAGGGTTCTAGATCATAGCATCTTACAACTGGAAGCAACTCTTATTTTTAAAACTTTCCTCTGTTATTCTATATAGACCCCTAGAAGACAGAATGATGCCAGACCCTGAGAAACTCCCATTGCAGATACCTATACTGTATCTTTGCTTTTCCTCATTATATTTATATCTATGTGCTACTGGGTTTACCAACTGATTACAGGGTAAGGCCGCCACATTTATTTTGTGGTTGATTTGGTACAGTAAGTTGGTGCTAACCGAAAAAGAACTACTGTGGTTCTGAACTCATGTACTCATACTTGCATAGCAAATACCAATGAAGCCATCTCCTAAGAACTAGGGGATTTAATATTTATGGCAGAGAGAGGTGGTATAGAGAATGATTGTGTCAGGGCTTCTAGCCAATGGAAACAGACTCCAGATGCATGTGCCACCTTGTGCATCTGGCCTATGTGGGTTCTAGGAAATCAAATTTGGGTCCTTCGAATTTGTCAACAGGTGATTTAACCACTAATCCATCTCCCCAGCCCAGAACTAGGAAAATTTTGAAGGTCGTAAAGTTTGTGCTGAAAAGTATGTCTGAGTGCTAAATGTATGGAAGCAACTTTTGCAGCCACAGACCATTCAAGAACATTTCAACAAGGATAAAAACAGTAACTGGGCACTTACAGCAACTACTGGTCAATATTGCTCAAGGTAAAGTGGAACCTTAAATTCTTGGTGATAAGTGTCTGGTCATATTACCAAGAAAAACTTAAAACTGCCCAAGTAAAAGGAAAGGATAAAAAAGGTAGCCTCATGAGCAGCTACAATTTTCCCAATCTTTTAAAAAATTAAATTATTTCAGAACTAATTCTTGGCCACTATGATAATGATTCTGTGACTAGTGAGACTTGTACCTCTTCTGTCAGGAAAGTAAGGCATCAGATTTCCACAAATGGGAGGCTCCAGTTGATATTAGGTTTATAGACTATAATGGAGGGTGAATGAAACCAGACATATGTTTCATGGGATAGATTTTATACTATTCATCATATACTACATTCCATATTTCTTATGCCTTGCTAAAGTCACAATTGTTGTGACTAACCCTAACTGACATTTAATTAGCCAAAATCAAGAGTACAGTACCTGCCACCGTATGTCTTCACACTGTGTTTGTCACTTCCAACCATCAGTTAACATATTGGCATAGATGTGTGGAATACCATGGTACCATTCTATTTACCAATGAATGCATACTGTGGAAATGTGAGAAACTATATTATGTAAAATTTTGATCAGTAGAAGATGGAATCCAGTAGAGGAATGCCTTTCTAAGTATATCCTAGATGGGCTATCTTGAAAATAGTTCGGATACTTTGTCCAAAACATTTGCATTATATCAATTAGCGAGTCTCAATGTGTGTTGGCGAACTTGAAAATGCAGCCTTATTATGCATCTGTGCTTCTCAGCCCCATTTTTCCTGTTCTCAAGAATCATATTTTCTAATATTTTTTTGCCTTGAAATCACTTGTTTCAGGCATGAAGAAACCAAGGGTATGACATGACATAAATTATTAGCATACATGCAGAAAAAGTAAATAAATAAGCAACATCTAAAATATTTTAAAATGCAGAATAAAAATTAGTAAGCAAATAAAAAAGAAACACAAGTAAAGAAAAAAGTATTATAAAGAAAATTATAACCAAGGAAGTCAGAAGTTAGTCAGCATAAAAAGAAATATAGTAATTGAAGACAATTAAAATGATAGAACAGAAAGAAGTTATATTCAAATGTATTTTCAGAAAACAGAAGAGTTAAATTTATGTGTTGAAATAGCATACTGCACATTGTAACTAAGATTTAATACTATACACTTGGAGATGCATCCTAATGTAATCACTGTTTGTCTAAACAACAACAAAAATCTCCTGGCAGGGAATGAAAAAAATCAATGCACATAGAAGGAAAATAAAGAAATATCAGAATTATTACTGAAAACTACAAACAAAAATAAATTACTGATAAAAAATTGTGGGGAATTTCTCAGTGTACTGTTTAAATTTCAGAACCAAGCAGTCAATTTGCTCTCACTGTTTAAGAAGTGTTTCATCCAAACCTTCAGAAAAATCTAAATTCCATAAGCTTTTGGTAGCATCTTGATTTTGACACAACTTCAATTTCTATTTGGCATTTATAATGTAGTTTGCATGCCAGGAAGTGTGATGGCATCAAAATATGTTAAAACACTTGAGCCTACCTTCTTAACCAAAACTAATGTCACTAACCTTTTTCTTATAAATAAAGTCCAGTTTTTATTTATTTTCAACCAAAACATGATTGTGTTTAATGATTATAAGGTCCAATACTGTAAAGGTGTTAATTAATAATAAAACCTAAGTTTAAAAATAATTATACCTGATAAAGCCCTAATATCATAGATGCCAATTCTGTCAAAATAAGCTACAAATTCAGTGTAACTATAGGAAAAACTGAGAAAATAACGTTTCAATTAACAACTTCATTTGAAATGCTCAAAGAAATGTGAGGGGTTAAAAACGTCAGTGAAAACCAGCCATACTTGAACAGGTCTGTAATAACAGATACTCAGGAAACTGAGGCAGCAGAATCAAAAGTTCAAGGCCAGCCTGAGGCATATAGTATATTGAAGGCCAGTATGAACAATTGTGTGAGCTACTCAAAAAAAAAAAAAAAAAAAAAGTAAAAAAGAAAAAAGTTCTTGGCTATAGTTGAATGATAGAATGCTTGTCTAAAATATATGAGGGGGTGAATTTCCAGAAACACACACACAAACACAAACACACATGAAATCCTATTGAAGGAATCTGAATCACTATACTACTCACACATTAGTTACTATATTGTTGATAACAAACTTAAGGACTTCTAGACCCATAAAGCAAACAGGAAGTCCAGACTCAGATTCATTCAGGGCATTTGTGGATCTATATGTAAAAGGGGAAAAAGAATACTGTTTTCTAGATATTATGTAAAAAATATATGGAAGCCTTTTAATTAAGCACTGATCAGAATTAAAACAATGATGAATGGAAGGAAATTAAAACTTCCATTCTTTAGAAACTCTTATAATAAACGTGATAAAGAAGCTATAGAACAAATATCATTTGTACAGTGTCAAAAATTCTACAAAAGACACAAAAATGTCAGAATTGGGGCTGGAGAGATGGCTTAGCGGTTAAGCGCTTGCCTGTGAAGCCTAAGGACCCTGGTTCGAGGCTCGGTTCCCCAGGTCCCACGTTAGCCAGATGCACAAGGGGGCGCACACATCTGGAGTTCGTTTGCAGAGGCTGGAAGCCCTGGCGCGCCCATTCTCTCTCTCTCTCCCTCTAACTGTCTTTCTCTCTGTGTCTGTCACTCTCAAATAAATAAATAAATAAATAAATAAATAAATAAATAAATAAATAAATACATGTCAGAATTGGACTTGAATAATGCATAAGGACCTTTAACAGGCACCTGTAAAGGTAGGATATGGGAATATCATTAAAGCATAAAGAAATAAAGAAATTGTGGAAATGCATAGACACACACACACACACACACATACACATATACACAGAAATGAAATGTCAAAATACACCAAAGTATGGGAAAAATTACTCCAGTATTTCCAGCTGCTATTTAAATTATCTTACCACTCTAAAAGATTGTTTGCCATGATATAATAAATTTGAGTACACATATATATTGTTCTCTAGCAATTCTATTATCAATTTCATACCTAACAGAACGGACTAGCATGTATGCGCACCAAACAATTATGTAAAAGAATATCTGGGGATCTGAGGAGATGATCTAAGTTAGCAAAGTGTTTTCCTCATAAGCATGAGGACCTGTGTTTGAAACACAGTTCCCATATAAAAATGTTAGATATGATCGCACATGCCTATAGTCAAAGAGATGGGAATAACTGGAGACTTCCTTGTAGCTGCTAGACAGACAGTCTAGCTAAAACAATGAGATCCAGGCTAATGTGAAAACCTGTCTGAAAGGAGATGAATGTCATTCATGTAGAAGGCACCCAAGGTTGTACACTTGTCTCTAGACAAATATGCACACATATGAATACATATATATATACTGCCCATACACAAATATTCATACACATTCATGTCTAAAAATTACAGGATATTCTTCACATCATTTAAATTATAGCCAATAATCCAAATTCCCTTAAATAATAAGGGGAAAATTGTGCTTTTGCAAAAAACTTACATATGCATATTACTTTCATGATTTGTAATCATAAAACTACAAATGTCAACTACGATGTATAGTAGTATAAATTCCCTAAGTGAAAAAGTGCCAAAATGCAATTCTCATTATAAAATATTATTAACATACTATGTAAAATATTTATTTATTTATTTATTTATTTGAGAGAGAGAGAGAGAGAGAGAGAGAGAGACAAAGAGAAAGAATGGGTTTGCCAGGGCATCCAGACACTGCCAATGAACTCCAGATGCAAGTACCATCTTCTACATCTGGCCTAAGTGGGTCCTAGGGAATCTATCCTGGGTCCTTTGGCTTTTCTGGCAAGCACCTTGACCACTAAGCCATCTCTCCAGCCCTAACATACTAGTTGAAAAAGAAAAAAAAAAAGAAACTTAGCTGGGTGTGGTGGCACTTGGAAGGCTGAGGTAGGAGGATCGCCATGAGTTCGAGGCCACCCTGAGACTTCATAGTGAATTCCAGGTCAGCCTGGGCTACAGCAATATCCTACCTCGAAAAACCAAAAAAAAAAAAAAAAAAAAAAAAACCTGGGAAATATACTATACACTGTTAGATATCACAATAATGTTAGCCTTTGTGGAAAGAAGAGACATCCTTAGTAGGAAAACCAAGCAGAGTAGTTTTAGAGTGGTGGTAGTCTTCCATTTTCTGACTTTTTTTTTTTTTAAATTTGATTTATTAGTTTTCTTTTCATCAAATACAGGCAGTTTGGTACCATTGTTTAGGCTCATCTATGATCTACCCCCTCCCATTAGACCCTCCTTGTTGATGTAAATGGGTCGTGCACTGTGGGGTTAGTCCCCAGTTATTGGTATGATAAATGTCTCTCCAAATCATGACCCAACATGTGACTCTGACATTCTTTTCTGACTTTTGTTTAGTTCCATGGGCCTGTTTCCTTCATCATAAATCACAAAACTGTCAGTGATGTAGCTGGTGAATACTTTCTCCCATTCTATGGATACTCTGTTAGCTCTTTTTGTGGTATCTTTGTCTGTACAAAGGCTTTTTAGATTCAAGAGATCCCACTGCTTGATGGATTGCTTATTTCCTGGGCTACTGGGGTATTTTTCAGGAAGTCTTTTCCCACTCCTAAATCAAGAAAAGGCACCCCCTATTTTTATATTCCAGTTGTGTAGGAGTTCTAGTTCTTATATTGAGGTCTATAATTCACTTGGAGTTGATTTTTGTATACGATGGGTCTAGTTTTATTTTTCTACATGTGGTTATCCAATTTGCCCAGCACCATTTGTTGAAGATGCTGTCTTTTCTCCAGCATACATTGTTGGATCCTTTGTCAAAGATAGAGTAGCTGGTTATTTGAACTAAGGGTAAGTTCTCAATTCTGTTCCATTGGTCTGTATGTCTGTTTATATGCCAGTACCATGCGGTTTTTGTTACTATGGCTTTACAGTGTAGCTTCAGAATGGGTATGATGATACCTCCAGAGGTGCTTCTTTTCCTGAGGATATTTTTGGATATACAAGGCCTACTGCCATTCACTATGAATTTTGAGATTACTTTTTTTTATCTCTGTGAAGAATGATGCTGGGATTTTTGTTGGTATTTTGTAGAATTGGTTTATTCCTTTTGATAGAATTGCCATGGTCACAATATTAATTCTACCTATCCAGGAGCATGGGAGCAGGGTCTTTCCATCTTTTCATGTCCTCCTCAATTTCCTTCTTGAGTGCTTTTGTTTTCATTACATGGATCATTCATATCATTGGTTAGTGTTATTCCAAGGTATTTGAATTTTTTGTGGCTATTGAAAATGGGACAGCCTTGCTTATTTCTTTCTCTGTATGCTTGTCTTTGCATATAGGAATGCTATTGGTTATTGTGTGTGGATTTTGTATTTTGCCACTTTATTGAAGGATTTTATTATATTTATAAGATTTATGGTAGAGTATTTCAGGTTATTTATGTATAGGATCATGTCATCTGCAAATAAGATTGGAATGACTTCTTCCTTTGCAATATGTATCCCTTTAATATATTTCTCTTGTTATATTTCTGGGGCTAGGGATGCTAGTACTATGATGAAGAGTAGTGGTGAAAGCTAGCATACCTGTGTTTTTTCTGATCTTCATGGAAACTCCTTGACTCTTCCTCAATTAAGTATGATTTCAGCCTTAGGTTCTCTGTATGTAGCCTTTATTATGTTTATATATAAACCCAACATGTCTAATCTCTCCAGCATTTTGATCATGAAGTGATGTTGTATTTTGTCAAAAGCTTTCTCTGCATCTATTGAAATTATCATGTGGTTCCTGTGTTTAAGCTAATTTATTTTGTGTTTTACATTTATAAACTTCATATGTAGAACTAGCCCTGCAACTCTGGGATGAGGCCTGCGTAATGACTTGGATAATGCTTTTGATATGTTGTTGAATTTGATTTGCAAGATTTTGTTCAGGATTTTTGCACCCAAGTTCATCAAGCATATAGGTCTATAATTGTCTTTTCTTTTATCTCTGTCTGGTTTTGGTATTAGTGTGATGCTAGATTGGTAAGGATGTAGAGACAGAGGAACCCTGTTAACTGTTGGTGGGAGTACAACCACTATAGAAATCAATATGGAGATTCCTGAAAAAGATGAAAATAGAACTATCAACTGATGAAACTATCTACTTGGCATCTACCCTAAAAGCTCCACTCTTCACTGCAGAGATATTTGCTCAACCATGTTTATAGGTGCTCAATCCACAATTGCTAAGAACTGGAATCAACCCAGATGCTAATCAGTGTATAATGAAGATGTGGAAATTTACACAATGGAATTCTACTCAGCATTAAGGAAAAATGATGTAATGAAATTTGTAGGAAAACTGACAAACTTAAAACAGATCATACTAAGCAAACTCACACAAGCAAAGAAAGACAAATGTGATGTATTCTCCCTCATCTATGATTCCTAGCCTGTAATAATTTGAATTGCAGGCATACCTGACAGACAAGTCCAGGAACAGATAATAGGGGTAGAAAGGTTTAGGAGGAGGGGAAATAAGAGGTAGGGGAGATACACAAAAAACTATCTAAGATAAATTGTTACCATAGAAAACTCCCTCCTGGATAGTAGACTAAAAGTTGTAGCACTCAATAGGAGTTTGAGTAGAATGTTTGAAAATTGCCCTGGAGGAGTGGGACGAAGTCTGTGCCTAAAGCATTTGGCTCTGGCTTGTATTTCCCAGTACCAGAAACTGTTTACATCCAACATTGAGCTGTTTATCAGAGAAAACTATGAAGTCCACAAAACAAGATAGGATTCTGTCAAAAACACTTGGTTATCCACCTGAAGTAAGTGATAAGATACTAATTACTCCTGAAGGCACCACATGCTACCAACACAGAACATTGAAATATCTGGAAGGAAGTCAGTTCCCAGATGGTTAGAACATATAGCGCTAAAAAGCACTATATGAGCTGCTGGGGGAAAATTGCCAACAACCTTGTGAGCAATCAAGGGACACGGCTATATGAACTCAACCTACCTGACTAGATATACATACCAATGAAATGGTGGCACCCAGTCTAGATGAGTAATCAATGGCTTTCTGATTGGCTATGAGTTCCACTCAGATGAAAGGAACCCATCATTGGAACTGGGAACCACTGGGAACTAAGTCAGAATCCTATGGAGACAAGGATCATGGGATCCAATGAGAAGATCCTACTAGGTTTTGGCCAAAAGACAGGCTACACCCATCAAAATCTCTCTAAATTAACAGTTCATATTCCCTTCAACCTATGCTGATCTCACTCTCTATAGGAGAATCTGTTTTGTTTTGTTTTGTTCTGTTTTCAGAATGCAGCAAGAACCAAGGACAACCAAAATTTATAAACAAGACATGAAAATGTACCTGACTCTCTGGAAGGAGACAACCCCTTGAACATCAGCTAGGGCCTGGGTGAAATCACAGAAGAATTGGGGAGATGAAAAAGAGTGCTGCTTTCATGGCGAGCCTGTCAACCTGGACCAGGTACAGATGCTCAAAATGTACAGAATCAGAAATTGAGAAGTTGTTGAGAGCTCAAGATGAAAGTAGACTTAAAATACAACCACCACGGCTCAGGTCATTTTGCAGAATAGGGGGTAGACAGAAAGATTGTAACAAATAAAGAGTGGGAGGGACTCTCCAGAGGCTATGTCTCCCCTCAATAACTGACTGATGCTCTTACAACTCCTAACCCACAACCCAATGGTGAATATCAGCAATCCCATTGAGGACAGCCCTAAGTAGAATAGCATGCATGGAAGAGGAAAATGATGGTACCAACACTATATGTGTCCATTCAAAGCTTCAACTTAATAAAAAAATTATAAAAATAATTCACAAAACTTCATTTTGTGATTGATATACTTTTCAATATGTGTTATACTTAAAATTTTAAAAGAGAAAATACACTAATATGGAGTATATTTTCAATTTTAAGTTGTTCCTACCAACTATTATTTGATATAGCTTTACATATGTGGAAAATAACATAAGTATATAATAATAATCAAAGCACATATTGAAAAGAAAGTAATTGCTGGGCATGGTGGTGCACGTCTTTAATTCTAGCACTCATGAGGCTGTGATATGAGGATTTCTATGAGTTAGGAGACATCCTGATACTACCTAGTGAATTCTAGGTCAGCCTTGGCCAGAGAGAGACTCTACCTGGAAAAAAACAAACAAAGAATAATAATACGAAGAAGCTAATTATCTGTGGTATACCTATAAGTATAACATCAGGATGCAACAGGATAAAGTGTTCACTATGTACTAATGGGAAATTATTTTCTAGATCTGCTGTTAAAAAAACAAAGAGTAGAGATCATTACTTTTATAAGTTACCACTTACATAGAAAGGGAAAAATATAATTTTTTTCCAGATACAGTGAACCGTATATATATATATTTTCATAAGCAAAGGTAGAATAGTAAGATATATGATCATACTTATTCATGTGCAAAGGATTATTTACTACAAACACTCATACAAAAAGCTGAATGAAAAAATAAAGAAAAGGTACTACAAATTTTGATGTATAAATCATAAATCGCCTATAGGAGAATATGCAAGAAACTGTTAATAATAACTACGTCCAGAGAAAAGGAGATGGGTGCAGAGTAAAGGAAAATAAACAATGATTTTTTTTACCCTTATATGTTGATACCTTTGTGTTTACTACAAGATGCATGAAATGTCATTGAGTATTTTAAGTGTGAAAATTCATGAGAAAAATATGACATTTTTTCATATACTTGGATCTAGAGATCATCTGACTCTAGGCTTTACTTTGATTAGTCTCTCTTCGTTTTTTTTTTAAATAGATCACTTTGATAAACAATGTAAATTGTTAACTTCCCCTCGCTTTTGATGGAAATCAAAAGTAGTTTGTGATGGTATGCTGCAGAACAATATCCATTCTCCACACTATATATTCCATTTTTATATGTCATATCAGAAATCATGCAATTATTTTTCCTCATGGTTGCCCAAATGAATTAGTAACTTACTTGAAAATGAGTTAGTTTTGGAAAAGTGCAACATTACTTCTGGGAAAAATTACTTCTGAAGAATGGGCATATATTTTTGTTAACAAATGATGATCCAATTTATTCAATAGCAGATTTCAAACATGTATAAGAAACACATCATGAAACTCAATAACCTTATGCTAATAATATATGAATAAGATTTCCTTTGTTTTCTGCTTTCATATGATATCTGTTGTTTTAAAATCAGTATGGTCCATGGACACCTGGTTGCTCCCAACATTAATGGATTTTAATTTAATTTCCCTTTCCTACATTATTGTACAGCTGCACTTCCACCCACACTCCATTATCTCCCACAGTTCTTTAAAAAGCTTCAGCCCAATTCACTGACAAGAAATCTGTAGCCAAGCTTCATTTCATTTATTCTTTATACAAACTACAAACATTAAACTCTAGCTCCAATATTTTCCAAAAGAAGGCTATTGAATGGAAAAGATTCAAAGTTGTAATTATGTTAGTGCTCAATGAAAGAATATAAACTTAGGACAACCTGTTTTTCTTAACAACACGGTAAAACATTTGATTATTACTATAATAAAATGATCAAAGTGACTCTAAATTTCATAGGAAAATAGCCAGGAAATTGGTTGAAACCAGATACTGAAGAGGAATTGCCTTTTCAAAATAAATATCATGAAAAGCCACAACAATCAAAAGAATGTGGAATAGTCACTAGAAAAACTAGCAAATATTAAGACAGACAAATCAAAGATAATTATGTGTTCCTCTGTGTTATAATTACTTTCAATCACATAAATATTAAAATCAAATAAATATTAAACAACTATATCAATGTCTATATGAATCACAAAGCAGAAAGAAAAACTAAAGTTTTAATAATGAGTGGCAAATTAAAATATCCATTTCCTGTACCTTAAAAACCAAACTGGGGGGGGGAAGAGATGGATAGTCCAATGAATAAAGTGAATTTTTAGATACTTTTATTGACAACTTCCATACTTATGGTCAATAAACCATGATAATTCCCTTCCCTCACTCACTTTCACAAATCCACTCTCCATCATATCACCTTCATCTCTCAAGCTATAGTAATAGTAGTAAAAGATGATGATATCAAGATAAAGTGATTTTTGCTCAAGTCTGAAAACCTGAGATTGAACCTCAGAGCCTCTATCAAAACCAGAAGCAATGTAGGGCTTCGGTGATCCAAGCCTCCTGACAGCAAAATGGGAAGATAATACAGGAAAATTTACTAGGCTATCTTAGCAAGAACAACAACAAAAAGATTGATAGTGAAAATCCCTGCCTCAAAAAATATGGATGGTGAGGACTGACTCCAGAAAGTTGTCCATCCTCAGACACATTCACAATTCCACCTGAACATACTCTTACACACACCAAATGTGTATGCACATATACAAATCAAAAGCAAAATCAAACTGAGATAAATATGTCTAGTAAAATGAATTAAAAAGAAAAACTACATGGATTATAGTTAGCAAGCACATATATAAAATAAAGAAGTATGACATAAAGAAGTAGCTGGAAATGTCATTAGGAACAGAGTTGTTTTCAGCATAAAAAAATGAAATATAAATACAAAAGAAAAGAAATCTAAAATCCTATAATTCTAGATTGGAACTGCAAATATCATAAATCCAGAAGATATTTGGTATTTAAACAATTTAATATATCTCCACTCTGTCCAAATGCCTAGGAAAACTCACATTAAACATTCCTAGATTGTGGTTACTAAATACTGTTTTGCATTTATGAAAACTGCACTTTTTTAAATAATATAGTACAGAAAATGAAAATGTAATCATAGAAACATATTTTTATTTTAGAAATTTGGATGCTATCATTCAATAGTCAAGTGTAAAAGGATATGGCAGCTGACTTACAGCATTTTTGACTGATTACACTTGGAGGATTTGAGAATTAAAATGAAAAAGAATGGGGACCACGACACATAAATGCAAATATTGCATGTTATCTCTTATGTACAGATCTTATATGTGTTTGTATATATAAGTGTGGGTATAAGTTATGAAACTAGAAAAATACCATGAGAGACAGATAAAAGATCTTAAGGAATGGGTAAAATAGTAATAGAATACATGTGCCATAAAAGTGACCAGATTGTTGTGTTCTTAAATTCTACAAGAGGAAGAATAGAGGAATAGGAGAAAGGACCAGAGAATTTTCAACAAAAATAAAGTGTGCATGGAAGTGTTATAATGAAAAATTATTTTATTATATACTAATAAAAATAAACACATTAATTAAAGCAATGAGTTAGCAATAAAATTCACACAAAATATAATTCATATCACATCTGGGGCATTGCAGAAGAGCATCTATACAGCATCATTAAATAAAATAAATGAGATTATATTCAGTGTTTCCTTTACTGGGAAAAGGTGATAAAACTGAGGTGGAAAACAAATATACTTATAAGCAATAAATACCAGTGATTAATCTAAAGTTTTCTGTTAAAAATATACGCAGGTAAGAGAAAACATTATAATGAATGTATGATGTTACCTTTGACTTTACTAAGTGTTCATAAATTCAGAAAAAGAAAGTCTATTCTAGATATGACATATGTTCCATGATCAGGTGAGAAAAGAAGTACACAATAAATCTATGCTACTGCATAAATAAAATTGGGTCATTGATTGAGACAACAGCCTTTGAAAATCTAATGGAAAAACACATTCAGGTTAACTATAGATATTCACTTAACAAAGTCATGAATGTAGAAAATTCTACATGAAAAAATGTTATGGTCTATTAAAAGAAAAGACATCATGGCAGAAAAAAAGGACATGTTTAAACCATATATTAAAATAGACTCAAATATAACTAATAGTAGTAAATGAAACAAAATCCAGAAAATATTTAAATAGGTCAAGAGATTTGTGAGAAAGAATGAGGAGAAACAAAGACTGTAAATATGGAAGTGCCAGTTTTAAAATCAAACATACTGACATTTACATTATTTCGAAATCTCCAGGTAAACAGCAATGGTTATCATAAAGAATACAATTGAACTATATCCTTTCTATAGAAGTGTACATTAAATGCAAAGGCACAAATAAATTAAATCACACAGGAACTAAACTATGATTAAAGTGATAATCATAATAAAGATGGAATGGTTATATTAAAATCAAGCACAGTAAACTTCTATGCAAAAAATTATTAGAAATCAAGAAGCTCATATCCTAATGATTAAAAATCATTTTATCAAGAATAACATTGTACTATAAAATACAGCTCAAAAATTCATGATAAAATACTTATCAAAAGTCTAAGGAAAAACACACAAGAAAGGCTGGAGGGATGGCTTAGTGATTAAGGTGTTTGTCTACAAATCCAAAGGACCCAGGTTCAATTCCCCAGTACCCATGTTAGCTAGATGCACAAGGGGGTACACAGGTCTGGAATTCCTTTGCAGTGGCTGGAGGCCCTGGAGCTCGCTCTCTCTCTCTCTCTCTCTCTCTCTCTCTCTCTCTCTCTCTCTCTCTGTTTCACTGTCAAATAAATAATAAAAAAAATCCTCACAGGAAGAACTGAAAACTTCAGGATACTTCTCAACAATTGTAAAATGTAGATATAAAATTTAAAAGAATAAAGAGGAAAAGAGTATAAATCAACTTGATATGATAGACCATAATTAACAATATAACCCAGAATGCAGAATATATGCATTTAGAAGGTACATAGTACATTTGCCACAATACAGCACACATAGGTGCAACCGTAGAAAAATATGCTTAGTAAGCAAAGAGTAGAAAACCATGTGATACTAATGGGGAACAATCACATCATAAATAATATGAACAACTTTCCCTGTGGAAAAAAAGTTTTAGAATTCATACCATCTAAATAGATTGATGGAGGGAAAGAGAACAAATAAAATATCAAAATTAGCAATTTCAACAGTAATTATGTATATATAATTTATGTATGCTAAATATATACTGAATAATCAGAAAACTTTAGGAATAACTTAAATCAATAAATTTGACTATTATGATGAAATATATCATTTTATAACTTATAACAGTTGACCAAACAAGCATATTAAAATATATAGTAAATAATATTAACATATACATATTTTCATCAACACATACTCACATTTTAATGTAAAATGTTTGTGTAAAGAAAATTCCAGGACATGATAACATTACGGGTAAACCATATTCTACATTTAATAAAGAATAAATGTTTATCTTACAAGAAAAAAGGAATAATGTTCACTTTATTATATTACTCCATTATTACACTAACACAAATCTAACAGCAAAAAAATTTAAGCAGGGACTGGATCAGTGGCTCAGTGGTTCAAGGAACCTGCTTGCAAAAACCTGATGACCCACGTTTGTTTCCCCAGTGCCCAAGTAAAGCCAGGTGCAGAAAGTGGCCCATACATATGGAATAAGTTTGCAGTGTCAACATGCCCTTGTATGCCCATACACACACATTTTCTCTCTCCCTCTTTCTCAGACTGCCTCTCATAAATAAAATTATTTAAAGGGAAATATACATGAATATATGTCATCGACGTAAATAAAAACATCCTGGACCAAAAAGAATCCACATAGACACACATATTAGATACATTATGTCATAATAAATTCAGAATTATTCAATTTCATCTACATTAATGATAATTAATAGTAGAATAACAGACTAATTATGATTTTTTCAAAAAAGAAAGCACGTTTATTTGCAAAAGTTCAATATCATCATCATTACTATTATTTTTAACATACAGGTTTTCAGCATGCTAAATATGTAGAATGAAATTAGGCTTATCTATCAGTAAACAAGTTGAGCATTGTATCACAAGATCATCAGGTAATTCAAGATGTTGCATTCATCAATTCTGTTTAAATATTTATTTGAAAGAAAGAGGGAACAAGAGAGAAAGAGGGAGTATGGACATGCCAGAGCATCCTGTCAGTGCAGATAAACTTGACACATGCACCACTTAGAGCTCATGGCTTTTTTTTTTTTTTAATTTAATTTATTTATTTGAGAGTGACAGACACAGAGAGAACGACAGATAGAGGGAGAAAGAGAGAATGGGCACGCCAGGGCTTCCAGCCTCTACAAACGAACTCCAGACACGTGTGCCCCCTTGTGCATCTGGCTAACGTGGGACCTGGGGAACCGAGCCTCGAACCAGGGTCCTTAGGCTTCACAGGCAAGCGCTTAGCCACTAAGCCATCTCTCCAGCCTGAGCTCCTTGCTTTATGTGGGTACTTAGGTATCAACCCAAGCAGTTAGACTTTAAAAGCACGGACCTTTCCCAACTGAGCCATCACTCCAACCCAATATTTATCAATTCAATTCACACATGGTTCTAGGTGACTCAGACAATGTAAAAATAAAGAAGAAATCAAAGGCATACAGATTATGAAGACATTCTTTTTTATTATTACAATCATTCTTTAGTACAACAATATTTATCTTGCACATAGATCTTAAGAAATATACATTGTTAATGAAATTGACAAAAGCAAGTACCAATTTCCTAAGATACAAAGTTTATATACTAAATCAAAACTAAATTTATATATTAGCAAAATCATTAAAGACATAAAAATTATATATGACTATATTGCATGAAAATAAAAACATGAAAAATATATGGGTATGCTTTTTTGTATATTTTAAATATATACAAGACTAAAATACAGGAAACTACAAAACATTTCTGAAGCTTAAATAAAGGAGTAATACTGGATTTATACTTTGGAAGACACATATAAAAAGTTGTTGATATAACTATTATTCCATAATCCTTAAATTTGACAGATCTCACTGAAAATGTCAACAACCATACTTTTTTAGAAAATAACTAATTAAGTTTTATGGAAAAGGGACCAAAGTAGCAAATTTTTATTCATTTAAGAGGTTTTTAATTTGCATACATCCAATGTAATGAATTTTATTATAGCATTTACACACCTACTTTGTTTTATTGCTCCTCCTTTTCTTTCCGCTTCTCCCCAAACTTTCTGTTTCCTAATCCCAACCACACCCATTCCACCCTCACATCACATGTATTCTATTACACTTACTTTCTGCTCCCCATTTCTTAAGACTTTTCTTCTCTCATATTATCTTTTCTATTTTCAGCTCTTAAACCCATGTCAAAAATATGTGCTAGTATATGAAAATTAAAGCCTAGGGTCCATATATGAGATTTTTCACATATTTATCTTTCTGAGTCTAGGTTACTTCCTTTAATATAATTAAAGTTCTATTTATTTTCCTACAAATGTCAGGATTTCATTTTTCTTCAAAGCTGCATAAAATTCCATTTCCATGTCTACCATATTGCCTTTCACTATCCCTCTAGTGATGGACATATAGGCTATATCAATTTCTTAGATGGAGTGAGACTTCAGTAATTAACATATATGTGTAAGTACCTCTGAACTAGGACTTGAAGTACTTTGTATATAAATTCAAGAGTTGTATAGCTGGGTCATATGGTAATTGTATTTTTAGTATTTTTTCCTTTTTATTTAGTATCTACCATCTATTTGTTTGAGAGAGTGAGAGAGAAAAAGGGAGCATGAGCATAACCTTTTACCATTGCAAATAACTCATGTAAAAGCTTGTGCCAATTTGTCCAACCTGTTTACATGTGTATTGGAGAATTGAACATGGATTGATGGGCTTTGTAAGCAAACAAATTCTATTTCTGAGTCATCTCCCCAGCCATATTTTTGTTCTGTTGATAAATATATATATTACCTATAGTGGTTGTAACAGGTTACATTCCCACTTGTAGTAAATAAGGGTTCACATCACTGATTTTGAAAGCTAACACAATGTGAGGATATCTGCTGTGTAACGTAAATAATTAAAACATCAAAAAACTCACATATCCACATTGGAATAAAAAAAAAATACTGACTCAAAACACACTAATATATGTATTACCAATAATTACTTGATAAAGTTTCAATGAAAGTCATTTCAACAAATTTAGAATAACTCAAAATCTTTGTTTTTAAAATCTGACCTTATAGCATATCATACACAAAGGTTATCTCAAAATGAATCTTAAGTTATTTAAGTTATCAGTCTTCTAAAAGGTCATATGGAAGAAACTACACAACAGGTGAATGGTTAAGAATGTTGGTAAAAAGAAATAAAATGTTCTAACAAAAATGGTAAATTTGATATCTTTAAAATTCAAAACTCAGGTATTTGAATCATATTGTTTTAAAAATGCAATATAAACCAATACTCTTGGAGAACATTTGACATAGATACATAAACTTTTACTGATTATGCAAGCCTTCTGTTGAATTTTTTTAAATAAAGTCGTACAATATCAGAGGTTTATTTAAAAATGCTTAGAAAAAGGTAGATATTGATAAATAATACTATAGCCCTTATTTTCACATGCATTTACCACTGTCATTACATTTTTAAGAGTTAAATAGCATTGTATATTTACATGTTTTGTGTGTATGTAGATCAATACATTTGCATTGTAAGCCTGATGGTATATAAACACATTTTTGAAATTACTCCTACATATTGAAAATTCAGACCACTGTAACTCATTTTTCTCATTTAAATTTCTGTGTATTTTACCTTTTATACAAGGGGTACAATTTATAATTAAGATGTGTACAAATCATCATCAAATTTAGAAAACAACTGATAAAGTGACTTTGTTGTCAGATTGAAATTATACAAATTTTATTCAGAAAATGTGTTATCAAATATTCTAAACCCAGTTTTATCTATTTGTTATTAGAGATCATCTTTTTTTTCATATATGTGTATTGCAAGGACTATTTCTCTTCTTGGTTTTTGTCTTCAGAAGATTGTGTCACCTATAATAGCTTTTAGGGATTTTTGCATCTCTACCAACTATATCCTGTACTTGCTATTTCATCATTTTTTGTTGACTAGTTTGAAATGCCAATCTGCTGAATCCTCAGATCACTCCATTTAAACTTCTATTATGGCTTTGACTTCTAAAGGATTGACATTTAACTTCCCACACAATATAACTCAAACCAGCTTTTCAAGTCTCATATACTGCAGTATAGTAAGGAAGCAATCATCTCATGTGGCCAAAGTGGATGTGATTAGCAAAATGCACATGGATTGAAATTGCAACCATATTTTAAACAAATTACTGAATTTAAATGGGTCTTAATTTTCTTTTAAAAATAGACTGAGGGCTGGAGAGATGGCTTAGCTGTTAAGTGCTTGCCTGTGAAGCCTAAGGACCCCGGTTTGAGGCTCGGTTCCCCAGGTCCCACGTTAGCCAGATGCACAAGGGGGCGCATGCGTCTGGAGTTCGTTTGCAGTGGCTGGATGCCCTGGCGCGCCCATTCTCTCTCTCTCCCTCTATCTGTCTTTCTCTCTGTGTCTGTCACACTCAAATAAATAAATAAATAAATAAATAATTTTTAAAAATAGACTGAGATACTATAATTTTTGGGAAAAAGGATGTAACTGGAGGACATCACAGTAAGTGAAATAATCATTGGTAGATAGACAAGTGCACATGTTTTCTTTTATACATGGAAATGAAGAAATAAAAAAAAAAGATTAAGTAAAAGCATAGAAATAAAAGTGTTACCTTGTAAGGGCATGGTGAACGTTCAGCCATTTGGTCAGCCTTTTTGGAAGGAGAAGAGAGTCAGTCCCCAGACAGTCAGCGTGTTTAGTGCCAGAAGGTGCTACATGGGCGACTGGGGGAAAATGACCAATACCTGTCCAAGAAAGGCATGGTCTAACCTACTTAGTAGCAAATAATTTGTCGTGATGCCCACACAAGTGCAATAGTGGCACACAGTCATGGTGGGGAACCAAGTGCTCTTGATTTGGCTAACTGATCCCATCAGTGGTACGGGACCCATAGCTGGAGCTGGGAAACAAGTCAAAACCATATCCAAACATAAGCCTGCTCTCCATTATCAAGCTACCATCAATAATGAGCTACAAGAAGGCCTACACCTGTTAAACTCTCTATAAAAAAAAAAAAGCAAGTGTTTTCTCATTTGTCCTGGTGCTAACTTACTCTCTGTTGGATAATCTGCTTCTCTTTTTCAGATAGATGTAGATCCTAAGGAGAAAGCCACCCCATCATACCTCAAAAGGGCCCCAGCTGAAACTAAGGAAAATTGGCAAAACAAGCAAGGGTGCTGTTTTCCTGATGAACCAGATACCAGCACAAGGGGGAAGGAGAATGACAGATAAAAATCAACTTGTACCAAATCAGAGAGGCAGAGCCCCAGAGGCCCCCAACAGCTCATCACTGAAGCAGAGCAAAAGTGAACCTAACATGGCTCAGGGAAATTTTGCGGAAAAGGGGGCGGAAAGAATGGCAGAGCCACATGTTGGGTCATGATATGCAGAGACATTTATCCATAACTGTGGGCTAACTCCACCATGCATGACCCATATACCTCAACAAGGAGGGGCCAATGGGGAGGGGGTAGATCAGGGATGAGCCTAATAATGGTACCAAACTGATTGTATTTGCTGAATACAAAACTAATTAATAAAAAAAGAAAAAAAGTGTTACCTTACCAAACTAATGAATGTTTGAAGCATAATAAATGTTCAATAAATGTTGGATTACTTTTTTCTCTGGTCTCAAAAATATCTATACACTTTGCAAATTTTTATTGATGATAGTGTCTAAAACACCCCTTAGCTTTAACAAGTTTAAAAAAAGAAGTGAATTTAGGCCCTGATACTTATCAATCTGATGACTGAAATGTGATTGTTAAATATGTGCTTGACAAGGTAAAAAAAAAATTATTCAGTCACAAAGTAAAAGTGAAGACATGAAATTTTCATAAAAATGAAAAGATCTAAAAATTATTGTGTTAAGCAATGTGAACTCTATTCAAGAACACATATATTGCATATTTCTCCAACATGTGCATGCTATCTTTTCATGTATATATGTAGGCATGAGTGTAGGTATAGGTCATGAAAGCAGAAAAGGGACAATGAGTGAGGAGAAAGATTTATTGATGATGTGGACAAAGGCAATAGAATAGTGACCTAAAAAAAGAGTGGCTACTGGGGGCCAAAGAAGAACAAGAAAATTAGGAGGAAAGGTGATAGAAAGATCAACAAAACTAAACTGAATAGCTGTGTGTGTCTATGTGCACCTATATCCCCAGGTCCCCACAAGGGATCTGAGACCCAGGGAACACCTAACCTCATGGAAAACAGCAAGCTCTCATATCAATAAATGACTCTGTCTCAAAATAAGACTGGGCAGAAGAGTGATGGAGTGGAATACCCAACATTCTACTTTGGCCACTGCAGGCAAGCACTCCCTACCACAGACCAGAACACAGGGCACTGCAAGGACACATACATCTGCATACACCGTATAAACACACACCACATTTTTTACATATACAAATAAAAATACAATAATGATACCTAATACTTTTTATACTGATCACAAAGTAAAAAGATAAAAGGAACATAAGATGCCCTCATTCTACTTATGTCTGCTTGAGCACTTACTTATTCTAAATCTAAACATTTTCTCTCTCTTTTCACTCAGGCTTTAAACCACATTGTTTGGTTGGTTTTTGCAATGCATTTCTTTGTTCATTGTTGTCACTTTATTCTATCTTTACTAATTTATAATATTCTTGATATCAGAAATATCAGTTAGTGTATTTATATAAACCATCATGTGGAACACAGTACCATCAGCACAGTAGACATAGATCAAATGATTCTGGAGTATAAATAAGGAGCTCTTTGTACATAAGAGAAGTGATGTCTAGAACTATAAGACCCTTTTTTATAAGACATGGGCTTATATCAGTTAGGTCTGAGGGGTTGGCACAGCAGGTAAGCATGATTACTATGCAAGCATAATGACCTGAGTTCAATCCCAAGCATCCAGTGCTCAAAGGAGTAGAAACAAGAGAATGGCTGATGCTCTCTGGTCAGCTAGTTTAATGTGGGGGGATCCAACTTCAGTGATAGACTCTGTCTCTGGGAAATATACAGAATGGCAAGGGAGGAAGACACTTGATATTCGCCTCTGGCCTCTGCACCTGTGTCCATATGGCATGAGAATCTGCATACATACTAGCATATAGCACATGCATTCACACACAAACACACACTTACATAACAGAATTGAAAATAAAAAGGAAGAGTTGTCTTCCTATAGTTTGAAGAGAGAAGTAATAATTATGGTAAAAGATAGGAAAAGACCAATTCAAAGAATTAATGACTAAAGACAAGAAAGCTCTATATTTAAATGCAAAATATAAATTCTTAAATTGATCCATCTAGATTTTAAGAAGCAATACCAATAGTACATTAACATTGAGAATGCAAATGTCCATATCAGCCATATATCCATCCATATATATATATACATACATACATACACATACAATATATATAAGCCAAATATGTATGTATGTATATGTATATGTATATATATATGTATATATATATATTATATAATATAATATGTAGATATATATAAGCCAAATGCAAAATGGGCACATGCCTCTGGAGGTTGCTTGCAGTGACTAGAGGCCCTGGTGTGCCCATTCTCTCTCAGCCTGTCTCTCTTTTTTCTATTTCTCTCTCTCTGCTTGCAAATACATAAATAAAATTCAAAAAAAAAAACAAATTAAAATACCCCTCATGTTAATACTAATCAAGTGTATCCATTATCACTACTATTTGAGACCAAATAAGTTGTATTAAATAAAATATATATTGAAAAAGTAAAAAAGGATATTTATAGAGAACTGCACATTGTATATATAATGTCCAAAAATATCAGACATTGTTAGAATAAATAATATTTAGAAATTTTAGTGAGCAAAACATTAATATACAAGTCCATTTATATAATTGGATGAGTAATACAATTCTCTTCAGATCAAAATGTGTAAGAAAATGGTTGAACCAACTAAAAAATGTAATGTAAATTTCATTGATCACTACCCTTCTCTCTGCATGTACCTGTCTTACTCTATTTTTATAACTGAAGCTCAGGAATATCTTCATCAAATATAGTGAATATCATTTGTCTGTAAATTCTTTAAAACAAAACGATGACCTAGTCTTTTCAGATGGCTGTGTAAGAAAATGTTTCCACAGGAAAATAAAGCTACATCTTATTTTGAACCTTTGAATAATACAGGTCAGAAGACATGGGTCAGTAAAGAAGCAACAGAAGCTACAAATTCTCAGAAAGCCCTAAAATGTTTTTTAAATAATTTATTTTGCTGAAATCATGTGGTGACCCTTAGGCTGCAAAATATAGATCACATGACCAAACAGTATTATCCTCTGGTTCAGCTTAAATATTGTAAACCCTGGCTAATATAGCACAAACTGATATTTACATCCAGGGGAAAAATATGTCTGCAAGATTAAGCAGTACTGAAAATGTGCATTTTAATATTTTTTTCAAACATTATCCAGATTATGTAACAAGTCAACCCATGTTATCTGTATTAGCTCACTTCCGACTCAGGATCCTGACCTTTGAATGAACTAATCCTACAACAAAAAGTGCCCTTTCGAGGCATGAAGTGATAGTGGTGTTGGGGTAGGAAAGTCACTTGGAATTGAGTGAATTGTTATTAGACTTCCAACCAATCTGTAGGCATGGTAGCCAATAAAGCTGCCCACTTTTTCTCTTTTCATGAAGTGCATTTATGGATAGAAAAAAATAACTATAAAATGGCATACTGGGGCTCCATATTTCTCTTTTAATGATTTTCTCATCAAATATGCTCAGTTTGCAAGTTGAGAGATTTTCTTCCTGGCTTTCAGCCCCAAACTTTTCCCATTAAGGTAAACAAAGTAATTTTGGACATTGTCACTAGGCATGAATGTTCTAAAATCTATGTTTCAGACTAGGTCATGTGGAACATTGAATAATGAGCCACTACCTGTATTACTGTGACCAAATTCTTCACCATTCCTCATACATCCCTTGCCTTTGACCACTATGGAAATTTCCATTTTATCAAAAGTACATTTATATGTGTGTGTATGAAAATGCACACATGTGCATGCATGTTTACAGTAGGGTTTCCAAACTCTTCAAGTTGATATTATACATCATTTGGTTTGGTTTTGTTTGGTTTATTTATTTTTTTTTGTTGTGGTAGGGTCTCATTCTAGCCCAAGCTGTCATTAAACCCAGTAAGTAGTCTCAGGCTAGCCTCAACCTCACAATAATCCTCCTCAGTCTCCCAAGTGCTGGAATTAAAGGTATATGTCACCATAGCCAATTCTTATTCATCATCTGTTTCACTACTGTAAATACATAGAATTGTCATTTATATTGTATTCCTAGACATAACAATATTTCTCCACAGTTCTTAAGCAATGTATCACACTTTGCAGTAATAGCTACCAAAGATTCAGTTAATAGTTTTATAGTTGGATGTAGGATTGCAACTTCTCAAAAGTCCTCTACAAAAATACTCTAAACCAAAATGATTAGTGTCTTTGAAATACAGTGTTTTGGCTATAAGAGAATGACACAAAGAGTTGGTAAAATGTAGTGACTTAAAGGGGGAAAGTATGATTTTTTTTTCAATTTGCTGTTGATCCTAGAAATATTGGTCCATTTTCACAAACATATAAAGATTGGCAATAAAAGCACCCCTTAGACTATGATAGTCTCACTGCATGAAATTTTAAAAGACTGCTTCAGACATTTCACAGAAATGCGAACTTCGCATGATAAAATAAATACTATGTATAGCACAGATACTTAATAGATATTTAGTGTACTAATTTTCTGTTGCTGTGTAACAAATTACAACAAAATTATCAGCTTTAACACAATAGCTTGTTATTAATTCACAATTCTGCAGGTCAGAAAGCTGACATCATATAACTATTTTTTTTATTTATTTAGGGACTCACAAGGCTGAAATATAAGTATTGGCTGGGTGAGTTCTTATCCTAAGGCTCTAGGGAAAAATTGTTTTCTAAGCTCATCCTTGCTCACCAAATTCAATTCCTTGCAGCTGTAGACTAAGATTCCTATTCCCTTTCCCGTTGGCAGCTGATTATCATTCTCATCTACTAAAGCTCTTTTTCATTTCCTACAGGGTGTATCACTCCAGAGCAAATCTAGTAACAATATGTCCAACCCCATGTTTCAAAGTTCTGACATATTATGCTAAATGAAGCTAGAAAACATTCTACTTTTGAAAAGTTTATGTGACTAGGTTAGGCCCACCTAGGTAATGTCCCTATTTTAAGGTTAAACCTGTGCCATATAGCATAATCTAATCATGGAAATATGATACATAATCTGGTAATATTCAGAATCCCCAGTAGTTGAATCATTTCCATAAGCTTCATGTTCCTTTAGAAAAATGTGAAAGTAATATGTTTACAATCATAGCACATATCAATCTGTTAAAAAAATAGGAGTACATGGGCTGGAAAGACAGTTCAGCAGTTAAGGTGCTTGCTTTCAAAGCCTAATATAACTAGTTTTGAACCCCAGTACCCACATAAAGCCAGATACAGAAAGTGATGCATGCATATGGAGTTCATTTGCAGCATCTAGAGATGCTGGCATACTCATTCTCTCTGTGCATCTATATCTCTTTTCTGTCTCTCTCTACTTGCAAATAAATGAATAAAATATTTTAAAATGGAAATGCATATGTTAATATACAATTTTTGAAACACAGCACAATGTGGCTATGGGGGCTTTATGGTATTTTTCTTCTTTACTAGATGCAGGGTTATATACTTTATATTCTCTCAATTTCTTTTCATTGTGTAAAGCAAGAAGACATGGTGCTGTGTCTATGGCAACACCTTCAGGCAGCAGTTAACTGTAATGTACATCAAGTTTACCATTAACTAAGGCCAATAACACTGACCCTTTATCCAGAGAGGATGGCAGTTCTGCAGTGCTTGGATAATCTCAGTTCAGCTTTTCTGCAGCTAAATGGTCTCTGAAGGATCCTTCTTCCTCTTAATATGATATAAATTACTAAAGATACACACACAAAGGCATACACACACTCTCACTCTACTCATATTAGTGCCTAAGATCAAAGACTCAGTGATGGGAATCTAACCACAATACTGAAAAGCCCAGTATCTTGGTTTAGGTGACAGATTAGGAAAAGTTTTAATAACTTTTACAAAGGCTGCTTTCTTGCACTTAAGCAAAATTTCAAAGAAAAAAATTAAAAAAAAACTTAAATCCAACAAAGTTTACATTTGACAAAGAGAAATATACAAAAAGCTTAGGTGGGCAATGAAATTTGCAGACCCTTTACAATGAGTTATTAGTTTAAATTTTATTTTATTTTTTAAAATTTTACTTATTTATTTGATACAGAGAAAGAGGGAGGGAGGGAGGGGGAAAAGAGTCAGAGAGAGAGAGAGAGGGAGAGAGAGAGAGAGGGAGAGAGAGAGGGAGAGAATGGACACACCAGGGCTTCTAGCCATTGCAAAATAACTCCAGACATAGGCACTACCTTGTGCATCTGGCTTACGTGGGTACTGGAAAACGGAACATGGGTCCTTAGGCTTCACAGGCAAGTCCCTTAACCACTAAGCCATTTCTCCAGCCCTAATATTTTTAACCATCTTTGCATGGACATGGCATAAGCCACCTATTACATTTTAAACCCTTGAAATTAACTTGCAACAGGGCTGAGGAGTCAGCCCTGTGTTTAAAAACCCTCACCTGCAAAGCCTGCTAGATCAGGTTCAATTCCACAACACTCACATAAAGTTTATGGGCATTTGTTTGCAGTGGTAAGAGACCCTTACGTGTGCATGTGCATAAACACACACACACACACACACACACACACACACACACACAGAGAAAGAGAGAGAGAGAGAGAGAGAGAGAGAGAGAGGAAGAGAGGGGGGGAGAGAGAGAGAATTTTAAAACAAAATTGTACTATATTGTTATAGCTTGATGTGGAGCTGAGATGTGTCATACTTCATCCAAGTCCAGAAATTTAATAATGCAAGGTGTTGGTTATCTTAATCAAACAATGATGTTAAAAAGAATGTGAATAACATTTTCCTTTCAATTCCAGCATATTTTTCCTAGACCCAAAATTATAATGCTGGACTATCTCTATCTTATATGTGATGGAATCCAGGCTTATTACTGTCTTAAACTTATGATTGAATACATTTCCAACAGAATTATTCTAAGAAAAGTTTTCTAACTCCATTTGTTGTCCAGAGTGATTCAATGCTGGTGAAAGTCTATAGAGAAAGAATCCCACAAGAAGGCTATATGGATATACTAGTATGAGATATTTGAGGCTTTTGTTATTATATTGAGCATAACCAACATGTACCACAATACCCTTCACATATTCATCGATACCCACTGTTCAGACATTAAATAGGCGCATCAATAATCAATTCTATATCTGAGTCATTAAAGTAAGATTTGGTGAATAGAAACTATGCTGCAAGCTATTTCTTGATACACTCTATAGAATTTGAAGTAGTTCAAAGCATCCACTAGTCAGTGGGTAAGTGATCTAATTAAATAGCTAATTTTGAAAATTGAGTATTTGATGGTATCACTTACTAAACAGATGGCTTATTACATGACATAGGTGAAAGAAGGTGGAAAGGATAATTTAAATACTGAGGAGAACTTGATAAGTCATCCTGATAGTAGAAATGATAACAGTATGAGCTTGGATTTAATGGTGACCTTTGAGAATTATCAATGTTACAAACTATGTCATTTTAACTTAAGAAGATTTTCTAGGATGGAGAGATGGCTTAGCATTTGCTGCAAAGCCAAAGAATCCTAGTTCCATTCTCCAGGACACACGTAAGCCAGATGCACAAGGGGGGGCGCATGCATCTGGAGTTCATTTGTGGTGGCTAGATGCCCTGGCATGCACATTCTCTCTCCCTCTCCCTCTCCTTCCCCCCTCCCCCCCTCTCTCTCTCTGTCTCTCTCTCTCTATCTCTATCCTTCTTTCTCTCACTCAAATAAATAATTCAATTTTTTAAAAAAGATACATTTTAAATGAATAAATATTTTTAAAAAGCTAATTTTTAAAAAAATAACAAGCTTCTTTGTAGCATAGATGAGAATGTCAAACATCATTAATTAGGGATAATGAATTTTAATATTCAATACATATTTTAAAGTCCATGAAATTATTATTTTTGATTTAGACATTATGTCTTATTTATCTCTGACTACCACATTGCACATAGAAGGCACCCATCAAAGGTTACTTGAAGAAGCACTAAATAATCCATCTAAGAATTATTTACAGTATAAAGGGAATTTTGTTATTCATTTATACTTTTTAATTAACAATCACTGATTCTTACTCCAGAGTAATAACATTTTGTCCTATTCTAGTTGTGGCAGTTTGAATAGATGGCCCCTAATATATTCAGTGTTCTGTTAGCTTGTAGTTTGGATCTGCAACCACCTGGCTGGAGGTGGTTTTACAGGGCAGATCTTAAGGTGTGGTGATGGGTTTGAGATTTCAATCTCAGTATATGCAAAATGTGCCTATCTGAAGCTCCTGAAGTGTGCTTTGCTATGTGGCTTTTGGTTTTTAGGATTGTGCTTCTCTCTGTGTTTTTTTGGTCCTGTGGAAGCAGGCCAGCTTCTTCTGCATTATGGAACTTCCCTTGGATCTGTAAGTTTCAATAAATCCCTTCCTCCATAACTGTGCCTGGTCTGGACATTTATCTCAGTCAACCTGAAGCTGTCTGCTACACTACTAGTCTACTTCTTTGAAGTTAGATGTGACCAATATGGTTTGTTTTGATTATTGAGATATGAAAGAAAGTGACTCACATAATTTTCAAATGGAAATGTTGAGTCAGCATGTGATTTATTGACTTCTTTCCATTTTTCTGCAAGTGGCTGGCCATACTCGGCATGCCAAGACTGTAGTACCTTGGTGATGTGAGCAAGTATGGGCTGATTTTTAAGTCACTGAGACTCTGGGTTTCTTTATTGCCACGATGTTACCCTCTATCCTATTGAAACTGTTGGCGAAACAATATAAGCCTTTTCTGAACATGAGAGAATTAGATATACTGGTTAAGTTACACAGTCCTTTTAATGTAATATGGTCATAATAGCTAGCTCTTTCCTTACTGACCAAGTAAAACTGTACCACACCTTGTACCAAAGAAGTCCTCTAGATCAGGATCCAATCACTGAATGCATTTCTGTAAGTTGATTCATGCTTACGGTTTACAGTTTCATGCAAGATCTGTAATGGTGAGAAAATTTCAAATCAAGTATTCAGTAAATTGAGAATTCTCCTGGAGCATTGTCATGTACAAAAACATGTAAATAACTGTTTTGATTGTTCCCTACAGCTATTGATTTTGATTGGTATTGGCAGTTGGTATTATTGAGTAGACAAAAGAATCTCCCTTTAATAATCAACAAGATCTCTGCATAATAACATCATTACATCCTAATATTGTCTTAAGGTTTGACTTCATTTCATTCATTAAATATAGCTGTGAAAAACACTCCTTGGAGGAAGTTATATATTTTAAACTATGTTTGCTTATTGTGTTCTATCATAATATTAGAAGTATTTTATTGTTACAAATAAAAAAATACTGTCAAAATAGAGTGTTTATTACATTAGCATTAACTTTAAGAAGCCCTACCTTGGTCTACATGTACAGTTTAAGGAAGAGAAGGGCTTATTTTGGATTATAATTTTTTTTGAGTTAGGTTCTTACACTAGCCCAGGCTAACCTGGAACTCACTCTGTAGCCCAACCTGTCCTGGAACACGTAGTTATCCTCTTCTGTATGCCTACCAAGTGCTGGGATTAAAGAAATGTACCACCACACCCGCCTCTATACTTTCAAGGGGAAGTGGCCACCAGGGCAAGGAGAGCATGGCAAAAGCACAGTCTATGAAACATTTTCACAACAGCCTGGAAGAAGTAATAAGAGCAAGCAGAGCTGGGCTATGGCACCTCAAGATCTGCCTCCATCAGGGTCCATATTGTCCCTCAAAAGTGTCAAAAATTGAGGATTAAATACTTAAATACATGAGTCTATGGAGAGGATTTTAGATTCAAACTACCAAAAAAAGTATTTTATCATTTTACAGAACATATCTTTGGTAAAATTTCCAAATGGATATATATGTTCACGGCCTCTACAATGAGTATCTATAAGTAGGTGCAACATACTATGGCAGATCTAGAGTTAAGTAAATCATTCTTTTTTTTTTCTTTTTGTTTTTTTGAGGTAGATTTCACTCTAGCCCAGGCTGACCCAGAATTCACTATGTAATCTCAGGGTGGCATTGAACTCTTGGCGATCCTCCTACAACTTTGCCTCCCAAATGCTGGGATCAAAGGTATGTGCCACCATGCCCAGCTTCATGATTCTTTATACAAGAATACTTCTTTGATATTAGTTATGAAATATTAAATTTTACTAAAATCATTTTTACCCTTAAACATTCCCACTCCATTAAACTTAAATTTAAAAATTAAGCCAACAAAATGGCATTCAATACATTCAACATATAACACTAGCTTAAAACACTACAAGACTATAAATCACATACTAAATAAAAGATTTAACAATAATGCCAATAAATTACTTTATCTTTGCAGGTGCAAGAAATATCAGTGTTCCATTGATTTTCAACAAATTTTTGTAAACAGATCATATACAAGTATTTATTTTTAAAAGTTTTTATTAGCATATATTAATTATATATAATAATGGACTTTTATATTCACCACAGATTACATTCTCTTATTCTGTTCCAATTCTCACTAATCCTCTTCCCAATTAATCCTTTTTCTACTTTTATGTATTTTACGGTTCCCCAATGAGATCAATTAAGTTTTCTTACATGAACATAGGTAAGGAGTTATTTACAGGAACTTGGTCAACATACCAGTGGTTATATCACAGAATCTAGTGTTGCTTACTTCTCTAGCAATCATTAGTTGCCTATAAATTCTCAGAGATGAACTGAAGCATAATGAATCCCCTTCCCCCTATGACAAATGTTCATGGACCTAATCTTGTGAAGTTCATTTTCAGGTACTCACAGCTGCTGAGAATTCAAGAGAACAACACCTGGAAATCAGCATTCCATACCATTCTTCCACCTCTGTTCATCTGGCTCTTAGATTCTTTCTGTCCCTCTTCCACAGTGTCCATTGATCCATGAATGGGGGGTATAGAGATCATATTTAGGACTGAGCATGAAGAGTCACTTATTCTCAGCACTTTGACTAGATAGGTGTTAATGCAATAACCATTGCTCTATTGAAAATGAAGTTTCTGTGACCAAAAGTTGACAGTAACATTAATCTATTGGCATAAGCATATAATGGGAAAGGAATTTGACACATACACTACATCCATTTATGATAGCAGCAAGCTGAAGCTTCCATACTAGGACATATGACTGCTGAGCCACACATAGACTTTCAACCAGTTTTACAGTAGCAGGCATGAATTTCCTCTGGTGGAATGGATTTCATTTCCAATCATCAAGCAGTTGGTTGTCAACAAAACATTCATGCCACTGTTGCAACAGTGGGTATATCTTACCTGAGGTCAATAGTGCAGCATACAGATCCAAACCTTAGAAAGACTGTTGATTAAAATTATTTTCTAACAGGCTGTATAGCATCTTGTGACACTATGAAAACTGACTGGCAGGAAGGAAACTGTCTGCTCAGAACTAGCTTGATTACAAACATTTCTACTACTGAGAGAAAAGTAAAAAATTTGCTCACCATGACATAATATATCATAGTATAAGAGAACCACTAGGTAATATTAGTAACTTCAGTAACATATTCAGATCTAAGGAGACCAGAAGTTATTTTCAGGGAAAGTACCCGAGTGTAAAGGAAAAATTAATAGGTAATTGGCATGAAAGTTCTAGAAAGCAAGTCAGATGAGTTAAGAAAAATGGCACTAGCTATACAGGTGATCCAGGTACACTAGTTTTTAATATCTAATTGCTACCCTCATATTCTTAACTACTGCTCACTTCGCACAGGTTTGCATTTATAATATAAGGGGAAGATGGCATCATATAGGCATCCCTTTGGTTCTCTAGTTACCAGGTAGGTCTGGAGGAATAGAGACTTGTGCCTCAGTGTCCAAGGAATCTATCTTATAGACTACAGTTTTCTAGTGGATTGGATACTAGAGGTCCATCTGACTTAATTGAGAAAACCCTAGTCTCCTAATTATGAAGACTTTTCTAGACACAGTGTGAATTTCTCATATATATGAAAAAATACTAGTTATGAAAGACAGAAAAGCTATATATGTACTTCCAAGATGATTTGGGAACTTATGTGAAATTGCAAATTGGCTAACAAGACCTTTGTTTATACTAGAAATGCGACCTATTTTACCATTGATCACAATGGGATTTTTAGCCACACAAGGAAACACTAACTTATATAGAGGTACTTATCACTTTTCTTCATACAAGTCTACCATTTTCATGAAATGGTATAAAAATTAAGTAAAAATAGAACTTTAAAATAATAATAAATAATAAATAATAAACTGGCAAAAAAAAAAAAGACTGAAAATCAGTGTTGGGACCTAGTAAGAGCAGGTTAAACATAAGCTCTGAAACCAGACTTGTGGCTATTTTCTTTTATGTCTGTATCATACTCCCTGTTGTGTGAAGTTAGGCAAGACTTTTCAAACAAATGCTTATAGCCTGCAGGAGGGGTAGAACCCTGCAGGGGCAGCTAGCTACTGGTGAAGCTAAGGGCAAAGGCACCTAGCCTTTTAGGAAGCACTTATATCAGTTCGGAAAAGATATTTGCCACTTTGGTGGCTTCTTTGAAGACAGTGTAAGTACTGCAGGCAAGATGTAACATGGTAGAAGAGGCTGAATTTGAGCACATGTTAATCATACAGATAGGTAATCTAATTTAACAATTTAATAAATGAGTAAACAAAATGAAAAATTAAATCAATGCAAAAATCTGCTTATTTCCATTTGTGATATCATAGCATCAATCTTGCTGATATTGTCACCATTTATTTATGATTTGGACATTATTTTATATATATTAAAAAGACATTCCAGTTGTAAGGAGCATGTTCTCTTTCAACTCCTAAGGAACTAATATTACATACTATAAAAATTTATTCAGCAGAAATTGCAAAGCTTATATTTCTAGAATGCTGCAGGCATTTTAAGGAACTTCTCTACCTGGATCTGTAATGTTCACTTTTATCTGTTCTCCCTAATTATACTAGGGTTTGAGTCCCTTACATTGAGACATAGATACAATCTTTGCTATGAAGCAGGTCAGAGAAACAATAAACTATCACCTTAAAACAATCATATTCTAGAATATCTTCACAATGATTGGATCTCAATTTTCAGTTTAAAGTAAAAATATAGTGAAGCTTCATGTACTTTGAATACACACACAGATACATACACACACATACATATAAAATATCTCACTACCATCACATATATATGTGTGTGTCTCTATATGTATACATAATTAAGTATAATTATGTTTTATATAAAAATCAAGAATCCTAGTCTATAGAATGATTTGTGTTTTCTATATATGAAAAGTAAAATCAACTTTCATCAAATAACTACTAATAATAGTAATAGTTACAATAAATAAAGCACTGTTTTACAATGCTGACTGTGTACATGCAGGGAACTGTGACCATTTATTTTTCTAAATTAATTTGTGACTAAATTGCACAATAGGCATACATCATGGAATTGGTATAGGCCTAACAGTAGAAATCTCAGAGGAAAACAGAAAGAAAGAAACAAATAAAGAGAAAGTAATTGACATTAAACCAAGAAAAAGAATGGGATTTTATCTCTGTGTTTGCTCTGTTAAAGAGTGTGTGAAATAGAGAAGCAATCTGAGAAGTGAAGCATGAGTATTACAATGAAAACATGAACAACTCTTTACTGAGTACTTATTATGTAACAGGCCACCTGTTGATTTGAATTGCAGGATTACATCATTTACTTCCCTGTATAAATATAAAGAAAGTAAGGTTTAAGGAAGTGGCAACTCTTAGATCATATAGCTAAGTGCCTGGGGCCATGTTTAAATCCACATTTCTGAAAAAAACTGCCCAAGCTTCTAAGCTCGGTGAAGGAGTTGTAACAGCTGCATAACAATGATGAGTTTCCTATGAAAATAAGGAAGATGGCCTATAGCTCCATTGTCTGAATTATACAACCTGAGAAGAGACCTGTCATCTGCTACCTACTACATATACCCTCATTTAGTAAGTAGTAAAAATATTAGTTTCTTTGTGAAAATACTAGCAAAGTAGATTTTAATATGCTAATTACATTTTTACAAAGTTAACTCTGTGTTAAGAAAGCTGCTTTCATATTTTATATATTCCTATGAGTGCTAAGAAAGGAAAAAAGGACAGGAAAGGCCATATTCTCATGAACCACACAACAATTTCCCATTGGCAACAAAGCACTAGAATTTGTCACAATGTTCTGTTATCCAGGAATGTACTGATTGTCCAGAAAATGGAACCCTGAATTTAAAAATCCATGGTGTCTTTTAGGGAAGCTTAAGTACAGAAGATTTTACTACTACCAAATCATCAAATCTCAAAACAAAGATTTGCAGACCAGAGGCCGCTACTCATGAAGAACTATAAAAGCTCAGTGTGCTGAAGACAATCCACAATATTGTTTTATTTACATCTTATAGGTTTCAGGGGACTAATGTAAATCCTATATTGCAAAGGACAGGGATCATAATTTATGGCTGATCACATGCTTTAAGAGATTTGTGGTCAAGTTAAAAACTTAAATCAGCATATTTTACTCTCAGAGAAACTTCCTTCTCTCTTTCTTTGGTAAAATTGATCAAATAAATTACAAAAAGTCCTAAACCAGGAAGTATAATCTAAGAACACGTTTAGGTATCTGCAATGTGGTATACATGAAACCATAGTTCCGTGTTTGATATATTGTATTTATGAGCCAAGTAGGCACATAGCAAAAAAAGATACTGACCGATGGCCAAATCACGTTTCCCAAAATAAGACTGCATACAGTAAAGAAAGGATGGAGCATGTCTAGCCAAAAATGCACATTTTAGTCCTAGCCCAAGAGACAAGAGTTATAAAGTGTTTCTATAAAATATTAATAGTTTTGCACATTTATGAACTAATACCAAAAATATTTCTCTCTCTCTCTCTCTCTCTCTCTCTCTCTCTCTCTCTCTCTCTCTCTCTCTCTCTTTTTAAGTAATTCACCTAAAGTTGCAGAGCAAGGGGGATGAGTGCCAGACACTGGCATTTTTCAGATATGTTTTGCATTAAATTTGGATACCTTGTTAAAAATAAGTTTTTTTTTTTCTTTTTGCAGAGCATGTCTTTTCCCTTCATCTATATAACAAACATAAGTAGCCATTTAAAAATTGTGGCTAGTGATTTTAAAATAGATGTGTTTCTGGCCATTGGGGGAAATAAAAAGCATGTTCATGTGCTTAGTGGTGATTTGTTCTAGTTCATGATAACTAAAGTGTAATGATTTTTCTAGGAAGGAATTCTGCAGTATTCTGAAGAAAGTTGACTTTCTCATATACAAAGTTGAATCTACTGCTTAGGGATATAATAGCCTGATTGTATGCTTAGGATTTTGTTTTGTTTGGGGCTGCTTTGCTTTGCGTGTATGTGTGATTTGGTGTGATGTGGGCTGTATTCACATGCTGGAGGCCAGAGGTGCTTGCCTATGGTAACCAAAGAGGAAAGTCAGATGTCTTGCTCCATTGCTCTCCTACCTTGTCTATTTATTTTAGCTAGTCTCTTTAAATAATTACAGAGCTTGTTGACTATGGTGATTCTTGGGTTTCTACTCTGTAGGGCTGTGATTACATGTATGTGTGTCCATACATAGATATTCATGTGGAATCTGGAGGTCTCAGGACTTCATGCTTGCTCACAAACTATGCTTTAATCGCTCAGTCCTCTCTTCAGCTTTAGAATTTTGAACTACAGCTAAAATACCACAGTCATAAAACCCTTTTGTCTTGAGTTCACACCAAGATACCCTTTGATTCAGCCAGCATCCCTCCCCTGTACTTTACAGACATTTGAAATCCATGCTTTCCTCCTCAGCTGGGTTTTCTCATGCCCACTCAGCTCCATTCTTTGGTGGAAAATAACCTTCAGGTGTGTCCAACCTTTTGACACTGTGCCATGATTTTATTATCTACAAATTTCATGCTCAAGAGCCATGCAATTGAGGTTTAACAAACTTCCAAAAAGCATACTGTTTTAAGGAACTTTACAGTTTTGTTTTGGGCCACAATAATATCTATCCTGGACCAGATGTGGCCAATGAGCTGCAAGTTGGACATGCATACTTACAACTCAAAGCATGATCTGTAGAATTGCACCTCATCTCCACCTAAGTGTTGGTTAGAAATTGCAGACCCTCTAGACCCATATCATTTCTACCAAAACAGAATTTGCATTTTAAAAAGATTCCCATGTGATTCATATTCATATTAAAGTTTGATAAGCACTGCTATATAATGGAATCTGTCAAGTCTGGCTCTCCATTAAAAATATAGAGAAACACTGAAAAAAATCTTGTTCCTTGAACACTTTAATCTCTCTCACTCTTCCAGAAATTCAGATTTAAATAACTCAGTGAGGGTCTGGAGAGATGGCTTAGCAGCATTTTCCTGCACAGCCAGAGGACCTGCGTTTGATACCCCAGGACCCACATAAGCCAAATACACAATGTGGTGCATGTGTCTGGAGTTTGTTTGCATCAGCTAGAGGCCCTTGATATGGCCATTCTCTCCCTCTCCCTCTCTCTCTCTCTCTCTCTCTCTCTCTCTCTCTCTCTCTCTCTCTCTCTCTCTCTTTTATATGCCCCTTTCTCCTTCTCTCTGTCTTTAAAATAAATAAAAATAAATATTCAAATAACTCACTGAGGAATCTGACAATTAAATGTACAGGCCAGGAAGTAACTGTGTGTGTGTGTGTGTGTGTGTGTGTGTGTGTGTGTAATGTGTGTGTGTGCGTGCAACTGTGTGTATTGAGATGTATATAAACTTCAAAACTTTGCCCATGTCTATGAATAATCCTAGTTTGCTCTACTCTTACTCACCTATTACTTCAACTTCTATGAACAAGTTGCTATATTTTTCTTAAATTTATTAATGACTAATGAAAAAATAAGTATTTCTCAAATAATTTTGTCTGCTTGATAGCTTGACATAATTGTTTTTATTTATTTACTTAAATGGTGGCTACTAATGTTTTCCACTTTATCCTTGCATATTTACCATAACTTGTCACACTAGGAAGCCAAAGATTATCTTATATTAGAATAAACTTCATTAATAAACTACTTATTAGTTGTAGAATATCTGATTACTCAAGATTGCTATCATCTTATTTATTCAAAGGTACACAATGATTGCTAAGCTCATATGTAAAAATATATTTGGTAAACTGTCAGCTATGTGCAATGCCCTTTTCTTACCTTATTAATGATAATCACTAAATCCTCATAAGAAAAAATTATGCATTCTGTTTCATCAATAAAACTAACCCTAACATTATTGTCATTCACAATGATATAGTGGGTAGTTCCAAAGTAATCATTGATAAAGACAGGCTTGAGATCATAACATTTCTTTTTCTATGAAATTTCCATGTTCATTATGCAAAATTTAATGCAAACTGTATTTCTAAGTCACATTAAATGAGCAGGAATACAAAAAAAAATCACATTTTCTGGAAAGCGATTAAAGTGATATTTTCACCCTTGAATAAGGAAGGAACAGTGCATTGACAATTTTCATTATAACCACCAAATCACTTCTCAATAGACTGGAAATAACACTCAAACCTCTATGGTTGTCACTTATGAAACACAGTTGTGTGTGTGTATGTGTGTGTGTGTGTGTGTGAGAGAGAGAGAGAGAGAGAGAGAGAGAGAGAGAGAGAGAGAGAGAGAGAAAGAGAGAGTGAGAGTGAGAGAGACAGAGAATGTCTGCTTCAGTTTTGCTGAATAGTTAGGGTACATGACTAAAAGCTCAAGAATTTCTGAATTTTTAAAATGTTTATTAGAACATTTAAATAAATTATTACTTTAAAAAATTTTTTTTTTTAATTTTGTTTACTTTTATTTATTTATTTGGGAGTAACAGACAGAGGGAGAAAGAGGCAGAGAGAGAGACAGAGAGAGAATGGGCTTGCCAGGGCCTCCAGCCATTGCAAACAGCCACCAGATGCCTGCACCCCTTTGTGCATCTGGCTAAAGTGGGTCCTGGGGAATCAAGCCTCGAACCAGGGTACTTAGGCTTCACAGGCAAGCGCTTAACCACTAAATCATCTCTCCAGTCCCCAAAATGTTTTATTTATGTATGAGAGAGAGAGATTTTATGTGTATGACAGGAATTCTTGCTGCTACAAAAAATTCCAGACACATATGCCACTTTTTACCTCTGGCTTTGCATGGGCACTAGTGAGTTAAACCTGTTCTGGGAGGCTTTCCAAAGAAGAACATTTAACTGCTGAGCCATCTTCTAATCCTTAAATGAATTACTTTAATTTACTTTGTACTTAACTTAGTTGTTATTATTCTACTAAACCCTCACCTCCATCGTCAATCCAGAAGCCATAGTTACAAATATCACCCACAAATCAAACCAGATATAGATGTTATATACCAAGAAGAAATGTCAACAAACCAGGATTTTTGAGGCCACTGGAAGAGGAACTTGAAGAAAGACTTTTATTTGTTTAGTATTTTATTTCCTGTTATTGGCAAGCAGAGAAAAGGAGAGAGAATGGGTACGCCAGGGTCTTTTGCAATTGCAAATGAACTCTAGATGCATATGCCAGTTTGTGTGTCTGGCTTTGCATAGTTACTAGAGAATTGAACTTGCCATTAGGCTTTGCAAGTAAGCATCTTTAACAACTCAGCAATCTCTCCAGCCCAAGAAAGTCTTCTCTAGGCCATAGGACATGTTGTGGCATGCAGTTCTCTATGAGAGCACCTTATAGTGAAAGAGCATATGACTCTCATGTTTTATACAAAGAAGATAACAACTACTGGGATCATTATAGCACTTTTGTAAAGGATACTTTTGGTAGCTTACAATTCCCTGGGAAAATGTTACCTTAGTGACCTGAAATATTTTACTTGGAGCAGAACTGTTTGCTTCCAGAAGCTAAAATGAACTTGAACAAACTTAATATGCAATGAACAATGGCTTATTTAGAATCAGAGACCTTGGTAACTTACCAATATAATTTTTAACTTGAATTACAATTTTTTTCCCATGGTCCACATCATTTCTGTTCAGATGTCACTGAAAGCTACCACAGATGATTTCAACAGCTCCATATGACTGAGGAAAATATTTTTATTTTACATTTATTTATTTAAGAGAGAGAGAGAGAGAATTGGCATGCCAGGGCCTCTAGCTGTTGCAAATGAACTCCACATATATGTGCCACCTTGTGCATCCAGATTATGTGGGCTCTTGAAAATCAAATCTGGTTCCTTAGGATTTGCAGGCAAGTGCCTTAACTGCCAAGCCATCTCTCCAGGCAGAGGAAAATCTTTGAATGTAGAACTTACACACGACTAGAAATGCAGGGCAACTCAATAACTTATTAATTCAAAAAAAAAATAAGTGTACAAGCTGGGCGTGGTGGCACACACCTTTAATCCCAGCACTTGAAAGGCAGAAGTAGGAGGATAGCCATGAGTTCTAGGCCATCCAGAGACTACATAGTGAATTCCAGGTTAGCCTGAGCTAAAGTGAAACCCTACCTCAAAACAAAAGAAAAAAAAAGTGCACAGAGTAAGGGTGGGTGGGTAGGACATATCATGAATTGCATGCAATGGTGACAGTACTTCCAGACAAGTTTAGACAGTTACAACGGGTAGGCTTGTTTTGTGAGGCCCACTGACATTTCATTGAGGGGTTGGGGGAAATACACCTAGTGACTTTGATCTAGAATTGTCCATGTCACGCAGAGCAGATCTGAATTTAGCCCCTAGGTATAAGCACAGACAGGAATACTTAGCCTCTTATTTCATTCATTTGCAAGGTCTCTGAGTCTACCAGACTAAAGGAATATTTTTTCTCTTTTCTTCCTTGGTCGGGTTGTCTCCTACATACTGTATTTCCACATTTGATGGTTTGAACCAGAAACATCTAAGCTATGTTCATTGTTGGAAATTGTTTTGAGACGCCTATACTACATGAAAGCAGATACTTTGGCAAGCCCTCAAGACATGCCTCTTTGCATGGGCACTGTTTTTTTTTTTTTTTTTTTTTTGAAGTTGAATTGGCTAGAACTGCCATTAGTGCACAAGCTCAAAATCCTAAGATACATAAAAACTCACTGATGAATTTGAGACCAATATGTATTAAAATATTAAGTTAATTGGGCTAGCGAAATGGCTTAGCTCTTAAGGCTCTTTCCTGCAAAGCCAAACTACCCAAGCCATGTAAGCCAGATGCGTAAGTAGTAGTAGTACATGCATCTGGAATTCGTTTGTAGCAGGTGAGGGTCCTGGTGTGCCCAATCTCTCCATATATCTGCCTCTTTCTCTCTCTGTCTCCCTTGCTCTCAAATAAATAAATAAATAAATAAATAAATAAATAAATAAATAAATAAATATTTTAAAAAACAATGTTACTTAACACTTCTATGGCCTCTCCTTAAAACTAGTATAAAGGCATCTACCTTAAAGACCCAAGGTAAGCATTCACTGAAAAAATGTCTATTAAACACTTTGCATAGCATCTAGTCTTTAGTAAAAGCCAATTAGAATGCATCATATATATATTCCATTTCAATATATATATATATATATATATATATATATATATATATATATATATATATAATTTTCTACCAAAAATGTGGGTTCATGTTTCAAAGATAATAAGATTGTCAAGGACACTTTAATAATGAAAACACCCACCAAACCCTGGTTCCTTCTTTGGACATTGAAAGTGCACCACAATTTCAATTAATGTTATGAGAAGATATCTCCTTATCAGACATCCAGTTTATCATACTCTATCTATTATAGCTTCCTTCCAGTTAAACTATTGTTCTTTGAAGAGATTAAAAGTTGAGTATTCTAGCTGGATTTTACTCCAGATATAATCTGGTTCCTAACTAAATGCTACATTGTGGATGTTCGGCTGGCAATTATTGCTCATATATAAGCAAAAGCAATGCTGCACTGTAACAAAATAATTCGCCTTTGGACATAAGGCTATGCATGTGTGTATATGTAAAAGTATGTGAAGAGAGGGAGAGAGTAGGGGAGGCCTTATTCAAGCTACACCTAAACTAATCAAACCTACTTTGGAAGGAAACCTACACAATGCATAACCCACAACCCCATAGGGAATACCTGCAACCCCACTGAGAAGGGACCCCAGCAGAATGGGGACAAAAATGAGAGAAAAGAAGGTACCAATACATGATGTTTCCACATGATATATGTTGTTAATAACAACAATAATAATAAGAGTAATAAAATAAATTCTATTCCTAAATTAAAATAAAAAAGAAAGAGACCCACTGAATTTCATTTTTAAAAAATATAGTGAGAGAATCTACATGTTTAAGCATGTAATCATGGTTTGGCTTAATTTGAATATATGTATTCTTGAAGGAAAGATAGACTACCTATAATGAACAATATCTGTAAAGCTGAATTTTAACCTTCTATAGTCAAATATCAATATGGAGTAGTACCAGGTTAAATCAGGTTTTGAGTTATTGGACTATAATGCACCGGAAGTGCTACCTATGTGCAGGAAAATATTTCTCAATCTGTATCTACACTCATGAAGTAATTTATCATATTTATATAATATAATAAAATTATTACAACTCATTAATATAGAATTATTTCATAACAATTAATCTTAACAATCCTGGTTTCTCTCAAACTCCTACTTGTGTATGTAGGTAGCACTGTTTTTGATGCATTCAATTACCTATTGTGAGAATAAAATAACATGTACAAAAGTACACTGTAGTACTATTATCCGGATTGTGTGTTAGCAAGCTTTCCATTAACCCAGCAAAATGCCTGAGATTAACCATATTTTAAGAAAAAAAAGTTAATTTTAATTCATAGTTTAAGAGGTTTCAGTCCAAGATCATTGGTCCTATTGCCTTTAGGCCTGTTGAAACATCTTTTAAAGGTCCTAGCACCTCCTAAAAGTGCTGAGCAGGGTAATAAACCTTTAATGCATGGGCCTTTGGGAGTCATTCCAGAGCCAAACAACAGCACCTATTTTGCATATGCTCCACAATATACAAATGTGAGATATTATTATCATGTGGCATTCTTCCAGAAAGATTCAGTTTCATGAAAATGAGTCTATCTCTACCTTGGCTTAATATCTGTTCACATTTAATGTTTATGATTATATGCTAGGCAAGAATAGATATCTCTTAGATACCCGACTTACAAAGCTTCCTCCCTGGTTTACAATGAGAGTTTGCATGAGCCACAAATGAAGTTAGTTTACCTTGTTCATGTCAGTTCTATGAAGGACTTTTGAACTCTCTTCCAAATTATTCAACTGTGTTGCATGCCCACGTACATATTCCATCTCCTTCCCCTGTCTATAACATAATAATACAAGTATAACCTAAATTTCAACTTCATGGTAATAAGAAGATACTTTAATATTAACAAAAAATTATAAAAAGTCCATCCCAACATTAATGAGCATTATTAGAGAATGCCATTTCAACTTAATGAAGTGACAACTGACATCCAATTTTTGGATGAGCATCAGCCAATCAAAAGTCCACTGAATTTGAGCACTAAGATGTTCCCTTTTTTCTATAAGTAATATTTGTTTGAATTCATGATTTTTTAAAAAAAATTTTCCCTTAGCATGTTAATAGTCAAAAGGTACTTTTAAGTCAATTATGAAGACTATAAACTATTATTATTCTTACTCTATCATTAGAAATATCTAACTAAAATGTTAGAGAAAATTTCAGAGAGATATATAGAATATGACAACAATGAAATATTGACTGTCAAGTGACTCTATGTATAGTAGCCTTAGGTGCCTGTTGTATTTTTATTTATTTATTTAAGTGATCAAGAGAAAGAGAAAGAGAAAAAAAAGGCACACCAGAATCTCTAGCCACTGCAAACAAACTCCAGTCACATGTGTCACCATATGCATCTGGTTTATATGGGTTCTGGGGAATTGATCCTGAGTCATTAGGATTTGCAGGCAAGTGCTTCTGACACTAAGCCATCTCTCTATCCCTTCTGTCAAATTTTATTACACATTTACATATTTATTTCTTCTGCCCAATATGATCTCACACACAATAATATTTTAATATTCAGAAGCATTTTGAGAAGGTATATAAATAAAATGTTCATTTTATGAAGTATATTACTTAACAAACATTTAGAAAATACTAAATGTGATGTTAAAATAGAATACAAGTTCATCAACTGTGAGATTATAATATTAATAGTAAAACTAAGAAAAACTGAGTAGCATAGAGAGGAAAGGTCAGTGGATTCATTTCATACTAGATAGCTTATTTTATAAATTTGTCTACCTAAATTTTGGCAGATTATTTCACCTGGGGGATATTTAGCCATCTTCCTTTCTCTTATAGTTGGACCTAAAACAGCAGCCAAAAGAGGAGGGAAACAGAATTAGAAAAATGATCTATGCTTAGACACACAAAATGAAATACATAAACATGCAAAAAGAAGAAAATATTGAATGCAGTGGAATTATGCACCTACTTGAAAAGCATATCAGCAACTGTTAAAACCTTGTCCTTACCTCTACTAGGAGAGCATGCATGTCCCAGGTCCCAGTAGACAGTGTTACTGGGTAACAGATTCTTATCTTGGGAAAGTGAATATGTTGATCTAAGATGAAGGAAGGATAGATAAAAATAGCTCTATCTAAATATTTACTATTCCAGAGCATCTAGAAGAAAATAAACAAGATTGTGTTAAATAAAAAAAGTAAATAAAGAAGAGGAACTGTCTCCATGCATAATGTCCCAACTTGTGTCTCTAACAATCTTTCCGCCCCTCTTCCACAAATTTCCCTGAGCCATGTTGGGTTCATTTTAGGACTACTTCAGTGATGAGGTCTTGGGAGCCTCTGTGTCTCTGGATATCTGGTTTGGTAGGAGTTGAGTGTTCTCTGTGTCTATCTCCTTTACCCTTGTGCTGGCACCAGGTTCAGCAAGAGAGCAGCACCCTTGCTTACCACCCCCCAAAAAGCAAATGAACTTGAAAAAAATATATCCAAAATAAGGACTGTTTAATAAGTTGGGAAATCAGTATATACATTTCTAAAGTAAGTTTAGAATACTGAATTAACAATTCCTTCATCAGAAACACTAATAAAACTGGTAGTAGTACCAAGCATAACATGTGTCACCATAGATAATACTTCGGCACACTACCAGTATTACTGATACTACTACTAACAACAATAATAAAAATAACAACAGCAATAATAATAATATGAGAAGATTCAGCATTATCAGGAGTTAAGAATCTTGATATTAAAACTTGAGCTTTGCTGATGTAAAACTGATACCACACAGTTATTACCCTACAAAATTTCAGGACATGGTTAAATATGTAATTTACTCAAATGAGATTATTACTTGAGGCAAGAAGTTAGATCTCTATATCTCACAATACCTCATTTATTTGAATTATAACATTTTTTCCAAAATTATAGCATTTATCATGTTCCTTTAAAAATATAATATTATTGCTATAAAGTAGCTGAGAATTGTATTATTTTCCTACAACTTAAAATTACAGAAAAGTTTTTAAAGCATCCCTAATCTAAAATGTAATCAACCAATTAAGATCAAGAACCCTGGATGTGGAAGTCAATAGTGCAAAGAAAGTATGTACATCCTTAACATATATTTGTTCCATGTGTAAGCTATCAAAAATTTCTCACATTGAAAAAAAGTAAATGAAGCAAGAAAAAACACTGATACTCTAGTATGAGGCCTGGCATAGAGCTCTAGGAATTCTAAAAATTATTAGGTTTATGTAACATCACAGATGGGTAGAATGTTAAAGCATGTGTTATGCTCCTAAAATGCTGAAAAGGTGAGAATAGTTGCACATCACACTTTCTTACTTTAAACCATGGCAGAATTCCTATGCTGTTTAAACTCCATAGCTATAAATTTCATTTCTCAGAGGGATTTCTATAGGTTCGTTCCCAAGAGAAAGCCATATTCCTATTCATTTTTCCAAGCAGCTGTAGTCTATAAAAATATTGACGTTTCTAGTTCCTAATCCTTACTTTGAAGATTTATTTCACACTTCTCCCACACCACAAATGTTTGCCTACCATATATTTCTTCAGTACTGTGCTACACCTATTCATTTTTATAAGAAACATCTTCTTATTTTGGTCCCTAAGATGAAAAGATTCTTAATATTTACATTTTATTTAGTTTATTGTTTCATTATCTATAAATGTATATTGTGTTAAATGTACAAAAGATCAACTACAGTCATTTTTTGATTTGCTTAAATGTTTTTAAATTTTTCTCCTAGAACTCCAATCCTATTCCAAAGAGATTACTACTTTTAATAATCTTTATAGTATTTTTCTATTCTATTCAATATAGATATATATACATATCCATATCTACATTCTGTTTAAAAAATGGTACTGTGCTATTTTTGTGTTGTATAGATAGCTTTGCCCACCAACTAAAATATTGTGAGGCATTTCTCATTAGCCTAACAAATCTACTTCACTCATTCTAATTCAACTGTTGCACAGAATTCAATGAGCATCGTTGAAGACATAAATTAATCACTTGGTCAGTTATTTGACTGATAAAAAAAATGACTAAACTCTTATGGCAATTTTTTAGAAATTAGACTGTAATAGGTCTAGGCTATTATTTCCAATGAAATACTAGTATTCCTGTATCACAATGAACTACACTTATATTTTTGGCTTCGATTTAGTATAAAAACTTTTCTTTTGAGGCTATTCACATCAGGACTAGTTTCCAAACATCAGCAAATAAATATGATTTACCCTTATGCCTAAATACATAAAATACACTAGCTGAATATGATAGTATTTTCAACCAATATCAATTCTCACACTTCATTTTGTCATACTACAAAACTCAGTCTCACTCAATTTTTTTTCTGGCACTTAGGGAGTCTGCACTTTGTTTTGGACAGCAGGACGCTGACTCCAACTACCATCATAAGAACAGCCTAAGTAAGAAGTACAATGTTAAGGTTGTAATGACATCATTTAATGAATTCTCTGAAAGAAGAATAATGTTGAGAGATTTCAAGGTTAGCAGTGCTTTTTGAGAAGTTCCTGGCAATAGATCTGAAAAACCCTTCAAGTGAAGGCAGCATCTGTCTTTGTTCTGACTGCTATGAATGATGATTTCTCTTCCTTTAGGCTCATTTTTACCATTATTCATGAACAAAACAATTCCGGTTCCAGAAAAGTGATAGCCCTTAATGTAAACATATGAAATTTGTGTTCAAAGAAAAGGGTACAAGAAAACAGGCAAGCTTGGTATGGTGGCACAAACCTTTAATCCTAGCACTGGAGAGACAGAGATGGGAGGATAGCTGTGAGTTCAAGGCCACCCTGAGACTACAGTGAATTCCAGGTCAGCCTGGGCTAGGGAAAGACTCTATCTTGAACACTCCCTGCACCCAAATAAAAAGAAAAAATGAAAAGAAAAGAAAGCAGACAAGATTACATTATAACAATTTTCCTATATATTTAGGGTAAGGATTTGGACCAGTAAACTTGGTTTGAAAAGGAAAAGGATGTTTCAAGAATCCATGGTGAAGATTCTGAAATTATGTAATAAATCACCAAAGTATGTTGGAAGTACACTGTGTTGAGTTGAGGATATTCACTGTCTCTAGGGATCACAGCTAAAATTAGTAATCATGCAGAAAACAAACAAAAGCTGAAATACTTCATGCAAAGGGCAATAGAATTTTCAGGAAGAAATTAAGCATGAATGTAAGTATCCAATTTCATAAGGCAAATAAAAATGACCAAAATATATAAGAAAGAAACAAATCTGAACTAAGATTAAATGACATATAGGGACAAAAGACCAGATAGCCAGCAAACTTTCTATAGAGTTAAGTGCTTCCTGTTTTTAAAGTTGTAAATAAGTATTTCTTGAGTACAATTCATGCAACACTTAAAATTCATCCTTGTGCTTAAACCTCATATTTATTTGTATTCATTGTCTTTTATGTGTATATACATGAACCTACACACACACACACACACACACACACACACACACACACCACTATTCCTTGCTGTTTCAAATGAATATCCACCTAGCTATATGTGGGTGGCTGTGGAATTGAACCCATGATGGCAGTCTTTACAAGCAAGTGCCTTTAACCACTGAACAATATCTCCAGCTCCCTCTCCCCACCACCCCATATGTATATGAGCCCAGTGAAGAGTTCTCTCTCCCCTTTTTATCTCTCTTTCCTTTCATCCCTCCCATTTTCTATCAATTAATGTAAGTCTCTTACCAAAGTAAGTTTTATTAGTTTAGGTATAGCCATGCACCATGTTAAATATGAAAATGAGTTTCTGAGAGGACTGAGAAAGTATTTTTCCAGTTATTAAATCTAGAGCAGTATTTATTATCACACCAGAAACCATGAAAGAAGAAAAATATTTTAGAGATCCCTTCCTTAGATTTTTGGATGATTTGAAGTTCAGAAAGGTAAATGCTAATACTCAAAGTTACTTAAATAGTTAGTAGAAGAATTAGTCTACTTTTTCTACAAGACACTGGTCCAAAATATTTCCTAATCAGCTTTGTAAGGGATTTGAAATTCCAAAGTTCAGAATGGCAAGTCCCTCCCTCTTCACTAGATCTCTTCCTCTATCTCCTACTCAAGAACTTTCCTCCAGCAATAAATCCTCAATTTTCTATTGTCAAATTTTCCCTCTCTGTGGGCTAATTCCCACCAGTATGCTTCATTATTCCCTTCTTATACTTTTGTTAACCTTTTACTGAAATATATGCTACATCTTAAAGTCCTCTCTTGACAATGTAATCATTCCCAGATACAGTCCCAGTTTTGAACCCCAACTTAGATGAAAAACTCCTTACTTGTTCATATTTGTTTTGGACTTTCTCCCTTCCTTTTCTCTATTAAAAAGACTTCAGGCCAGGTGTGGTGGCGCATGACTTTAATCACAGCACTTGGGAGGCAGAGGTAGGAGGATCGCCAAAAGTTCGAGGCCACCCTGAGAGTATCCAGGTCAGCCTGAGCCAGAGTGAGACCCTACCTCAAAAAACCAAAAAAAAAAAAAAAAAAAAAGATTTACAACCCAACCAATCCACCCAAACTGCTTCAATATTCATACAGTTTTAAATTATATATATATTCATTCTTCATTTTCTCTATAGACAGTCTGCAACTTGTTTACAGCAATTGCATCCTTACTGTTGTTAGGATAAACTTTATAAGCATTGCTTGGTCCATTCTTTTTCTCACCCTACATTTAATTAGTCAGAAAGGCCAATCAGAAATGCCTTCAAACGTTTATCTTGAATCTTAAGACTTGCCACTATTTTTATTCCTACCATCATCATCTTTCAACTACATTGCTGTGTGGGCCCCTAAATTACTTCTCCACTGTTGAACTTCAACATAGTCATACCAGGTCAGTCCTCTGATCTGGGAGTTTTATTGGCTTCCTATTTCACTCAGAGTAAAATCAAAAGTCATTGAGGTAGCCTACAATGCCCTTACTGAATCAACTTCCTCTTTTTTAACCCCTTATTTTACTCTTTCATGCTATTTACTGTTTTCCTCCTTGCTCATTCAATTCTATTCACACTGATATATTTACTTCATTTCCTTATGTTTGCTATTTTTTTGAATTGTCATGCATTCTGTGATATTAAAATTTTTACTTTGACTGGAATCTACCTAGAGCACTCTTCCTCAAATATTTATATGGCTTACTGCTTCAAATATTTCAAAACTTATTTTTTGCATACTAACTTTGTGATGAGACCTACCTAATCCACATCAATGCAATTTACTCACTATTAATAAATTATTTATTTTATTTGCAGTGCTGGGATCAAATGCAGAGCTATATACATGCTAGGCAGGCACTCTGTCAATGAGATAAGTTTCCAGCTTCATTTAAAATTCTAAAAGTATCCCATCTAAGTTGCAATTGCTTTAAAATTATTATTTTCTATAATACTTATCAATTGCTAATAGACAACATTACTTCTGGTATATATGTTTGTCCTGCCCTAACAATTGAGAACTACCATAATGGCAGAGGACTTTGTCCATGGAAGTATCGCAAGGTCCTATGCAAGGATCATCAAATTCACTATATGAGCATACAGAAAATAATTGTTGAAGGAATGGCTAAGAAAGAGTAGCCTTTACCTTTATCATAGAACATAATTATTCATAACTATTGTTATGAAAATTATATAAATGTATAACTTAATCTTTAATAGTCCTGTTACATAAGACAGAATTTATTCTTCAACTTTTTCCTGATATGGAAACTGTAGCTCAGAGATGATACTTCTTACTGTATCCTAACAGCATCTAGTAAAATGCGATATGGTGCCAGGAATATATAGCAAATTAACAATTTGGTAGTAATTAACCAATTAGCAGTACTTAATTTTTCAATATAATCAAGATTCTGAGAAAATGAATCCAAGTCATTTTTATTTTTTTGAGGTAGGCTTTCACTGTAGCCCAGGCTGACCTGGAATTAAGTATATATTCTCAGGGTGGCCTCGAACTCCTGGCGATCCTCCTATCTCTGCCTCCCAAGTGCTGGCATGTGCCACCACGTCTAGCTCCAAGTCAATTTTGATGGGTGCAATTACACGGTATAGTTCTGAAGCAAACACCTTAAGCAAAAGAAGAAAATTGATAGTGAGAGTGAAACACAAATGTTTCATACATTTAACAATATAAATCCTGTGATTAGAAACCTTTGATGTGCATTGTTTAATGCCCTACTTGGTATATCATTAAGTAATAGAGTGCAGCACTATTCAAAACCCGGTGTGATTGTTATTCTTTAGGTGGTATATATGTGGATATGTCTTTGAGTTTCTGTGTATGTTCTTTTTGGTGATAACAGAATTTTCTTTTTATTATAATTGAAACATTTTAGGTGTAGATAATATTCTACTTAATAAAGCTATTTCAATGTCTTATTTGTGTAAGACTTTCTAGAACGAAATCTCAAGTCAGCAAAAGAATCCCAATGTGGATAACTTTAAATATTTCCTTCCAGAGTATAAATTTTCTTCAGTTAGTCAACAGAGATAGGATACCTGGATGATCTTTGGAGGTAGGGAGTTTTCCCATAAGAGGAAAGGAAGAAAAAGTGTGTTCATTCTTAATAATAATGAGAATGTTTTAATGGTTATGTTGCTGTGGGAACTAGTGAATGTAATTTATGAACTAACTCATTGAACTTTGAAGTTAAGTAGCATGATGTTATCCATTTTTTCAGATCAGGAAACAGAGAGATAGAGAGATGTTTGGTGACTTGCTCAAGAAAAGATTCAAGCCATGAAAGACCCAATAACTTAGCTTTTAACCAGTATAAGTGACCAAAATAGCATAAACCCACCAATTTTCTCTCACCAAGTAATTTTGGCTAATTTTTTTTAGAAAGTTTATTTCAATTCTCTTTTGCTCTGAGATTTCAGCATATGTGTTGCTTTCAACTGTTTTCTATTTTAACTTAACAAATTATTTTTAACAGTAACAGTAATAAAACTGTTAATAACTCAATGTCTAATATTAAGTATAATCAATTTAAATGAATTTGATATGTTCTTTTAAAATAATTTTTATTTATTTTAGAGAGGGAGAGAGAAGAGAGACAATGAGCAAATCAGGACTTCCATACACTGCAAATGAACTGCAGATGCATGGGTTACCATGTGCATCTGGCTTACATGGGTACTGGGGAATCCACCCTTGGTCCTTAGGCTTCACAGGCAGGTGCCTTAATAGCTAAGCCAACTCTCCAGCCCAACATGTTCTTCTTAACAGTGATGGTAAATCAAACTATTTGCTATCTCATTGCCTCACAGTAAAACATTACTAAAATTCCAACTAGTCATAATATATGGAGAGGCACCACAGTTTAAGAAGTATTGAGAATTACAAAGACGGAGAAATAATAAAGCTATCTTGTAATGAACAAGCTAGAATTAAAGGAATATATGATCCAATTGAGAACTTAGCTGATTCTTCAATTAAAATTTTAACTCCCCTACCCCCTTTATACTGCTAAACATGGCAAACAGGCACATCTTCTGCTTAAACGAGGTGAAAATTGGAAAATATAAAGAGAAGCTTGATGTCTCTGTCTGTCATATTCAGAAGTGGGTTTTAGTCATAAAATGTCCTTACAAGAAATGAGATATTTGTTTGCTAGGAATCAGGAAACAGCTTCAAATGAATTTTGACACAATATTTTTTTGGTCAAGGTGCTCTAATTGAATGCCCTTAATTCACTCAGGACTCATTTTTAATGTAGTTTTTAACATTCTATTTAATTTTTCATTTTTATTTATTTATTTGACAGAGAAAGAGTAAGAGAGAAAGAGTGCCAGGGCCTCCAGCCACTGCAAATGAACTCCAGACACATATGTGCCTTTGTGCATCTGGCTAACATGGGTCCTGGGGAATCAAACCTGGGTCCTTTGGCTTTGCAGGCAAGCACCTTAACTGCTAAGCCATACCTCCAGCCTTGTTAATGTATTTTTTAGAAATGTATTTGTTACCTACTTACCCATCTGTTGCAGTCAGGTTCACATTGCTGGTAGAAATCACCCAACCAAGAGCAGCTTGTGGGAAAAGAATAAGTTTATTTTGGTTTACAGGCTCAAGGGGAAGCTCCATGATGGTAAGGAAAATGATGCTATGAGGAGAGGGTGGACATCACTCCCTGGCCAATATCAGGTGGACAACAGCAACAGGAGGGTGTGCCAAACACTGGCATGGGGAAACTGGCTATAAAACCCACAAGCCTGCCCCCAGCAATACACTCCCTTCAGGAGACATTAGTTCGCAAATCTCCATCACCTGGAAATATACCATTCAGAAAACCTAAGTTTATGGGGGGCACCTGAAACAAACCACCAGACCATCTTTAAGTCCTTGCCTTTATCAAGATCCTTATCTGCTTTCTTTCATTTCCTATTATTTTGTCTTTATAATAGCTACTGCTTCAAAAGGGGCATTTATTTAGCATATAGTCCTCTGTTTAAAAATAAAACAAAGCCTGGAGAGATGGCTTAGCACTTACGCGCTTGCCTGTGAAGCCTAAGGACTCCGGTTGGAGGCTCGATTCTACAGGACCCTCGTTAGCCAGATGCACAAGGGGACACACGAGTCTGCAGTTCATTGCAGTGGCTGGAGGCCCTGGCATACCATTTCTATTTATTTGCCTCTTTCTCTCTCTGTCTGTCGCTCTCAGATAAATAAATAAATTAATTAATTAATTAATTAAATACTCTTACATTTGAAATTGCTTACATTTACATTATATGTTGATGAAATACTTGTTTTCTTCAAATGCACTGAATGTAATGGTCAGGACATGGAAGGTACCTGTGGAAATAAGTGTGGACTTGGACTGGAGAGATGGCTTAGTGGTTAAGTACTTGCCTGTGAAGCCTAAGGATCCCGGTTCGCTGCTTGATTCCCCAGGATCCACGTTAGCCAGATGCACAAGAGGGCGCACGCTTCTGGAGTTCATTTGCAGTGGCTGGAAGCCCTGGAGCGTCCATTCTCTCTCTCCTCTCTCTCTCTCCCTCTTTCTCTATCTGTCTGTTGCTCTCAAATAAATAAATAAGAAAATAAGTGTGGTCTAATTAGAAGTTTCTGAGAGACAAAAGTGATCTCAGAATTGATCCAAGTTAAATACTTACACACCCAATGTCAGAATCCTTTCTATAGCATGCTAGTTAGAAAGATATCCACTGTCAGCTACATCATTTGCAGTGTTGAGAAAGTTCATGCACTATGAGAACTTGAATATTTTACTACTAGGTTTGCCTGAAATTTACAAAGACAACTTTTTTATTACATATGGCCATATTTTGTACATAAATAACACATGTTGGTACCATCCTTTCCCTCCTCCCTACCCCTTTTCTGAGGAGACCTTCCTCATTGGGGATGCAGATCAACCCCATGGGGATTATGGGTCATGCATTATGGGATGGGGAGAGACAAAGTCTCTGTGCAAGATGTCCCAACTTATGGCTCTAGCAATCTTTCCATCTTTTCACAAGATTCCCTTAGCCATGCTGTGAACATTTTAAGTCTACTTCAGCTTAGGAGCCTCTGGATCTCTGCTTAGGTAGGTATTTAGTGTCTTCAGTATCTATCACCATTACCGTTGTGCTGTTATCAGATTCTCTAAGAAAGTAGCAATCTTGCTTATTTCCCCAATTCTTCTGTGGTTTCAGCTCTGGACAGGGTAGAATGCACTCAGTGGTTTATCTCCTCAGGTACAGCTTCATTCTAAAAAAGAAAAGCAGGTTTTCCACTGGAGATTGAAGTCAGCACTGGCTAAATGTGATAACCATTATTAATTTAGAAAGAATAGTGGCAGCTTGAAAATAGAAAGCAGAATCATTATCTGGATATGATTCTGACTTGGTTCCCAGTTCCAGTTATGGTACATTATTAGCACTTTTGCCAAATATCATGCAGCTATAGTTACTTGGCCTAAGTTCTATGTCATTAATTCTGTTCCACTGGTCTATATTTCTGGTTTTATACCAGTACAATGTCTTTTTTTTTTCGCACTATGGCTTTGTTATATAGCTTTACATCAGGTGTGGTGATACCACCAGAGGTGCTTTTCTTTTTTGAGTGGTATATGTTTACCTGTCCAAGTGTCCAAAGCCTTCTCCAACTCAATATGAATTTTGAGATCACTTTTTCAATCTCTGTGAAGAATAATGCCAGTATTTTTAATGGTATTGTTTTAAACTGTATATTGCTTTTGGTTGAATTGTCATTTCACAATATAAATTCTACCTCTCCAGGACCATGGGAGGCCTCTCCATCTTCCCAAGTCCTCCTCCATTTCTTTCTTGGTGTTTTTTACATTTTTATCATATAGTTCTTTCACATCCTTTGTTAGTGTTATTCCAAGTTATTTAGTATTTTGTTGCTATTGAAAATGGGACCGTCTCACTGATTTCTTTCTCTGTACAATTGTCCTTTGCATATAGAAAAGCTACTGATTTGTGCAGTGATTTTGTATTCTGCCCCTTTCCTGAAGGAATTTGTCACTTCTAGAAGTTTTGAGATGGAGACTTTCAGGTCACTTATATATAGGATCATGTCTTCTACAAATAGGGCTAACTTGACTACTTTACTTCCAATTTGAATCCTTTTTAATTTCTTTTTCCTGTATTATTAGTTGGGCTAGTACTTATAGCACTATGTTGAAGAGCAGTGGTGAGAGTGGGCACCCCTGTCTTGTTCCCAATCTCAGTGGCAACTCCTTGAGTTTTTTCCCCATTAAGTATTATTTGGGGTTTAGAAGCATTATATATTGCCTTTTGTTGTATTGAGGTATAAAAACTCCATGCCTATTCTTGCCAGTGTTTTAATCATGAAGTGGTGCTGTATTTTGTCAAAGTTCTTCTGTGTATCAATTGAGATGGTTATGTGGTTTTTATAGTTCAGTTTATTTATGTGGTGTATTATGTTGACCAATTTCCATATGTTAAACCATCACTGCATCCCTGTGATGAAGCCTATTTCATCAAGATGGATAATGCATTTGATGCGTTGTTGAATTTGGTTTGCAAGGATGTTGTTCAGGATTTTTGCATCTAGGTTCATTAGGGACATAGGCCTATAACTTTTTTTCCTTGTTAGATCTTTGTCTGGTTTTGGTATTAGGGTGATACTAGCTTCATAAAAGGAGTTGGGGAGGATTCCCTGGTCTCCAATTAAGCAGAATAGTTTGAAAAAAATGGTTTCAGTTCTTCTATGAATGAATGTATGATAGAATTCAGCTAAGAAGCCATCTGAGCCTAGACTTTTCTTTGTGGGGAGTCTATATATATATGTATATAATTCATTTGAGAGGAAGAAGCAGAGAAAGAGAGAGATAATGGCCATGCCAGGGCCTCCAGCCATTGCAAATTAACTCCAGATGCATGTGCCACTTGTGGATGTGTCTTATGTCCATCCTGGAGAGTCAGACAGGGATCTTATGGCTTTGCGAGCAAATGCCTTAACCACTAAGCCATCTCTCCAGCCCTGTGGGGAGGTTTTTGATTACCTTTTCAATATGCCTGGATGTGAGAAGTTTATTTAGGAGATTAATCTGCTCTGAGTTTAGTTTTCATAGATGTTGTATGTCTATGAATTCATTCATTTCTTCCAGATTAATCAATTTTGTGGAGTGGTTTTGGAAGCATGCCCTGATGATTCTTCCAGTTTCACTGATGTCTGTTGTGATATCTCCTTTTCCATTTCTGATTTTGTTAATTTGAGACTTCTCCTTTTGTTTGTTGATCAATTTGGCCAGGGGTTTGTCAGTCTTGTTAATTTTTCAAAGAACCAGCTGTTCATTTCATTGATTTTTAAAAACTGCTTTCTTAGTTTCCAATTCATTAATTTCTATACCAATCTTGATTATTTCTTTCCATCTGGAGCTCTTTGGGTTGGATTCTTCTTATTTTTCCAGTGCATTTAGGTGGACATTCGGGTTATTGATTTGGAATCTCCCTGTCTTTGTAATGAATGCATTTAGGGTTATAAAATTTCCCCTTATGACAGCCTCCATTGTGTCCCATAAGATTTTGTGGATTGTGTTTGTGTTAGCATTCAATTCTAGGAATTTTACAATTTCTTTGTGTTTTCTTCCATGACCCATTTATTGTTTAAAAGTGTGTGGTTCAGTCTTCAGGAGCTGGTCACATTCATGATGAGTATGTTTTTGTTAATTTCTACCTTTAAAGCATTGTGATCTGACATGATGCAGGAATTTACTTAAATTTTCCTGACCTTGTGAAGACACACTTTATGGCTTAATATATGGTCAATTTTGGAGAAGGTTGCATGGGCTGCTGAGAGGAATGTGCATTCTGTAGAGTTGGGGTGGAAAGTTCTATAGATATCCATTAGGTCTAGTTGATCTATGATGTTATTGAGCTCTATTGCTTCCTTATTTATTTTCTGCTTGGATGATCTGCACATTGTTGATAGTGAAGTATTTAAGTATCTGACTATGATGGTGTTGATGTTTATTTCTGTTTTATTGTAAAGTAGATTTTGTTTCATAAACTGTGGTACACCTGTGTTTGGAACATATATATTTATGATTGTGATGTGCTCATGTTAGAAAATTTTCTTGATGAGCAAGAAGTGGCCTTCTTTGTCTGTTTTGATTAGTTTTGGTTTGAAGTCTATTTTTCATATATTAATATAGCAACACCCTCTTTTTATTACAACATGCTTTAAATATAATTTTCCAACCTTTCACTTTAAGGAGGTGTCTATCTTTAGTGGTGATGTGGGTTTCTTGACTATGGCAGATGGAAGGGTCAAGTTTGTTGATCCCTCCTGACAACCTATGTCTTTTGATGGTGAGTTAAAACCATTAATATTTAAGGTTATTACTATGAGGATTGAATTAAACCCTGCTATTATGAGGTTTGTATGGGGTTTGGTACTTTCTTGTGTTATGTACTGTTGTTTCGAGCCTTATCTATTTGGGTTATTGTGATCTTATTGGCTCTTGAGATTTGTTGTTTGAGTGTTCTGTGTGGAGTATCCCCTCAAATACTCTGTGTAGGTTTGGCTTTGTGTTCATATAATCATAGACTTGATTTCTCATGGAAAGTTTTTCTTTCACCATCACACAGACCAGTACAGGAAACCCAGACCAGGGAGGTAGTAAGAGCATAGAAACAAGGGACTGGCCTGCTAACTCCAGACCATCTCTTCTGCCCAATCACTGTCTGAGCAAAGGACTCAGACCAGATATGTGGGAGGAGCCCAGAAACAGGGGTCTGGCCAACTCATCCCAGACATCAGGCGGCCTACACACTATCCATGCAGGAAACTCAGACCACAGAGGTAGGAGGAGCTCAGAAATAAGGGTCTGGCCTACTCACACCATACTGCTGTGCCTGCCCACACACTGTCCACACAAGGAACTCATACTGGGGAGGTGAGAGGAGCCAGGAAACAGGGCTCTGGCCTATTTAAACCAGACCACCACACCTGCCAACACACTGTCCACCCAAGGAACTCAGACTCAGGAGTGAGAAGCACAGATACAGGTCTGGCCTACTCCATGCCCCTGAGCCTGCCCAAACACTGTCTGCACAAGGAATTCAGACCACAGGGTTGGGAGGAGCCAGGAAATAGGTCTGGCCTATTAATTCCAGCCCATTTTCCCTGCCCACACGCTGTCTGTTCAAGGAATTCAGACTGGAAGGTGGGAAGACCCAGATAAGGGTAAACTTTTTATATTTATTTAAGTTCATTAAACAACATCCCCCCTTTTACTTTCATTTGTTTTTATTGACAATTTCTATAATTACAAACAATAAACTATGATATTTCCCTCCCCTCTCCTGTTTTCACGTTAACAACTTTGGCGTCCATATACCCTGCCTCTCTCCATTAGTCTCGCTTTTAATTTCATGCCATAATCTTTTTCTCCTATTCTGTCTTTAGGGTCTTCTATGTTTAGATTCATATCATCTGAAAATAATGATAATTTGGTCTCTTCCTTTACAACTTGTATCCCTTTTATGAGTGTCTGTTTCCTTATTGACATAGCTAAGATTTCCAGTATTATATTAAATAAAAGTGTAGACAATGAACACCCTTGTCTTAGTCCTGAATTTAGTGGAAAAGTTTCAAGTTTTTCTGCATTTTGTATTAAATTGACTGGAGGTTTGTTATAAATAGCTTTTATAATGTTGAGATATGATGTTCTATTCTCAGTTTCTGCAGGGTGAAGCCAATTTTTGTAGGACTTTTACCATTAAGGATGTTGTATTTTGTTGAATGACTTTTCTGCATCTATTGAGATCATTGAGTGATTTTTTTTTTTTTTTGGTCCTTCAGACTATTTATATGATGCATTACATTTACTGATTTGAGTATGTTGAACCATGCCTGCATCCCTGGGATAAAGCCAACCTGATCTGGGTGAATAATCTTTCTGATATATTCTTGTACTCTGTTTGGAAATATTTAGTTCAGAATTTTGCATCTATGTTCATGAGGACGATGGTTCTGTAATTTTCTTTTCTTATTCTGTTTTTGTCTGTTTTTGGTATCAGGGTGATGTTGGCTTCATAGAAAGAGGTCTATAGAATTTCACCCTTTTATATTTTATGAAAAAGTTTGAGAAACAGTAGCATTTTTTTCTTCCAGGAAGGTCTGGTAAAATTCACTAGTGAATCCATCTGGGCCTGGACTTTTTTAGGTTGGGAGACTTTTCATATCTGCTTGTATCTCAATACTTGTTATAGGTCTATTTAAATGGTTTATCTCATCTTGATTTGATTTTGACAGGTCGTATGAATCAACAGATTTTCAAATTTATTAATTTTTGTCTCTTCTCTCTTTCTTCTGGTCAGATTTGCTTAAGGGTTTATCAATCTTGTTTATCCTTTCAAAGAACCAACTCTTTGTTTCATTGATTCTTTGGATTTTACTTTTGTTTATATTTCCTTAATTTCTACCCTAATCTTTATTATTTCTTCCTTTCTACTTATTTTTGTTTTGTCATGTTCTTAGTTTTCCAAGGCTTTAAGGTGACGCATTAAATTGTTTACTTGTGAATTGTCTAATTTCTTAATATAGGCACTCAGAGCTATAAAATTTTTGTCTTGGGACTGTCTTTATTGTGTCCCAAAGGTTTTGATATGTTGTATTTTCTTCATCATTTGACTCTAAGAATTTTTTGATTGCATTTTTGATTTCTCCAATGACTCATTCATCATTCAAAAATGTACTGTTTTGTCTCCATGAATTTCTGTACGCTCTGTAGTTTTTCTTGTTGCTGATTCACAGTTTAATATAATTGTGGTCAGAGTACAAGGGATTATTTTAATTTTCCTGTCTATGTTGAGATAAGCTTTGTGTCATAATAAATGATCTATTTTAGAGAATTTTCCACGTGATGCTGACAAAAATATATATTCTACAGCATTTGGATGGAATGTTCTATTGATATCTGTTAGGTCCATTTGTTCCATGACATCATTTAATCCAGATGTCTCTCTGTTTATATTTTGCCTGGATGACCAGTTAATTGATGAGAGTGCAGTATTGAAGTCATTCACTACAATTGTGTTTGGTGTTATCTGTGACCTTAACTACACTAGTTACCGTTTGATGAAATTGAGAGCCCCATGTTAGCTGCATATACTTTTAGGATTATAATGTTCTCCTGTTGGAGTATTTCTTTAATAAGTATAAAGTGATCTTCTTTATTTTCCTCACTAATGTTGGTTTGAAGTCTATCCTGTCAGATATTAGAATATGAACCCATGCTTGTTTCCTAGTTGAATTTAGGGTCTGGCCTACTCACACCATACTGCTATACCAACCCACACCCTGTCCACACAAGGAACTCATACTGGGAAGGTGAGAAGAGCAAGGAAACGGGGATCTGGCCTACTTCCTTATTTTTTTTGGGGGGGGGGCAGGAAGGCTTCACTCTAGCTCAGGCTCTCCAGGAATTACTTATGTAGTATCAGGATGACCTCAAACTCACAGTGATTCTCCTACCTCTGCCTCCTGAGTGCTGGAATTAAAGGCATGTGCCACCACCCCCGGCTTGTTTTTTGAGTTCTTTGTATCTTCTGGATACTAATTCTCTGTCAGATGTGTACTTGGAAAAGATTTTCTCCTATTCTGTAGGTTGTGTCTTTGCTCTATTCACAGTGTCCTTTGCTGTACAAAAGCTTTGTAATTTCATGAGATCACAATTATAGATTAGTGGTTTTATTTCCTGAGCAATTGGGGTTATATTCAGAAAGTCCTTGCCTATGTAAATATGTTGAAGTTTACCCTCTACCTTTTCCTATAGCAGTTTCAGATTTTTCATGTCTGGTATTAAGGTTCCTTATCCACTTGGATTTGATTCTTGTGCATGGAGAAAGACAAGGATCTATTTTTATCCTTCTACATATAGATAGATATCCAGTTTTTTTCATCACCACTTGTTGAAGAGGCTTTTTTCCAATGATTTTTGGCATTTTTGTCAAAAATCAGATAGCTGTAGCTGCCTGGATTTACATCTGTGTCCTCTATTATTTTCCATTGATCTACATTCCTGTCTTTGGGCCAATACTCTGCTGTTTTTGTTCCTATGGCCTTGTAATATAACTTAAAATCAGATATGGTAATAAGACCAGTCTTATTTTTGTTGCTCAAAATTGTTTTGGCTACTTGAGGTTTTTTGTGCTTCAAAATGAATTTTAGGTTTGCTTTTTCTATTTCTTTGAAGAATGTCATGGGAATTTTAATTGAGATTACATTAAATGTGTAGATTTCTTTTGGTAAGATTGACATTTTCACAATATTGATTTTTCCAATCCAATAACATGGGAATTCTTTCAATTTCCTTGTATCTTCTTTAATTTCTCATTTGAGTGTTTTAATGTTCTCATTGTAGAGATCCTTCACTTCATTTGTTGATTATTCCAATGTAATTTATTTATTTATTGAGAAAATTATGAATGGGCAAGGTTGCCTGATTTCATCATCCACATACATATTGTTAGTATATGAGAAAGCTACTGATTTCTGTGTGTTTATTTTGTATACTGCTACATTGCCAAAAGTGGTTATCAGTGCTAACAGATTATTGTATCTGCATTGGCATTTCTTCTCCAATTTAGGGAAATTTTTCTAGTATGATTTTGGATGAAAATGCCTGCTAAATCTCTGAATTGAAATTCTTCTTCTACTATACCCTGAATTCTTATGTTTGATCTTTGCATAGTATCCCCATAGTATTCCCATTCATACCTTCCTATTAGCTTGTCTTTCTCTTTGTTGGACTGTATTAGGTCTGCCACCTGGTCTAGTTTAGATATTCTGTTATCTCCTTCATCCATTTTACTGGTGAGACTATCCATAGAGTTTTTTTTTTTTTTGTAAGTGTTAGAAATTTTATTGAAGTTAATATTCCATCAGGTCAGATCAAATTACAGGAAATTACCAGCATACAGACAACCATCAGTATTAACATACCATCTTCTCCAAATGTCAAAAATGTGCATGATACAAAATATCTTCAGAAAGTAAAATCCACTGTCATTTGTGCTGGGTAAGAATCATTCATTTCATGAAATCCATGTTGAAAGAACCCTGCCTGCCTTGGTTGTTTGCTGTCATGGCTTTCTTGCATAAATCCATTCTCCTCAACTCCCCATAGTGGGCTGCCATCTTGATTTCTCAGTGGAAGGATCCATTTGAAACTCATTAAGATGATTGTGCGTAAATGTTTTCACCAATGTCTACTATGTTGAATAGGTCTTTATTCTATCTGTGGACTTACATTTTTGCTATAAAATAAAGACTTTTTCATAGGAATTCCTTTATTCTAAAAGATTAAGCTCTATCACCGTCCTCAAAATGGCACACCTGGGATAAAAGCTGTATTTGTTCACAGCCATCTGCAACCACATTAATTTTAATCTTGTAAATTGTCAGGTCGTAGCACAGCCTCAGGCACCGGGTTGCTCGTCCAACCTCGAATCTCAGGCCACAGAGTCCACCACAGCCACCTGCACACACCAAGGCCAAGCGCCTGGGACCCCCACTTCTGGGGATCAGGGAAGAGGGCAGCCTCTATGGCCACTGCCACACTGGAGCTTCAGGGCATTGTGGGCCCAGCCATCCTGGGACGCCTTGGTCACCTCCATAGAGTTTTTATTTGGCTGACAGTGTTGTTCAGAGCTAGAATTTCAGCCTGATTTTTCTTCAGTATTTCTATTTTCTTAGTTTATGTCTTATAATATCCTTCTTATTTCATTAAGCTGGTTTCCTGTGTTCTCTATCAGGAGTTTTATATCTTGTTTCTTTTATTTTTAAAATTTTTATTTTATTTATTTATTAGAGACAGAGAGAGAAAGAGAGAATGGGCACACCAGGGCTTCTAGCCATGACAAACAAACTCCAGATGCATGTGCCACCATGTGCATCTGGCTTATGTGAGACCTGTAGAATTGAACCTGGATCGTTAGGCATTGTAGGCATGAGCCTTAACTGCTAAGCTCTCTCTCCAGCCCAGGAGCTTTATTTCTTATTTAATTCCTTTGTTTTCTTCTTTGATTCTTTTGATTTCTTTGAGTATAGATACAATCTTTTTTTTTTGTTTTTTTTCTTTTTTAATTTTTATTAACATTTTCCATGATTATAAAATATATCCCATGGTAATTCCCTCCCTCCCCACCCCCACACTTTCCCATTTGAAATTCCATTCTCAATCATATTACCTCCCCATTACAATCATTGTAATTACATATATACAATATCAACCTATTAAGTATCCTCCTCCCTTCCTTTCTCCACCCTTTATGTCTCCTTTTTAACTTACTGGCCTCTGCTACTAAGTATTTTCATTCTCACACAGAAGCCCAGTCATCTATAGCGAGGATCCCCATATGAGAGAGAACATGTGGCGCTTGGCTTTCTGGGCCTGGGTTACCTGACTTAGTATAATACTTTCCAGGTCCATCCATTTTTCTGCAAATTTCATAACTTCATTTTTCTTTACCGCTGAGTAGAACTCCATTGTATAAATGTACCACATCTTCATTATCCACTCATCTGTTGAGGGACATCTAGGCTGGTTCCATTTCCCAGCTATTATAAATTGAGCAGCAATAAACATGGTTGAGCATGTACTTCTAAGGAAATGAGATGAGTCCTTTGGATATATGCCTAGGAGTGCTATAGCTGGGTCATATGGTAGATCAATCTCTAGCTGCTTTAGGGACCTCCACACTGTTTTCCACAATGGCTGGACCAGATTGCATTCCCACCAGCAGTGCAGAAGGGTTCCTTTTTTTCCACATCCCCACCAACATTTATGATCATTTGTTTTCATGATGGTGGCCAATCTGACAGGAGTGAGATGGAATCTCAATGTAGTTTTAATCTGCATTTCCCTGATGACTAGTGACGTAGAACATTTTTTTAGGTGCTTATATGCCATTCGTATTTCTTCCTTTGAGAACTCTCTATTTAGCTCCTTAGCCCATTTTTTGATTGGCTTGTTTGATTCCTTATTAGTTAACTTTTTGAGTTCTTTGTATATCCTAGATATTAATCCTCTATCAGATATATAGCTGGCGAAGATTTTTTCCCATTCTGTAGGTTGCCTCTTTGCTTTTTTCACTGTGTCCTTTGCGGTGCAAAATCTTTGTAATTTCATTAGGTCCCAGTGGTTAATCTGTGGTTTTATTGCCTGAGCAATTGGGGTTGTATTCAGAAAGTCTTTGCCAAGACCAATATGTTGAAGGGTTTCCCCTACTTTTTCCTCTAGCAGTTTCAAAGTTTCCGGTCTGATGTTAAGGTCTTTAATCCATTTGGACTTAATTCTTGTGCATGGCGAGAGAGAAGAATCGATTTTCATCCTTCTGCAGATATTTATCCAGTTTTCAAAACACCATTTGCTGAAGAGGCTGTCTCTTCTCCAATGAGTATTTTTGGCATTTTTATCGAATATCAGGTGGCTATAGCTACTTGGGCTTACATCTGGGTCCTCTATTCTGTTCCACTGATCTACATGTCTGTTTTTGTGCCAGTACCATGCTGTTTTTGTTACTATGGCTCTGTAGTATAGGTTAAAATCAGGTATGGTGATACCACCTGCCTCTTTTTTGTTGCTCAGTATTATTTTAGATATTCGAGGTTTTTTGTGATTCCAAATGAAGTTTTGGATTGTTTTTTCTATTTCCATGAAGAAAGCCTTTGGAATTTTGATAGGGATTGCATTAAATGTGTAGATTGCTTTAGGTAAGATTGCCATTTTCACGATATTGATTCTTCCAAGCCAGGAACAAGGGATGTTTCTCCACTTTCTAGTGTCTTCTGCAATTTCTCGCTTGAGTGTTTTAAAGTTCTCATTGTATAGATTCTTTACTTCCTTGGTTAGGTTTATTCCAAGGTACTTTATTTTTTTTTGATGCAATTGTGAATGGGAGTGATTCTCTGATTTCATCCTCTGTGTGTTTGTTGTTAGCATATACGAAGGCTACTGATTTCTGTGTATTTATTCTGTATCCTGCTACATTGCTGTAGGTTTTGATCAGCTCTAACAGCTTGCTAGTAGAGTCTTTAGGGTCCTTTTTGTATAGAATCATGTCATCTGCAAATAATGATAACTTGATTTATTCCTTTCCAATTTGTATCCCTTTTATGTGTGTCTCTTGCCTTATTGCTATGGCTAAGACTTCCAAAACTATATTAAATAGAAGTGGAGACAGTGGACACCCTTGTCTTGTTCCTGATTTTAGTGGAAAAGCTTCCAGTTTTTCCCCATTTAGTAATATGTTGGCTGTAGGCTTGTCATAAATAGCCTTTATTATATTGAGATATGTTCCTTCTATTCCCAGTCTCTGTAGGACTTTTATCATGAAAGGATGTTGGATTTTGTCAAATGCTTTCTCTGCATCTAATGAGATGATCATGTGATTTTTGTCCTTCAACCCATTTATGTAATGTATTACATTTATAGATTTGCGTATGTTGAACCATCCCTGCATCTCTGGGATAAAGCCTACTTGGTCAGGGTGAATGATCTTTTTGATATACTCTTGTATTCTGTTTGCCAATATTTTATTGAGAATTTTTGCATCTATGTTCATGAGGGAGATTGGTCTGTAATTTTCTTTTTTTGTTCTATCTTTGCCTGGTTTTGGTATCAGGGTGATGCTGGCCTCATAGAAGGAGTTTGGTAGGATTCCTTCTTTTTCTATTTCCTGGAAAAGCTTAAGAAGCAATGGTGTTAGCTCTTCCTTAAAAGTCTGGTAAAATTCAGCAGTGAATCCATCCGGGCCTGGGCTTTTTTTAGTTGGGAGATTATTGATAACTGCTCGGATCTCCATGTTTGTTATAGGTCTATTTAAGTGATTAATCTCATTTTGATTTAATTTAGGTAGGTCATATAGATCAAGGAAATCATCCATTTCTTTCAGATTTTCATACTTTGTGGAGTATATGCTTTTATAGTATGTCCCTATAATTTTTTGAATTTCTCTGGAATCTGTTGTGATGTTACCTTGTTCATCTCTGATTTTATTAATTTGTGTCTCTTCTCTCTTTCTTTTGGTCAGATTTGCTAAGGGTTTATCAATCTTGTTTATCCTTTCAAAGAACCAACTCTTTGTTTCATTAATTCTTTGGATTGTTCTTTTTGTTTCTATTTCATTAATTTCTGCCCTAATCTTTATTATTTCTTCCCGTCTACTACTTTTTGGTTTGCCTTGTTCTTCTTTTTCCAAGGTTTTAAGGCGAAGCATTAGGTCGTTTACTTGCGACCTTTCTAATTTCTTAATATAGGCACTTAAGGCTATAAATTTACCTCTTAGAACTGCCTTCATTGTGTCCCAGAGATTTTGGTATGTTGTGTTCTCATTATCATTTGACTCTATAAATTTTTTGATTTCCTTTTTGATTTCTTCATTGACCCACTCATCATTTAGTAGTGTATTGTTTAGTTTCCATGATTTTGTGTATGCTCTATAGCCTTTCTTGCTACTGATTTGTAGTTTAATTCCATTGTGGTCAGATAGAATGCAAGGAATTATTTCAATTTTCCTGAATTTGTTAAGATTTGCTTTATGTCCTAATATATGGTCTATTTTAGAGAATGTTCCATGTGCTGCTGAAAAGAATGTATATTCTGCAGCCTTTGGATGAAATGTCCTGTATATATCTGTTAGGTCCATTCCTTCTATGACCTCATTTAGTCCAGATGCCTCTCTATTTATTTTTTCCCGGGATGACCTGTCAATTGATGAGAGTGGGGTGTTAAATTCACCCACCACCACTGTGTTTGGTGTTATCTGTGACCTTAGTTCTAATAGTGTTTGTTTGACGAATTTGGGAGCCCCCATGTTAGGTGCATATATGTTTAGGATTGTAATGTCCTCCTGTTGGAGTGTGCCCTTAATCAATATAAAGTGACCTTCCTTATCTTTTTTGACTAACGTCGGACTAAAGTCTACCCTGTCTGATATTAGGATAGCAACCCCTGCTTGTTTTCTAGGCCCATTTGCTTGAAACACCGTCTTCCAACCTTTCACCCTAAGATAGTGTCTATCCTTTGTAGAAAGGTGAGTTTCTTGGAGACAACAAATTGTAGGATCCTGCTTTTTAACCCAGTCTGCAAATCTATGTCTTTTCGTTGGGGCATTGAGACCGTTGATATTAAGAGATATTATTGAAGGGTGTGTATTTATGTTTGCCATTTGTGTGTGCGTGTGTTTGTTACTTGTTCTACCTGTGCTCTCTTCTGTTAACTGGTATTTGAGTATAGCTGGTTTTTTCTAGGTTCCTTATATGTGTGCTTTTCCTTTTGTTCAGCATGGAGGATTCTATCAAGTATTTTCTGTAGAGCTGGTTTTGTCTTCAGATACTCCTTTAACCTGCTTTTGTCATGGAATGTCTTTATTTCTCCATCTATTTGGATGGATAACTTTGCAGGATAAAGTAACCTTGGTTGACAGTTATCTTTCAGAACTTGGAATATATCACTCCAAGCCCTTCTGGCCTTTTTTTTTTTTATCTTTTTCAGGCATTTCCATCCAAAACATTCTCATTGATGATCATTTCTGATGGATTTACATTTTTTTTTGGTGGGATTATATTGTCTTTATTCTTTTTGTTTATTGCATTACAATGTAGCGACTTTTGCATACTGAATTGATCTGATGCTTGGGTTTTACTTATCTGGAGCATTCTTAGAAGTGGCAGTCCACCTTTATACACTTCTAGGATATGAGTTTAAGGTGCCAAGTGTAGCTTTTGTACCCCAATCCAACCTCAGAAGTAATCCTAGGTGTTGAGTTTGCTTGCTAATCAAGTATTCTAGTGGACTGAGTGGAAAAATTTTAGTGGCAAATCCAAACTTCAACTGAGGAACATATACATTGAATAAAACCAGCACAGAGTATGCAATTGTGGGATGGGCATATAAAGCCAAAATCCCTAAGGGTGTGTATTGCTCTACAACATTAATCCTGCAACTGGGAGGTTGAGAATTCTGTTCTGAATTGGGTTCCAGGTAAGCCTGGATTTGAATCAGTCCCTGCCCCCAACAATTGCAGAAGCAAAAGACAAAGGCCCTATAAATCTGAAAACATCAAAGGCAACAATATTGAGCCCCCTAAATACAGCTTATTAGAAAATAATAAAGCGAACCAAGAATATGTAACCCATAGCCTTCCCTGACATGAAAAGATATATTAGCTCTTCCAATGCAGGCCTATGTACTTTTATTTGTTTATTTATCTATTTTTTGTCAGTTGGTCTCATTACCTGTTGGGGTGGCTTCCAATCTCACCAATGCTGAGTGCCCACCTTGATCCCTCCACATTGTGCTGTGGAGCTGGAGTTCTGATCAGCTGTGCTGGATGTGCTGATTTTGGCAGCTGAATGCAAGAGGTTAACGGTTCTCATGGTTGGGTGATGGCAGAGTGCAGAAAGACTGGATTTACTCATACAGTCCCACTTGTATCCCTTTCAGTAGCTCCTTAGTTGATCTGAGATGCCTTTTCTTCGATGTATGGACTTTGCAAGGAGGCTGATGAAGTTGGAAAATCCCCTTGTTTGGTCTCTGCTACTGCCGCTGCCTGGCATGCCTGGTGATGCCAGTCCGCTGAGGAGATCATGTGTATTGGTGGGCTGCAATTGCTTCAGTGGAATTCTGGGCATTTTTCTCCTTTCTGGTAGATCTTGGTCTGTTCAGCTTCTCCACTGTGTCTAAGAATAACCTATACTCCTTCACTTTTCAGAAGAGTGTATTTTGCTGTGGTTTTGCTTAAATCCCTCCCTAGGCTGGTTTTGCATGGCTCTTATGCTGCCATCTCTTTTTAGTAGCATATTTTGCTTCTATTCTTTTGAGCTTAATTATTCCAAAATATGCTACCCAAATGTTTAATTTACAATAATGTCTTTCTTTATATAAATATAACTCAAATTTACATGACGGCCTTAAATTTTAAATAGTTTACATAATAAGGTCAAATTCAAGACCTTGCAAGAACACAGAACTGGGCCTTTAGGTTGGCAACAATACACTATTTTGATTATTTTAAACTTATTCTGTCAAAGTTTATCAATCTTTTCCACCAAGTTATTATAAGAAACCTTGGGCAATATGTTCTTCTAATCAAAATGGCATTTAAGAATAGAAAACCTATCACACAAAAATGCTATGATCTTGGCATTTTTTTCCTAAGATGGGGTCTCACTCTGTATTATAGACTGGCTTAGGACTCACTATGTAGCTCAAGCTTGCCTCAATTTCCGTGATCCTCCTGCCTTAGACTCTCAACTGGAAATTAAGACAAATTTTATCCAACAACACAATGCTCACATATGTCATAAACTCTACTTAAGTTTTTCATCTTTATTAAAGAATAAAGTATAAGATCTACATATACCTCATCTTTGTTTGGAACTTTCAACTAACATTATAATAAAAGTAATTGTAAGAGCCATAGGGTAGGAAAGAATATCCAGAGGAATTCCCCCCTCACAATGAATGACTGCTGCTCTCACATCTCATAACCCATAGCCCCATGGTGAATACCAGCAATCCCACTGAGGAAGGCCCTCAGTGGAATAGAGGCAGGGAGGAAGGAAATGTCAGTTAACAACTCATGATGTTCCCATACAAAGCTTTTACATAATGAAAGATTTTTAAAAAGTAGTCAAGCTATATCAAAGACGTAATGGACACAACTACATTTTGATGCCAATACAGCAGATAACATCTTTAAAATTTCATAGTTAAGGGCAAGAAACCTAGAGTCAATGCTAGTGTATGTAGAAGTGATGTCCAATAAGAATAATTATGGTTAATTGTTCTGTTAACTTCCTCTTGAATTGCCACAGCATGAGAGATGACTCATGAAAGCTTCCATCCCTGGAGCTCCCTGCACAACTGCCAAGCAGTTCCACCATTATCTCATCTCCCACGACTGTTTGCTGCTTTGGTAAAGATCTTGTGAGTGTTCAAAATTTATAAACTTACTGAGTCTTGAATTATCCTGAACTTGCTGAGCTGTAGGTATCACTGGTTCCTGAGTCTTATGGGTTTTCCTCAACACCCCAAGAGGAATATATCAATCAACGCAGAAGAAATAGCTGTGCAATAATGACTGTTTATGAACACTTTGATGTTGAAGAATCATAATTAAATCTAAATAGGTAAATTTAATGACAGTTTTGTTATAATTCATCATCTTTCTCATTTCAATTTTCAGCTATCATTTCCTGCAAGATAACTCCAAATATTATTTTTCAGATTATCACATCTGCACTTGAATGCTGCTAATAAAATAAAGTTTCCCAAAACCTTCCATGAAGATGAAAGCTATTGTCCATCCCCCAATCACTCAATTAGATGTTCCCAAAAAAGGACTTGTCATTACTCAATTACTTTGGCAGTGCATGATACATGTGGTACATAGGACAGGTACTACCCAATGGATGGAAACAATTAAGAAGCCAATTTAAGAACAAAAGTCACAGTCAATGAGATAATTTTAAAAAGTGATATAGGTATACTCAAAGAATCAAGAACCAGTGCAAGCCAGTTATATAAATTGTAGAAGTTTCATAATCAAATATTTATAGCTCTTTCTGCAGTGTTTGAAAAATTAAATTATTAAAGCAAATATTGTGGCAAATAGGCTATCATCAATCTCAATAAAAGTTACATTTCACTATCACTGTCATGTTATTAGTATTTTGCCTTCACTTTTTTAAGATTGAAGAGAATGGTAACAAACTCTGGTAACAAATCAAAGCTTTTCAATGTAATTTACTTTGTGAGTAATTTCTAATTGATTCAGACTGATGGGACTGCACAATTTGATGTATTGCTGAAGCAGGAGGTACTTTGGACCAAGTAAATATACAAGTTCCTCTTCTTGAGAGAAAAATGGCTGCTATATTTCATGCTGTCATTTTTTTTTGTCTGTGACAATGTAGTTGTATACCTGTGTGGATTCTTTTAAAAAAGGAGTGCAAACAATGTAGACACCTGTAACTGTCTCACCCACTTGCCAATATCATATTAGGTAGGTCCTACCTACTATGTCCTGAAAATGCAAGATTTAAACAAAATGTAGAATTAAAATGTAGAATTAAACCAAAATATTCTTTTCACATATGAAAAGCAAAGTTGCCTAGCAACATCACTCAGCCACCTGCAGCCCAGAGTTCATATCATGTAACATCACTAAAATTAGAACAATATAATGGTTTGGTTGTGTATTTTGATTGGATCATTTGTGATGCTGTTGAGATCTGCTTTGTACTTTGTTTTAAAAAGCCTGGATATTATTTTTCCAAAATATTCTTCTGGACTAATTTTTAGTATTTTTAAAAAGAGAGGGTTGGGGAAATTGCTCTTGGGTGTCTTGCCTGCTCAAAGGTCAGATGCACTTCACCTCAATTCAGTGACAAATTGCCTATTTTACAGCAAATGGCACACTGGAATTCAAAAACAGCTATGTCTGACATATCTTTGGGTTTTAACTAAAGATTCCCATCCAATGTGAATGTCCCTTGGCTGATAGAACTTTTTTTTTTTTTTCTTTTTGGTGTGAGGGAAAAAAAAAAAGATTAAATGAACATTTTTTTTTTTTATCTCATCTCATCCATTCTAGGTTGGAATATCCCTAGAAGTCTGAGTCTGAAGGGCTCTTTCAAAATTTCACAATATCATGAAGCCCCCTCCATGGAGCCATTGTCCCCCTTCAACTAGGCATTATGCCATCTGGATGGCAAGCCACTTGTCGTCTCTGTTGTTACCTGATACGTGAGGAACAAGGTATCTCTAGGCCTGGAAAAGCGGCTTGAAATGCAATGACTTAAGTTGGTTTTTATTGTCCTCCAGTATGTTTGAGGCTGAAAAAAGTGTAGCAAGGCACAATGGAGCCATAGGAGGATTTTGATTGCCACCCACACACTGGGACCCAGCTCTGTAATTACAAACACTTATGAAATGTAAATTCATGCTACTTGAGTTTGAGAATAAAGAGGACAGTAAGCCAATAATCTACATAATGAGGACAGTTCTCTCCCTGTCCCCAGGTTTTCTGAGATAGGGTGTCATGTAGCTTAGGCTGGCCTCAAACTCACTATGCAGCCTAAGGAGACCTTAAATTTGTGATGCCCCCAACCTCTTTCTCAAGTGCTCAGTTTACAAAAATAGTCCTGAGTATTTCAATCATTTTTATTATAAATAAATCAAACTCCTTTTCTACTTTTTTTGTTCTTGTCCATTGCCAGAGACATATTCAGCTTTATTGTTACTAAGATGACCATGAGTTTGAAATGTAAAACAATCAGATCATGCTTCATCATCATACCGCCAAATATATCATTAAATCATTTCATTTCTTCCTTTCATTTCCAGAATGCCCCTAAATGCATACCAGAATCGTTTCTAATGCTACCTCATTATATTTCTAGAATCAAGTCTCTCTTATTCACTGTTTTTGGAGTGGATTCCATAAAACATCTATAAGTATGAATATGTTCCTCACTGATTTCTACATCAGTGTCAAATGGTTGATTATGATTGCCCTCTATAATTCCAACACACCAGGCCAATTTTGTTGTACTCTATTTTGCTTATCTGTGCCTTTCTTTTCTGCCCATGACCCTTATTTCCATGATTTTTGTATGCTGCTTTTCTCAACTAACGTACCATTATCCATACCCTTTACTTTTATATTTTTGTTCTCTTACTGTTGATATGATGGCAGAGTCTTACTATGTAGCCTAAGCCTACAAGTCACTTATACTCCTCCTGCCTCAGTCTAGGAACTGCTGGCACTACCAGAATACACCACTGTGCCCAGCTTGTTATGTATATCATTTATTCAAAATTCTAGTCAATCCTTAATTTTAAATACACTTGTACAAAAATACTCGTTAATCTCCTCAAATATAAAGTTATAAAATATGAATTCATTAGTGCTTAATTTAGAGAGTCATATGTAATATATATGTATATATATTATATATATATAAATTCATAATCTTTAATCTGTATATTATTGACTGCACATTAATTAACTTTCATGTTACTAAATATTCACAATATAATTGTGAATGTAAATACCTACAGCTAAATACATTTAGACTAAATGCATATTTTCAAGGGAAGAAATTAATAGAGAAAAGGAATATACATATATATCTTTTGAAAAATATATCCTGATAGAAATTCATAGGGAAACACAGAAAGAAACTGCAAATCATAAATACTTGTCAACTCTAGACTCTAGACTGACATTCCATAATGTCATTCAAATCTCATTCTAAATCCATGTTGCTAAACGTTTTTCAGATAATATATTTCAGTTTTAATTTATTGAATTAAAAAATGGGTAGTAAGAGCAAATTTATTGAACAGGTCATCATAAGGCCTCAAGAAACATATTTCACCATTGTTCTTCCTCTATATGTGTTCAGGAATACAACTCTATTTATTCAAAGGTTGTTGCATCCTGTAACAGCACAATGAAATAGTTTTCTGTTCTTGCTGTTCAATATATTTTTATTCCTCCAACTCATATTCACTTTCTCAGTAGAGCCCACAAAACCTGGGAAACATAGTTCAAATGCCTAAAAGAACTTCGTTTTTCTTCCTTTAGAAAATTCAGGCAGTGAATTTATGAAAATTGGATGATTCTCAAAGTAATGAGCTTTATTAAATAACCACCCACACACATAAAACTAAAATGACTGTCAAATATAAGAGTACAAAAATACTTTCTTAGGCTGGAGAGATGCATTAGCAGTAAAGGCACTTGTTTGCTGAGCCAATGGAACTCTGTTCAATTCCCCAGGACCCACATGAGCCAGATGCAGAAGGTGGTGCATTTGTCTGTGTATCTGGAGTTCGTTTGAGAGGCTGGAGGCCCTGGTGTGCCAATTCCCTCTCTCTCTCTTTCTCTCTCTCTCTCTCTCTTTCTCTCTTTCTGTCCTCCTCTTTCTCTGCTTCTCTTAAATAGATAAAAAATATTACAAAATGTTTTCCTATTTTGTCTTTGTATTCATAATTTTTGAATATCACTTTAGAACTATCATTGGCTTTTCACTAAACACATTATTTTCCCTTTCATTTTTTTTCTTGGACTAAGATCTGTTCTTTCAATTCCCCTTCAACTTTTCTATTGGATCTATCAGTTCTAATGGAAAGTGATAATGCATTTTTAGACCTATTGTTTTGTACACAATATTTTATAAATACAAGACATGCTGAAGGATAGCTGGAAAAAAAAAATGTGCTGTCCACCTATACATTCTGTGTTTTCTGGGAGGATGAAAATCCACTTGCATGAAAGACTGAGTTGGTAAATGTTAATGTTTGAAATTCAAATTTTCTTGTTTAGATAGAATCAATTCCTACCTTATGAATGAATTGCATCCCAAGACTTCTTTGCTGAGTTTGGCAAGAATTCACATTAGATATTGTGCTATCCATGATGAACATACTAAACTCCTAGGCAAGCTTAAAACCTACTCATCTCCTTTTGTTTCTGAAGTTAAACACAAATGATTCCATTAAACCTAACCACTACATATGTTGATGTTTCTGTATAAATTATTTTTTTAAATGTACACCTACTTTTTTAGGAACTTCTCTGCTTCCAGAGCATAAAGAAAAAAAAATTCAACTGATATAGTAACCACTTTGCCTGCAATACATAATCAGAAATGTTAAGGTTGTTTTCAGGCAGGATAGAAAATGAAGTATTTCAGGGGATAAGAGAAGAAAAGGAGCCCTTATCTCAGCATCTTATTGAAGCTTCTTACCAGCTGACAAGCAGTATTCCAGCACAATTAACACTTAATATAAAAGCTGCTGACATAGAGTTAATATTCTTTCTTATGTATTTTATATTAAAGTAAAAACGACCAAATTTAACTCCTGAATGTGTATGACCATGGGTAAGGTTTAATTGTTTTTAACAGACATTGCCTAAAACTCTCAAACTAAATAGTTAACACTGCTTAGCATAAACATACCCTACATTCCTTTATCCTTATGAGATAGACTTTCACCTTTACTGTAATCCTTGCCTGTACCATTCAGGAACCACCCAGTGATTTGATTTAGATGCCTTAGCAACCCTTTGAACACAGCAACTTCACAAGCCATTACAATTGTATGTATAACCTATTATAAAGAAAATGACTGATGTTTGCTCTTTGGGAAGTCCACACCCATGCTTCTGGAGTGTGTCTTGCCTTGCTGTTTAAGTCCCTCTCTTTTTTTCTTAAACAATGTGATTAAAATTTATATTAAACTATCTTTATCATCCCAAGTTCTGCTTCATAAACTGGATAGTCCTGCAGTTCTTATGTGCACCAAAGCCACAAATTTCAGTTTGGCCAGAGCCAAGGTCCTTTAACAATCTAAGGGAACTCCTTGTTCCTATTGAGGGTGACAGTGAGGAGCTGTGCCTTCTGCTTCTATTTCCCAAATGCCCACTGTCTATTCAGCTATTCTGAAACTATTTGCAATAGCCTATCCATATGTGGAACTATAGCTGTGATCTTCAAAAGATGCATTTCTGTTCTTGTAATGATGCTTTAGTGCTGACACTTAAATTACATGAATATGTGATCCATGTAGTTATTAGAGTAGGAGTATTTTAAAATACATGAAACAACAAGTGCAAAGGCCCTGAAGGGGAAACGTACTCAGCATACTAAAGAACAAATCAACTTTTCAGGCAATATTTCCAGAATGCCAAGAAGAGAAAAATTGTTTAAGAAAACATTAGGAACAGAAAATTCACCCTTATTTGCATTGTTAAGACAATACTAATTGGAAGAATAGACCAGTGACACTATCAGTTTTTTTATATTTTAACTTTATCTGTTGTTGACAAATGTTTTTTGAGCAGATAAATGTGGAAGTAGGAGAAAGAGCTAGGGCTCTATTGCAATAATCCCCCCAAGAGAAGATTATGGTATAAGCCATTCAACAGCAACGGTAGTAATAAATAATCAATGTTCATATACATTTGAAATTAGAGTTACCATTCATTTGTGGTGAGTAGTAAATAAAGAGAAAGTGATAGGCCAAGGGCCATCCCACTCTTTTTCTCCTGGGAAACAAAAAGAAATAGATTTGTCATTAATTGACTTGTCATTAAATGACATTAAGTAAAAAGAAAAACAGGTTGGAAAGATATTTTAAAAATCCTAAATTTGATTTTGGACATGCTAATTTTGAGCAAAGCATTAACTTCTCCAAAGGGCATGTCAAGTAATCAGTTAGATAATAAACTGAACCTTAAGGATAAGGACAGATTTAGTGATACAATCTTGGGAACCACTATATATGGGGGGCATTTAAAACCATAAGATTTAATGTCTACATAGAAGAATAAAGCTAGAAAATATTAGGAGAAAAGTACTAAGAGACATGAGAATTTAAACAAGGGGTATTCATTTCAGAGTAGTAGGAAGGTTGTATAAAACCTTTGGAGAAAACCTGAATTCAACACGAAATCAAAATGAACTAGCCAGCTTAAAAAGGATATAGAAAGAGTATTTCAGGAATATGTAATGGCCTAAAAATGAGGTTGATCATAGTGCAGTGGGAGAAATGGGGAAAAGTCCAGATGAACAACATGATAAAATGAAGTAATGGGTCTCTTGGGGGCAATGTACAAAGAATGGTACAAAATGAAGCTGAAGAGAAAGACAGAAGATAGATCTTTAACAGCTTGTAAGACATATTAAAGATATTCTATTTGACAAAAGTTTTAAAATAGAGAGGGCATTCGTAGGCCACAGACCCCTGAAAATAATGTGAAATCCTTCCTTCTTCCCCAAAATGAAACTCTACACAAATACATATATTTCTGAGACCTCAGGGATAATTTCACTCTCCAATTCATTTCTGTTAATGTCAAGAAAGTTTCTTACTCTCTTTAACTGCAATACATATCCCTTCAAAGATCCCCTTCCTCCTGATCTCTAGCACAAGTCTTATGAACTAGAAAAAGAACAACTAGAAGATTTTTTTTCTTATATTCTCTTATCTTTATTTTGCTGTTACAAACATGATGAGATCAACTGGTAAGTGGGTACTTTGCTAACATAGGGGTAAAATAAACAAGAAGAGAATGAGAAAGAAACTCCAGTCACCTGCTATTTAAGTGGGCAGGGATAGTTATTCCAAAATCAATGAAAATTTACAAATGGCACATTCCAATGAAAATCTTTTCCTTCATACATTTGCAATAAAATGTTATTGATGACTGGTTTTTAAAAGCATACATTTATTATTCATATGCATGAGAAAGATAAATTAATACAAACTTGCACATTACATTGCAAAACTCATGGGTTCACAGATTGAGACTGAAGGCATAAAAAATGCTGTTCTCATTTCCTGGATGGACAAAATGAGGTCCAAAACCATGCTAAATTTTGGTGGCAGGCCTTTGTAGAGTGATCCCTTTGGTTTTCAATTGGTTTTCTCTTTTATGTTGTTTGTGAAGACACAGAAATCAAAGATCCAAATAATCCTATTGGAAAATGGCTAGCAATAGATGATTTTTGAGTCTATGTTAAATGAACTGGCTAGGAAGTTAACTGATTTAAAATTAAATAAAAAAAGAAAGAATTATCTATGTGGGTTCTTAGACCAACATCAATTAAGGGAAAATATATTTAGTAGCTTGAGGTTTTTCTGTTGTATTGCTTCTGGTTTGTTCTTGTTATGACTTCATTTTGAGTCTGCTGGTACTAGACTTCAGAACTATTGCTAATATGCTGTCTACTCCATCACAAGTTTCAGCAAAAGCTCTTAGGGTTAAAGATACTGTCATTTATTATTTATTTATTTATTTGAGAGCGACAGACAGAGAGAAAGACAGATAGAAGGAGAGAGAGAGAATGGGCAGCCAGGGCTTCCAGCCTCTGCAAATGAACTCCAGACGCGTGCGCCCCCTTGTGCATCTGGCTAACGTGGGACCTGGGGAACCGAGCCTCGAACCGGGGTCCTTAGGCTTCACAGGCAAGCACTTAACCGCTAAGCCATCTCTCCAGCCCTAAAGATATTGTCTTTAATAATGTCGGTTCTCATTATTGAGCTTTTAGTACCCCATGTACACTGATTTTGAATTTACAAAGTTACATTAGTTGGTCGTATAACAGTATTCATATTATGCCAGTAACAGTATTCTCTATTCCATTTTTGTGACATGCAGTTGATGATAATAAGGATATTGAAAATAGAGGAGACCCTGGAAATATTCCAGTACTACTAGTAGTGGTAGGGGAGAAGAAGAAGCTTACAAAAAAACTATACATTAGCACTAAAGTGACTCTCAATGCAAACATACAATAAAGAATATCATATACAGCATGTGGACAGAGATAATATAAGCTTGTGCATATCATATGTAACTTGTCATGATATGTTTTATTTGAATAAAAATGGTAGTATTTGTTCCTGAGTGACATAAAACTAGAGAGTGTTGGCTAATCATCATCCCCTTCTGTCTAATTTTCTTAAATCTAAAGACACAAAACAAAGTTTTATGAAAGGATCAGTCAGATAAAATTTTGTAGATTTTAGCAGCACAGACTAGAGGTTTATGTAGACCAATAAATATTCAAGTACTTATATAAAGGAGTAAATCATGATGAAAGGTAATAACTTATGATGCTAGTACACAGAGGTATTTTGAGATTAATAGGCTGTTTGTTCCCTTTCCAAAGCATTATAGAAGAAAATAATAGTGGATTCTATTCTTACACTATTATTACATGGAAATTATATGGAGATTAAAACCAATACCTTCTCCTGAAAGCATGTTAATAGCATGTCATTGTTCCTTATACTGGGTATACAGTTCCCTATTTGTGTGATTGGAAAGGAGCTCAACAAAATGGAACATGGATACCTAAACAAATACCTAACTTGAGAGTATATTAACTTAATGATTTATAGACATAAAGGGCTCCTTGTAAAGGAAATAACTGAACATAGTTCAAGAAATCCACTGAATTTAGCATATATCCCTTTGACTGACATTTACATTGTAGCTTCTAACTCTCTAAAGAGGTAGATATTTCTGCAACAAAACTCATTTCAGAAACTATCACATGTTATCCAAGGCTATTTTTAATTTCACATTTTTCACAAGCTGACCAATTAAAGTTTAAGCTGAAGGAGCTAATTGTGCACATCACATGTATATACTAGATGATTTTTTCCTCTTTTATATAAGACATGTGTTTTACAGCCAAATGTTGAACATAGTCTCCATGCACTAAGAATGACACATACTTAACATGATAAAATATGAGATTGGGGTGCAAATTTAAAAATTGAAATTATGAATTGCTGTTTTTTTTTTTTTTTTTTTTTTTTACAAATCTTATGTGTTTGTCAAAAGCATTTGAAAGCACTTCCTTAAAAGGTCTGAAAAACGACTACAAGTGTTTGGGACAGTCTATCACTTTATAACCATCCATGCCTAATCCAAGTTATACATCACTACATCACTTAGATGTACTTATTAGTAGCATCTGATAAGCTTGTCTGGCCTAATGTGTTCTCAGTTCATTACTGGAAATGAAGAGCTGCACTGTTCCTCATTTGACAACATTCAAAAAAATATAAAAACGAAAAGCTTGTCAATCAGAGCAGCTCACACTCTTTACAAAAAAAAGAAGCTTAAATAGAAAACAGCAGCAACAACAGGTGGCTTAGATTCCGGAACGGGCTAGCACCCAAGAGTAGAAGCAACACTGATTCATGAGCATAGCTACAGGGCCTGGTACAGAGCCAGCTCTCATTCCCTCTGCTTTTAAAGTAGCTTTTAATTTTTAATCTGCGTATGAAATGGGAATGAATTAGATGCTGAAAACTTACAGCACCGTTTGTCTGCTTGTTTTTGCTACAAGGGTGCTTGTCCAGGTGTCAGCAGTGCCTATGGTTGCATACTTAAAATATATTCTGGAGAAATACATTTTGGCATTGTTCATCAAGGCCGAGTATAATATGAGAATAGATATGGCAGTACTTTCTGCCACATAGAAACAGTTGGTCACTCATGAACGAAGCTAGAGTACATCAACATGATTTCATTGAGAACATCACAAAATACTTCCAAATGAGTCTTTTTGTACATTCTGTTGGACTGAGAGCAATATTCTTTGCAAGTGTGTTATGTTAACTTTGTGATGGGAGAGGTGAACAAACATTGATTCACTCCATTTTCACTTTTACAACAAATAGAAAAATAGACCTTCTGCCTCATTCTAAATTTCCGAAAATGTTTAACCATAATAATTAATATTAACTAAATAGTAATTATGTGATGTGTCACATTTTGTGCTTAATATAATTAACTACAGAGTATATTATGACATTACTGGCACATTTCTTATTATCTCTTTACAGATAAGAAAACTGAAGTAACATGCTTTTTAAAAACAGGTGGTAAGGGGCTGGAGAGATGACTCAGTGGTTAAGGCACTTGTTTCTAAAGACAAAGTTTGATTGAGTTTGATTTCCCAGTACTCATGTAAAGGCAGATGCATTAAGTAGCACATATATCTGGAGTTCATTTGCAGTGGCAGGAAGCCATGATGCACCAATACTCACTTGCTCTATCTCTCTCTCTCTCTCTCTTTCTCACTCTTTCTAAAATGAATAAATAAATTTTTAAAAAAATTAAAATGTGGCAAAATAGCAAAATCAAAATTAAATTCTAGAGTTGGCTATTCAGCATGATTGGTAGAGTGCCTACCTAGTATATATGAGCCCCAGCACTGCATAAAATCAACTGTGTTGGTCTATGCCTATAATCCCATCATTTAGGAGGTGGAGGCAAGATGATCAGAAGTTCAAAGTCATTTTTGACTACATAGTGAGTTTGAGACCAGCCTAGAATACAAAAGATCTTGTATCACAAAAGAGAAAGTTAAATCCCAGGGCCATGTTTCTTAAGCTCATCCTACCTAGATCAAGCTCTAGTGTTACCAGTTATGCTTCTATAGTTTTTTTTTTTTTCTGTGAACAAACAAGAAGCTCAAAATATAAATAATAAAATGGTGTTTGACATATTTTACACGTTGTTTTTATTATATCAGATATATCATATCTCTCTTAGGTCTTAATATGTTATTATGATAAGATATATCATATTTCTCTTAGGTCTTAATATGTTATTGTGATAAGTTCCTGTGATCTCCAGAAGACAAGATATGCATGATAAGCATTATTGCTGCAAGAGTATTGAGAAACATTGTATGATTTCTGTCATTATGTTATCTGCTAGCAATAGTAATGAATCTGAAATATTCTAGGAAATAATAAGGGCTATTGAAATGCTATACAGGATGCTACTATAATGCATGGAAATACAAACTTCTAAGATTAGTAGTGAATAAGTAAGCTTTGATTCAACAATAATCTACTACCTAGGACAGAACCACCAATACTTTAAGCCTCCTGCCTTCCAAACACCATTATTTCTTCTAGGCATGGCAGCATCCCATTAAATTAAGTTTAACTATTATTTCATCACTGAGTTATTTGTTTTGGACTCAAGTCTGGTGTGTCAGTATCAAATTAACTTATCTAGCTTGAATCCCCATGATCATGGTGCCCAGAAGAAAAGAAAAAAATGTGCATCTTTGATTTTGAAAGGAAGGCATGATGTTGTGACTGAGTAGTACAGTGAACAGTTATTAGTTGGATGACAAACAGTCAAAAACTACAACAAATATCTAGGACAGTTACTCAGGTGGTCCTGATTCTTTTCTTCTAGTGACCTTCATATGAAAAGCGTGGTTACTATGTAAATCCCTACACATATATTGATTTTGTGTTTTTTTGATTAACCATATATATCATTTTATATCTACTTTTTGTGCAATAGTTGCTGAAATGCTTTGTTAATCAGAAGAATATTGTATCTTGCATTGGCATATGGATTAACTGGGTTTCCTGCCTAAACACACATTTGGGAAACATACAAGAGTTTACTATTTAAAGTGTATGTGTATCTCAAACTCCTCTTTCATATATATTTCAATGGTACTTTTTTATATCACTTGAGCACTCATAATAGTCTACCAATTTTTATCAGATTATATCTCAAAAAGTTGGCATTGTCCATGTTTCTAGAATCTCTACATATCTGTTATTGGCAATGCAACCATAAACTCTCCTTTGCATATGTATCATTGTCCTTTAAAATGAAATAAGTAATATTATTTAATTATATACCTATCTTTTGCCATGTCTCATGTTAATAAAAAAAATCCAAATAATGTTTATAACAAATAAGCTATAGGCATGCATTTGACATTAGAACAGAGAATAGTAATGCAGGAATAAAACATTAATTTTATACTTAAGAAAAATAAGCATTGGGCTGAAGAGATGACTTAGCAATTAAGGTACTGGCCTGTGAAGTCAAAGGACCCAGGTTTGATTGTAACCCAAGTAAGCCAGATGTGCAATGTGGCACATGCATCTAGAGTTCGTTTGCAGTGCCTGGAGGCCCTGATACACCCATTCATTTTTCTTCCTCTCTCTCTCGTTCTTTTCCTCTCTTTCCCCTTTACTCTCTCAAGTAAATAAATAAATATGATTTTTTAAAAATGGCATTTGCTGTGGTGGCTAGGAATACCAAATAATGGAGCTGGAGATATGGCTCAGCAGTTAAGTCACTTGCCCATAAAACCTAAGGACCTGATTTAAATCTCCCAGTACACCCATTAAGTCAGATGCACAAAGTGGTGTATGCATCAGGAGTTTGTTTGCAGCAGCTAGGGGTCCTGTTCTTTGTCTCTATCTTTCTCTCTCCTTGCAAATACATAAATGAATTTCTAAAATATCAGTATCAAGGAGACTTCCAGTCACCTTGCGGGGAAAGAAAGGCAAGGCATTAAAGGATGACTGGATCTTTTAGGGGAGAGCAATCTCTAAAAGATTGCCAGTGGGAGGGCACAAAGGGAAAAAAAAAAGGAAAACACTGATTCCTTTGCTCATGGGTGACCCAGCAGTCCCTCAAATCCCCCAAGCAGCCGCTATACCCATAGTCCCAGCTTCAGGACACTCCAACACTTACTTTAGGAAACGGGACCTAGGCCAACATAGTTCCACCTGCCTCACTACATAAGAGCAATCCCCCTGATACACCAGTCCACCTGTGACCCTGGGCAGGCTCTGCCCACTGGCCCACTCAAGCTCAGGCTCAATGGGTCCATCTGTCTGCCACACACGCACCACCCCCCATCCTTTTGTGCAATCTTAGCCTGTTCTGCCCATTTGCCCACTTACTGCTCCCGGGGCCAGTCCATCCACTCATGAGCTCTGGCCCATTCCACCAGCCCATGTGAGCTCAGGCTCACTCTGCCTGTCTGTCAGTGCTAGCTCAGGCCTAATCGCCCATCTGCTGGTCAGGCAGCCAGCCAGTGCCCCATTGAGCAGAACTCAGACTGCTTCAGTGTCCCAGTTTCCTGCCACATGGGAATTTAGGCTACTTTGGTGCTTGGTGCTTCCTCATCCCTCCTTGGGCAAGCTCAAGCTGCTTCACCATCCCACTGCGTGAGAGTTCAGGCTGCTTTGGCGGCGTCCCTGCCAAGGGCAAGCTCAGGCTGCTTCAGCATCCCACAGAGTGAGAGCTCAGGTTGCTTTGGCATCTAGCTTCAGGCTGTTTCTGCTTCCTGCTGTGAGTGTGCTCAGGCTGATCCACCCACCCACATGTTACCACAGGACCAATCTGCACATCTGCTTGCCTGCCTGCTAGCTCAGGCCAGCTCCCCCAAGAGACACCACTTCCCCAGCCCATACACTGTGACGGGCAGACCACAGCACAAAAGAAATAACATGAAAAATCAAATGCAAGTAAATCCAGTAAGATCACCCAGTCCTACAATGAACATCTCTAATCAAAACATGGAAGAGACATTAGGATCGGATCACCAAAATGAAGGTATGAGCAATGTAACCCTGACCAAGCTACTGGTAGAACTTTCAGAAAAGCAACAAAGGACTGATAATCATGTGGATGCTACCATGACTAGACTAGACCTAATAGATGAGAAAATGGAAGGAGTTCAAAGACAGTTAAGAGATATGAAGGTGAGTGAAAAAAATAGGACCTCAAAAATCAGCTGGAGATGCTAAAAGAAGACATAAATAAATGCAAGGATGGATTCCAAGAAGCATCAAGAAAATCAGAAAATAATATGAAAAGGGAGCTTGACAAATGGATGGAAATTATATATAGAAAAGTAGTAGAAAATGCAAACCTAATTGAACAAGTCCAAAACTCTTTAGAAGCTCTCAAGGATAGAATCATCCATGTGGAGGATAGAAACTCTGATCTGGAAGACAAGAGAGAAGAAACAGTTCAAGAGTTCAAAAGTTTCAATAAGTTCAAAAATTTCTGTGGTCAGTACATGAGGAGCTCAACAAAACCATACATCACTTAGACCTAACAGACATCTACAGCACACTCCATCTCAAATCGACAGACTGCACATTCTTCTTAGCAGCCCAAGGAATATTCTCTAAAATACATCATATACTGGGTCACAAAGCCAGCCTACTTATATTTAGGAAAACTGACATAATTCCCTGCATGATATCAGATCACAATGCTATATTTCTAGAAATTAACAACAAAAGACCCAGCAAGAATCCCACCAGCTCCTGAAAACTTACCAGCACACTTTTAAATAGTAAATGGATAGTGGGCGAAATAAAAATGAAATTGCAAAATTTCAAGAACTGAATGACGATGAGAACACATCATACCAAAACACAATGAAGGCAGCCCTTGGGGGAAAATTCACAGCATTAAATGCCTACATAACAAAGACCTAGAGATCTCAAATCAATAACCTAACCAGCCACCTAAAGGCAATGAAAAAGCAAGAATCATTCAACCAAAAAGCTCCTGACAGAAAGAAATTATTAAGATCAGAGCAGAAATTAATTAATTGGAAATTAAGAAAACAATTGAGAAAATTGACAAAACAAAGAGCTGGTTCTGTAAAAAAATAAACAAGATTGACAAACCCCTGGGCAATGTGATCAAGCAAAAACAAAAGAGAGAGAGAGAGAGAGAGAGAGAGGGAGGATTCAAATTAACACAATTTGAAATGAGAAAGGAAAGATCACAACAGACGTAAGTGAAATTGGGCAAATCATCAGGACTTATTTTATTTTAAAAACCTCTACTCCACAAAATTGGATAATATGTAGGAAAAGGACAAATTTCTCGACACATACCATCTACCAATGCTAAACTCACAGCAGATTAATCTTCTAAACAAAGCGATCATGCTTTTCAAGTATAAAAAAGGAATACTGAACTTCCCCCAAAAGAAGAGTCCTGGACCAGATGGCTTCTCAGCTGAATTCTATCAAACCTTCATGGAAGAACTCATGCAATCTTTCTCATACTGTGTCGCACAATTTGAGGACAGGGAAAGCTCCCCATCTCCTTCTATGTAGTTGTATCACCCTAATTCCAAAACCAGGAAGAGATGCCACATGAAAAGAACACTACCAGCCTATTTCCCTGATGAACTTAGACGCAAAGATTCTGAACAAAATCCCACAACCTGAAGCATTATCCAACTTGATCAAGTGGGATTCATTGCAGGAATGTAGGGGTGGTTCAACATATGGAATTATGTTAATGTAATACACCACATAAACAAGGTTAAACACAAAAACCACATGATCATTTTGATAGATGCAGAAAAGGCCTTTGAAAAAAAAATACATCACTTCATAATCAAAATATTGGAGAGAATTGGCATGGTCAGTTCATATCTTAGCAAAATAAAGGCAATATATGAAGCTCTTAAGGCCCAAATAATACTCAATGGAGAGAGACTGGAGGAATTCCCATTGAGATCAGGAACAACACAAGGGTATCCACTATCACCTCTGCTGTTCAATATAGTAATGGAAGGTCTAGCTCAAGCAATAGGACAGGAGAAAGAAGTAAAAGGGATACAATTTGGAAAGGAAGAAGATAAATTATCTCCACTTGCTGATCACATAATTCTATATGTAAGAGACCTGAGAGACTCCATCCCAAAACTCTTGAAGGTGATTAACTACTATTGCAAATTAGCAGGATACATAATCAATGCACAAAAACTAGTAGCCCTTCTATATGCAAATGACAAAGATACAGAGAAAGAAATAAGGGACATCATCTCATTTTAAATAGCAACAGCAGCAACAACAAAAATAAATAAAATAAAATATGTTAGAATAATGTTAACCAAGGCAGGGAAAAATCTATAAAATGAAAACATAAAAACGCTCAAAAAAGGAATCAAGGAGGACTTGAGAAAATGGAAAGACCTCCCATGCTCCTGGATAGGCAGAACTAACATTGTGAAGATGGCAATCCTACCAAACACAATATACAGATTAATACAATTCCAATTAAAATCCAACCATTGTTTTTCACACAGATAGAAAAAAATGATCTCAAAGTTCATATGGATAGGCAAAAGGCCTCAGACATCCAAGCATATCCTCAGCCAAAGAAATACCTCTGGAGGCATCACCATACTTGCTCTAAAGCTATATTACAAAGCCATAGTAATAAAGATAGCATGGTACTGGCATAAAAACAGGAGTACAGACCAATAGAATAGAACTGAGGATCAAGACTTTGGGTCAAGCAACTACAGCTACTTTAAATTTGACAAAGGCCCTAACAAAATAGGCTGGAGGAAAGACAGCATCTTAAACAAATGGTGCTTGACAAACTGGATAACCATATAGAGGAAATTCATACTAGATTCGCACATCTCACCATGCACAACACTCAAGTCCGAATGGATCAAAGACCTCAATATAAGACCAGAAACATGGCTACCACTGGAAGAAAATATAAGAGGAACTTTCCATGATATAGGAACGGAAAAAGACTTTCTGAACAAAACACCAGTAGCATAAGATCTTAAACTCTCACCCAACCAATGGGATCACATGAAGCTGAAGAGTTTCTTCACAGACAAGCATGCAACAAGCAAAGCCAATATATTACCCATAGAATGAGGGAAAATATTTGCTGAATATCCAACTGACAGAGGCCTAATCTCTAGAATCTACAAAGAACTCAAAAACCAAGCAGTAAAAAGTGAAACAACCCACTCACAAAATGGGGCAAAGAGCTGAACAGGCAGTTCACAGAGGAAGAAATACAAATGGCAAACACATATTAAAAAAAAAAAAAGTTCTTCATCCCTAATCATCAGGGAAATGCAAATTAAAACAACTATGAGAATCCGCCTTACCATAGTAAAGATAGCAAACATCAAAACATCAAATGAAAAGAAATCCTGGTGAGGATGTGGAGAAATAGGAACCTTCATCCACTGTTGCTAGGAATGTAAGATGGTGTAACCACTTTGGAAAGCAATATGGAGACTCCTAAAAAAATTGACTATAGAGATACCAACAGACACAGATATACCCTTATTTGGCATGTACCCTAAAACCTTCAAGCCTCAGTCCAGAGAGTTTTGCTCAACCATGTTTATAGTGGCTCAATTTGTAATAGCTAAGAGGTGGAATCAACCCAGATGTCCACCACTAGAAGAATGGATAATGAAGATGTGGTATATCTACACAATGGAATTCTATACAGCAGTAATAAAAAATGACACAATGAAATTGGAAGAAAAATGGTTGAACCTGGAACAGATCATTCTCAGTGAATTTACCCAATTGCAGAAAAATAATTGCCTCATAATATCACTTATCTACAGCACCTAACCTGAATCTACCCAAGATGACAATATACCCAGCAAGCATCTTGAGAAATAGACAATAGGGAAGGTTTGGCAGGAGGGGAGGGCAGGAGAGGGGATGGGTGACAACAATGTAGACCCAAACGGCAATGATACCATAAAATTCTACATCCTAAAAAGCAGAATGAAAGGTTGAACTTTCATTAGGCCCTTAGAGGGACACCTGTATCACAAGACACTGGAGAGGGCACAATGAAGACTGACCTTAATCTTCTACAGTTTCTCTCTTCTCTAAGTCTTTTATATTAGTTATCTTTTTCTTCCTTCTCTTAGTGGGCACTGACCTGTAACTTCCAGTACCAGCAAGTGGCTCTCATCCACAAGGAGCTTTAGATCAGAGAGACCTACAAGATTCCCTAAAAGAATGACAGATTTTTCTCAGAGTACTTTATGACCCATCAAACGTTAGTGGTAAGACCAAACTGCTGAAGACACCATATGTAGTTGACACATACCATGGAGTGAGAGTGAAATTGCTGGAAGCTGGAAGAGAGTCAGTCCCCAGACAGTCAGCACATCTAGTGCCAGAAGGTGCTACATGGGCAACTGGGAAAAAAATGACCAAGCAACTCTTGGTCTAACCTTCTTAGCAGCAAATAACCTGTCGTGATGCTCACATAAGTGCAACAGTGGTGCACAGCCATGGTGGGAAACCAGCTGATTTTAAGTCGGCTAACTGATCCACTCTGTGGTATGGAACCCGTAGCTGGATCTGGGAAATATGTCAGAACCATATCCAAACATGAGCCCGCTTTCCATTATCAAGCTACCACCAATTGTCAGCTACAAGAGGGCCTACAACTATTACATTCTCTATAAAAAATAAGTGTTATCCCAATCATCTGGTGCTAACTTACTCTCCATTGGAGAATATGCTTCTCTTTTTCAGAAAAATGCAGATTCTAAGGAGAGAACCACCCCATCATACCTCAAAATGGCCCTAGGTGAAACTAAGAATAATTGGCAAAACCAGCAAGGATGCTGTTTTCTTGGTGAATCTGGTACCAGCACAAGGGTGAAGGAGATCAATACAGAGAACAATCAACTCCTAACAAATCAGATATCCAGAGACACAGAGGCCCCCAACACCTCACCACCAGACCCAAAATGAACCCAACATGACTCAGGGTAATTTTGTGGAAGAGGGTGCGGAAATAATATCAGAGTCACATGTTGTGCCATAATATGCAGAGACATTTCCTCCTACCCATAATTGTGGGCTAACTCCATAATGCATGACCCATATACCTCAACAAGGAGGGGCCAGGAGGAGTGGGAAGGACATGGAGCAGGCTAACAATGGTACCAACTTGACTGTATTCACTGACTACAAAACTAATTTTAAAAAATAAATTAATTACAAAAATAAAATGAAAAAAAAAATAGTTGCCAAGGCTGTGAAGAAATCTCATTCACTGTTGGTGGGAATGTAACCTGGCACAAGCACTGTGGAAATCAAAATAGAGACTCCTAAAAAGGAATATAGAGCTACCAACAGACCTTGTTTTTCCCTTACTGGGTATTTACCTTAAAAGCTCCACATCTCAGTTTAGAGATACTTGTTCAACCATGTTTATAGCTGCTCAAATCATAATTGCTAAAAACTGGAATCAACCCAAGTATCCATCATTGGATAAATGGATAGACGATATGTGGCACATCTACCCAATGGAATTCTACTCATCAGTAAGAAAGAATTGCACGTTGAAACTTGTAAAAAAAAGTGGTCGAAATTGAAACAGATCATTCTAAGGTAACTCACACAGAGAAATAAAACTCTTGAATGATCTCACTCATCTGCAGTTCCTAATTTGTATCAGCCCACTTTGCTGGCATAACTGAATAGCATCTTGAGACTTGGACCATAAGGAGGTTTGGGCTTGGGGGAAGGGAAAGGGTGGGGTGAAACAAAACTGAACCCCAAATGAACTGATACAATAGAATCCTATATCCTGGAAGTCAGGCTAAAAGGTGAAATCCTCAAGGGGACCTTAGGGAGAGCTCCTGAATCAAATGTCCCTGGAGCGGGTGAGATGAAACCTAACCTCAAATTTCTCCTGTTTCTCTTTCTTCTCTTTTTCTTTTCCCTTGGTACTGGCCTGTAATTCACTGTATCTGGATGTGGTCTACATCCACAATGAGCTGTTGTTCAGAAAGACTTACTAGATTTCTCAAAAAAAAACAGACAGACTTCTGTCAGAGCACTTGATTACCCACCTGAGGTTAATGGTAAGACCCTACTGCTGAAGATACAAAATGCTGTTGTCATAGACCATAGAGTGACCTGGTTGTAGCCCCAGACAAATAACCCATCTAGTGGTGGAAGGCACTATATGAGCTTTCATGGGAAAGTGGCCAACAACTGTCCATGCAACTCAGTCTAAACAACTCAGAAGCAAACATCTTGACATGATGTTCACACAAGTGAAATAGTGGCACACAGGCATAGTGGGTAGCCAGCTGCTGTCGAATTGGCTAACAGATCTTCTCAGTGGAAAGAAAACCATATCTGGAACTGGGAAACAAGTCAGAATCATATCCAGATAATGATTCTGCTGTCGATTGTCAAGCTCTCACTGACCTTAGACTATAATAGGTTCTACACCCCTTTAATTCTCTCTAGATCAATAATTGTTATCCCATTTAACTGGTGCTGACTTCATTCTCCATTAGAGAAAAAAATCTTTTAAGATGGAAACTGGACCTGAGGACATAAACAACCCAGTGAAACCACAGAAGAATTGGGAAAATGAGCTACAGATCTCCTTTCTTAGTGAATCTGATATCAGCACAAAGGTTAAGGAGACAGATGCAGATAACACCCAATACCTACCAAACCAGAGAACCAGAGCCTCCTGAGTGCCCATCACTGATGTAGACTTACAGCATGGCTCAGGAAATTTTGTGTTAGAGGGGGTAGAAAGATTGTTAGAGCCACAAGTTGAGACATTATGCACAGATACATTACCCCCCATAATGCATGACCCATAATCCCCATTGGGTTGACTTGCATCACCCATGAGGAAGGCCTATTCAGAAAAAGGGCACAGAGTAGGGAAATGTTGGTAACAACATGTGTTGTTTACATTAAAATTATGTCCATATCTAATGAAAAAGAGTAGATACTATCTGCTAGAATTAAACGTAATTTCCATAAAACACAGTATTTACAGCTTTGAAAGGATGCTGGGCACCTGTATGTAACTTTAATGTATGACTGTAATAGTGTGAACCTAAGTTAAATTTTCAAGAGCCAAAATTACTATGTAAATGAGATTATGCTGGAAGATAACCAGTCAAACATTGGTTGTAACAGATAGACACTTAAGTGTAGCATGACTTATTCAAATAAAATTAAAAACTTTCAACAGAATTTATGTTGTTGGAATGTTATTTTATAAAATTGCAAATTCTTGTGTGAACTTAAGAAAAGTAGCATAAGAAAACCACAAGTAGAAGAAGTTTTCATTTCCAAGATCTAGTAGTACTGGGAAGGAAAAGAAAATGTGTGAAAGATGAGAATGTGCTGGGCATGCAGGTGGCAGAAACCTTCTCAAAGATTTCTTCCAGCTTGTCAGGAGAGACAGAGCAATGAAATAGGAGGATTGCATTTCTTTGAAATCTGCATATTATGCAGCCCTTAAGCCATTACCTGCAACTGAGGAGTTCTAATAAAAGTGATTTAAAAACTCATTCTGTTTGCCTCCATATGCCAGCCCCCTGGGGTTGCCACCACACATTATTTAATATGAGCTTGATGTTTTCAATCCTCTTCTGGATGTGTTTATCAACTCTTCCATAGGTGGCTCCTCCTGTCTGTAATGGAAAAGTCATTGCCAAGAATTGGATTTTGTTTTTATTTTTTCCCCATTGCTTTTTGTTCTCCATTTCCTTTACATTATCCATGATTTACTTGGGTTCTCCTTTATATTTACATATCATTTTCCTTAAATTATACCAAAATCTTGTTTCATTAGATTCCATTTTAAAATGCCATCTGACAGATAATCTGTCAAAAGAATATAATGAATGAATAGATGGCCATGATCCCAGAAAGATATTGCTTGGAAAACGAAAAAAAAAAAAAAAGGCATTTTATCTTGTTTCTCAACTAGAATTTATACCAGCAAAAGAAGTTTTTTTATGGAAACAGGTAAAAGTTTCTTTATCTTAAAATATTAATATAGACAATTAGCATGCATAAGGTTATATATTAAATATAGTATAAAATTGTTTTCATATTCTTTACTAATCTATTAACACTGGAGTTTAACTAACTGGGAATGATAAGGAAGAAATAAATGGCCAAGTTGTGTAATTACCTATTTACATGTCTGCCTGTCTCACATTGGGAATTTGGGTGGTCAAGGATAGCTCTTATATTTTCAAAGGCATTCATTCAATATATGTTGGATGAAAAAAATGAGTGGTTCTGGAAAAATATTCCTTTCTATAGCCTTAGCATTTCATCACAAAGAGTTTCACACCTGGGAGATGATCATGATGAATATGCTACTTTCACACTTCTTATCAACCTGGTCAGCTTTTCATATTTTGGCTGATCTTAATCCAAACACACAAAGATATATTTGCTTTTTGGTCCATAATTACTTACAGTCCAGTGTTTATAATACATTATTGCAACTACCTATCAGATACATTTTTAAATCCAGACTTTTTGTATTTCAGTTGGACACTGCACAAAACCATATAACAAATAAAGCCAGGTGCACAGTTTCCTTCCAATGTGGCTTCGCTCTGCCAGTGCCCTTTTTAAAAATTCCTATGCATCTGTCTGTGATGGAGTCACATCTTTGAAGCTTCATGGTTTTAGGCACAAAAAACCTGAAATTTTTGGTGAGTACTACCTGAGAGTGTCATTATTTAAAAGCCTCCTTCATTTATAAATGCTTTTCTAGTTTGATCGCATGTTTTCACTGTATATCTCACATACATTTCACGTGCTGCTTTCCTGTTTCTTTTATATTTCATTCACCCTTGGAGGTGGGTTGCAGCACACTCTTTGTTTTCAATTGTAGTACATAAAAAATTCTCCTTATGCCTCTGGGTAAAACTCAACTGTTGTATTGTAAAGAAAAAGAATAAATTAAACAAAACTAAATGTGAAACAATTCCCATGATACTCTTAAGTGATGTGTAATTAAGAATTTTAAGAAATAAAAAGTAATCATACTCTTTCTTTAAATGTTATTTTTTATCAAACTTAAAATGACTATCCTATTGTTGCCTTCTCCTTTCTCCTTTAACCTTAGTTAATAAGGAGATGCTTGTGGGTCTCTGATGGAGAGATAAGGGAGGGAGAAAAAAAATCTAAGTGCCTGGTTCCCTATCAGGAATTTTCTAGAGTCCTAGTTTCTTTAAGCTTCTTCATATAACTAATTGTATATCTATTAGTATTGCAAAATGATTAATTCCTCTTATTCTTGGAAAATAGGACCGAATATTTTGAGAAATTGTTTCTTAATCTATTTTTATACCTCTGATTTATTAATATATCTCATTGAAAAAGATAGGATACAGACATGCAGCAGAGATAGCAACAAACTACCATAGCATTCAAGTTGCTTTTGAGGCTTGTACACTATTCTGGATACTAACGCCAGTATCTTTGATGCATTTCATTGGCTCCAGGCATAGTGAGAACAAAGGAAGCCAGTTACATATTCCCAAGTGATGTCTTTCTTCTAGGTATCCCTCTCTTCCAGTTTTGCAGTTCAGCTGTACTAATCAATTCTGTTGGGGATTGACATATGGTAACTGGGTATATGGTTTCAATCTTTAGCATAATTATAGTGTTTAGTGCAATTCCTAGGAAATGGTATGTAATTATTTTAATAAGTGAATTAATAAAAGTGAGCCAGTGACTTTGAACTGCTCACCATTCATTATTTAAAGTAATATACATTTTGGTCAAAGGTGCTATATTATTTACAATCCAAGCACATTACTAAAGAATAAGGCTATATAAAATTTGAAAATTCTTTGCTTTTGGAATTAGTGAGGATACAAAAATTTCAAATAATCTCTGATACTGATTTTCTATTATTTTTTTTATTAATTAGATTTGTAGTCAGTAAATACAGTCAAGTTGGTACCATTGTTAGCCTGCTCCGTGTCCTCCCCACTCCTCCTGGCCCCTCCTTGTTGAGGTATATGGGTCATGCATTATGGAGTTAGCCCACAATTATGGGTAGGAGGAAATGTCTCTGCATATTATGGCACAACATGTGACTCTGATATTATTTCCGCACCCTCTTCCACAAAATTACCCTGAGTCATGTTGGGTTCATTTTGGGTCTGGTGGTGAGGTGTTGGGGGCCTCTGTGTCTCTGGATATCTGATTTGTTAGGAGTTGATTGTTCTCTGTATTGATCTCCTTCACCCTTGTGCTGGTACCAGATTCACCAAGAAAACAGCATCCTTGCTGGTTTTGCCAATTATTCTTAGTTTCACCTAGGGCCCTTCTGAGGTATGATGGGGTGGTTCGTCTCTGGATATCTGATTTGGTAGGAATTAATTGTTCTCTGTGTCGATCTCCTTCACCCTTGTGCTGGTACCCAGTTCACAAGAAAACAGCACCATTGCTTGTTTTGCCAACTATTCTTAGTTTCATCTGGGGCCCCTTTTGAGGTATGATGGGGTGATTATCTCATTAGGATCTGCATGTATCTGAAAAAGAGAAGCAGATTCTCCAATGGAAAGTAATGTTAGCACCAGAAAAATGGGATAATTCTTATTTTTTATAAAGAATTTAATAGGTGTCGGTCCTCTTGTAGCCCATGATTGGTGGTAGCTTGATATTGGAGAGTGGGCTTATGTTTGGATATGGTGCTGACTTGTTTCTCAGCTCCAGCTATGAGTCCTGTACCACTGAGGGGATCAGTTAGCCAAATCAGGAACAGCTGGTTTCCCACCATGGCTGTATGACACTATTGCACTTGTGTGAGCATTACAACAGGTTATTTGCTGCTAAGTCGGTTAGACCATGAGTTGCTTGGACAGATATTGGTCATTTTTCCCCAGTCACCCATGTAGCACCTTCTGGCACTAGATGTGCTGACTGTCTGGAGACTGACTCTCTTTCAGCTTCCAGGCATGCCATTTCATTTTATGTGTCAACTGCATATGGTGTCTTCAGCAGTAGGGTCTTACCACTAACCTTTAGTGGGTCATCAAGTACTCTGACAGAAATCTGTCATTCTTTTAGGAAATCTTGTAGGTCTCTCTGATCAAAAGCTCATTGTGGATGATAGCCACCTGCTGGTACTAGGAGTTACAGGTCAGTGCCCACTAAGAGAAGGAAGAAAAAGATAACTATTATAAAAAACTTAGAGAGAAAAAAGAGAAAGAGAGAGAGAGAGAGAGAGAGAGAGAGAGAGAGAGAGAGAGAGAAGCTGTAGAAGATTAAGGTCAGTCTTCCTTATACCCTTTCCAGTGCCTTGTCGCTCAATTGTTCCCTCTAAGGGCCTGGTGAAGGTTCAACCATTTGGTCTGCCTTTTAGGATGTAGAATTTTATGGTATCATTACTGCTTGGGTCTAGATTTGTGTCTCCCACCCCTACCTCTGCCCTTCCCCCCTCCCCACCCACTCTATTGTCTCGTCCTCAAGGTGCTTCCTGGGTATGTCAGCATCTTGTGTAGATTTGGGTTAGGTGCTTTAGATGAGTGAGACTATGTGGCAATTATCTTTCTGTGATTGGGTAAGTTCACTGAGAATGATCTGTTCCAGGTTCACCCATTTTTCTTCAAATTTCATTGTGTCATTTTTTTCTTACTACTGTGTAGAATTCCATTGTGTAGCTATACCACATCTTTGTTATCCATTCTTCTAGTGATGGACATCTGTGCTGATTTCATCACTTAGCAAAACTCTCTGGACTGAGGCTTGAAGATTTTAGGGTACATGCCAAGTAAGGGAATAACTGGGTCTATTGGTAACTCTATAGTCAGCTTTTTTTGGAGTCTCCATATTGCTTTCGAAAGTGGTTGTACCATCTTACAATCCCACCAACAGTGGAAGAGGGTTCCTATTTCTCCACATCTTCGCCAGCATTCATTTTTATTTGGTTTTTTGATGGTTGCTGCCCTTACTGGAGTAAAATGGAATCTCATAGTTGTTTTAATTTGCATTTCCCTAATGGTTAGGGAAGTTGAACATTTTCTTAAGTGCCTCTTAGCCATTTATAATTCTTCCTCTGAGAACTCCCTATTTATTTCTCTGCCCCATTCTTGGAGTGGGTTGTTTGATTTTTTCATTGCTTAGCTTTTCTAGTTCCTTGTAGATTCTAGATATTGGGTTTCTGTCAGTCGCATGGCTGGCAAAGATTTTTTTTTTTTTTTTGCATTCAGTGGGTAATCTATTAGTTCTGTTTGTGGTATGTTTGTCTGTGCAAAAGCTTTTTAGCTTCATGACATCCCACTGATTGAATGCATGTTTAATTTCCTTGGCTAGTGGAATTTTGTCAGGAAGTCTTTTCCAGTCCTACATCATAGAGAGTGTCTGCTATTCTTTCTTCCAGTATTTGAAGAGTTTCAGGTTTTATATTGAGGTCTTTAATCCTACTTTCTCCACTTGACATATAGATGAATAGAAAATTTATGTACATGAAGTGTAAAGCAAGAGAAACAAGTAATCTAAAATGACCTATATTTTTCTTGATTATTATAATAAAATGTTACACTGAATTAGTTATATATGCTGCTACATTAATTTTCCAATTGCTGTCATCTTTTAGCTAACCATTTCATGGCCTGCTTTCATGACTTCTGTGAGGAAGTTTAAAGCCTACTGAATAAATAAAACAACATGACACTAAGAGAACAAGGTCTTCCACTGTAACACTGGCAATGTCCAGGGCTCTATCAATCTGAGGGAAAGGGTAGCTTTACCATCTTTACTGGGTACTGGAGATAAAATTATTATATATATATTTT